>NW_026260079.1:0-698170 GCF_024291825.1 Alternaria postmessia
TTAGTATACTCTGTTATTATCTATATATTATCTTGTAAGGTGGTTGAGATATACACGTGTAGAGGTGCGCAAAGTTGGTGGGGTGGCTCACTCGCTTGCCTGGCTCACTCGCTTGCCAACCATGTTACGTTGTCACTGTGCTCCTCTTTTGCGTCTATATTGGGTAAGACGTCGTGACTCTGCGTCTTTATTTTGGTATGCATAGAGGTCAGTTTCTGTAATCCTGGTCAGACTACAGCTATGATTCTCCCTATTGTGGGTTGAGGTGCGGCATCGAGACCTTTCTCTCGCTCTTACCGAACCGCTTCTACCTACGCAGGGTTGTGCACCCAGTTCTTGGAAAGCTCCCTGGCCCGAGATTCCCATGTCTGAGAGTCTCATATCATGAAAACACTGATATCATCGTTAGCCTCGATACCTTGTTACCGTTCCTACGAGCGCAACCTAGAAAGACAAGGCAAAGCGAACCCAAGTACTCTAGGACCAAATTAGTTGGCGTAGGATTTCAAGCCGCGATCAGAATAGGCGTTTAATGCGGGTGAGTCCTCGGGTTCTAATCTGAGAAAGGTTGCTGCGCCGGATACTGGCTTGCTGTGCCACTCTCCTGTTGGCTTGTTTAAGCGCTGCGGCGCGCGGAAAGCTGTTATGGCCTCCCATACGTCCACCCGAACCGGCTTCCAACCCGCGAATGATAGATTGTTCTTCTTCCTTGACCACAAATTCGCTCGTAGATCTGACGATGGTATGTGCTGGTGGATCTGCCCTCCCAACGCATTCTCAAGGTCGAGGCTGGTGGGATGCAGATCCGAATCGATCACAATCTCGCTTTGCCGGATGCGGGACAAAACAATATCGGTGTAGAGCCTACAGTCTCGATTGGTATTCCTCCATCGTCAGATCGCATCTGGGCATCTGTAATCGTGCAATATTCCGACACTGACGTTCGCATCTAACACACCCTCATTGGAAGGTCATCCTGTATTCATGGTCAGTGCGCAGGATTCCAGCTTCTAGATAGACTACTCAGCTTCCTTTGAGGCTTTGAAACGTTGCTCTCCCCAGGTTATAATCTTAGCTACCATGCAATGTACGCTTTGGTGCACCCACTCATGGGCTGCAACAGCCAGCCAACACCAACATACCCCTCACAAGAATTAGCGAACCGGGCGTTCGCTTCACCTTGCCCTCGAGGCTTTGTGTAATTGGTGTGGGTGACCCCCAAATTTTTTCCTGCGAAGACAAGTGATTGGCCGTATCTGATCTTCTGACCGATGTACGTGCCTTCCATGCATGTTCGATCCCGAAAGTTGTGCCTACCTTCATGCATTAGCGTGTAGTCGGGTCATATTGTCATGGCCTTTGCGGATCGCCATGCGAGAAGGACTCCACCTCGGTACTGGACGCCGAGTAACGAGTGATAATGAGCTAACGACGTTATGCTAGTTCTCGCCGTTAGCAGACGACCACAGCCAAACTTGCGTTACGGACTTCCGGTCTCATTTTCTCACGCGCGATATTCAGAGAATTTAGAACATTTGCGTAAAAGTAGGATTTTCTTTAATATTCTATTGCCATTCAGGTAGGTGCACGTACCAAAGTAATCTATAAACAACACGTCACGAAAGCAGATGGTACAGAAGCATGCCGAAGCACGTTGATGACTTGCCTCCCCAGCGCCAGATACCATAAAAAATCGATATACAACATTTGAACAAGCAACCATGTCTGGATTGTCCTGATTGAAGCTGCTCCCACTCAAGGCTTTGACTTCGTTTGCTTTATCTGAGTGTTGTGTAGCTTCGCCTTGAGACGCTTCACAAGCAGCTTCTCCTTCGGACCGAGAAAGGCCTTCAGCTCGGGCAAGCTCATCTTATCATTCTTGCCATTCCTTCCACCTCGTTGCAGATGTGTCCAGTAATGATCTCGAAGATTATCTCCCCTCGAGAAATGCCTGGGACACACTTTACAACCGTGATTTCTCACAGCACTATGGACAGTTCTGACGTGGCGTCGAAGATGTTCTGGGCGTACAAATCTCTTCGGGCATGGGTTGCCGGGATGATCCTTATCCTCCAAATGACATACGTAGGGCCTTGGTTCCGAGGCAGTTGGGAACGAGCATGGCATAGTACTCCACTTCCCCAGCTTCATAACACTGGAATTTGCCCCAGAACCCCGAGAGGTAGAATGGAAGGATTGTTGCGATGAGTCATCATCGTCGCTTTCAGAGTCTTCAGGTTCCGAGTCAGTGTCCATTTCACTGTTTTCAGAATCCTTGGCCAACTCTTGCTTGTATGATGCCGAGTCAACATTCCCAACAGCTGAGTAGCGAACTGATGCAGGATACGGCATGTATGTTGTTCCCGCTGAAGGGCCAGCTTGGGGGATGTAACCTTGCAGCGGTTGCAGATGCAGTTGGTTGCAAGTTGGATCGTCTTGGTAGGGCAATGAGTATTCTTGCGAGCCCCACGAGGCGCCTGTTGTTGAAGGTGTTGAAGATCTGCATCCAAACGAAGCTGTCGAAGATGAAAGTGGCGGAGAACATGAGAGGGGAGCTCCAGGATGTTGGTTTGTATGAATGGGCGTGATCATATCGGGGTAGCTAGGCCTCCAGACGGGTTCTGGCTCTCCTGACCAAGCGTCATGGCCGGTTAGGGAACGGATGTGTTGGTAAGCTGGCGAGTCCGCTTGGTTGTACATAGCCATACCGGTATAAGGCGGAGTGGGCACGCTCTCAGTATGACTGATTGACGAGCTTGTCGATAGAGGGCTACCGCAAGGCGGTTCCACAAGTACCCAAGGATCAAAGGCATCTAATGAGGCGCTTAATGACCTTGTAGTTATGGGTTCTTGAGCGCAATGATGGGCATATGATCGTTCGTCGAACGATCCGTGACTAGGCTTTGAAGTCAAGGGTTCATGCGAGTCACATCTCGAAAGATGGTGTGAGCCAGCATAGTCCACCACGTATTGGTGGGGACTAGAGGTGAAAGATTGTACTCGTCGTTGTTCCATCATGGTGAAGTGGCACTGAGTGTCAACCAGCGAGGATCGTAGGCGTCAGGTAGGCAAACAAACTGTGTGTACGATACACACACTTAGATAGGAGCGTATGAACAAGAGGATATTCTATATCACAAGACTTGCTAGATCTGAGATCTGGAGTTGATTGTTACACTGACAGGAGCATATCCATTTAATATAGATCAGATGCAATAATGAGCCAAAGACCATGCCACATCTTCCGAGGAGCATGTCAGTAGGGCCCACCAGCACACGAAAGAATGCTAATGATCGAAAGATCCAGCAGCTTGGTACCTGAGCGACTTGGCATACTCGATGCCAGGCATGCATGCCGCTTTGGCTGCATGCATAGCCTGACCGCGAACAAACAACAGGCGGCTCGAACGACATGGGTGAATGTTGATATGCGGCGTAGCCAAATACTCGGGTCATGGACAGATCTGGCTTTGTTAGGCGATGGCAGTTTTGCAAGCATGTACCCTGGCTCCTATGTGCCTACTGACGCTGCTCATACACTACTTTCATTTGCAATGCCGTTGTTTCGGCCGTCTCTCAAGCAGATACTTGCAACCGAGGTAGTCTCTGGTCGACGTCTCATACATTCTCCCGAACAAGCGGTAGGGGCCTAACATTTCTGTGGGTCGCGACGATCTGTCTGATTAGGGTCTCAATGTGTATACGGCGCGTCTGCTTGATGGCGTCTGCTCAGCCGTTGTTACGTGGGACAGCTACTAACCTAGTCAGTCCTGTGCTTTGACGTGTGGCAAGGATGGTTCGACCGCCAGGGTGTGGATGTTGTGTACGGCTAACCAAACTGGGCATTGAGGAATGGAGAAGACTTGTGACTAGGACAGTAGTTTTGGGTATGACAGCCACCTACCGGCTGCAGCAGGATGCACCGTTGTCGCTTAAGCACCAGGGAAGATGAAGCCAAGCTTCTTGCATATCGAAGGCCGTGCTCAACCCAAGCTCTTTGATGCTGCGTTCAACTTGTTTCAAAGGCCCCTACTACAGCCACACATGCTATTTGCAACTATACATATCATAGATGATGTCAGAAACCAATAGTCACTGTAATACTCGACTTTAGTGGTCATCGTATCAGTGACCAGCCATTCAGATTGCAGTGCTGGTGGGTTTCTCATGCCAGCACTTTAGCCCAAATGGTGATTACTGATTGCAATCAGAAGCACGTTGGGTTTTCAGAATATGTGGAACTCGCGAATCCATTCGAACCAGAAGGGTAGCCACAGAGCCATAAGTGCTCTGGTGGCGTAGGGTATGAACTTGGAAACAATTCATACAAAAGATTGTACAGTTTGGATCATTGTGATCGCACCTTGACGTGGCGGCGACATGTTAAGTGAGCTCTAACGTCTCTACCACACTGCTAATTTAGTTGAAATCATCGCTATCTCGCATAAGTTGACGAAACGATGCGAGCGGTAACGGCACGGTTGGGGGTTCCCCATCGTGGCGAAGATCGATCCGAGTCAGCAGTCGATCAACGTGTTACGAGCCACTTTTGGTTGAATCTCAAGCTGTAGAGGCCAATCAAGCTACCTACTGGCCGCTTTCCCCTTGAGCCACGACATAGATCAAGACCTGTGGCGTATGCTATGGAAGCATCGGACTGACTGAGTTCAGTTAGGTCGTGAATGTGGTCCTTCTAAAGTATGACCGTCGGAGGCTACTAGAGTGTGGCGTGCTGGTCAAACTACATAGACTATGAGTGCGGGAGGAACAGACCCTTAGGCATGGCTATTGACGCTGGCAGCCGTATCGCGGGGGCCAGTACCAAGATGGCAATATCGAGCGAACATGAAGAACTGGTCTGTGGGGGAAGCGCGTGTCGCGAGTATGGAGACTTCCGGCAGGCTCTCCAATTGGGGGATGCAGGATATGTTGTGAAGTACCCGCATTTGTAGCAGAAGCAGTTTGTCGAGTGGCTCGAACGGTCTGGTTTCGAGGAGACCATGTGTTGCCAGCCATTGACAGCTGCGCAGGCGCAGGCAATTCATGGAGGCGCGGCTCTTGGATTGGCTTTCGAAAGAAGCGGCAATCCCGTAATTGGTCACTTGACGCCACGCATGAACCGGCGTATCACGTGTGTAGGAAACTTTGGATCTGAAGTGTGTGTACGAAAAGTCTTCGTAGGACTCACCATGCATGACAAGAGACTGCAACTGAACCGCCAATCGTTGCATCCCTGGTAAGACGATATTCCCGTTCGACGCTAACGGGAATTACTCGAACTCAAGACCCTGGAGGAGTGATTAGTATGATGCAGCTGGGCCCTGGTTGTGGTAAGGCCTCGTTCCACCATACCTCCCGAAGGGGCTCTTGCCAAGCAAAGCATGCCTTAATCGTAAGCGATGATATGGCGTGTTTTTGAAGGAAAGCGTGATCGGGCTGTCCGTCGATAGAACAGGGTTCCGCTGTGGTAGCGATTTGAAATTGTTGAGGGTGATATTGCGCTGTCAATCCTGAGCAGTAGCTGGGTATCAGAAGACTAGTTCAGAGTCGGTACCGGAGAAAAGGATGCTTGGTACTGTAGCATCAGAGTAAGAGGTCCTTTCGGAATAGCGCTAAAGGTTGGCGTGTATACGTGCCTGCGGAATCGAGAAAATGTCCAAGTTTTGTGCTGGGAGACTCAGTCACTGACTTTCAGCGAACAGCCACGACTCGCCGACAAGGCGCCACAGCCTTGAGTGCAGGGTTATGATTCCTGAACTGTAACCGAAACCATGACCTTCCATGCCCCCCGCGCTGTTGGACTTACCGGAGTCACCGGGATCCAGAAACGTGTTTTTTGGTGCCGCATCCCCGACAGCATACTTTTATCCCCGCTGCGTGTCATCGCTTGACCGCCCAGTTGAATGGGATGGTGATGTGATGTGATGGTCAGAGCTGCATACGCGCGCTTAGATGGAGGATCGCGACTTCGTAGAGAATCTGAGCCCGAAACCTCGCTTCGCTGCAGCAAACCTGACTTGGATGGAAATGATCTCAGTTAGGGCTGCTGCTGCTACTTGGAACCAGATGGAGTAGATGGAGCGATTGGCGACATGATCGAAGACGATGGAGGAAACGGAGGTTCCCAACGAGATTAGCGGAGTACCAGGGTACGGTACCAGCTAGGCTGACCACGCCAAGGCTACTAACCCACAATTGGAAGGACTTCTTTCGACGCCACAAACCAGCTGGGCACATGGAGGTCAATCCCACCGGCTGATGTGCACTCCTGTTCACGTCTCGTCACATAGCATCCACGCCTCAGGACGCTACGGAGTTCCGTAGCGTTTCCATGCATGCATGGCACGATGTCCGGACCAGACTGTGTAAATCTGTGGCGAGAGGGCACGCTCAAATGACACCTCTTTTATGCCCTCTCGTAGGAAAACAGCTGCTTCTTGACAATAGATTCTTGCTATTCCGTGGGTTTGTAGTTACACAGACATAATGGAAATCGTGGCTCAACAATGCCTCCCCTGGAGCGTCATCACCAATATTACCACTCTATGTCATGGGCATGAGCATAAGCACTCACGGCAAGGCGCCGCCATCTCTTGTAGTCGGTTCTCGTCGTTGCGAGAATGATCCGTTCGTTGCTTCAAACTTGATCCTACGTTCATCACTCCTCAGAGTACTCACGACAAATATTGTGCAATCGAATGTACCCAACACCAAGATCATCTGAACCTAGGAAGTATATTCGACGCTTCTCATTTATACAGGAGAAAACGATATCGAGCACTAATCTATAGATGTGTTCATAGCGATACCTTCCAACGTAATCTGTACCCAGTCTACAAATAAAGTCAAGTTGCAGTCGCTTCAGACTTCTGTAGTAGCCAACAGCAGAGCAAGATTATCACAGACCTTCGCCAATTTAGGGCCATCTCAAAGCTTCAGTGTTGAAGTTGACCCAGGGTTCAAATGGGAAAGACGCGAGACGATGTTCCATAAACGGTTGGCCAGATAGGGATAGGTGCCCACACGGTGGCACATGCCTATCATCGAAATACGACTTCGATCGAACTCAACCTCCGAATGCCACTATGGCCCGTACCGATTCGTCGCCTATAGCCGCTCCGGCCTCACGTACGCTGACCGATGACAACACGAATCTCCATAACCGGGTGAATAATACCGAGAGAAGGGCCGATGGAAGCACAACAGAACAAACGCTATTCCGATTGCGTTCTTTGCTGCACCTGAGTCCGTGCAATTATTTCCGTACAGCTTCTAGCTCATGTAGGATTTCCAGGTCACTCAGATCTGTCTACGGACGCTCAGGAACACTTTGTCGCCACAATATCGAAACAGTTATGTTGTGGCTGACCCGCTTCACAATTCACTTTGATTAGTCTGATGCCCCCAAAGTGATGAAATAGCCGGAAATTGTGAAACTTTGTAGCCTAGAAAAGAACAATGAATAGCGCACAGCTGGGTTGATCGAAGCTTGTGAATTGTAGGTAAAATATGGAGACGTCCACAGATTCTCATCGCGCTCCAGGTCCTAGTCCGACCCCGCTCCGCCTCGCCAAAATAACAGCATGAAGACACCGCCCTACAGCTTCTAAATCCCCCAAAAGCGTAACGTGCCCACGGTCGCTAGATACGACACCGCCTCTAACGACACTGTACCCCTTAGGCACCATGGCTGCACGAGCGAGTACAACACCGTCACCACTCGCAAATGCAAGCTCATCATATACATCCGCGCGTTTGATAGCTTCCCGACTCTCTACCTTCGCGCCGTAGACTGTCGGCGTGGACTTGCCGTAGATGAGCGCGATGGGTGGATACGAGTTTGATGATGTGTGTTCGGGTCGGTGGTCGAGTTCCTGTTTGAAAGCCTTGATTTCGGCGAGTGTTCTTGTAAGATAATGTATTGCTTTGTCGTAAGGAATTGTGACGTCGGTTGCGGGGTTCGGTTCTTTGGATGTCTCGATGTTATGTTCATGGCCCATTTGCGGGCCCATGCCTGCTTGCTCCACGCTTCCTTCTGTAACGTTGTTGGCGGCGTTACGAGCTACGTCGGCGGCATCCCTCGCAGTACTACTTTTGCGAGCGGGAAAGGTGGGCAGTGCTGAGGAGACAGCATTCATCAGGCCACTAACGCTGAAGTTGCTATCTTTAGGTTGCTCAGGGCGAGGCAAGGGCGCTGCTATGCACGGAGAAAGGCGGTGTTCTTTCCATGTATTAACGTCAAAAAAGTCTACAGGGTACTCTTCCTTGGTGCGCTTGTTGATGAAGCACTTTCCGTCTAGAGGCAGAAGAGCGAAAGACGTTCTGATACTGAAGTTTACTTGTGCTGTGAGCACGCGTGAAGAAAAGAGGACGTCGTCGCCATTACGGAATGGGCCAAGGATATTCACGCAGCGTTGAGGCACACCAGCATATACGACACCAGCTACTAGATCCGGACGCTGATTGATAACATGACGTGTGATCAAGCCTCCCAGTGAGTGCGCGACAACGATGGCACCTCGCTTCTCAAGAGGAACACCTGGCTGATTGCAGGGTAGTGACTCTAGAAACTGTATCATACGCCGGCTCAGGAAGTGCGGGGAGAGCCGCCAGTCATAACCGTAGTTGTGGACCCTAAGCTTACCGTCTCTTACGTTGTCACAGGCATTCAGACGCTTGAAAAGACGCTTGGCGATGTCGACAGGGCCAATATGGGTCAGCATGCCACTTGGTATGATGCTCTCCTCCATGCGCTCGTCCGCATCTGGATCTAGAGGCACCTCCAAGTCTACTTTACGTAGGTTCAGTCCGACTTTTATAGGCACCCAAAGCTGCCGATGGGGCGGTTCTGCCGAGCGCAGGACGGACCCCCGATAACCTCCCAGGATGACCAAGTCACCCTCGAGCTCCTGCAGAGCTTGTGTGAAGTACGGATGCGACTCAGTGTCGGCGTCTCCACCCTTTGATGGTAAACGCTTCCTCCTTATCGAGTCGCGACGCGAGCCCGGTGCAGGCACGCTTGTGCGGGGGTTGGCTTTTTGCGAGGCAATATCGTCGGTCTCGCGTGGTTTGGATGTGGTACTGGCGTTGCGGTTCCTGAACATTTCGGTACTAGACGCTAAGTTGAAGTTTGGAAATGAGGGGCTAGGCAGTTTGAAATTGGAGTCTGCCCAGCTGTCTCGAAGGGCCTTCAGCCTACTGTTGACCTGCTCTTGGACACTTTCGAAGCGCGTGTCGTCGCCGAGAGAAGATGCAAAAGATCGTGTGCGGTATACGAGCAAGGAACCCTCGGAATTGGACCGCCGTAACTTGGGCGTCGGTCGTTCGCTCAATATCTGGGGCGATGGGGCGATGGTGGAAGTGCTGTCGTCGCTAAACTCGCGCTGAGGAATTGGGGCGGTACTGGGTTGTTGTGGCACCTCAACGAGATTCCTTGATGCGCTCCTGGACTCTCCCGGTGTGGAGTGATTGGCGCCGTCTCGCTGTGGTATGTCCCGAGGTGATACACCGCTAGCAAACGTGTCTCTCCTCCGTCGGTCAAAGGTGCGCGGCTTCTCAGAATCGAGCGACAATGCTGACAAACTCGGGAGGGAAAAGTGGAGGTCCTTGTAGGTCTTGGTGATGGACGTGGGAAGGCTGAAGGGCATGAATTTGCGCATCGTATCCCCCATGGAGCCACTTGACGATGCCCGTCGCCGCCCGCTCTGTAGGTGATCGCGGAGTATGGATCGGTGGTCGCCTGCCTTGTCCTTCTGAAATGTCTTGGGGCCTGCTCGCCAGGGCGAGGGCAGTCTCGTTCGAGGGTCGGATTGTCGCTCGCGGTCGTCATTGCTCGATGTTTGCGTCGGTTTCGGCCTCACATCAGCCGTTTGTACATGTCCGGTGGGCTCGGTGGCTGGTATCGCTTTTTTCAGTTCCGGCGTCGAATCGGTGGCTTCTTGCCAGCCGTCGAAAAAGGCGCCATCTTCGGTCTCATCGAGGGCTGCAGCCTTTTCCGCTGCCGGCGTTTTGGGCGAAGTCAGACGCGTCTGCTGCCTTCCTATGCTGACTCCAATTGCTGACTGTGCTGTCTCGAGCTCGAACGCCCTTTCCTCGGGCGATTCGTCCTCGGACGGTGTGAGGTCATCGTCAACGATAGATGCGAATTGGATGTCGGCAAGGGCACTCTGGCGACGTGCATGTGTAGTAGAGGCTGCAGACGTCTCTGCCATGGCAATCTGGCTGTAATAATAGAAGATAGGTGTATGGGCTGCAAAAGTGGCCCCGAGGTTGGCCTGCCATGTCTGCGGTACTTGCTGCTCCGTAGTGTGGCAGTGTCAGCTTTCCGCCCGCTGCCGGAAGCAGCGACAGCCATGCCTATCCATCCCACCTACGCGGCCCAGCTTCATTTCTCCATCATCTCCAACGGACGAGAGACGGTCAAGTGTAGTCGCAACGGTGTAATGACGGCAAGCGCGACGCTCTTAATGACAATGACCAACGTCACGTCAAAGGGCGTCGATCTTGTTTGCCCAGCCACGCGACACGCGCCACGCCGCCACGACGCCACTTCACATGACAACATACCCCTCCTGATCGTGTGCCTTGTCCCGAGGCAGCGGCTCCCACGATACATTGTCTGCAATCTCAATCTCAGTCGTATGTTATCTCTCGCATGTTGATAACGCACTCCCAACGTGCTAGCTAGCATCCCTTTGTCCGGTGCTGGCCGACTCCACGTCGCATCGAGAATTCAGCGCTTGAACCGACGCCCGGGATGCACCTAGCTCTCCTCAACATGTCCCTCTTCATTCAAGGCATCTGAGCAGGGTGGTGTACTTGCACAGCAGTCTCTGAAGAAGTAGACAAGAGTTTGCCATGCGGCTCCGCGTCTTCCCGTTGATGCATATCGCCTAACCTCCCGAGGTCGGATCAGGGTTTGCGAACAGCTCAGGAACAAGTCAGCCGATCCCCATCAGACCACAAATCCGGTCGCACCTTTAGTAACGCATTCGCGAGTCTGCGGGCTTTATCAGCCAATTAAGTAACAAAACCCTTTGTGGAGCGAGCTCCAGGTCTCATAACCCTTTGGTAACCGAGCTATATGCTCGCAACGAGGCCGATCATCACCTCCCGTATGACCGACAGTCTAACAACGAATGACAATCGTCACATAAACCCAGCATCAAGCAGAGGTATGGTCGGCCAACGCACCAGCATCATCATGCTTGCTATTGCGTAATTGGTAAACGGTGAGCTAAGTCCACAACTTCAAGATATATCTTCGCAGCCGGGCCGACCCAGTCGTCATCCTTGACCATTTTTATTCCCTCACCTTTGTCTTGAGTACCGTTTCCTGAAGTTTTATATCGTTGCAAAGACTGCTTCCCATCTAAACACAGATCAACATCGAACATGTCTCGTCTACTCAGCCTCCCAGCACCTTTGCCATCAGAGTCCGTCACGCTCGGACAACTCCTCACCAATCCTCTGAATCCTTCTTCCAGCTCTCTGAAGCTCCACAAATCCCCTGATTCACGACAATTATCAACCCAGTCGAAAGACGAAGACGCTCACGCCACAACTCATGTTACTATCGATGAACCATCGCAGGTTTTCGACAACCTGCGTCATGAGCCCACAACACAAGCCTTCCTCCGCAAGATGTCACAACAACAGAAGCCAATTTACTTCGTCACCGGACTTCAAACATCCAAATCTCCTTGTCATAAGCGTGCGGCTATGCCACACGGACCCATAACCGAGGCAGCTTCAACCCCGCAACCACAACTCCACCTTCCATTTCGACGGGTAGATTCGGCATCTAACATGGCCTCACCTTCTTCGCCTACCAAATCAGAACCTTCGGAGACAATCCTCGCGGTACAGCTGCTGAAAGTTAGGTGCCGTGTAGGTGCTGTCAATGAGCCGCATTGTATTTCGGATGTGGACTACATTTGGAGCTACCATTTAATTGACGATGACGAGGCGGATGATTTACAGCTCTCCATAGGATTAGGTAAAGTGGTGGAAGAACAAGAATGGAGGGCTTTGGCGGGGATATCACAGAAGCGGGAGGAGAGAGGCGCGGATCGTGACTGGTCTTATGATTACGAAGACAGCGACGATGGTCTCGGTGGATTCTGATTAAGTCTTTCTCGTCAAAAAAAAACATCAATGCAGATCTGTCAGCTTAGCCCCTGATATTCATACAGGGTGATTTCTCTCACTCCATTGCATCCTACCCATAACCTCAAGCACATAGACCTAGCTTCAACGTCACTGCCTGACAATGCTCGGCGTGCTTGGCCTTGAATGTCTCCAACTCTTTTACCCTCTTCTTGCAATTCATCATATCGTATTTCCTGCCGCCGACAATGGGTTTTCATGTTCATACGTTCTTTGTTGCCGTTATTTAAATCACCTGCGTTAGCCCAGGCCCCTCATATGCATGGTCGTAGTTGACGTCCGCAATGTTGCTTGCGCACATCTCAAAGCTCTGGATGCCAAAGCCGGGCCCACTAGCGAAGTCGAGAAGTTTATCCTAGTGGTAGCCCGGAAGACTGATGGACATGGGGTAGTGTTGCGAACTTTGCTAGGCATACTTATTCAGCTCTTGGTATTAAGCCGGAAAGGCCGTTCGACCAGCCACCCAAGATGCACACGCAGAGAGCACAGGAAATTATGGGCCTCAAGTTCAGAAACATGCAGGATACAATTAAGAGCTTTCTGGATCAGCAGATAGAGCTCAGGACACAGCTTCAAGGTAGTAGAGTGTGGTTGGTGAATCGCACTGGGCTAGCTTCTCATGTGCATAATAGATAGACCTTAAAGATAAAAAGACATAAGAGACTCTTTAGCCTTCATGGATAATATTCATTCTTGAGTATGTAGACGCGTGTGAAGAGCAAGACTGCTCGCTACAGCCTATTCTTAATGATTGCATGTGAAGAGTATTTGGGCAGGCACTGACATTTTAGTATTAACTCTTATTAAGATGACTCCTGAGGTACTATCAAGAGTCTGGTAAGGATGATATATCTATAGCACGTAATCGTAGCCAATTCAATCCAACAGGAGCCTAGAGGGACTTTGGTAGCCCACCCGCCTATAGCTTTGGAACACCGTGACATTAACTAAGAATACATGGTGGATAGAACCATTAGTGCGAAGTAAAAATTGGCAAGAAACTTATTACTATTCTGGTGCGAAAATTACTACTACACTTAACTCAAGTGTCTTCAGAATGCAAACGTTATTCGTCCAGGTATCCTGCCAATTCATTCCATACTTCCGCTTACATATGCTGTTGAGTAATCCAGAGTTTTCGTCCGTCAAAACCTAGAGACATTCTCTACAGTAATTGGACTAGCTTACGGCCGTTACTTATGCCAAGCTGTAATATCTATGCTTTTGTTTCGTTTCCACTTGCCTCTAACTACAAGTGCGCCAACGAGGCAGTCATGATATCCATCTACGAATTCAGTAGGCGAAATACATTGGACTAGCTAGATGAAGGTATAGTCTTGAAGAGATACGTTAAGATGTGCGCTTTATTTCACAAGGCAACAGTCGAACTGATGGATGAGACTCATAACTAGATTTTTGTCAACCTAGTCATAATCAAAATAAAGCTTCGTTCGTCAGCTCAAACTGAGTTGTATCTACTGTCACGAATAAACCGTCCGGTTGGCTTATAAATCTATGTACAAACAACCAGAATGTAGTTCTCCCAATATCTAATCAGCTCCAATAAGCAAGGCATTGCAAACATGCATTGCTCACGGCTCGGGCCGATCTTTGGGATGCCTAGAGAATAGCACTATAATTTCTTGTTATATAATCTATATAAAGTTGGAGCGTTGTCCGACATTAGGTTATTCTCCTTCACAAACGAAACATCCAAAAGCTACACCATAGATCTTTATCTTAACCATCCACGCAAGTAACTGGTTGTGTTCGTCGATCAGGCCGTGCCGAAATGACCCAATCACACGTCTCAGCAGGTAACGAACAGATGGCGGCCGGACAGGCGTTGTTTGAATGATACGAGAAAGAACGTGACAAGCGTCTCAAGAAAGATGGCTTGGCACAGTATGCCAATTTTCGAGAACAGGAGTTGCGCAATCTTGCTAAAGATCCATGGGTGGATTAAAATGATCCTCGCATTACAAACCCTCCGCTTAAAGATGGCGATAGTATCAAGTTTCTTATCACCGGCGCTGGTCTGAACGGTCTCCATTACGCAGGCCGATTGATTGAGGCGGGATTCAGCAGCAAAGACATTGTCCTCGTTGACGTCGCCGGGAGATTTGGTGGTACTTGGTAGGTCACATTCTCTCCGTTTAGGCTTATTCAAACGTTGATCATGGAAGGTACTGGAATCGCTATCCAGGACTGATGTGCGATGTTGAAGGCTACTGTTATCTCCCCTTTCTCGAAGAAACAGGGTATATGCCGAAGCATAAATACTCCTATGGTGCTGAGATAAGGAATCAGATCGAGCGAGCTGCGTCCCATTACGGAATGTCAGGTCAATTTTGTACAAAGGTCGACTCTCAAGTTTGGGATGACGACCTGAAACACTGGACCGTAAGGATGACGCGTACTACAGGAAAAACCCCAGAGTCAGAAAGCCTTACTGTATACGCCGACTTCGTTTTCGTTGCCGCAGGATTTCTTGCTTTTCCCAAGATCCCAAAGCTTCCTGGTTGGAAGGTGTTTAGCGAGCATAAACATGCATTCCATACATCCCGTTGGGACTACAACTACACAGGCGGGTCTCAGTCGAAGCCAGACCTAACAAATCTAAAGGGAAAGCGTGTTGCTGTTGTGGGAATTGGCGCAACAGCTGTCCAGGTTGTTCCTGAGTTAGCCGAATGGGCTGCTCATGTGTACGTCATTCAGAGAACGCCAACGTACGTTGGACCACGCAACCAAAAATCGACTGTGGAGAAGGAATGGGAAAACGTTGCAGGTGAGAAGGGGTGGCAGCATAAGCGCAGGACCAATCTGAACGCATACATGTCGAACAGCACGAGTGGACAAGGACCCGATTTGATCCAGGATGGTTGGACTCAGGCCCCGGCCCTTTGCGGATTCCTTGGATCGCGAGATATGACTGTCACTTCCGATCAGATGCTGGACCATATCAAAGCGCTTCATGAGATAGACTACCCTCGCACCGAATTCTTGCGGAAACACGTGGAAAAAGAAGTCGAGAACAAGGAAGTCGCAGAGAAGTTGAAGCCTTGGTACGGCAGTTGGTGCAAACGTCCAGCGTTCAACGACGACTATCTTCAGTCCTTCAATAAACCAAACGTGACACTAATCGATACCAATGGAAGAGGTCTCGACGAATTCTCAGAGAACGGCATCATATTCGAGGGTAATGAGTACGAAATCGATGTCGTCGTCTTGGCAACCGGCTTCGTAGTCACCAACTTTTTAGATCCTGCTGAGAAGATAGATGGCCTTCTACTGGGGCGAAACGGCGTATCTGTATCCGACTACTGGAAAGAAGAAGACAGCAATGTTTTGTTTGGCGTGGCGATGCCTAAGTTTCCGAATCTCCTGGGTCGCCTCGGGCGAGGAAGTGGTTCCTCATACAACTTCACATCCATGCTTGAGGTCGATGCGAAATTGATTGCGCACGTCATCAAGAAAGCCTATGAGCAAGCAGAACCAGGACAAAAGGTGGTTGTTGAGGCTTCAGAAGAGGGAGCAGAAGAATGGAGCAACGAGGTCGCGAAGAGAGCAGCATTTTTTGGTGCGCTACTGCAGTGCACGCCGGGTTGGTACACTCTCGAGGGCGCTGCTTTGCAGACGGAATCGATGGATGACAAGACTTTTGTTGCGAAGAACGCACCATGGGGCTCTGGACCTGTGGACTTCCAAGAGAGGATAGAAGCTTATATAGCAGCTGGAAGCCTTAGAAGTTTTACTGTTAAGCTAGTGGGATAAGAACATCTAAGAAAAGGCTGAGTATGAAGATATCACCGTATACAATAGAAAAATCAAACGAGTATGGAACAACATGCCCTAGCTTACCGCCTACCTTAGCTTCTAAGAAGAAATTCTAGAAAGATTAATAGTATTGTAGACTTCTAGATTCCTTATCTATGTCTAAGAAGGTCTTAGCAGGCTTTATTGTAGTAGGTATAAGTGCTTTGCTCTAAAGAGATGTTCAGTTTCTCTCTTTGAGGTAGTGATATGATACTTCGTCTTTTGCCACGCCAAATCTTTTCGTCTTGTCTCACTAAATGCTTTCTATTATCAAGTTGCGTACCGTATCGCCTGTTGCACTAGCGACCTGTCGCAATCAGACGGAGAAATCCGAAACCATGAGGTTCGCGAGTCATCGGGGTGTCCAAAGACATTGACCCGGTGGCTGTCAACAGTCAGGTGATCGCCCAATGCTGGCATGATTGAGCAACACCGAGCAAACTGTATGACTACCTAGTGCTCAGTGCTCTTGGCACAAACAAGCAGCACTGATTAGGAAGGTACTCATTAGTATGTAGTGTTAGGCAATGAGCTCCTATAGCTCACTGTACTCAACTTTGTGTTCAATCTAAGGATTAGTACTTGATTCTCAAAACCCCGTGCTATTACATCGACGTACCAATCGCGTTAGTACAACACTCATGTCCATCACATTCACTCGTTCTCGAGAAACAATCCCTAGGTCGTCTAAGGATAGCCTTCACAACAGGCCTTAGTAGAGTGTTTAACGAAGCTAGGTGTCTGGCGAACCTGCGAGGTACGTTGTAAACTTATTGTTGAACAGCTTAATGCCACAGTGACTGGTCTTGACGATGATCAAGCCAGAAGAGAAAAACGGTACCGGTAATGTGTCGGTACTATTCTTGAGCCTCCAGTGTTCCAGTTCATGTGGCGACGCCGTGCGCGTGCCACTTCAAAACCCTTGCCTCATACGAAGAGTCCACTACCGGTGCTCCCAGGCGGCCCGAGCGGGCAAGTTCCGTAACATCGCGCAACAAGCTTCTCAAGCTTTCCCACATAACTCCGTCATCTTTGCTGTGAAGCCTAGGAGGAATCTAAAAACAAAGTACTCTGGTTGAGAACTGGGTGACTGACGCAAAGTCGCAACTTCAGCCGCGCCTTCCGCTTAGGTTTGGTACCCGACCCCTCATCGCCACATCTCCAGCTCGCCCTAAATCCCAAAATAACCATGCAACGACCGCCACGCAGCCGCAGCACCAACGCTCCGATTTTCAAATTCCCCACTGGTATCGACCGGCGTACGATCCAAGCCCCTGTAGCGCGTGCGATGAGGGAAAGTGCCCGCGTCTGGGCGATGGGCTAGCACCACGCACGTACCATCTCGTAAGCGGCGTCATACCTCTTCGTGTTCGGTGATGTCGGCTTCCAGCTTCAACATGCAAATTTGCTTAGTATGGTGGTACTTGTACATCACCGTGCTTTAGAATTGGCGGCTAAAGTAAGCGTACATGCTAGATGATCGAGGTGAGATGAGGTGCTTAAAGCAAGCCCTTCAGCCTGCTAGCGGTCAGGAGCCACAGCCTCTCGAACTGTGACCAAAGCACCTCTAATCCCCAGATTCCGAACGGCATCATGGTAGCATCTTATATGTTGAAGACTTTGTTGCCAGTGGCTGTTCTCACCAGCTATGCTGCGGCAGAGACTTGTGCTGGTGGTGAATGGGACGTCATTGTCGTCGGTAAGTTCGCATCTGCATCCACGGCCCGACTCCAAGGTTAATATCTCCAGGTTCTGGTCCAGCAGGTATCGTCACAGCAGACCGTATGAGCGAAGCTGGCAAGAAGACTCTACTCCTAGAGCAAGGTGGCCCATCGTACTACGTAACCGGCGGTCGTGCTCGCCCGGAATGGTTGAACGGGACTGAACTCAGCCGAGTTGATGTGCCGGGACTGTACAAATCAATCTTCTCGAACTCGGGTGAGGGCAACCTGACCTGCGCATCAGATGTGGTCAACGCTTTCCAAGGATGCACTGTCGGTGGTAACTCCGCAATCAACGCTGGACTGTTCTTCCAGCCGCCCGCGAGTGATTGGAACCGCTATTTCCCAGATGGCTGGAAGGACGCCGACATGCAATCCGCGATTAAAAAGGTCAGGACAAAACAGCCGAGTACAGACAGCCCATCGCAGGACGGCAAGCGGTATCTGCAGAGCGGCTACGAGGCTGCGAAGCGATGGCTTGTTGATGGCGCAGGGTATGCGGATGTTGGCCTGAATGACGGTATCGAGAACCATAACAAGACGAAGGTGTTCGGACATCCCATCTGGTACTATGAGAATGGCCAAAGGAGCGGGCCAGTGAAGACGTATCTTCAATCTGCGCTGAACAGAACGAACTTCTCTTTCCAGACTGGCACCAAGGTGTTGCGCGTCCGTCGAGATGGCGGTGTAGCAACCGGTGTCGACGTTCAGACCAATGGTGCATCCAGTTCACACAGTATCTGCATCAAGAAGGGCGGAATGGTCATCTCTTCCGCCGGCGCACTTCTCAGTCCTCAACTGTTGATGTGGTCGGGTATAGGCGAAGCAGAGACTTTGAAGAACCTCTCTAAAAATGGTCACGTCACCGTTCCTTCTCAAGAGTGGATCAACAATACCGCTGTCGGCAATGGCGTCTTCGACAACCCAAACACCTTTATCGAGCTGTATTCCGACGAAATCGCGTCATACAGCTATAGCTACTCAAACCCACCGCCGTCTGACGTTGAGCTGTATCTCAACAACCGCTCAGGACCCTATACATTTGCTTCTCAAACGAGCGCGTTTTGGGATTACATCGAGCAGGGCGATGATGTAGTGGGTTGCCAAGGCACTATTGACTCTGCTGGTGCGATGGACCTTTTGGAAAACGGTACCATCACACTCAACGTCTACGGTACCTCTGGTCTCCGATCTGTCGGTCGAGTGAACTTGGACGCCAGGGGTATCGCCCTTCCGAACTCAAATTTCTACTCCGACCCCCGCGACGCAGCAGCAATCGCCACATTCGTTCACAACATCTTCCAAGCTCTTCCTCATACCCTCACACCACTCAACATTGCGAAAAACTCCACGCTTGAGCAGATTTCAACCTGGTTGACCACGCCAAGTGCTTATACTCGTGGCAATGTGCAGCATTGGAGCAGCAGTTGCAGGATGGAATCATGTGTTGATGCGAACACGAAGGTGATTGGTATGCAGAACCTGTTCGTGATCGATGCAAGTATTGTGCCGCCTCTTACTACCAACCCGGTCATGGGTGTTATGATTGCGGCAGAGAGAGCAGTGGAGAGGATATTAGCGTTGGGCAAGTAAGCGCATGGTATATAAGAGTAATTTCAATTCAGTTCACGATTTCCCACCCATATTGGAGCTATGAATCTCACGTTGTGTTGCCATTGCCGAACATATATTTTCGATAGGCCACTTGTATACTGCCGTGATCCTAGTACCGGACGTTTACCATACCGGATGTGGATCCGCGTTACGTCATGCCACGGCCCGCCTCACATTACCAACCACGCCTTTGCAAATGCTATTTCCCCATCATTGAATTTATTACTCAGATATCTGCAAGGGCTTGTACTCTGTCCCTCAAAAACAAAGCACCATCATGTCTAATGACTCTGGCGAAAAGCACGCCTCGAATGGTACTTCAATCCCACCGTACTTCTCTACGAACAAACTTACCAAGAGGCACCAGGCATGAAATTCACGCCGACTGAGCGTCACGACACATACTCTTACATCAACCCTACCAATTCCAACCTTTCGGGAAAACATGTTCTCATCACTGGTGCTTCCAAAGGCGTCGGCCGCGCCACGGCCATCAGCTACGCAAGAGCAGGTGCATCCTGCATAGCCCTCGGCGCGCGATCCTCGCTATCCGACGTCGTCTTGGAAGTTCAATCTGCAGCCAAAGACGCAGGTCATTCGCAACCACATGTCTTGGCCTTGAGCCTCGATGTCACCAGTAAAGACAGCGTAGATGCTGCAGTGAAAGAAGTGGCCGAGAAGTTTGATGGAAGACTTGATGTTCTTATCAACAATGCAGGAAGTCTCACGCCCTTCGCCGGCATTCCAGAATCTGACCCGGAAGCCTGGTGGAGCGACTACGAGGTCAGTGTTAAAGGCCCTTATCTCGTGACCCGCGCATGTTGGTCTCTACTCCTCGCTGGCTCCAAAATCATCATAAACCTTACATCCATCGGCGCTCTCATGATCGTTCCGCAAAGTTCATCCTACGGACCAGCGAAACTAGCTTCTTTGCGCCTCACAGAGTTCATTGCCCAGGACCATGGTGAGGGGAAAGACGGCATGGTAGCTATTGCTGTGCATCCTGGCGGCGTGCAAACAGAACTTGCTTTGAAAATGCCGGGGCATATGCATGAATGGCTTGTTGATACACCAGAATTGGGAGCGGACACATTGGCTTGGTTAGGAAGTGAGAGAAGGGAGTGGTTGAGTGGAAGGTATGTTAGTGCGTGCTGGGACATGGAGGAGTTGGAAAAGAAGAAAGGGGAGATTATTAAGGGGGATTTGTTGAAAATGCGGTTGGCTGTTGATGTATAGCTGCCCCATTAGGCAAGTGTTAGTGAGATGCTGGCTGGATACGTCAGATAAGTACGTCAAAGGAGATTTTGTTACAAGCCTAAAAGCAAAAGCGGTTGTAGGAAAAGTGTGGTTCTTGGAAGAAGCAATAAAATTTCTGATAGAGGTTTGTGTCCTCTTATTCGTACGTAGCGAATACTGGTGTTCGGCTTCTTGGAAATCATGAGTAGCTGGCGTATGATAGATGCAAGCGTGTATTCTTTTTGCAGTGGTTTTGCACGTGCTGTGCCCGCTTGTTACGGCTTTGCCCTGCCGTGCAAGCTCACCACGTGGTGGATCTGCTTCCCGCCATGATTGAAGATGCGATGCGCGCCGGCGATCTTCCCGTCTCTTTTACTGCGACGCTCGATGGAAAGGTACCCGGTAACCACAGCGCATCCCACCAATTAGTGCAAAAGATGGTTACATCGCTGCTATCTCCGACGTGATGTAGGCTCAAAGAGATGCTAGAAGTCGCGTCGTCAGCTATAAGATATTACTCACGCCTTTCTTGTCGTATCGTCCTTCACTCCAACTCATAACATGGCTGTCGCGCCAGATTCCCTCTGGCCCCTTGTGTCTGCTACAGGCCTCCTAGCGCCATTTTGCTTGCTGGCCTACATCTGTTTTCGGGTTTATTGTCTTGCTTACACGCAAGTAGTTGGAAAATACCAGCTAGGTTTAGCCTGGTTCTTCATTGTCGTTGAGTTGTTCCAATACCTTCCTACCATTCTACTTTATTTCAACCGTGTTTTTGTCTTGCGGCGACCCAGAAGACAAAAGCTTCATCTTGAAGGCGATGATGTCCCAGCGGTAGCTGTACTCATTACCGCGTGTGGGGAGGATAACGACACCATTCTCAATGTTGTCAGGGCTGCATGCGAGACAAATTGGCCATTGAATCGCCTCAATGTCATCTTGTGTGATGATGGTCGGTCGAGGGATCTGGAAGAAAGGATGTTACATGTATCGCGGCAGTATCCACACGCACACTATACGAGTCGTGAGAAGCCAGAGGTGCCGGATTATGTACGTTGACTACCTCTTCTAATAGACACTTTTGCTTACTTGAGAACCAGAAAGCGGGCAATCTCAATAACGGGCTGAAGTTTAGCGCAAAGCTCACAGACTTCCCCTCGCCATTCGTCGCAGGCTTGGACGTCGACATGATAGTCCAACCAAATTGGCTACGCGCCATGATGCCACATCTTCTCAACGATCCCAAGATGGGGATGGCATGCCCGCCACAGTACTTTTGGAACATTCCGCTCGACGATCCAGTGCGACAGGATCTCGATTACTTCTATGCCATGACGGAGCTTATCCATGATGGGCTCGGCGCAGGCGATTGCGTTGGGTCCGGGTATCTGGCGCGCAGGGAAGCAATAGAGGACATTGGTGGCTTTCCTACATACTCGATCAGTGAGGACACTGCTTGTAGCTCCATGCTCCTCGGGAAAGGCTGGTCAGTAGCTTATATCGATGAGTATTTGCAATGCGGTGAGATGCCGGATACTCTGTCTGGTCATATCAAACAGCGGACGAGATGGACCATTGGGAATGTTCAAACAGCGTTCAAGGTAATACTCTTTCTCGATACCTTGCAATAAAGGCTGACCGTTTCGAGATCAACTTTCGCCTTTGGGGCCCGACTGTCCCCTTCTGTAACGCCCGCCAACGCCTCGCCGGCTACGTTTTTGGTGCAGGATCTGTGGTGAACAGCGCACTTAACTGGTTGGGTTACATCGGTCTTCCACTTGCACTACTAGCTGGCTATCCTTTCGTAGTCTACTACGAGCGCTGGCAACTCGCTTGGCTTCTGCGACTCGTCTGCATTTGGATTTTTGCTGATACGGCGCACAAGATGAGTCTGGCGTTGTTTGTTGGGTATCGGGACGCGATGCGCTGGGATCAAGCCGACGTTTGGCTTATTCCGTACTATACGCTTTCTCTTGTTCGCGGTATGGTACTTCCGACACGCTTCGGTGGGACAAAGCCTGGATTCACGCCGAGTGGAAGCCTCTCTCTGGAGATCAAAGAACGTGGGCCGAGGCCTTCGGGCTTTTTCAGCCGCTTACGTGCGATACTCTTCCAACAGATGGTCTGGATACACGTCTGCTTCATTCTGGCTTGCATCCTCGGTGTGGTACTTAACATTGTACGTTGCTTCGACCCGGCAGATCAAATCAGCACTGCGTACTCGGCGGCTGAGGTCGTTCTCTCAGGCCATGATCGATGGGTATTTCTGCTTACCAGGATCGGATGGCCGCCGGTGTGGTGGCTCGGACAGCTGGCCAGCTGTTGGATTCCGGTACATTACCTGATCTGGCCACCGAACGAAGTCACCGCCGACGAGGCATTGCAACTGGATGAGAAACGTGGCGTACGATACCCGAAGGAGGAATACTCCCGCCCACAGAGGACGAATATGGGAAGACCTACCGACCATGTGACTGCGATAGTGTTTGTGTATTCGGTTGTGTGTTTCGCCGGGTCATTTTATGTCTAGATCGTAGGATGCAAGTCGTATCGTCGCCCTGCTACCCTTTGTACGGCGTGCGTAATTACAATCACAAGCATTGATAGAGTGTGAGGATGTTCCAGGTTCACTCGAAAACAGCACTCAAAAACTAAAGCGTCGTGGCGTTCCGTATGGCGTCTAAAATCTGAAATGATTCCTAGCATTATCGAGACGCCCTGCTCTGCGACTTTGTTAGAGGCGTCCCTCGAGATTTTGATGTTCCATGCACGGTCCCGCAGACCCTTGCTGGTGGAACACTAGTACGTAACGGGTGATTACCTCATCACTCTGGCCAATGAGACCGCCGCTGTGACCTGTGAATCGGAGCGTCCACTATCGAAGTCAAAAAAATCTGCAGAACAAAACAATGATGGAAACAGACAAAAAGATTGGCAAAAGGAAACTCTCCAGCGGGGAATTGAACCCCGGTCTCCCGCGAGTTGCCAGTGATGGTGACAAGCGGAAATACTGACCACTATACTACTGAAGATTGACCAACCTAGAAGGCTGAGTAGCTGATCGATGTAGAAATGGAAAATTAGTTGAAATCTATCCATAGCCGTGTTGCTGCAAACAGTGGTAGTGCTTATTCAAAGGGTCATCAGTGTTGGAAGCGAATCTCGGGCTCGGTTGTTGGTGGGGCATAGATCGAACCGGTGGCGCCGGCATCTTTAGCCATCAACTCTCGGCGTCTGCGAACACTTAGGACACTCAGCATAGTACACGAGGTGAGCGCTTGAAGCAACGGCCACAAGTTCGGCGACAGCTTCATTCGGTGTTCTGGTTCTCGTACTGGGAAAGTCTCGGTATACCCGACAAAGTATCTGTGTCGTACCCTGGATGGATCGCGCCAACGAACTTCATCAGAGACACTCCGGAGAAGGCGACACCGAATTTCTAAGAAGCAAGGTCGCAGGGTGAAAGATGATGGCGGCGGGTGTGTAAAGTAAGATGCGGTGTGGTTGTGCGGATGACACACATGTGCGAGGCACTGGAAGCATTCCCTGCAACGTGAACCAGGCGCGCGGATCGCATTGTTGACAGACACCGCTATGTCGTCCGTACATATGCTTGTATGGCGAGAGAGGTCGCTGATCAGAAAATGCGCGGTCCATGTGTCTGAAAACGTCAGAGTTGAAAACGCAGACCTCTTGTCGCAACATGGCATCGATGGACGAGCGCAAACCTCGACAGCCGTGAGCGCGCACAAGGTGTTTGCTAAGAAAAGTAGTGTTTACGCCCAGTTGCATCAGTTGGTCGCGATGATTTAGAATTCGGATGAGGCTGAACGGCCGGTTCATACCATACCCTATCGGCGTAGAATAACGTTTTCGTGGCTTGTGATGCTGTGCCATGCCGCGATGTAGCGCTAGGTCCTACGTACGCCAGGCAGTGCATTCAAGAGGTCAATGGTGGCTACGACGTCATGTCTGACCGGCAACTGCGTCTACCGAGAACACGAAGTCGATAGCGCTACGACGGGAGAGTGAATGATAGACATTGGCAGAGGGGATGGGAGCGGTGGCTCTCAGAGTAAGCTGCACCACCCAAGGTGCGGCGCGGTCAGCGAGATTGAGCAGACATGGGCAAAAGGCTTGGCCTGGAATTGGTGGTGACGCGTTCTGGAATCCGGGGTCGCCCTGGGCAGACCAGAGAGACAAAGGGATGCGGGACAGCATCGTGGATACGATGCTTCATGGTGATGGCAGAAGGCGTGGGATGATGCACGATGTTGGTCATGGAAGCCCGAAATTGCTGATCAGTATGTGACTGCAATCGCGATGCTCGACAAGACGCGTTGGAGATGCTCACGGCCATGTTGATCAACAGGGAGCATGTCGCAGGGGTGGCAGCAATGCTCAGCAGGACGTCGAGTGGCTGAGCGAGTATGCAGGCGTCCTCCGCCTCAGCGAAGTACGAGCACGTTGGCGCCCTCTTCTTCCACCGCCCGTTCAGCCCGTGTCTCTCGACTTTCTACTGTTCACCTCGCCTGCTTCATATTCGACCCAAACTGCATCTTGTTCTCGTCGCTCGTTGTTGTTGCTGTTCCCCTCTCTGGAAACCATTGCGCCGTGCACCAGCCGCCTCGCCTCGGCTCCACTGCACTCGACGGACCGAAGCGATCTGCACCGCGTCAGGCTGAATAGCAGACAGCCAGCCAGCTGCAAGTGAGGCTCATATCCCGATCTAAATCTCGACGGCAGAGACGCTTGTCGCAGTCACTCGTTTAATCACGCTCCTCTGCTCTGTATGCCGACGTCTCTTGAATCGCTCGCTGGCACTGCGCGAGAATCGACGGCTTCTCGGCCAGGCACCACCACCTGAATCGCGAACAAGGCACCACCCCGCTGCGGAAGGCGCGAACCACCGACTCAATGCGCTCTAGCAACAAGAGCTATGTCAACATCAACGACGCGGGCAGCGAGAGGAGAGAGGGCACGCCGTGGTACTGGCGCCTCATAGCCCTGGCGGCGTCATGGATGATATTGGGAGGGTGGGTGCCCGTCATGCCTCTCGAGGCACTTCAGATGAGAGCAGGCTAACACATCGCAGCTACCTCATCCTGCCCGGCCTCTACGCGAACGATCCCAAGCTTAGGTTCAGCGAAGCAGTTCTGTCTGTCTTTGTTGTCGCACTCCTCACTGCCGGCTATTCATTCACGGCGCTGCTCTGCTTCGCTTGTCGCAATGAGCGCTTCCAAGCTGAAGCTGTCTTTCTGTAAGACCTCTACGCCTGCACCACCAGCGCAATACTAACACATGCATAGCCCCGCACTCACCTCCTCCGCCCTCGGCCTGATTTCCATAGCCTACAACTTCCTCTCATCCCACAACTATCACTGGGGCAATGCCGCCATCAGCGGCACCGTAACCAGCGCCGCTGGCACCCTCCTCTACAGCTCTCTCCTCCTCTGGACATACCGCCGAATAGTAAAGTCCAAACGCCAGACAGACACGCGCGCAAACCTCTGGTCCGAGCAATCCTACTACAGCAACTTCATCCCCAACATGTACCCCACCGCCATGCGCTCGCCCTCTAACCCACCACCCGACGCCGTGTACACAGAAGACGATCGTGTCAACCAGCAAATGGCGCTGCTCCTCGCAAAAGGCGACCCACGACCCAGTCCCGATGCCAACAGCACCTTCAGAATAGACCTGCCAGAAGACCGGGAACAGCAAGAAAGACATCTGCGCAGTCAGGAGTTGGTCGGTACGCCTGCACAAACACATGTCGACTGGAACCGCGATCGATCCGACAGTAGACCTGACAGTCTGAGTGAACACCAGGCATGGCAGCAATGGCAGGGCCGCGGAAGAAGTACAAATCGGCCGTCGAGTGCGGATGGAAGAATCAGTAACCACTCGAGAAATGTCAGCCGCGAGGAGCGGAGGAGAGAGATTGAGCTTGGTCAACTGCAGCGCACATGACCTTCTCACCGAGTCTGCACATCTTCTACCTTGTTTACACAAAACTACGCATTCTCTACGCACATGGATAGCGTCGGTGTTCTGGGCTTGGCGTTTTTGCGTGGTCCGCGGTTGATACCTTTGTATGTTTGCTCATCCATCGCTTTGAATTTCGGAAGCTGTACTGTAACGATGTATGTGTTACGGAGTTGTTTGGCATATTTTGGCAGGCTAGATTTTGGTCTCTGTGTTGCTATCGCCTATCGAGTCAAATACCAAATCATCACATCTGCAATCACTGTTACTTCCGTGTCTGGTCATTCTTTCCATGTTCTGAAAGTTGTCAAAAACTGCTACCTACTGATGTGCCCTAGGCTTCATCGCCACACCACCATGGTCCGGTGCCTCGGGCTTGGTAACACGCGGAGACGCATCAATCCGAAACACGTCCTTTGTCATCGCCCAACTCCAGCACCATGGGGCGACCACTTCTGCAACCATGAGGAGATGCTCTGGAAACCTCGCCACACTCTCAAGGCGGCCGCTTCTGTAACCATCAGGAGAATACTCCGCCATCCACCACCCAGCCTTCTACTTGCTCAATACATTGACACGGACTAGCCCGCTCAAGTGCACAAAGCTTACGACAGACGCTGTTCAGACCGCAATCATGTCATTTTTCTCAACGTTTAAAAAAATTCAATGTTCCAGACGCGCACTGTAAGCGTAAGCACGCATACCGCATGCAGGTTCGGCGGGCCAGCTGATGACCCGAACATAAGCAAATGACAATCGCTGTAACATGGGGCGGTCTAGTAATTGCAGTAGAGGAATGATAATGAGGTGTGTCTCATTGGACAGATGACACATTCATATCATTTTCAAATTAAATATGCTAAGAAAATTCGTTGTTGCTCCTCTAGCATATTGCATGCTGTCTGCTCTGCCATCTGCCATCTGCCATCTCTTTTTGGTAGTGATCGAACACATGTAACAGTCGTACTCAACTCCTGACTTTGAAAAAATATCTACAGCTTGATAGCAAACTGCTTGAGGTACTCGTAATGCTCAACATTAGCAGCAACGGTGTCCCGGATTTGCTTCGCGCCCTCTTCACCGTACTTCTCCTTCCACTCAGCGAAAAGCTGCTCGTCTGACTTAGGTTCCTTCTTCTGGCCAGGTCGTCAGTCCACAACTCTGCCCACATAATTAGGATATTCACTTACATGTGTCCGCGCCCTCAAGCGATCACTGTCCAAAGCATCCTCATGGAAACCCTTCCATTTCTCAAACGCCTCCTTGGCAATACCTTGGTCCTTCTCTGTGTCCCATACGAGCATGTCTGGGTCCCATTCGATTCCCGTGGTTTTGCAGAATGCTTCAACCATGCCAGATGGGTTGTCCAGCAAATCGTCTGCATCGATGACGCAGATCTCAACACCGCCAGTGTGGCCGTTTGTCTGCTCATTGGAGTCGTGCTGCTTCTGACCCGCGAACTTGGGACCGATCTGGCCCTCAGACCGCAGGTAGTCGAACAGGCGACGGAGCTCTTCGTAGCCAGCTTCGTCAGGACGGAAGTTGTAAAAGCCTGTCATCTTGTCCAGCGGAGGAATGGTGCAGCGGTAGTACGATGGAATGGAGAATTTGGGGTGACGGATCAGAAATGTGAAGTGGTAGGTTGCCAACAGATCCGCAGGAATAACCGTGGGGTTGTTGGGTTCGCCTTGAGTGTCGTATGGGTAAGGAGGTCCGAGACGTTCATTACGAGTAGTGACAGGCGAAAGCTGCGTGGTGTCTGTTCCTACGCCGCGTCGATAGTTGGATAGAGACGGGGCGATGGTAGCGGGCTTGCCTGCGGGGGGAATCCAGTATTGGGCCATGTCCTTGATGAAAGCGCGCTTGCCCTGTTAAAGGTGAGTATGCTATCTTTCGTAAGGCTACATTATGCGCCATTGAAATCTTCATCGTACGGGATGTCATAATGCGGGAGTCAAGATGGTAGGGAGCTGGGCAGATCGTAATGGCTCGGCGACAATTCGGGGAAATGGAGGACGGCGGTTTTTGAATTGTCCGCTTGTAGAGACCAAGGACTTTGGTGAATTTGTTGCGCTCCAGTCGAAGCGCTTACATATCGCGCAAGTTGAATTTAGGAAAGTATGAGATGGTCGTGATTAAGGTGGGGTAGACAGAGATCTAGCTGTCGGGTGGTTGGCTGGGAGCACACAACACGCAATTGCGACGAAGTTGACGAGATTGCGAAAATAAGATCTTGATTGGGTGTGAAAAGATGACGGACTGAGAGGAAACAGCAGGAAAACGGTAATATTGCAGAAACATGGAAAGTATTAGTGAACGAACCTCCGAGTTTTCTCTCGCGATGCGATCAAAAATGGTCTTGTATGTGCTCTCCTCATAGCCAGACTCTTTCCTGGCTTTCGCGTCATTCTCATAACGCTCAGCGAGGCGCTCGGGACCGAAGTAGTAGGCGTCGCCGAAAGGCTCGTGAACACACTGGAGCGTGTCGTAGCGGGTCATGAAGACCTAGATGATGGTAAGAACCCGAACTTGGGCGAGACACGGCGGAACCAAGCATACCCGCTCAAAGGCCGTCGAGCAGGCCCTCGGATGAGTAGCCACAAAGATGGGCTTGCTCGTCATAATCGCGGCTTGTCGACTCTGGTAGGATCTATTTTCCAAGTATCCTGGGAGGGAGTGACTGATATTTTCAGTCGGTAGAGTTGGTGAAGAAGTCCAGATATATTTCAAGCTGAACAGCGAGCACCTACCGCGAAAAGTAAATGGGGCACTAGCAGACTCTTATACCTGAGCCCCAAACAGAATCTGCCGCCGATCAATCATTGTGAGATGGAACCCACAATTGCTGTTCGTTGAGCAGCAATCCCTACCGGCAACACGGGTTAACAGGTACTAGTGGACCTGACTATGCAGTGTTGGCAACTTCAATCAGAGGGTCGGGTAGAGGTGCCATGCGGCCGGCAACCACAGCCGCAATCGTAGCGTGAGGGAGATGCAGGCAATGCGATTGCCCCGATTCGATGCAGGGCTGGAGCTGGCCGAGATGTGTTCATGAGGTGTTTTCATCGAGCACGCATGATGTCACTAGCGGGACTTGTGGACGGAGCGTGTCTTCCAAGGTTGGTGGGGTGCGCTGTGCCCCTCACTAGCAAGCCCGAGGTGCCGACGGACCGTCGTCAACTCCTTCCCCCTTTCAGTGCTGTTTGCGCCTCACGCGCCATATCGTTGGATGGTATTTTTACGCAGCCTTGGGTCTATTTTCCTGACGACTCTGGGCCATAGATATTAATGCAGCTAAAAGCACGACATATAGTGGCTGCATTCCGCAATTTCGTAGTGCCTGCGACGAACAAAACCCATTCGACAGCCCCTAGGAAAGCGAACCACGCGCTGATGTATCTGGGTGTTTTTTGTACATCACAATACAGCTGAAAGCTGTTGTACGACTCGACCCGCACCTGCCTGGCACTTCAGCGGAAGAAGGGATCGTGCGATGTTGGATTAACGCCTTTCCAGCAGTTCCGTGCTCAGATACGGCGTTCTTGCCGAAATCAGTACCTGCTTGCAGCACCTTTCTGGGACTTCTCCATCGGCATCCCAGTGACGGACTAGAAAGAGTTAGGAACTTGGGTGCAGGAAAATCACTCAGCGCTGGCATAGTCAACATCAAGACGTAAGAAAGGCCGCTGTTATAGTGTTCGTACATGGAACTACGACCTTCATCCGCACATTTCCGACAAGCTCTCGTCGCGCACAAGTATGCGTGCGATGCCTATGGTTTCGACAATATGTCGTACATGTACTATCTTCAACATTGGTCGATGTGAGAAATATGAAAACCATGAACGAAGAGGTTACAGCGAACCAATGTCGTGATAGATCAGGCGCGGATCTGGAAAGTACCTGCAAGGCTGCTCACGAACCTTTTAGCTGCTCGGCCAACGGATTAGTTCTAGTTAGACGGATTCACAGCCACCAAAACTGCATCAGGATCACATGCTCAAAGTTACTGTATTTCCCGATCTTCCAAACGAGGACAGGGACCATACATGGCCTTGCTTTCGATTTCAGAACCGCGCTCTCGAATGAGTACCACTGTGAAGTCTCGCCCAGTCTGTCATTGTTGCCACGCAGTTCCACGTCGCTCACATTCTCACCTCTATCGCTATGAATATCCTGTAATCTCGTGTCTTTGCCAATGATAGGCAGAACGCCCTGGATATCGGGTATACTGCGACTGCTGCATCACGCAAATACGTGAGAACGTCATTCATCGCTTCACTATATGTCTCAGGCTTTGTCAGCTATGCTCAGTCTTTCCGTGGAGGTACGTCCTGCCTCATCTCTGCATCCTGCTCAAAGCGGCGAACCTCCTTACAAAATGATCCCAGACTTGAGAGACTGCTCCTGTTTCTCTAGTATATAACGACACGGAAAGTTCTGGACCTTCAGCCTTACCAGATGCTTGCAGAAATTGCATACCGATCCGACGTCTCGAAACCCTCACATCTCTTTTCAAGCGAATGCGAAAAGCCTTTGAACACTTCCGTTGGCTCAAGGCACGCCTGGTTTGCTAGGCAGCGCCCTGTCAGCAGATCGAGCACGAGCTTTATTCACACCTGGTCTGAGCTTCTACAGGAGCTTCGTACGCTTGTCAGTACATAAGGACCCCTTCTCTAGTAACAACTGCTCAAATTATCGGGACTCTTCTCAACTTCCAGTCACAGTAGACTTGCACTCCCTTGCCCTTCAAGACCAGAAATACCATTGTGCACCTTACGAACGACCTGGAGATTTCACTCATTTTTACTTCCATAGGCTAAAGGTTTGTCTCATCGCCAAGCATGTGTTCCGAAACAACTGACAACTCGTCTCAGATACGTTCTTCTACAGTCTTGTCGAACGGAAATTCCGGTCTCAACTCTACCTTCCGTGAAAAGGCTACTTAAGAACTTCATTTAGTTGTCTACGTAGCAAACAAGATGTCTGCTTCAACGGCCACTACAACCGGTTCCAACACGCCTGCCAACAAAGTCAACGCTTCTGCTACGCTTAGCGAAGACGAATCCTTCCACAAGATAGCGGCCGAGGCAGAGGCGAAGCATGTTGCGAATGTCGCGACTCAAAATAGAAAGCTTGAAATGGTTGAGAAGAAGCTCAATGAGAAGCTTTCATCCAATGGCAAGGCACTAGTTCTCAAGGACAAGCCTACTCGACCTACACATCGACCCACGAGGAAAAATCGCAAGCCGCTTTCCCCACCTAGCAATAAGGAGCACGACACCCGAACAGCTGCAGTGGATATCAAAGCTACTATCAAGGAGAAAAGGCAGCTCGCCATTTTATCAACTTCTCGTCCGAGTCTTAACTACGACAGGATTATCGAGCAACGCGTGGTCAACGGCGTCGTTGAGCGCATTACCCAGCCTGACAACTCCCAACACACATCTGTGGTGAACAAGACACTTCCTATCTACAGCTACGTAGATATTGTCGAGCAGCGCGTAGTCAACAACGTCGCTGAGCGTATTCCTGAGTCTGCCGATACGCCTCAAGCTGCCGCCTCTAATATCGACACTGACTCAGATTCGGCTGCTGAGTCTGACAACGATACAGAAGAACACGTTCCCAAACTGGTACAAGAGTCTTCTACTGCCCACCAAAGTACGGATTCACTTTTGGAAAGATCTAGCTCTGTCAAGGCTGCCAGCGCCACCGCATCATCCCACGTCTATGACGATGTCTCGATGACCGATGTCGACAATGAGGCGCTGCTTCTCAGCTTTGCGAAGGAGGCAGCACTGGCCGCTGCTCCAGTCGAGCTTCCCGTTACTGCATTCAAGGATCAAAAGCCTAACAAGGCCAAGGAGAAGGATGCAAAGGCTTCTGACCTTCTAAAAGAGGTGGCTATGGTCGATTTAGAAGTACCTCAGAAGCAGCTCAAGCTCGACACCGCAAGGACCGCTACTGGGATTGCCGACCCCACCACTCTAGCGGACGATGGATATGTGACGGCGCTTCTGAAAATGCCAAATGGCCCTGGCGTAACTAGAAAATCTCGTAACCTTCATGAGAAGCAAGTTGCGATGCACATCACCCCTTTCGCATTGCCAGTCACTGCACCAAAGCAAGATAAGACCCTAAAAGCCAACCAAAAGGTAGTCAAGGTTGGTGGAAAGAAAATAGTCTCGTGTGAGACGGACGACTCCGATTTTGTCGCTTCTCTTCTCTCCAAGCCCAACGGCCCAGGCGAGAGGAAAAAGGTTCACGATCTTCACAACCATCTTGTCCAAATGCACGTCCCATCATACAAGCTTCCGTTTTCTGCTCATGGGCAAAAGAAGACTAAAAGGACGAAGTCTGTTGATACCCCTGTCGCGAAGTTTATCCATGGACCTGTTGCTGTCGACGCATCAGCAGACGACACAGAGCTTATTGTTGGCGATTACGCATCCAATGTTGCTAATTTGAAAGCCGAAAATTCCATACACGACAAGGGAACTCTCATCGGCAGCGTCTCCCAAATTAACCCTTTCCCCATCAATAAAGCTAAGGACAATCTGCAGCAGATCGACGTTCGGGTTACAGACACCATCGAGAAGCAAGTCATTCCTGATGACACTACCCCAGTAACCCCTCCCACATCTGATCTCGACTTCTCCTCCTCTGGCTCAGACTACCCAAAGTCAACCAAGACTTCCCGTCGCTCCTCCTTGGTGCCTGCCGTTGATTCTATTCGCCGCAAGGCTGAAAAAGCGCGCACCACCTTCCTTGGGAAAACCTCTTTAGAGATGTTCGTGAATATACTCGACTTCGAGCGTTGCGACGGAACGACCACCAAAGATGACGTCTGCAAGGCCTTTGCTTCCCTTGCTGGTTGTCCCATTGCCAGTCTGGAATCTGTCAAGATTCAGCGCAAGATCAAACTAGGCGGCACTTCACTCTATGGCTTCCTTCATCAACTCGACTTCGATGACAATGACATCACTCTCATTGGCAAGGTCATGAAGACCTTCGAAGAGGCGGCCAAGAATGAATTGGTATCTTCTAAGCTGGACCTTGCTTTATGGCTTGCGGAATCGTCTCGGGATGATGGCAGTCATCAGGGTCTGCACTCCCAGCATGCTTCTAAACTCAGCGCGTTCAGACAAATTATCGCATAAGTCACATCAATATTCATGATCGGGGTCGAGTGTTAGGCATCCGCCATTTAGGATGCAGTTCTTGATTGTTTGGTATTTGCGAAACCTTTTTCCGCTATTGCTCATTACCATAGTACTGCCATTACCACTCGGTATCGAAGCAAGGCTTCCACATCGGTTGAGTTTATGGGCTTTGACTCGCCTGGAGTCAGGTTTGAGTTGGCCTATCGCTCCCTACTGTGAGTATTTGTCTAGGTATCTTGAGAGTGTGGTGCTACCTGTGACGATGAAGCTATAGAATACAGGAAAATTGACCATAGATTCAATGTTGATATTCAAAATCCTAATCCAAAATTTCAAGTAAAACCAGTGGTATGTGTATAATGGACACATGTCAGTGTGATGGCACTAGGAAGATGGATGTGTGGTTTGCGTTCATAACTTCATTGATATTCATCTAGCAACACAGTTTGTGTGCGATGCTATAGACTGTCCCATCTCACAAACACGTGCAAGGTTTAGACTTTCTGCTCAACCCGGTGGTTCTGTGTCTCAGCACCACCAGCATTCTCCATCTCGTATGTGACAGCCTTCTCGCCTGCGCTGTCCAAGATATCAGCCATACCACCAGATCCCCTTGTGAGTTCTGCACCCTTGCGACCGATAAGGTGCCAAGGCAGGTTGAACATCTCGTCGAGCGACTCGAGCGACTTTCCAGAAGTCTCGGGAAGGAAGAAGTAAACCCAGAAAAGACCAATGGCAGTAACGCAAGAGAAAAACAGCATAGTACCACCGTGGGTCATGGAGATGAACATGAGAGGTACCGCCTTTGAGTTACCGTACTGGTTGACGAAGTGGAACGTCATAGCGATGGAACCACCAAGCGCACGCAGACGGAGTGGGTAGATCTCGGAGTTGATGAGGTACTGAATTGAGTTCCATCCTAGGGCCCAACCGAAACCAGAGAAGTAGACCATGACGATTGCGCCCATGGCCGCGTGTTTCTGACTGGAGCTTTGAGGCTCACCGTCAGAAACACCAGTATCGATGAGTAGGAAGATGGCCATGTAGAGCATGGATACGAGTTGTAGTGTGATACCGGTAGCGAGAGAACGTTTGCGGCCGAGGAAGTCGATGAGGAAGAATGCGCAAAGCATTGAGCTGACGAACTTGACGACACCGAAGATAGCTGTCGCGAAGAGCTTCTCGTTCTGACCTGTCGTGCCCATCATAGCGAAGTACTGGGGAGCGTAAATGGTGATGCCTGTTCGCTTAGAGTCAGTGTGTGTCGAATGTTTACGCTAGTGGGAGAACATACTGTTCGCGCCAGACCACTGTGCTAGCAGCTGTGACATGACCGAAAGCTGGATGCGGTAAAGGTTGGCCTTGCTAGAGAAAAGTTCACGGACTGGTCCGAGCCAGGTAGTGCCCATGGTAGCTTCGCGCTCACGGTTGAGCTGGTCGTTGATGTCCATGATCTCCGAGGTAACGTAAGGGTGGTCAGCGGGAAGGTTGCGGAGGACCGCAAGGTTGTCAAGAGCCTCCTCGTGGCGGCCGACCTTGATCAACCAACGAGAGCTCTCCTTAGCGAACCAGGAGAGTGTGAAGATGATACCAGCGAACATGAGGTGCATGCTGTTTGGAACGAGCCATTGGGCGTCAGTGGCAGACGAGATGTGAATGGAAGAACCCCAAGATGCGAAGTAGGCAAGCATGATGCCGATGTAGACTGAACCAGCGAAAGCGCAAACACAGAGACCTCGAATGGCTCTTGGTGCTGTCTCAGCTAGGTATGTGGGTGCAACGACGGTGGTCTGTCCGATACCAATACCAGCAATAAATCGACCGGCGTAGATCTGTCCGACGGAACCAGTGAGAGAACTGGTGAGGAAGATGACGATACCAATGACCCAGATAAGACACAGTTGTCGAGTGGCCCAAAGGCGGCCGATTTTGTCGGTGATGAAGAAAGCAATCAGCGAACCCAAGATGGAGCCCATCTGCACCATGGATGTGATGTTTGATAGAAGCTCGGCAATCTCGTGCTCGCTCTTGCTGTCGTCGTCAAGTCCAAACTTGCGCCTGAAAGGGTCGAGTTCGGATGTAGTACCAATGAGACCTTCATCGATACCACGAGCAGCGCCCATGAGTCCGAAGACTATAGATGTTAGGTTGTTGAGCGCGTTGGGTGATGTAATTACTTACCAAAGACACCATACCAGAGACGCCAGTTAAGGCTCTCCTTGGGAGTATCCTTCAGATTCTCCTTCCAGGGGTTTAAGACGACCATGATGGGCAAGATTTGCAGTGATGGGTCGAGTTGAGGATGGGATTGAGCTGCTTCACCTACGTCTGTCAAACAGGGAGGAAAGGCAGTAAAGCTCGAATCTCTACGAAGGTATGCGCGCCTCTTATACTGAATCTTGCAAGCGATGGTGGGGTGTGATATGCGGAGACCCTAGGTGCGGACTGTCAAAGCATGCCCATCCATGACACACCCCAGAGCCTACCCCGGAGGCGTCTACTCCACGTTCGTTCATCGCCAGTAGTGGTCGGCGTCGGTCTTCCGAATAGAGAGGCGCCGGATGACCTTCCCAATCCCAACTGTGGTTTCCTCAACGTTCAATAGGTCGTCCCGTCTCATCGGCATTGCAGGCGTTGGACCTAGGCCTTGCGCAGAAAGCGGACCGCTGATCGTCTGATCAAATACCGATCAAGCGGCGACGCCGTCACCTCTCACGCCTAGCACAAGAGCGCCATCTGCACAAAGGTTACACCCCGCCCAGCAAATGGGCGGAAGGTTGGCAGGCTTGAGTGGAGAAAGCTTCCTTGTTCGTGCGTCTTGTGGAGCTTGGGGCCGAGCTAAGCACCAGTCAACAACCTGGCCACTACACGATGGGAACCCCGCATTATCCCCCAAACGCTCTCGTGTCCCGGATTTTCTACAGTAGCTGTCGGTCGAGGAAGAGAAGCTTGTCAAGCTCATGGTAGCGGCCGGAGAAAAGCCGGTAAAACATGCCACGCAATTGGCTGGACGCACCGCGGGAAAATCTCGCAACCAGGATAAATTGCTACGCTATCCTGATGATGCCTCGCGACGAAGACCCTCGCCGGTAGAATTAACCCCGAGGAGAAAAAGACGTCGGAGCAGGATTTCGGCTTCTGCGACTAATCTCTTATGGACGACACCTCGTCTCGCGGCGGTGTGTCGACAGCCGATGCGGCTCCAGCTCCTTCAGCCTCTTCTGTTAGCGCCTGTTTCCCAACTTCCTCAAACGGCATGCCGTCCTGCAAAGGCTCTTGAAATAACGAACCCATTCTTAGACGTAGATACAATACATGCAGAAGTTCTGGTAAAGCTAATGATGCGCAAGTGTAGAGTCCGCTGCTTCTTCGGTCGCTCTGGTGCCAATACGAGTCCTGGTTGCCGGTGCCTCTAATGATCGTGTAGCACGATGATGTGACTCTTGGCTGCGTAACCCCAGAGTCCGACAGAGAGTTCTTCCATGCAGCGGCAGACGCTGACTCGTCAAACCCACAATAGCGAGCCTGACATCTCCAAGCGCTCTGGCTGGACTGTCGTGACAAGAGCCCAGACCGCCGGGGCATCTTTCTCCGCAGAGCTATGCACTCGTAGTGCATCTTGTCATGCGATGCAAAGGAATACGCAGGGCTAAAGACATGGTACGTTCATCTGCCTCGGTCGGGACTCCGAGTGTTATCGGGGCGAACGTAGGCGCTTTGACTGATTGTCTCCACACACACACAGAGTGCGCGTGGGATGGTTCGTCAGGACTAAGCTCGCCATGCCTTAACCAAGTGCTTGTAAACAGTGTAAGCTGTTACGCCAAAAACTTGTAAAGTGCTTGACTAAGACGTCAGCAAAGTAAATCTTTCGCTACCATGCGACTCTCGTGACTTCGGGTGGACCATATCCTCTTAGCATAACCGTCGTGATAACCCCGAGGGTCATGCGGTCTACTACTTGGTCCACAGTGGGCAAGGTTTATCGGCTGGTCGGCGATGGCCGTGGGTCTAATCCTTCAGCCCACGCATACTGTATAAAAATGGGTGCTGGTGAGAGTCCATAATTAACCGGGTGTCGGAGGTCGAAGTGAACAAGGCGCATATGGATGCGATCTTATCTTCCAGTTTCTATTGCCGGCTAGGTCGTACTCAACAGATGCTGCTTCGTACAACACGTTCGGACATCTTGCGTGTGGGTGTATCTGCAGCGGTAGTATCGCGGCATCGGGTGGGTACTGACGCTGACAAACGCTTCACAGTCGATTAGCGGCGTCAAATCGTATCTGGAGCGAAAAGCACGCACTGACAAGCTCATAGTGGATATTGACCAAGACGCCAATGTTGGGGATGGCCCCATTTATACGTCTTGGAAACACGGCAACTGAGTCAAACCGTGCGGAGTAATAGATTCCGGGGTACGAGGTGGGTGAATCACTCAGACTGGACGCCTGAGGGTCTTGCACGGTTACTCGGACCTTAGCCTCCCAATTGAAGGCTAGAAGATGGAAGACCTGTGGGATCATAGGAGTGTCGGTGTGATAGCAGCGAATGAGCTGCCGCATTGCATATGAACAGCCTATGACAAGGAAAGTGTAAGCGATTTCTCGCGACCGAGGGGCAAGGCGAATCGCTCATCGCACTATGGTAAAAGCAAACCCGCTGCAAAATTTTTATCGTGCGAGTGACTGAGAACAAACAAAGACCTTACCTGCTTCTGACAATGTGTAGCCGAAGTTACGCTGGGGAAGGCACAATGACTTGTTGATAGATAAGGAGATATGCACCATCATCAAGCGAGGACCTCACCAGGCCATATCTGACTCATTGGGTCGTAGTAGTAAAGCCAATGTACATTGAAAGGTCAAATCAACAAGCTCGAAGACTGATACTGTTCAGTGTCGTCTCTACGCTTTTGATGGGTTCGCAACTTTCACATCGTTAACACAACGGCATGTATTACCTCACCAAATATCCATTGCATGCTAAGATAGGCAAGCGATGGCCTCATTTCGGAAGGATGGCTATATGATCGGACTAGGCCGACCCGGGAATTGACACAGAAAATGAACCATTCGATACTGCTGTCAGGCCACTTTCATAGAGAGCTCACTCGTCTTCAGAGACCCCCTCGGCATCCTCTTCTTCCCCATTCCAAGTAGTCCGCTTGTTCAGACCAAAGTTGCCACTCTCCACAGGACCTCTCTTTTCCCCTCGAATCGCCTCAGCAGTACCCTGCTCGTCTTCCAATCCTTCCCCAAACCGATCCAGCAAATCCTGATCTATAGAGCCTCGCATCTCTCTAACATTCAAACTCGTGTCTCGCAAACCTCCCTCGGCTTCCCCGTTCTTCGACGCCAACTCCCGGTAACAACGCTGTCCATTCTTGCCATGCTCGTGATATCGCTTACACCACGCACCTTCCGTGCTCTCTTCAATCTTCAGTGTAAGGTTCCTCCGACACATACGCAGACTAGTCTGCATAATGTTGAACAGCAGGTCTGGGTGTAATTCGAATCCCTCCCTCGTCATTTCTCCGATAACTTCCTCAGCTTTATCACCAAACAAAGCCAAAGCATCGGCCCAGAGAAACCTTGCGCCGCACCCTGGAGACGTGAACTTGTAAAGGAGATTTAGAAGATCGGTGTTGATCCATGTGACATCTTTCTCGAGCTCCGGATCTGTGACAACAAGACCATATTTCTTTGGGTCTGCATCGAATTCCGAGGGAATATAGTGACCCTTTGCCAAGGCCTCTTGTGCTTTACGCTTACGTCGGTCGAGAGCGGGATTGGGACGCCATGTCTGGGTTTGAGGCTTCTGCTGATCTTTCTTACGCATGTCATGAAAAGCGCGTATCCAGGTATCGGATATCATATCGCAGAGATTCCATCGCTGTTTCCGGTAGCAGAGAACGTAGAGTTGTGTGAGGGCTTTGGCGCTGTAGGGTTGGGCGTGATCAGGATCGGAGGCGTTGCTGAAGCTGGGAAGGTCGATAAAGGTTCTTGTGGTGCTATAAAGGGCGTCTAGAATGGCGTATACGTCCGCATCGGCTACAAATTGGGCAGGATCTGCAGGGAAAGATGGTACTGGTAGGTTTTGGAGGAACGGAGATTCTGCGCTCTCTTCATTCACTTTAACCACAGAAGCGCCGAACGAAGTGTTATTCTTGGGCGGGCGACCTCTTGTTTTTGGCGGCTGCTGGAGGTGCTCTTGTGCTTTGTGTGAGACGTAAGCTAGGTAGGTGTCAGCGGATCTAAGCTCCTTTGATCTGTGACGTTTGGTACTTACGTGGGTCACTTGTCAGAAACATTCTGTCGTCATCTCCATGGTCCTCTGAATTCTGATCAATGAACAAATCAATGTCGCTGCCCTGTATAGCGTCGTACTGCTGTGGCTTTTGAATCGCCCGTCCAGTACGAGTCGTGACCGGCGCCGGCTGTGCTAGTTGCTGAGGAAATCCATCATCTTGGTCTCTGTGGCCATCATGCGGCAGGGTCGCATGCGAATGCGGACTTGGAGGATCTAGTCCCATGTTGACTTTGACCATCAACTTCTGAGATGCTCCATTCTGTGACGTCCCAGGTGTTGGTGTCGCTGACTGCGAAGGCCTGCCTTTGGGTCTACCACGTCTACCGCCACCACCTTTGGTGCTGCCGCGAGGATGTCTTGGCCTCTTATCCGATACGACGGTCTTTTGTTTTCCCATCAGGTTGTTGACTGTAGTGTAAGTAGGGTAAGTCTGCAAGAATATAGCTGAGTCGCTGTAGTCAAGACTAGGTTGTGATTTATACAGTGGTAGTTGCGTTACAGTTAAAGGTCTTCTGTCGTGAATGAAACTCTTAGAATGATCTTCGTCCATTGTTACGCTGAGCTGTAGTGAATGTGAGCGGTGATCGCTGGATGAGTCTAGCTATACTAGGCTACAGTAGATAACACGGTGAGGTTGCGGCTGGGGACCAATAGGATGCGCAAATAGCTGGTAAGAGAAAAAAGAGCAGTATAGGCCTGCCGATGTGGTGAATAGCAACCCGACAATGAAAGAGATTGGGCCTTTTGGAATGAGAGCAGGGGCTTAACCTTGCCAGATACATCATCCGAGGAGATTTGTCATGCGCACCCGTGGTAGAGAGGTAATGGACAATCAGAAGTTATATTTTTTTAGACCTCTCAGGCCAACTCTCGTAATCTGGAGAAATTCATGACATGAAAGCTCGGGAGCCGCTGGGCAATGTGATGAAAATTTACTTTACCGTAAGAACTTCAGGCTACAAGTCGTCTCAACCATGCGGTTGATGACCTAACGTGAGATCCAACGACGCTCCCATCGCCGCCGCCGCCGCCGCCTCCCACTTCGCATGGACCCGTTCTGCTCTGAAGACGCATTCCTCACAAAAAATGATGTCAGCCTGCTTCATCAAGAGGCGTCGAACGCCATCTTCGTTACAAGGCCAGTCATCGTTGCAATTGCGAGCACAGTTTCGTGAATATGCGCACCAGACCCTGTGGCCACAGCACAGATTGTGTGCGTAGCAGTTGGAACTAGGGAATGGGCTAGCCAACAAGGCCCCAACGCCAACGTGCGGAACTCGAATAGCCGCTACTATCTCCCCACGTGTAAGACCGATACAGCGCCGGGGCATGGGTATGGTACTACGTGGGAGGTCGTCGGAAGGTGGTTGCATTCTTCTGTAGTTGTCCCAAGGTATGCCTTGACAAACCTCGCAGTAAAGGAAATCAGGGCGCTGCACCTCGGGCAAATACAGGAGGTCTCGGGTCGTCAGACTGAGAGGATGGATGAGCGATCGACTTGACTATGTAGGTTCTGTCACGCGCATACAAGGTAGAGCTTTGGGCGCTGTTGGCGGTCTCTTGACAATTGATGCCGCAGCGTGTATCCCCTCCATCAATAGCGACGATATGGCCGCATTTGAGTCTGAACAAGGGCGTACAAAGTCAGTGTATGTTTCACATCCACTTGGCACAGTGGAACTTACAGATGAAACATGCCTGACCGGACATTACCATCATGGCGGAGTATAGCAGCGCAAGGCTCGATCGCAAATTGGGCCTGCTGATTACTCGCGGGTTCCCCATAGCTGGCTTGTGGTGGAACGGGGGTCTTATACTCCATCTCGGATAGAGTTTAGGGGAGGTGGGCGGATATTGAAAAAGCTGACAGCGAGAATTTGTAACGCTGAGGAAAGACTCATTGGTCGGCGGGGTGAAGGTGAGAGTGAATTGAAAATCGAAACCTCGGGCAGACGGCCTGAGCTCACCAAAGATTGCCATTTCCTAAGTCTCGTTGTTGCAACAACCATTGAGGAAGTCGCAATGGCAGAACCAAGTCGGTCGTTGTTGCCATAGTCGTCACAGACACTGCTTACTATTTTAGGTCAGCTTGCGGGAGGTTCAGCATAGCAGTTGACCCAGGCGTCGTCTTGGCTGTTCCCAACTCGCCATTCTTCAGTTGGGGGACGATGGAGTCGTAGTGTGTGATGCCGAGATGCCGATGGGAAGCAGCATGACTAAGCGGAACCCGACTGCAAACACGGCAAACAGCAGCTGCAGGGAAGGCGGGTGAATGCTGATAGGATGGCTACGTCTCAGCTATCACACCTCACTCATCCAGCGCGCCTGCTCGTCTAGTCTGCCTCGACTCTTGGACTGTGCCTGCTCATGGAGACGCGGCTGCTGCTCCTACAGGACGCTGGACTCGCTGGGGGTGGCTCATAGCCCGCAATTCCGAAAGGTACTCCTCCAATTGTCCCGCCCGCTCCATGCCACCCGTCCGCTATCGCGAAACATCCCGCACGCCATGTCTCCCGGCGGCCCTGGACATGTCCAGGAGCCGTCTGCGTCGGCCCTCTACGACCTGTCGCCGTTGATGGGCTCGCTCTCTAATGTGCTCGCAGGGACTTCGCACCACACCGGCAACAGGTTGCCCATCATTCAGCCTGCATCGCCGCCGAACAAAGGCGCGCCGCACGCTTCGCCCACCAACAACCGACCCGCCGTCTATTCCGCAGCCAAGGCACATGCACATGCGACTGCCATTGCCAGCTCTGGGTCCTCAGCAACTGAATCTATCTCCGAGTTGACGTCGTCGTCGTCACGGGATTCCCTCCCCAACCCCCCAGGGCGCAACGGCCCTACCACGCCCCAGAAGCCGGCGCGCAACAACAGGCGGAAACACTCGACCAAGTCCGTGGGCAGATGGAGTAGGCCGCCCGCCTCTTCAGATGATACCGGCTCCGACCGCAAACCGCCCACCTCGACGCCCGTAGAGTCCGCCCAGAGCGCCGCTCGCTCCCCCCAGACTGCGTCCAAGACACGCCAGCAACCCTCTCTTGCTACCACCAGCGCTTTGCCGAGCCAAACGCGATTCATGGCAACAACCTTTGGAGGTCCTTCGGGTGATTCGCGACGGGGAGTAGTCTCTCCTCGCCCTAAGGGACGCGGTATGACGCAGTTACACCTATATATATACACTACATGGCAAGTCTGACTGGCCCTCCCAGAAGCGAAGAACACCCTATGTCGCAACGTCACCATCTACGGACACTGCCGCTATGAAAACAGTAAGTCTTGGTGGCTGCATCGGCCGAATGCTTTGGTGACCCGAGTCTAGCCTGTCCCTACATCCACGACAACCTCAAGTTGGGCCAGAATGAAAACGCAAAAAAGAGGTTCAATGTCGACTCTCCTTCCTTTACCCCGCTGCAGGCAAGTACCAATGGGTCCGTAACTCCATCCTCTCGCAGCGCCACCATCTCGCCCAAGGCTGCCAACGCTGCCGTCTTTACCCCTAAATCGCAACGCTCCAGTGAGTTCTTAAACAATCGCCAGTACCGTCTCTCTACACATGCTGATTACCTCAGCCGTCACCACCCCGCATATGCACGCGAAAGAGCCCGCAATCGATTGGCATTCGCAAGACTTTCAAGAGTTCGTCCCGCAGTCTTTTGAGGGCCAGCAGATGGTGCGTGACTTTACTTGAACATATTCGTCATCTTTTCGTGATATTAGAGCATCTTCTCGCACCTTGTTCTCAACTTACAACGCCCTAGGTCGAATCCAACCTTGGCTACGATCCATTCAGTACTCCGTCCAGCATCTCTACCCTCACTGGTGCAACTCACCAGGCTGCTACCATTAATCCATATGCACAAGATGCATCGACGACGTATTTTCAAAATGCCAATGCCTTCCAGACCCCTGCCTACCATCTGTACTGGCCGGTAGGACCACAGCCAACAGGGCTACTCGCATACCAGCGTACTGCTCATGACTTTTTCATCCCTGACGCACTACGGGAAGAGCTGCAGAAGAAGGCGGATATTGCACGCCAGGTCGCACCCAACAGTACTTTACCCGTCATTGAGCAGTTTCACTCTTTATTCTGCCTGGACATGTCACCACAGAAAAACACTGCACCTTTCGGGTACGCTAGCTGGATCTACAAAGCTGTTTCCAGCAAAGATGGCAAGACCTACGCGTTACGCCGTCTCGAAAATTTCCGCCTTACAAGTGAGACTGCGATTCGCTCCGCTCAGCCATGGAAACGCGTCTTGAATGGCAGCGTGGTTACAATCCACGAAGCCTTCACCACTCGAGCTTTCGGTGACAGCTCTTTGATTCTGGTCACAGATTATCATCCAAACTCAAAGTCACTGGCTGATGAGCATTTCAAACCAGTGCAGCGATTCCATGGCAGGCAGCCAGCATCATCACATGTACCAGAGCAAGTCCTATGGGGCTATATCGTTCAGATCGCGTCAGCCCTCAAAGCCATACACGGTTCGGGTCTGGCAGCGCGCCTCATCACACCATCCAAGATACTACTGACTTCGAAAAACCGGATACGACTGAATGCATGCAGTATCATGGACATTGTTCAATTTGACAATGCTCGCCCTGTGCCCGAACTTCAAGCAGACGACCTGGTGCAGCTGGGACGGCTGATACTTTGCATTGCCAACAATAACGCTACAGCTCATTTGCAGATGCAAAAGTCCATGGACTATATCACTAGAAGTTATACAGCCCGCCTTAAAGAATGCGTGCAATGGTTGCTCAACCCCCAACCAGCACCAGGAACACCATCTTCTCCAACTACGCCAGCGCCAATGCAGAAAGACATTGACACCTTCCTGGGTGGCATTGCCGATCAATTCGCATCAGTCTTTGACAGTGAGCTACACGCTCAGGACACACTTACAGTCAATCTTGGGAAAGAGCTGGAATCTTCGAGACTGGTCCGTCTGCTTGTCAAGCTCAACATGATTAATGAGCGACCAGAGTTAGACGCCTCACAGAGTATGCCGGGCAACAACGGCCCAAACCCATCTTCAGTATGGGCAGAAACGGGAGAGCGCTACTACCTCAAGTTGTTCCGCGACTACGTCTTCCACCAGGTAGACGCCAACGGACACCCCGTCACAGACCTTGCGCATGTTTTGGATTGCTTGAACAAGCTAGACGCTGGAACCGATGAGAAGATACCGCTCGTTAGCCGTGACGAGCAAAATGTGCTGATAGTCAGCTACCGCGAAGTGAAGCGAGCCCTGGAATCAGCATTCCAAGATTTAGTACGGGCGGGACGTGTTTCGGGGAAATAGGATTCCTCAAACTCGTCCAGTCCACGCGGCTAGCATCACTATGGATATGCAAAGAGAAAGGCTTCTCAAATCAGAGGAGCCTGAGGAGGGTCAGGTCAGAGAATAGTAAATCAAGTTAGGTGACGTGAGCATCGGTGTTCCTCCCGTCAGAAAGAGATTATTGAACGGAAGAACGGGCTGGAGCGGATTTGACATGATTGCATGAGTTGCGTATTGTTGTTGTATTGACGGAAACAGACGGTATAGTAAGAACTAGAGGACCACAGACTATTCATAGCGCAATGAAAATCGCAATTTCAGCTTCGGACAGTTTTCATGCAGTGAAAACAAACGTATTATTATGTAACTCTATGGAGTACATGTTCATCTCGCGCCGTATGGCCCTTCTGTTGAGAGGCAAAGATGCAATCGTACAAGAAAAGTTTGAGCTGAAAGCGAATGAAGGAGTAAAACAAACAAGTGAAGTCGCAGATCACTACAATATGAGTAGATGGACGAAAAAGTGAAAATGAAATGCGCCGAATGTGCACGCAGAAAGTCTGCAGGTGCAGCCGCCAAAATACCACTCGGCGCGCGGCGCGTCTCCTCAACCAGTGAGCCCCTTTACCGGCTCCATACGTGTAACTCGCCAGTCTCATGCCTTGTCACATGTCACAAGTCATCTATTGACTCTTCTTGGAACCCCTCCTAGGCAAACCCGCCTTCCTCCGCGCCTTCCTGTCACCCTCAGCAAGCCACTGACTCGCCTTGACCATCTGTACCACATTGATCCATTGCTTGATAGCCATAAAGGGAGCCGAGGTAAGCATGCAGATCCACGGGACCGTCGAGTCCATCTTGTTAGCACGAGCCATCTCCATGGCTGCGGCGGAGAAAGGACTGGCGAAGAACATGGAGGGTTTAGGAGCGGCAGGCGAACCGGGCTGGATGGAGGATGGGTTGTTGAGGTCGGAGAACAGGGTGGGCGAGAGGAGCGGGGAGCTGAAAGAGAGGAGGTAGAGGGCGATGAAGAACATTTCGTTCATGAAGCAGAGGGTGAAGAGAACTTTCTGTCAAAGTTGTTAGTATATGCTTTGTGGCCTGTGCTACACACGAGATATCAGTCGGGTAGGACGTACGTTGTTGGAGTAATATTGCTTCATCAACCAACCCTTGCTCTCGTCCACGTTCTTGTGGCTCTGGTCGCTGCCACCCATGCTCAGGGTCGCGTACATGTGCATGTAGTGACTGGCCAGATCCAGCGAAATAAGGCCCTGGAAGACGATGCTGAAGCGAGGGAAAGCCTGCGCCAAGAAGACGAGCAAGCAGGTTGTTGTACACCTGTCCGTCACCATGTCTAGCACGGCACCAAACTTGGTGCTCTGCTCATATGCTCGGGCCGCGTATCCATCGAGCGCGTCGAGCAGGCAGGATATGCTGTAGAGGAGGGTGCATGTGCGCGGGTGGAGGGGCATGTAGTAGAGTGAAATCAAGGCGAGGAAGACGCGCGAGTATCCTGAGAGTCTGTTAGTCAGGTCGCCGTAACGTGAAAAGGACGCGCATACCAATCAGATTTGGGATGAAGAGGAAGATGTTCTCTTTTGCGCCCTCCTTCTCTGCCTGTGCAGGCCGCACTGCGGTGCCATTGCCGTTGACTCGCGTTTGTACTGATGCCATGGTTGCAAAGGTTGTGATTGTCTCGCCGTCTTCTCAAGTGCCTGCAATGCCGAAGTCCGCTATCACGACGTGTCTTTGTACACAGGTGTGCCCCGCTGCGCTTATTCGAAGGAGTCGAGGCTCGTATGCGCGCCTTGCTTATGCTCGGAGTACTAGGCTGCAGGAAATCGTCCGAGGATGACGTGGAACGATACGTATTCGCAGGCTGAGTATAAAACTACAGCGTAGTTGAAGGCGAGCGTGCTAAAAGCTAACAAACACTGTCGAGCTTGCAATAGCTGTTGAAGCTGAGCGGGTCCAGACTAGAAAGTTGTCGAATAAGCCGCCGATAAGCCGAGCTGATAACGAACCCTGTCGCAAATGCAGAAGTAGGAAGTGTGATTGCAAAAGAGTAAGGCCGAACGGTAGAAGCAGGTGATGTGAGTTTTGTTGAAAGGAGTGTACGTGTCAAAAACAGGTGGCAGTAAAGTAAGTGGTGCCTGGAAATTGAGGTAGCCCATAAATCTGCCATGTTCGTCCGCCAGCTCCCGGTTATCCGCCTAGACCAAAAAGGGGCTTGCTTGGCAGATGAGATCAATCAGACATCAGACCCATCATCGAGCGGACCAAACTACTTGCCTCCCTCAGTGAACAAACGTCTCTCGGAACGAGTATCGCTGGATGATGGCATCAGGCAGTACAGCAATAGCCTCACTTGATATGAATGATTACTGCATATTGATGCAAAGTGGTATCATTAGGATATACTTTCAGCCACGAAACTAACAACCAAAACATCTAGTCTTTGAAGCCCTTGAACGATCCAGTCTTCGCCGCAATCTTCTTGGACTTACTCTTCGCGTGAGCTTGCTTCTCCTTTGCTTTGCCGGTACTTAGGCCTCGATCAGCCTTGCCCTTCTTGAACAGCTTGCCTTCTGTTCGGACATCCTTCATCTCAAGCTTCTTTCGGTCCTTGCCGCTGAGCTTCTTCTTCTTCTCCTTGCCCTTGACCGATCCTCCGGCCTGCCCGTTGAGCGCGGCAGCACCCCTTTCCCTCTCTGCCATCTTGTCCTTCTCAGACTCGAACCATGTGCGTCTTGGTCGGGCCTTGATCTCATCTTCGTGCTGTATCAAGTTCTCACCTCGTTTGAGGTCACGCTCTGTGATACTCATGGCACGCTCCTCCTTCTCTTCAGCGAGAACCTCTTCAATCTCACCCTCGAGGTCCTTGATCTTCTTCATCCACCTGTCAGTCTCTTCGACAGGGACTTGCCGACTGACTACCTTGGCGCCCTGGTCGCGAGAAGCCTTGACAGCTTGCTTGACAACCTTGCGATCGGGTTCTGCGGCAAGCGTGCAGGCCCGACCACTTCGTCCAGCACGAGCGGTACGACCGACACGATGCAGGTAGATTTCGTGGCTCTGCGGTGCTTCGTAGTTGATGACTGTTGAGACGTTCTTGATATCAAGACCACGTGAGGCAACGTCGGTAGCCAGTAGGTAGGCCGACTTGCCTGAACGGAAGGCTTCTACGGATTGGATACGCTGTTGTTGTTAGTATTGTGTCATATCTCGGACGTTCTACAATTTCTTACCTGCTCTTGGCTCATGTTACCGTGGAGCTCGCTGGCTTTAAGCCCACACAGAGCAAAGACAACTCGCACCCTATGCGCCTCCTTCTTCTGCCTGAAGAAGACAATGACTTTCTCGGTGTAGATCTTTTCACAGATGTACATCAGGTACGCAAGTCTCTTGTCTTCTTTGCCTTGCCTCAATCGCACAAATTCTTGCGTCAAACCAGCTACAGTGTGCTTCTTGGCATCGACCATCAGACGCACCGGCTTGTCCATACCAATTTGAATCAGCTTGTCAACCGAACTTGTCATCGTAGCAGAGAAGAGCATGGTCTGTCGCGATTTTGGAATGGTGTTCAGGATCTCAGTCAGTTGGCTTTCGAAACCCTCTTCGAGCATACGATCAGCCTCATCGAGGACGAGAATCTCGAGATGCTCAACCTGGAAAGCAGCTGTGTTGTGCATGTGATCAATGAAACGACCAGGTGTGGCAATAACAACGTCTGGTCGTGTCTTCAGGACAGCTTCTTGGTCGCGCGTTGAGAAACCACCAGCCATTAGTGCGAAAGTGATGTCGGTGAAGGACGCAAGCTTGGTAGCGACGTTGAAACATTGCACCGCCAACTCACGCGTAGGCATAAAGATAGCGACACGAGTTGTAGGAACCTTCTTTGGGCGGTAGAGAAGACGCTCGAGGATAGGGATGAGGAAGGCGGCCGTTTTACCGGAACCAGTTTCGGCTCCTCCCACGACGTCCTTGCCTTGCATCGCAATGGGAACTGCTTTGTTCTGAATAGGCGTCGGCTCGGTGAAACCCACAGATGCCAAACCTCGTAGGATGGGTCGCGAGAGTGACATTGCTTGGAAGGACCCTGTGCTGCCTTTCGCGCCCTTCTTCTTCTTGATAGGTACGCTGTCTTCTGGCGCGAAGAAAGCAGCTGCCTTCTTAGCCTCAACAGCATCCTCTTGCTCACTCTCCACTTCGTCTTCTGTCTCGGCACCCTCGAGGTCCATGGGATGCGGTACGTGGGGTACCTCTGCTTCGTCGTCCGAGTCGTCCTCTTGGGAATTGCCTCCACTGCCCTCATCACCTGAGGCTTCTTCATCTTGATCCTCCTCGTCTTCAGAGTCGCTTGCTGCGCCCATGCCAAACCCGTCCTCGGCCATGAGCTCATCATCGTCGCCAAAACCCTCAAAATCACCGTTGACTGAGGCCTCTGGCGACTCCGCGTCTATGGCTGCTTGTGCGCTCTTCTTATTCCGTCTCCGCTCAATGATATCATCAACGTCGACTGCATTGCCCTTCTTCTGTGACTCCTGCGCTACTGTGCCATTGTCATTGCCCCAGCCATCGAACTCCTCTACAAAGCCAGTGTCTATGTCGCCGACTGCGAACTCGAAGTCGCTAGCAATGTCGTCGTTCTGTTCGACGTCTTCGCCTGGTGTTGGCATCGCATCACCATCTTCTTCGAGCTCTGGTTCGGCGTCGGCTTGTTTCCCCTTCTTTCCCTTCTTCTTATCCTTCTTTGCTTTCTTGGACGCGACCTCTTTGGGCTTCACGTTGAGGTCTGGATCTTCGGTGTATTTCCTCTTCTTCCCGGCTCCAGCTAGTTTGGCCGTCGCCGCAGCGGCGTCGTCGGCGCCACCGTCGTCGGAAACATCGTCGTGGTCGGAGATTGTGAAGATGAAATCGTCGTCAAGATCTGGTGCCATAATTGCGTGATATCAATATGAATCGTCACGTTTATGAAAGTTCAGCACTTACAAGCGTCGCAAAAAAAGTTCGGGCCCGGGGGATCTGTGCTCAGCGCACCCCTGTCGCGCTAAGCAGCGTCGCCGCAACCACTACGAGGAGGTGGGTCTCGAACTTGTAGCGAACACCATACCATACCGCGTCGTGAAGATACTTGCACCCTTCTAATTGGTTAGCACGTTTGTTGCGAACACTACGCCTGCTGCGGCCGCTCTCGTGTAGAGATCGTCTAAACTCGGGAGCTGCGCAGCTCGTGACTAGCGTGTTGACTGCCTATCAGGCATCCTTGGATCAGAGACATTTGCGGCAAACGAACATGGTCCAATGACAACTGACGACTCACGCCTTTCCACGATACTGGATGTCGCAATAATTTGAAGCCGCCCTGTTGTAGAGTAGCTTGCCTTGTAATTACTCTTATGTGGCCACTGCAACTGCTAACCTTCATCCAATAACCTATCTATTGAGTAGTCAACCATGCGTCAGGCTGGCAACATGTGCGGGTTCATACTTCGAAATTCCAGGCTACTGACTTCCTACAAACGAACGGAAGACCTCCCATGAGTCACTGCCTATCAATTCAAGTGAAGAATCAGGCACCCATGCCGCCTTCCGGCATCGCTATACTGATGTCAGCTGCAGCCTCAGCCTCGTATAACTAGCCTTGTCAGTCAATCCTCAGTCTTTAAACCTCCACTGTCACACTCCTTACTCTGATCGGCCGCTTTAGCCATAACGATCAACTGAGATTGCAACACTACGTCACTGACCACAACGTCACACAATGCCTAAAGCCGTCAAACCACCCTTAACGAGCAGCCGAGTCCTACGATCTCATACCAGACAAGCAGCTACAAAAGCCGCCCCAACGAAGGTCACCAAGAAACGTCGCCCGCGTGCAGATCCCTGGGCGAAGAAGCGCAAGCCAAACCCCAGTCCCAAGCCACGCAAACCACCGCCAACCGACTTCACATGCCGCATTTGCATCGAGGAGAAACCTACAGACCAATTCGTAGGATGGGTTCCTCCAAAGCGCGGTCGCTGGCGACCAACAGACGTCCCATTCGCCTGTGTCGCCCATCTAGCCCGTAACCCCAGCAAACGGAAAGTCGACTCCGTCTGTAAAACATGCATTGGGCGCTTTCTCTCTGCCAAGATGGATACACTAGGCGTACGAACAATCAACAACGGCTGTCTAGAACCTGGTTGCTCAGTACCCTGGTCCCACGACTTCGTCTTACGCTATATGCCGCCCGGCGCTCCACTGGAGAAATTCAACATGGAAATGCTGGAGGTGTGGAAAGAAACTGCAAGTCCAGCACCACTCACTTGTCCATCGCCGATGTGCAATGCAATTGGTCTACCAGACACGGCAGCGGCGGGGTACCCGCAAGTTACTTGTCACGAGTGTGCGTTCCGATCTTGCGCCCAGTGCCTTGTTGCTTGGCATAAAGATGTTACATGTGCGGAGTATGCGGCCAAGCATGTCGACGAGAAGATAAGTGAAGAGGAAAAAGACACACTCAAGTATATGCAAAAGTTGGATGGAAAGAGGTGTCCGAACTGTCAGTTGGTCATTGAAAAGGATGGGGGATGTGATAGTATGGTGAGTGAGGTCCACTTCTCATCTTTCTCGTTTCAGATCATCTTTGGCTAACGGAGCGGACTAGTTCTGTGTAGGTTGCCACAAGTACTTCAACTGGGCCAGTGCCGCTTCAGCCTTGACCGGTGCTAAGAGAGCCGAAGTGCCTTACATTCGTGACATGCCTTACTGGCAGAATGTCGGTACTGTTACTTGCGAAATGGACGGTATCCTTGGACTGGGTGGTACTGCCGGTACTGTTGCTGTCACATCATGAGTGGTCATCACTCAGTGTTGGGGAAACATGGTTACGACTGATATGATTACGATGCGACATACATTGCTACATGATTTGTAATTGCGACATGCGTACAGAACACCCCGGTGTGGGTTGTTTCAGGCTTGAGTATGTGTGGTGGTATCTTTATCGAATCATGTTGTGCATAACATTTATTACATCACATTTCTGAATACACGAAGACATCATTCTTGAATCTGTCGAAGCCCCTAGGCTTCAAATGTTTTAGATTTCTGGTGTACAGAGTTTGCGTATTAGTTACAGAATCCCGATTCGCGGCCACGAATACCCTTCTTTCCTCGTGTGGTGTAAAGCAAATTGATCGCTCCCCTTGGTGATTGTGACTCCATTGCGTGGACGAATACCACCTGTCCCGCTATTCACAAACGCCATGTGATGCATTTTGAACGCCAGCCAACGTCAACTAGAGAACGGGGGTGATGCATTAAGTAAAGTGTGCGTGATCAAACCTTCTTGTAGTGTTTTTGTGACTCGCTTGGGTGCAGTCTTTTCCTACTTTTTTTCTGGTTTTGTTTGTTAGAGGCCCTCGGATGTACTGATACGCACCTGATGCGGCGTCGAGTCGCAACTCCGGAGGCGTCTCTAGTCGATGAGGACCTGCGTGATCAGGCAGGCAGGTTGCTAACGAGCCGCACCTTCGGTAGTGCAGGCAGAACTGAAATGAAGAAGAATGTCAGAAAACCCATGGGATATCAAGTGAATGATAGAGAAGAGAAATAGCGAACATGTGCTAGCTTAGCTGAGAGGGAGCTTATGCTGCCGTTGGAGTAGGCACTCCATTGGTAGCAAGCTCGGACTGTCGACGCTTTGCTGCTGAATGCTCGCTGTCCTATATCAGCACAATGGTTAGCATGGTAACGTAAGATTGCTCTCTGGCGCGGGCGAGCGTCGAGAGGATTTGAGGAGGTGGGAGTCACGCACGTCAAGGCCTGTATCGGCGAAGTGGCGCTTAGCACTTTTCGCGTCCTTCTTCTTCTTGTCTTTGCTAGGCTTCTTCGGTCGAGTCTCTCCCTTCTCGAAAACGTCATCGGGAAGCGCAGTGCTAGCAAGTCAGCAGAGGTCTGGGCATGAGTGAAGGTGGGGGTCTTACTTGCGGGTATGAACCACCTTGACCGACATCGTTTTGTCGTCGTAGAGGTCGGAGTCAGTGATATAGCTCCTGAACTGACTCACTGGATAGGAGATATCGAGCGACTTTGTAGCATCTACACAAACAGTCAGAGATAGGTGAGAGATTTGGCAAACTAAGTATACTCACCTGGAGGTAGAGTGAGACCGATGTAGAAAGTAGTCGTGTAGATAATGTGGGTGTCGCCATTGGCTGGCTCCGTCCCCTCAGCAGGTACTTCAGATGCTGGTATCATATAGTCAAGCGAACCCTGCGTGACCTCATGAAATTGATCGTCTTTGCAGCGATGGTACCGTTCAAAGTATTTGATGTAAGGGCGCGCTGTATCGATGCCCGTCTGTCCATCATCGATGCCCTTGACAATGTGACGAATCTTCGATTGCACGAGTCCGGAGAAGGTGGAGTTAGCTTCCTTGCTGCGACTCGCGGCCACGACACTGAGGTAGTACTTGTGGTCTTTGGTAAAGAAGGAATGTCGCTCAAAGAGGGAATCCCAGTCCTTGGCACCTGAGAAGATGTGTTGTAAGATCTTGTCCGCTCGTCCGAACTCTTCCTTCATGATGCGCAGTGTCGATGGCATCACCGTGTGGGTAGCGCACATGGAAGGGAATGCAGGTGTAATTATAGGCATGAGGTGAGCTCGGTCACCACCGTAGACCTGGGGGTTCCATACACGAAGACCCAAGTCGCCCTCTTCGATGTGTTTCAGCATAACGGGTCGCGGCCAGGTCCACTTGTACATCAAGCTGAAGAACTTGGAAACGATAGTAGCGCCGTTGGCCATGGGATATAGCTGACAGATACGCGCAACCATGATAGCCCACGCGACACCACCAGGGTATCCGAAGACTGCTCCATAGATGCCGCGGCGGTTCGACCAGAGTTTGATGGCCCTCAGCGCGTGTCGAAAGCTGACCTTTTGTGGCACCGCGTCCAGGAGCTCGTTGGTTACTCGTGTGCCATTGACGCTCCGTGTCGCTGACTCGCTGAGACCCTCCAGGTCCTTCTTTTCAATCGTCTCCATAGTCCTGGGTATCGACGACCTCTTGGGCAGAGACGTGAATAGTAGATCTATGCTCACACCGCGATATTCCATCTTGATAATCGGCACAAAGGCATCTTCGACGGGCACGAATTCGGTGATGTCTTCCGTGTTTGACATTTCTTTGAAGGTCGGAGGGAAGTTTTTGAAGAATTCGTCGATGGTGACGAACTTGGGCGCGACAACGAGAGTATCGATATCCGACGTGGGACCGTGGACGCCGAGAGCGTAACTACCAAAAGTGAAGATCTTGCCGCCGGCAGCATCGAGGACGGACTGCTGAACACCCTTTTGTTTGCCGACGCGACGGACGAACTCTTCGACGACTTTCTGGATGTGCTCAATCACCTCCTCCCTGACAAGATTAGCTTGGCGCAATCGTGTGCCGAACGGCTATCTTACCTCCTGCGGTTGCCTTCGGGAGTCTCGAAGACATTCTCAGCTTTAAGTGTTTCGATAAGCTTGTCGTTCAGCTTGATGTCGTGTTCGGTGGGCGCGGCCTCGGAGATGGCGCTGGTGACACCAAACTGCCGGGTGGGCTTCTTCTGACCGTCCATGGTGAAAGTCGAGAGTCGGGGCTGCAGAGTCGCGCAACTTCGGGGGTGCTGCGGCGAGCGGCGCGAAGGAAGTTGCAATCAATGCGCGTGTCGAGGAGGTTTGTCGTGAGAGGCGGCTGGGAAATGAGTGTAATGAAAGATTCAGCGCTCCCACATGGCGACGCGATCTTTCCCGAGTTGCAGTCTGGAAAGTGAATGCGACATCAGAAGTCGAGGATGCATCTGTCTTGGGAGCAGCCCGTTGCCAAGCCCCTAATAATGCGCCACTGTGGCTCAACACCAGCATTGACGCGTCCCCAGCGTATCTTCAACACGCCTCACTAATCCACCATCAGACATGGCAACATCATTACCGGCACATCTCACTTACAAGACTGCGCTGGTCTTGCTACCTCCATCTAGCATTGCTGCGCCAATCGATCGAGTTCGAGGTATATACGACAAGCATTTCAAGCGATGGCCTGCACACATCAATCTGTTATACCCATTTTTATCTGAGCCTTCTGAGCCTAGTGGGCATGGCAACGGCTCGCAGTCAACTCTCAAGCCCGACATACGTGCACGTATTGTAAGCGCCATCAAAGACATACGACCATTCCAGATATCACTCGAGGCGGATCCTCCAGGGGTTTTTCACCACGGGCCCAATAGCACAACTGTTTGGTTGGGTCCTACCACCCAGAGTGTCCAACAGCTTCACGCGGCCCTGCAGAAAGAATTCCCCGAAGTAAACGCAGACCGACGGCCTTTTACGCCTCACCTTTCTGTGGGGCAAGCGAAGAGCCAGGTTCGCGTGGAAAAGCTCAAGATGTTGACCACAAAAACAGTGATGGATCACACATTGCTCACAAGTGGGTTACTAGAGAAACCAGTGTTTGCCCACCTCGAAGAAGCCATACCTATAGCTCTAAATTGGGACGTTGAGTATGTATACGTCATTGAACGCCATGGCAGCAAAGATCGTTTCAAGGTAGTTGAGGCTATCAAATTGGCCGAAAGATAGTATCACGTCGTTGTAGGGAATAATCGAGCACCTCCCACTAGGCAGCCATTCAAGGGCGTTCGATTCTGCCCTTCAATCAAGTGGCGTAGTTCGCGGAACTAGTTCTTGGCAAAGAAGTCTTTGATCTCCGCATCAAGCCATTTTGCATCTTCCGTGGATTGACCTGGCCCACCAGCCCTGTGTCGATGGTCAGCTCCAAGCACGCGTTCATTCTGGGGAAAGGGACATACCAGTGGCCCCATATAGAGGGGAATATCTTCAGTGTTCCAACGCCCGGCTTCATATTCTGGACCTCAATCTCAGAATCTTCTGGTGGGAAGTAAAGATCCGTCTTCGCTGGCAGGACTAGTGTCTTCGCCTTGATACCGTTCATCGCTTTCTCAAAGTCGCCATCGTACGGCTCTTGTTGCGAGCAATCAGCAGCCTGCCATGTATGCGCCATGACTAGCATATTCTCTGGGTCCTTGGAAAGCGCCCAAGCTTCCCAGAAGTTGACAAGAAAGTCGTCCAGATTCTTGAACCCGAGCGTAGGTGCGGTCTCGTATAGTTTCTCACGATAGAATGCTTGAGAGAAGCCCCAGCCGGCGTACACGCGTCCAAGAGCCTTCAATCCAGCTTCTCGGGTTTCGGATGAGAAAGTCATGTTCTTTCCCTGAGCAGTTTGTAGATCTGGCTTTGCGACACCTGCGGAGCTTGTCCCTAGAGCGGCGTACAAGGCGCTCTTGACACCTTCTAGGAAAACCTGGTTATGCAGGCTCGTTTTTGCGCTCCCACAGAATGGTACTGCAAGATCCATGAAGTCAGGAAACTGCGTCGCCCATTGATACGTCTGTCCCGCGCCCATGGACCAACCAAGAACAGCACGAGCATGCTTCACGCCCAGATGTTTAGTAACAAGCTCATGCTGCGCTCGTATGTTGTCGTAAAATAGCACTTCTGGAAATGGGCGGAGATCTGGCATATTTGATGGCGACGACGACTGGCCATTGCCGAACAATGCAGGCATGATGATGTAGTACTGGGAAGGGTTAAGTGTCTTGTCCGAGCCTGTAAGCCAGATATTGTCGGATATCGCTATACGGTGGAATCAGCAGCGTTCCAACTAAGCTCCAATTGAACTGCACATACTCCCAGAATACCATGTTGGGTATATGACAGCCGGAAGCGATGGGTCTCCTAGCGTCTTGTAGGCGATAAACGCATCTGGTATCTCTCCACCAGACTTGAGCTTGAAGTTCCCAAGCTTATAGATTTGGTAATCATCACCCGAGGACATTGTGTTTGGAATATGTTCAGAGGATGGAATTGTAGACAGCTATGGACAGCAGAAGTCAAACGTCAGACAGATTATCGTGCACGGTCGCGCAGCATATCTATAAGCTTCCTTCTCACCTCTTCCAGCTTCCGTGATAGGACTGCCACTTAGCACTGGTGTCGTTATCGTTGATGGCGGGGTAGCTGGAAGGTATGGTGGGGTACATGACGTTACCAATCACGGTCATTGCTGGAAACCGCCGAGTGTAACCGTGGAGATGACAACAGTTAAACGTTCCATACGGGCCAAGAACATACGTCTGTTAATAGCTTCAGTTCACACAGCAGTTTCTGAATCCCTGCAGTCATCGCAAGAAGTTTACGATGGGGGCCTGAAAAGTCTCGGTACACTTCCGCGGCTATCCTCATGTCTCTATGCAGGCTCGGAATTATATCCGCCAATTGCCGTAGAGCACCTTTCTTGCGCGATTGATCATCCTTGACTAAACAGCAGCTACAATGTCGACGTATAAGAACATCATTCCCGTGATCACTAGTAGAGCCAAGCTCAGCCACCAAATCCGCAGAACCATCGCAACGTCCCATCACAAGTTTTTGCTACGCCCCTCTTCCACAATGGCATCTGGACGAGCAGACGCCGAAAAGGAAATCAAACGCAATCCTCACGGCGACTTCAAAGCTGTCGAAGCCTCCCGCCCACCCTTTGACGCAACATCATCGTTCCACTACACGCAAACCCCAAAGCCCGACTGGAAAACCGGATCTGGTCCCAATGAGCCCTCCAGTTTGGAAAAGTCACACCGTTCTATCAACCCTTATGAGGAAGGCAGACCTGTAGTACACAACTACAAGCTACTCATTTCCGCGATTGTACCCCGCCCCATTGGTTTCGTCTCAACAATCAGTGCAGATGGGAAATCCACAAACCTTGCTCCGTTCAGCTACTTTAACCTCGTAAACCATGATCCACCAATGTTCGTTTTGGGATTTGCCGGTGGGATGGATAAAGCGAAGGATACACTAAAGAATCTCATTGAGACCAAGGAGGCTGTCATCAACATCATCACTGAGGAGTACATCGAAGCGGCCAACTATACGAGTATAAACGCGCCAGTCGGTGTGAGTGAGTGGGCGTTCAGTGGGTTGCATGCGGAGAAGAGCAAGTATGTTAAGCCTGATCGCGTGAAAGAGGCCGTGTTCAGTATTGAAGGAAAGCTTGTTGATACGGTGGAATGGACAAGCAAGAATCCTGCTACGCCTGACAAAAAGACGGGTGTTACAGCGTTTGTGGAAGGGGTGAACTTTTGGGTTAGGGAAGATGCTATTGATGAGCAGGGCGTGCTTGTTGATCCTGCTGTGCTTAAGCCGGTCTCTAGGCTGGGTGGAATTACGTATGCGAGAGTGACCCAGGCGTTCGAGCTCCCGAGACCGGATTATGAGGAAGTCACCAAAGATCCCGAGGTTGCGAAGCTGGCGCAGCCGAAGGGTGAGAGTCAACTGTAGTAGGGCTAAGGTCTGCTTGGTATTTGTTGACTTCTTCTACGGTCTCTGAGCAAACGAGATATTGATGGAATAGATGCAGAAGATAGACGGCGAACAATAGATGCGAATTTGTGAAGAACATGCCTTTCATTTCGGGATCCAGGCGTCTAAAGAAAAGAATTCGAGGTATCATACTAAAACTCAACTACAAACATGGGCATCATGCTTCCTCTTAACCAAACCACATCCCAGCAAAGGGCAGCCAATAGAAGGTGTAACAGCATACTCTATAAAGCCCAATCTTACCCATCACCCTTGCGCAATTCACCCCGACGTTCACAGAGCCATGACACCCGCAAAGGCCGCAGCAACACCGGCACCCATCATGCCGACCATGTTACCCATAGCCGCACCAGTCTCACTTGGGCCCGAGCTCGCACTGGCACCCGTCGCACCACCCGATCCCGACCTGGTTGTAGACGCAGTAGTGCCGTTCTCGCCTAGAATAGCCTGGTTGACCAGCCTCTGAACTTCGGCGTTGTAGCTGTCGTAGTAGCTCTTGATGTCGCTCGGGAGCGCACTGTACCACGCTGGTGTCTCGGAGAAAGTCTCAAGCGCACCGACTTTGGTAACTTCGCTGGGAATGGAGTATGAGGCTGTAGCGACAAAGGATGCGAGACCCTTGTGGGCAGATGCTGCAGCAGAGAGAGCGGAGCCTTGGGTGAGGGATGCGAGGCCCATTGAGACTTCGTTGAGGACTGAGGAGGCGTAGCCGTCGGCCTGAATAAATAGGTTAGCTTTAGAGATTTGAGAAAGAGGACGCGTAGATCGGGGAACGTACGTTTGTGAGAACCTCGCCCAGATTGGTGGGAATAGGTGTGGTGATAATAGCGAACTCAGCGACGGCAGTGCCAGCGGCAGCGAGGATTGCGAGATTCTTGAACTGCATTTTTACGGTATTGTGAATTGATTCAACGCGTAGTGGGTGATTTCTAGAGAAATGACGTCCGAAGTCAAAGTGGACTGAAGGATACAGAAAAAGCGAATGATTGACACGAGGCAAAAGCGAGAAGGTAGGAGTGAGCAAGCGCGTGGGAGAGCAGCTGGCCTCCACTTATGTATACTTCAATATTGTGCATCAACACAGAACACGAATGCTCCGCCACGAAACTCGGTTCCCGAGCATGGGTAATCATGTCAGCCCGTCATCTTGCCGTTGCGCTGTCTTGGATCGTATTTCTTTTAAAAGTAGCGCGACCGTTGAGAAGGGCTTACTAGTACAGTAATCTAGAAATCTGTTCAACGTCTCCATGATCAGCAGTTCCACGCAAACCATCAATCGGGACCCACATCCAAGATCAACGACACGCGTTCGATGCGCAAACTGCGAAGAGGCAATCTGAGGGGTTTCGGATGATATTCAGGGGCGGTGTCTTGGGGGCCATGGGGGTGTGCGGCGTTAGCTTCGTTTAGAGTGGATTGCATTAGCGGCTGTTTTGTCCAGAACAAGCTTCCTTGCTGACGGCCAGGCCTCCCACCATGTCCATAAATACTCGGCACGCAATTGTACAGCCTCAGGATCCGAATCGGGGATCCCTAAACCCGCCTACTCCACTTCTCTTACAGCAGTGGTGGTCATGATGCCTTCACCGCTGTTCTTCTTTCCCGTGGTCTCACGTTCCTCGCTGGAAGCAATACTCTCGACTTGCGCATGCTGAGAGGGGGCCGTCTTTCCCTCTTTCCAGCCTAGAAAAGCGAAGCCAATAATAACCACTAGCCAGTAAAGATTGTATGAAATGACGGACCCGTACGTTGCGCTGTTCTGCCAGCCAAAGAGCGAGTTGAAGATACCCCAACTGAGACGAAATCGTTAGCGATAAGACTCAACCAGACTGAGACATTTACTCACCCGCCGTCACCATTCTCCAGTGGCGAACAACACTGTCGTAGCAGTCAGCACACAAACCCAGAAGACCAGTAATGACCAAAACTTACGTTGACGTGCCAAACACTCTTCCTGATGTCGTAGCTACCCGGCCCTGCACCTGCTTCTGCTGCACCTTCTCCAGCAAGCTTGACCCAAGCATTCTGTTCAAGATTCCAGACACCTTTGGAGAACAGGCCGGCCGCTACGAGGTAAAGGAAGCATGTGGAGATGACGAGGAAGATCTGCAGAGAGGTTTTGTTGCCACCCTTGTAGATGAGAAATCCGACCAAGGCACCTGCACCAAGACCACAAATGACGGCGAGAGGAAAGCTGGTCGCCGGTGCGCCCAGTCCGACACCTGCAATAAACCTGGTTGACTACTTAGCATCTACTATTCAGGGTGAACAGAAGTACTTACAATACTGCCTCAATACCCTCGCGGAGCACAGTAACGAAGGGCAGAATGAACATGGCGTACTTTTCAGTCCATCGCTTTAGTCTGCCCTTGATGGGTAGTTTCGAGTCCTTTTGTTCGAGGACCTTGGAAATCTTCACACGCCACTTATCCTGCAGCTTGCTAACACGGAGTAGGGCAGCTCCCATTAGAGTGATGATGACGCTTGCAAGAATCGCGAAAGCGCCCTCCCAAATGTTTTCTGCCTTGTCGAAGGTATTGCGTCCAGCCGTGTAGAAAGTACCAATGACTCCAGCACAGATGACTAGACAGATCAGAATACCCGCGCCGACACCGTACCAGACCTGTCGAACAAGTCGCTTGTGAACAATAGCATCATGTTCAGGGCCAAGAGTTTGCTTGAGGAACGCGAGAAGCACGGAGACGATAATGCTCGTTTCCAGACACTCTCGGAAGCAGATGAAGAAAACTTGGTTGAAGTTAGACAAAGACGGTGTTACTCATGTTACGAAGTCAATGATGACGGTTCTTGCAGACGCACCTGGCACAGCAAAGACGTTTGGCATCTTGAACAGACTACCAGATTTGCTGAATCTGTTGTTTCCGCTGGAGTATAGATAAAGGACAAAGGAGGGGATCTAATCAGATGAAGGGACATGCAGAGACTCCCGAAGAAGAGGGTGTGCTAACATGTGCCTACCGTTCGTATAGATGGCGCTAGACAACAGCCGAAAGTCGGGCATGCACGACGACCCTGCTTGTGAATTTGAGTTTACCTCCCGATATCACGACGGACCGATCATGCTTCAGGATAGCTGTGTTGCTGCCGCCGCATCAATAAGATATGTAGTCGGGTTCTTCTGGCGTTGATGTCATTGGACGAATGCGACAATTCCACGTTCCATCATAACTGAACCCATGAACAAAAGGACTTTCAGTACACATTCTGTAGAGCCCAACTCCTCTGCATGAGCGATTATCCTCTCCGCACGCCCAGCGCGCCTAATCAGATTAAGACTCTGTAGCGCAGGCTAGTGCGGGCTTGTTGGTCCTTCGGCGCCATCGCTTACCCCAATACCTGGGTCGATCATGGTCCAGATTATCAGATGGACCGATAATCGCCGGTGAATGTCACTCCACACAGCAAATCAAGGTAGAGGAGCTCGCTTGCCGCTGCCTTGAGACAGGAAAATTCTACATGATGCAGGGACGATTGCACAAGTCAACCCCTCCTGAGCCTAGTTCATGAGGAGAAAACACATATGCCCCACTTTGCGACACTTTGTGGCCGCCTCCAGCCCCCGTCGAGAACATGAGCTGATGATCTGATAAGTCGGCTCCGAACATGATGGCTTGAGGAGGTGGGGGTCGGAATACTTAGGTCGTCTTATCTGATCTCCGCACGTCGCATCTTACCTCATGTGTTTGACGAGTGCATTCTTGCATCGGCACTAACTTGAATGGTAGCACGAGAGCTTCCTAGGTTCAGTCGTACTCCAAGCAGCTTGATCACCCGTAACAGGATCCGAAAAATTCCAGTCTCCAGTACTCTCCTCGCACGCCATCATGGCAATCTCACTATCAAACTTTCTCCTCCCACTCTCACTACTAATATCAATCACATCCTGTGCGACTGTCACGCATGACTTCGACATAGGATGGGTCCACGCGAATCCCGACGGCCAGCAAACACGACCAGTCATTGGCATCAACGGACAATGGCCTCTGCCACCTATAGTCGTCACGAAAGGTGACCAAGTCATTGTCAATGTCAAGAACTCCTTGGGGAATGAGTCTACGAGTCTGCATTTCCACGGCTTGTACATGAATGGTACTACGCACATGGATGGTCCAGTAGCTGTTTCACAGTGTGGGATCCCCCCAGGTAGCTCTTTTACCTACAACTTTACTGTGAGTTTAGCAATGTTCGAGGGAAAGTGGTCCCAATTTCTTACTAGTACAGGTCAACCAACCGGGCACATATTGGTATCACAGCCATGAGCGCGGCCAATATCCAGATGGTATTCGAGGTCCTTTTATTGTACATGATCCTGAAGATCCATACAAAGATCTCTACGACGAAGAAGTTGTCATAACGCTTTCTGATTGGTATCATGATCTTATGCACAACCTTCTCGCAGAATTCATCAACATCGCCAATCCTTCGGGCGCAGAACCCGTACCTCAAGCAGCACTGTTGAACGACACCCAGAATTTGACTGTCAGCATAGAGCCTGGAAAAACATATCTCTTCCGGATGGTCAATATGGGCGCTTTCGCTGCGCAGTACGTTTGGTTCGAAGACCATACCATGCGCATTGTTGAAGTCGACGGCGTGTACACCGAACCGACGGACGCAGAGATGATTTATATCACCGCGGCGCAACGATATAGCGTCCTTGTCACCGCTAAGAATGATACCAACTCCAACTTTGCTTTTGTCGGAAGCATGGATCAGGACCTGTTCGACGCTGTACCAGAAGGTCTGAATCCAAATGTCACGGGCTGGCTTGTGTACGACAATAGCAAAGAGCTACCAACACCAAAGGCGGTCGAGGCATTCGAACCCTTTGATGATTTTGCTCTGGTGCCGTACGATAAGGAGGGACTGTTTGACCATGTTGATCGGTCAATTACTCTAGACTTGAAGATGGACAACTTGGATGATGGGGCGAATTAGTGAGTTTTCCAAATCTGCAATGCACACTATGTTCTTTGATGATAGTACAGGGCTAATCCAATCCAGCGCTTTCTTCAACGATGTTACCTACGTCAGCCCCAAAGTACCCACGTTATACACCGTCCTGTCCACTGGTCCCAACGCTACAGACCCGACCATCTACGGCAGTAACACAAACGCCTTTGTACTTGCTCAGAACGAAGTCGTGGAGATTGTGCTGAACAACAACGATCCTGGGAAACACCCTTTCCATCTCCATGGCCACGTCTTCCAAGTGGTAACCCGCAGTGCCGATGACGCAGGTTTCTACGACCCAGGCAATGCTCCAGACCCACATCCAACACCCATGCGACGCGATACTATTCTCGTTCGACCAAACGGACATATTGTGCTGCGGTTTCGATCTGATAATCCTGGTAAGTCAACCTTCGAGTATGGAGACATGCGTTCCCGTGCCAGTATAGGTGGGGTGGCTGGTTGGTAGATGACTGGAGACTGACATGAGTTATAGGTGTATGGCTGTTTCACTGTCACATAGAATGGCATGTAGCTTCTGGATTGACCGCCACAATGATTGAAGCACCGCTTGCCATTCAGGACCAGCTCTCCTCTTCCTCGTCAAACAACTCCATCCCACAATCACACTGGGACGTTTGCGAAGCTGGCCGCATACCCACACGCGGCAACGCAGCGGGAAATACAGTTGACTACTCAGATCTTACGGGTGAGAACAAGAGTCCAGGAAGATTACCAGAAGGTTTCACAGCGAGAGGTATTGTGGCGTTGGTGTTTAGTTGTTTGAGTGCTTTTATGGGGATGGGCGTCATTGGCTGGTATGGCATGAGACCTATCAGCGGGTGATGAGTGAGGAAGATGCAGAGAGAGAGAAGGGTGGGTGGAGCTCGATGTGTATGGGAGTAATGATACCAATGTAGAGTACAAAGGAAGCCAATAATATTTTCTGCCAGATCTACGACACGTTTTTGCTGTTCACTGTGGAGTCCATCGGCTTTCATACAGCCAAAATTCTCGAATCTTACAGCCAGCCCAGCGAATGCCCTTCCTCCCAATAGTAACTCCACATATCCGTTCCCGTAAAATCATCGGCATAACTCCTGCCCTTTGTCTTCCCAGCCGCACCCGCACAAACTACCAATGGCAAAAAGTGTTCTGCTCCACCTCTGGGGTGCATAGTGTAAGCCCCCGGCCACTTCCTCCAATGCTCAAACTTGGTTTCCCTCTCCTGGTCGCTCTCTGTCATGGCAGCATCGGTAACGGCCTTACTCCACTCCTTGTTCAGAGCTTTGAACTCAGGGTTTCGCGATGTGCCATCAAACATGAGACGTAGGTTGTGAAAGGTAGCGAAGCCGCTCCCGATGATGGCGATGTTTTGGGCGCGGAGGGTGGAGAGGGCGCGACCGATGGCATAGGACTGTGTGGGGGATTCGGAGGAGAGGACTGAGAGTTGGACTATGGTAGTGGTGGCCGAAGGGTCAATGAGTTTCATGGGAACGAAGACGCCGTGGTCCCATGCTTTAACAGTATATTAGTATGTGCTAAGCCGAAGGGACCTGAGAGGACATACGTCTTTTGGCATCTTTCTCACACTCGATACCGGCTTCCTTCAGGGCTTGCGCTACCTGTTCAGCGACCTCAGGACTTCCTGGCGCATCATGCTTTATCTTGTACGACTCTGGTGGGAAGCCGTAGTAGTCGTACAACAACTCATGCTTGGAGCCGCTGGAGACAGTGACCTTGCTTGTACTCCAATGCGCAGTCACCAGAACGATAGCTTTCGGGGCTTCAGATGTTCCCAGCTTGAGTATCTTGGGCACCTTTGTCTTGAGCGACTTGGTGATGGCGGCGTGCGATGGGTCTCCGAGCAAAGGCATGGGACCTCCGCCGTGCGAGAGCGAGATGACAGGTGCGAGGCGTGTCATGTTGCCGCTGTAGGACGATATTGGAAACTGTTGAATGCCTTGGAGGGGATTGAAGGTCGTGTTGCTGGACGAGAGCTCCGCGGAAGTTGTTCGTTGGAGGCCGAAGAATGTTGCGAGGAACGATGAGGTACGAACGATTTTCATATTCTTGGCTGCGGTAGAGACCGGACGCAGTATATATGCATGCTGTAAAGGAGAGAGCGCCTTGTGGCGCTCGGCATTTGTATTGTTAAGGCATGACTCCGGTGTGTAAGTGGCATGTTGGACGGTTTGTAAGATGTGGTTTGAGAGCGCGGAATTGTGCCGACGAGGCCTCGCGGCGTGTCGGCTTGCGGCTTCCCGATCACGTGGGAACGCGACGACGTGTTCCAGCATCCGAGGTTCTACGCATTTTGAAATGTTCAAGCTTGCATTTTGTCGAGAAGCACACTTGGTAGGCTGTACAGTCGCGAATCCATTCACAGAGTGTATGATGCAGCAGTCATATCACATTAAGAGTGTACGTGAGCAGAGTGTATTATCGTTGATTCGACCACGTGAAGTGCATGTCATGATCAACGTAAGTTCTAAGAGCCATCATAGCCTCAACCAGGGGTATCATATCATCCCATGCCATATCATCCAGGAACTCCTTGCGCCGAGCGACAGAACATCATATACCTAGAGGACATACGGTGCTTTCATGCGTGCAACGAAGAAACATCCCCCGTTGAGGTATGAATACAGCCAGCGATCAGGAACGTCTCAGATGTCGTCTTCAGCCTCGCCGCCTAAGTCACAGTCAGCCGTGTCCAGCAATGTCTCAATCTTTTGTTGAAATAAAACTTACAAGGACCATCACCGCCATCAGCGGAGTTCTCGACAGAATTGTCTTTGACTTCTTCCTCGGATGCCGATTCCTCTTTCTTAACAGCTTTTTTGGGACGTCCTTTAGCCTTGGCTGGCTCCTTCTTCTGATCTGGGGTTTTCCTTCCTTTCTTGGCAGCCGGGACCTTCTTCTTCTTGGAGTCTGACTTGTCGCCCTCAGATTTTTCGGTGGCAGAGGGAGGATCAAGGTCTTTGGCGCTATCTTCGGCATCCTCGGGGGCCTCATCGGTTGCTTTGCGCTTCTTGACGACCTTGACAGGAGCTTGGGGCTTGGGCCTAGGCTCTCCACCAGCAGGAGCTGCGGAAGCAGCGACACCAGCCTGTCCAAGGAAGGCGGCGAACGAAGCATGGCCCTCAGCAGCCTTCTTCTTTACCGGCGGCCCTAAGCGATGGAAAATGATGTTAGTATAGATTTGAAGTGCAGGTTGACAAGAAAGAGCCCGTTTTGTCTGGGTCGTATTCCTAGACACGTAGACATTCCCTGAAGGTATACACCGGTTTCTACGTTGCACCTCCAGCTACAACGTGGCCGGGTGTACCTCGAGGGTAACTCTGACTGGAGAACACTTTGAGTAGTGTCATTAATGAAAGGTTACGTACACATCTTCTTGAGAGAGCCAGCAGTGTTGCCGGTCAACGTAGCCATAATGTCATAGTCAAATTTATCTGGAGCAGTGGAACTGACAAAGGCAGCAGCCAAGAGCTTGGTCTCCTTGTTTGTGAAGCCTACCAAAAGGGCGTCGGACTCTCCGGCAGCGGCGTCCTTCTTAGGCGGCATTGTGAAGATGTAGTCGTTAGGTGTAGAAGATAAGAAAGAAGTCGTGAAGCTGCAAATGCGGACAGAAGAAATCGGTGACTCTGAGTAGAAGGAGAGAAAAAGGAAGCTGTTGTGAGGCAACGGAAGCGGGGTCGTTATGTTTGGAAAACGACGCAGTGAAGTCGAAATTCGTGCACGCGGTCAACGGGAGATTGCACCTGGACTGCCATATCCGGATTCCAGCGCTCTGATTCGCCGAAGCATCGTCCTCATTCTGCTCTCACCTGTTCGAGGTGAGAATGAACTGCGTCCTTCGCTCCGCATAGTGATGTCCCAATGCGGAAGTCCCATCCAAGGAGTAGTTCAGGACGTGTGCTTACACGAAACAGTAGTATCTTTGAGTAATAGCCGTGAACATTGAGACTTACGCTGAAGGTATTCATGAACATCTATATTATCAACTTGAGAGAAAAGCCACAGCGTACACCTTTAGTGTACTTGTTCTTCAGTACGGTGCAATTCAAACAACGAGGTTTTCCGTATTGCGGCTCGAAAAATAGGGTATACTTTTATGACTGAACTTTTAACATAGTTGTGACATCCTATGCTGGAGATTATGAATGAGGAAAACATGGCGAGAAAGTATTAATCGCCTCAGAATGTACAGAAAATCGATGTATAGAATCAGTGACATGGCGTGTTAAGGAAACATGTTCACGAATGTGCTTTCGCCGCGTGTACTCTGATATCATCCCGGGTGACATTGCTGTTGGTCATGGATATATGGAACAAAACGTACCGAAGCGGAGCAAGAAGGTTGCTCGTATTGGAATAGCAACGGGATATCCTTCCGAGCCGGGCGAAGTACAGGGTGACGGAAGGCAATATCGACAATCAAGTTACGGACCGACCTACTTATCACATTGTCGGGGTTCGCGATGCAGGCATGATACGATGTAGCGTCTGGGGCCCCACCTTCCGATGCAGCACACGAATAGGCAGCGTTGGCGCGAGCTGCAAGCGTCCAGACGACGTTGTCAAGGTGCCGAGTCGACGTGTTCACGTCTCGGTGCGGCGCAATTGAGGTTGAGCAAGTCGGCGAGGAAGAGGCATAATCAGTTATGATAGGAGATAGAGTTGCTGCGGGGTGCCTGGCAGCAGCACTACCGTGGCGCTCGTAACGCAGGGCACTGCATGATGCAGTATACAGTGGGATGGTGGCTGGGGTAATGACAGGAGGAAGCAATATGCGCAGCCAGCCGTCTGGGCAGCTGGATTGCTGGGAACGCTAAGGAATATGGCCGACGGGCCCTGGGCAGCGGTCAGAGAGGCAGGACGGGAAGACGAGGTCTAGACGAAGCGGAGGAAGCGGTTGGAGCGGTATGCAGCAGCAGTCGGGAAGCCGGTGGCACTGCGTCGTCGAGTCTCGATGTCGAGCAAGTGGAGGCACCTCCGGTCAGTGCAGGCGGTGCATGTCTAGGGCCAAGTAGTGCTCAGAGCGGTAAACGGGCATGCCGCAGCCTGTGTGGCAGTTCTGGCGTCTAATGGCCGCGCTGGGGGAGGAACTGGCTGCAGTGCACGACGGTTTCGGCTCGAATGCGCGTCTAGACAGGAGGATCTGCGACCAGCGTTGAGCGGGCCGTGCCAGGTACAGGCGCAATTTTTGTGCTCAGTGTCTCGCAGTGCTCGCGTACTCGACGACGGGACCGTCGACACTAGCTTTCCAATTTCTATATTTCCTACTTGGTTGCTATTTCCGTCGCTCCCTGAGCTGCTTTCTTTTTTGTATAACACGCCTCCTCGCACCTGCCAAACGCCTCCTCCGCTCCTTCCTCCGTCGCCAGCTCTGCCCCTCACCATCCCCGCGAAGAGACGTCCGCCAAACGAGACGACACTGCCGATCTTCTGCAGCTCCTTCACACGCGCTGAAGATACATCGGCCCTTTTCAACCACACAAGCCAAAATCCGGCTTTCGTCCCTCAACCGTTAACGATCGCCGTCATGTCTTCCCACCCGAGTCTCACCAGCACGTACCGTGCGCGCGCCTCCCTCCCCACGACTGGACCCCTGGCCTCGTACCTGCTGAGCCTGATATCCGTCAAGCAGACCAACCTCTGCCTCTCCGCCGATGTCGAGACGTCAGCCGAACTCCTACAACTGGCAGAAGATGTCGGTGACTCAATCTGCCTGCTCAAGACGCACTGCGACATTGTCACCGACTGGTCCGACAGGACAGCCCAGGCACTGAGGGAAATTGCAAAGCGCAAGTGGTTCCTCATCTTCGAAGACCGAAAGTTTGCGGATATTGGTGGTATGTCACGCTGGAGCCTGTAGTTCCTACCGGGCAATTGTCCCTAATGCACCCGTAGAAACCGTACAGAAGCAGTACACTTCTGGACACCACCGAATCGCACTCTGGGCCGAGATCACCAACGCCCACGTCATCCCCGGCCCAGCCATCGTCACCGCGCTCGAGAAAGCTGCCGAAGCGACCATTGCCAAGTACAACACATCCGTAAACACCGAGATTTCTGCCACGCGACAATCCAATGGCGCCGACGATGACGATGAAGAAGAAGAGCCTGTGGCACGCGATTCGGCAATCGAGTCGCCAATTGAGATGGAGGGCGAAGAGAGACGGCTGAGCATCAAGGCTGCCGACCGGAAGCACAGCGTTGTGAGCGTGACAACTTCGATATCCATGCGGACGGAGAGCATATCGCCCCGTCCAGAGCCCAACGCCAACGGCGAAGAAGTCTTCAACCTAGACGTAGCTACCGAGCTCGTTCGTCTTGGCCCACCACCCTTCCTCCGCTCCCTCCTGTTGCTTGCGGAGATGAGCTCCGAAGGCCACCTTATGACACCAGAATACCAAAAGAGGACTGTCGAGATCGCTCGAAGCCGTCGCGAGTTCGTCATGGGCTTCATTGCTCAGCGCAGCTTGAACACTGAGCCAGAGGACAACTTCATCACCATGACACCGGGCTGCCAGCTTCCGCCGCCGGGTCAGGAAGGCAAGAAGCTGGGCGACGCTTTAGGCCAGCAATACAACACTCCTCGCAAGTTGATCTTCGAGCAAGGCTGCGACGTCATCATCGTCGGACGAGGCATCGTGCGCGCTCAAGATCGCAAGTCAGAAGCAGAGAGATACCGAAAGGCCGCCTGGTCAGCCTACGAGGAGAGGATCAAGAAGGCATAGACGACTCGTCTATGAGGCCTACAATAGTCGATTTATACCCTTGCAACTTGCAGTTCCAATATTCTGCCTGCGGCATTCGTGCACTCTGGTGCAAATCCAAATACAACATTATCAGATGAAGGTCATATATGGCGTTGGATATCTTTTCACATGACATGAAAACACATACTATGGCGTTGCGATATGCTGGTCGACGAGTTATGATAATGCCAAATGACCGTAGACGGATGCAGGTTTACGATATGATTAGTACCACCATGAGATATTCATTGCCTTGGAAAACATACAAAACCAAAGATTTTTTGCAATCCCTCACCTAAATGAAAGTGGAGTAGAAAGCATGTCTGGACCAGGTCAAAGTCGCGTGTGGTCAGGGCTCGCGGAAATGTGTGGGGAAATAGTCGGAGCTCGGTCTTAACGCCAAAAAGTTCGCGACTCTTTCGTCGCATGCGACAGCTTCCATGTCACTCTACTACGAAGCCGCGGCGCTCCTCGCAAACACAGAGAATACCGGTGGATCTCTGAAGTCGCGGATATACAACAAAAAAGACTTGAAGAGCACACCAGGCCAATTGTTTGCCCTCATTGCGGAAACGTCAAAATGGTCCATCGTGCTCAAAGATGTGATTGAAAAGACAAGATTGCTTGCAGAGGAGCGGAAGGTAGCTTATCGTCAAACATGTTGAATTGCGCTCATTCACTGACCATGTCTTGTACAGCTTACCCCAATACTTGCTCTTCTTCTTACACACGACCTGCTGCTTGCGAAGAACGGCGTTGCTGCAGCCACCAACCATGTCCTTAAACTCGCAATAACTCGACACAAAGCCCGCCTAAGCGCTGAACTCACCAAAGCCCGCATACGATACGGATACGCGACTATAGAGGCTTTCAGAGAGGCTGTGAACGACGGCGAGCTTGACAAGGACGACAGCGATGCGCCCAAGAGTCGGCACCCACGGTGGGTACGCGTCAACACTGTAAAGACGACGTTACAGCAACAGCTTTCAACAACATTTGCCGGGTTTGTGAAGACGAACGATCTGAGCGAAGTGCTATCTGCGCCTAAGAAGTCGAAAATATACTACGAAGACCCGAACATACCAAACCTACTTGCCCTACCGTCCAAGATCGACCTGAGCAGGTCGATCGCGTATACCAAGGGTCAGATCATATTCCAGGATAAAGCTTCATGCTTTCCTGCCTATCTGTTAAATCCGCAGCCGGACGATGGCGATGTTATCGACGCGACAGCGGCACCAGGAAATAAGACAACGCACCTAGCGGCTATCGTATCTGACAGGAGACAACCCGGTAACGAACAAAAGGTCATAGCATTCGAACGCGACAAGGGCAGGTCTTTCACTTTGCAGAAGATGGTCAAGCTCGCGTCAGCGGACAGTATTGTTCAGGTCAAAGGCAGTAGTGATTTCATCGCTGCGAAGCCTGGGGCTGACGAGTACGCCAATGTGGGTGCTATATTACTCGATCCAAGCTGTTCTGGTACCGGTATAGTTGGGCGAGACGACGCTATCAAAATGCACCTACCAGAAGCGCCGAACAGCCGACCAGTGGCGCCAAAGCCCGAGAAGAAAGATAAGAAGCGAAAACGAGATGATGAAGCAAGCAAGGCTGAGGCTTCAGCAACCCTTGACTTGGACATGGATGACTCAACCCCTGAAGAGACAGACACATCAATGCAGGGCAAGCTCTCTGAGCGGCTGGCAGCTCTATCATCTTTCCAGCTCCACATCCTCACCCATGCTATGCGATTTGCGAGCGCACATAAAATCACCTACTCGACCTGTTCAATTCATTTCGAAGAAAACGAGGGCGTTGTCTTCCAGGCATTAGCATCTTCTATTGCAAAAGAACGGGGATGGTCAATTCTGAAGCGCGATGCTCAGGTCGAGGGAATGAAGAAGTGGCATAGACGAGGTGTTTGGGAGGACGAGAAGCTAGAAGTTGATGTAGATGAATCCTCGAAGAGTGATGTGCTAGAAGCTTGTATTCGATGCGACAAGGGCACGGAAGAAGGTACGATGGGTTTCTTCGTTGCTGCCTTTGTTCGAGATGGTAGCGAGGACCCGACACGAATTACTGATGCTGTGATTGCCGGAGATGAGGAATGGAATGGGTTTAGTGGTGATGAAAAGGTTGAAGAGAAAGTAGAGCCTGTAGAGACAGGGACAGTGCAAGGGTCGGAAAAGAGGAAGAAGAAGAAGCGCAAACACTGAGGAATGAAATCCGATAGCGTAGCCTACCCAGGCAGTCGTTAAAAACTCAGGGAAAGAGCAGCTTGTGTTGTGACTCTCAGATGAATAGTATACTAGGGCCTTGAACAATTACCCACAACTTCTTCTCATTGCGCTATTCAATAGAGCAGTCTTACCTATTTTTCCTTTTGCCAAACTCTCCACACGCAGTCGATGCAACACAATCCTGTACACTGATTTCGCTGATCCATCATGACGCAAACCGTCCGTGACAGCCTGTCCAGTCCGCGAACTGTGTCTACTGCTACCATCCCAATCACGCCTCCAGCGCAACCCGATCTCTCCCGTCCAAGATTGAAACACATAGCGAGATGGATCCGCGATGAGCTGGACTTGCGTGTCGCTCGGGATGGTCCCAACGTCCTTCATCCGGACGATGTGTTGACTCTCCACGAGACCCTTGTCGCTCTCCAACATGCACAAAACATGACGATTTCCGTCTTACGAGCGACCGGAATACACAAAGCTGTTCAAGACATTGCAGGCGTGGCGACGCGATGGCCCAGCAGATTATGCGACGACTGCGACAAGATAATCGACATATGGACCGCGAAATTTGGGCCGTTCAGTGAAATACATCCGTTTTTATACGGGAGAGGAGGACGCCTCGAAGGGGTTGCGAGTATACATGAGTACTCCCAGGAGGTATGCAATGGAGGCATACACCATCTTCGACACTGAACTGATGGTTGTCGGCTGTAGGCATTGCTCAAGCGGTGGGCTGAAACATGTCCTGAGAAGATTCATCCCAGGCGCTCACACAGGCTGGGTGACCTGGGTTTCGTAGCTGGCCAGTACATCTACTGACGCTCCGTTCCGATAGTTGTTTATGCTGATCGTCGTTGCAGATGGTGGATCAACCCATTGTTCGCGCACCATGCTGGCATCATCGGGCTCGAAGCTTGTAACGGTGGCACGACGTACGACAAGCACGGCGCCTATGCTCTACTACTCAAGGATACAGGTGAGATCGAAGCCGCATCTGAACAGCGCTTCACCTATCGCGTACCACAAACCGACAAAGGCAAATTTCGTCTGACCTCTGCCACTCCCAAAAGCCGTGATCCTGTAAGAGTACTTCGCAGCCACAGTATCAACAGCGTTTGGGGCCCGAAGGCCGGTGTAAGATATGAAGGCTTGTATAGCGTCAAAGGATGGTCCATAAAACAAGCAAAAAGTAGTGATCTCGCCGGCGAGCAATGGAAGGAAGGCGATATCCTATTCGACGTCAAATTCGAACGTACAGACTCCGTACCTATGGATGTAGTCACCAAACGACCTACCGCAACCGAAGTAGACGACTACGCCGAATACAAGCGACTTCGCAAGGTGAACCGAGACGGAAAGCGTAAGGAACCAAGCGTGGTACCTATTAAAGATGATTTCTCGATACCCCTCAAAACTGCTCCTCCAGTGCTCCCAGCGCCTCTCCCGGTCGTCGAGGATACCTCTTTGAACTCTCGCCGCAAGGCTGTCTTCAAACATCTCCACTTCGACGAAGAAGCCCACGTCCATATGCTCGAGAAAGAAGTCATACTCTCCCCCAAATCCATTCCAAAGACCGACCCTCTTACCCTCGCAGCCACAACAGCGGGTAAAAGCAACACCCTCGCCGTCCCCGCATCACTCATCCGCACAAACACTCATCATCATCAAGGACACAGAAAACCCGATAATCCACAGAGCGAACAGCGCGGAAAAGCTAGCCCAGTTGGCTCAAATGCCAGTAGTGCACACACATCCATCAGCACATTCCCTGGAATCAACATCCACGAAGTGGCACCCTGGATCAATTATGACGTTGGACTCACAGTTCCTTCGCCAACAGAAGATGAAACCGTTGTCCATCAACGACCAATCATCACGCAGTCTATTGCTACAGAATCGATCAAGACGATTGATACCAGATCGTCTGTCAAAATGGGTGGCACATCGCGCAGCAATTCTGGGACGGTGAGACATATGGGTTTGCCAAGCGCCTCTGTCAACGAGAGTGATCGTGATGATTACTATCATGGAAACAGAAAAGATGGAAGTTTCAAGGATGGCCTTAGTCCGCACAGTACTTTGAAGAAAGACGGAAACAAACGGAAAAGTATTTTGGTCAAAGGCAGACATTCTACGGCTAAACTTTTTGACGGGGTTGTCGATGTGAAGAGAAAGAAAAAGAGGCGTGATATTGAGTCGACAGGTCTAGATGGTGGTGGTGGCAGTGTGGTGTTTAGAGATCCTTTCGAAGAAGATCGTCTTAACAGGGATCCTTTCAAAGACTTCGACTTCAGTACATAGACACATGCAACAACGTCCTATACCTAACACAAATACCATTGTTGAAATTCTTCCAAACCCGTACGTCATAGCGGATCCAGCTATCGAGTTCGCTAAGCGATGCAACCAAAAAAGTTCCAGGTCAGCGGAATACCACTAGCACGAAAGTCGCAGTCACCAGTCCCATCCAGCTATGTTGCTGCGCATTATGTGCTGCATGGTTGTCTAGTGGATGGGGCTCGTGTTCACTAATCAATAATCGTCCGTGTCCCGGTTTCTACCGAAAAGAGCCCGCACGTTGACCGGGCGCTTATACTTTGCGGGCTCTGTGGAGGCTGTGGAGGCTATGACATACCGTGGCATGGATTGTGGAGAAATCAGCATGCCGTTTTTCCCGCATCGTGACTTTTTACGTAGTTGTGCCTGGGCCAAGGATCGGGACGGCTGCGCCCGTGATCGGTATATGCAATATGCCGGAAAGAGCAACAGATTCACAAACAATGCATAGAGAGGTAACGTTGGCACAAAACTCTTTTGGAATGTTCAATGTACGGGGGTATCGAATTTGCTGATGCAGGAATGTAAAAACTCAATGACTTTACCCACTTCATTCGCTGTAATCACCGAGTAGCGAAAAGAAGAAAGTGTGCTCATCCATCTCTTCCTCCTCTCATGTCATCTTTGGTTCAATATGACTTAACGAGACGCCATGCTGGCTCTTCTCGCCTCGAGAACCGCGTCCTCATGAGTGGGAGGACCCTCGTAGTTCTTCTTTCCCCAGACAAAGTACCAGATAGTTGAGACAACAACGACGGCGGCGAGAACGACAGAGGCGTAGTTCATCGATGCTGGTGTGACGTCGCGGAAAGTAGGCATGCAGAAGAGAGGAGTGGCGAGAGCGGACCAGGCTGTTATGTTTGTTAGAAATTGGTTACCAAAAGAATCGGTCACAAAACTTACCAAGTGCAACAACGTTGCAGAAGGTACCGAGCATGCCAAGGTGGAACGCGCCGTCCTTGACTTGCTTACGACCAGTCATGAGCGAAACGAAGATGGGGGCAGCGTAACTCAGGGTCAGGCAAATGACACCGACACCGGAGAAAGCGTTGAAAGCAGCGGCAGCACCGAAGTAGATGAGACCGAGAGCGATTTGAACAACCATACTCAGCATCATGGCGTTGAGCGGAACATCGAGGTTCGTGTTGACAGTCCTCCACAGCTTGTAGCCGGGAATAGCACCGTCACGAGAGAAGGCCCAGGTAGCCCGGGAGGCAGCGGTGGTGCACCCGATACCACAGAGGAAACCGAGGACCAGCAGAGGAATGAGCAGACCAATGGCACCACCGGGGGAGCCTACAGCATCCCTGATGATAACAGGTGTCGGCTGGCCGGAAAGTAGTCCTGCAAGCATGGCTTGGTCGGGAAGTACGAAGACGAGAGGGATGAGGAAGACCAGGCCAGCAATGGTGTTCAAGGCGACGGTAGCGACCATGGCCTTGGGGACCTGGGTGGCAGGCTCACGAACCTCTTCGCACATACTGTACACTGTTAGCGTTTGGACAATCATCATTTGACATTACCGCATGTAGACACGTCAAATGTCGCGATGGAGTGTGTTGCTTGGGAGGGTCGCATAGGAAATGTCGCTTGGGAAGGTCGCTTGGGAAATTTGCATTGGGCAAAGAAAATCTGCTTCAAGTTGCTTGGGCAGAGTAGGGGAGGCTCACGAGATGATCATTCCAGTCGATGAAGTCGCGTAGGCTGCGTGTAATAGTCCGACCATGAAAGACCATCCTGGGACCCATCCGGAGTTGGAGGGATCGAATTCAGTGAAGACGTATTCGGCGCTGTGGCGTCCATTCTTCGCAATGGCAAGGATGCATACGATAATGGCAATCACACCAGCAAAGGTCCAGAAAATGGCAAAGGTCTAATCGTCTGTAAGTAACACATCCAGTAGTCGCTTGGGGGGTTTCTCACATCCAACCATGGTAGGTATTTGTTTCCAAAGGCAGACACAGCGTTGCAAATGAGTGTGATGCCAAGGAAGATGAGGAAGACCTGATAAGCTGATCCTTCCATGATACCAACACCAGGTTCGCTTTCGTAGACATTGACGCATGCCACAAGGAAGAGCGCGGTAGCAAAGTTGACTGAGAGAGTAATGGTAATGTTGCCAACTACGAAACACCAACCACAGATCCACGAGGCGATTTTCCGATAGGCGGGCGGCGTGATCATGAAGGTCTGGTAGTAGACACCACCAGAGGTCGGGTAGACACTGGTGATCTCACCGAGAGATGCGGCGACAGCGAGAATGATAAGAGATACGGCGAGCCATCCCCAGATGATGTTGGTGGGACCTCCACCGACTACTGGGTAGTAGAGGGTTGTTGCCAAACCATAGGGAACCGAGGCCAAGACAAAAGACATGAAGGCGACCTGGAGAGTAGATCGTGACCGAACCAACTCGGCCTTGTAGCCCATGGCAGCTAGGAGGTTGTCGGCATCGGCGGGAACGACATCGTCTCCAGATCCAGAGTAGGTGTTGCCCAACTTGGTCTCCTTGTCAGACGCGCCGTTGCGAAGGACAGAGTGGTCGTGCTCAGCGGCGTACGCATCTGACTGCGTGCCATACCTGTAGTCGGACATGAGGGGCGTGTCGCTATCGTCCGTGGTTTGGGGGTCCGGGGAGAGAAAGTGACTGTGATAATTGTCGCAAAGCAAAACTCTGAGAGAGGTCACTACGGCGGATCAGCGCAGGCTTTGAAGGGCTGCAGAGGGACGTCAGTCGGCGCATGGTCCAGGCCCGCTAGCCACCTTGGAGGCAAGACGGCTCAGACTACCCACCCGAATTTCAGATGGCAACAGACGCCGAGCTTGGCGGGCCAATTGCTGATGCTAGGTGACCGGATAGGGCTGTTTTACAGCGCCGAGAAAATCACCGATCGGGTGGGAACTATGGTCTAATGCATCCGCGTTCCGTCGCTTAGGTGTTGAGGTTTTTTCCAGAAGTGGGCCAGAAGCTGAGCCGCTGTCTGCCGACGAAAACCCGGTGAGGGAAGGGCCCTGAGCTGGTCCCTGAAGCATGTCGCAAGACACTGAGCCTCACTCGGGTGCGCAGAGTTTGCAGGGCAATCGCTGGTGAACGCGTGGGGGGAGGGTGAGGTTGGGCGTGACTTTGACAATTGCAGATTTGCGCAGCCAATGGGAGTCGCCGAGGGCGTTTGGCGTGCGTCGCGGGCGTCCACCTCGGCTTAGGAGCCGTATTCGTGGATACGGTCCGGGGCAATGGTCGCGTGTGCATTAACGCGCTGGGCAGGTTTGCGGAGTGTATAGATAGGGGAGAGATGGAGACGGAGATATCAACATGGAAGGGTGGAGTCGTGTTTGCTGCTACCAAGAGCTGTTCCTTTGCTCCTTCCCTTTGTCTGTGCCTTCCTTCCGGTGGGAAAACGCGCCCTAGGATGTCGAATGCGGTAATAGTGGTGCCAGGCTTGTCGTCTAGAGGCGTCTTTTAGTGATATAAAATGGAAATGCGTCATGTTCGACAGCCTTGCATTGGAAGCTGTGTAACGTTGCCGCCATGCATCACGAGATTGTCGCCCTCGAGGAGCATCAGCAGCCCCTCCCACTTGACGGCTTCAGCTTCCCCGCCACCATTACGCACAGCCTGACAGCCTACGCGACGACGTCGACGCGCGAAGAGCTCCACTCGCGCATCCGCAATGCCACGATAGTCATCACGACCACTATCAAGCTAGATGCCGAAACATTGCGCCCCAGTGTTACTCCAAACCTCCGCTACATTGCCATTTCTGCGACGGGAACAGACCCTGTGGACCTCGACGCCTGCCGGGCCCGCAACATTCGTGTTACAAACTGCCCTGGGGCCAATATCGACGCTGTTTCGGAACATGCCATAGGCCTGTACTTTGCCGCCAGACGACGAACCGTGTTCCTAGACCGCGTTACTCGTGCGCAGCCTAGCGAATGGAAGACCAAGGGTAGTGTCAACCAGCACATGCGCCTGCCGGATGGCATGCCTCCGATGACCTGCAAAGATGAGGTTATGGGTGTTATCGGCTATGGGGGCATAGGTAGGTCTCCATGCCCTAATTGGGATGCGAGATCCTGAGCTGACGACGAGGAACGATAGGGAAGCGAGTGGCTGCGCTCGGGCAAGCATTGGGCATGCGCGTGCTTATCGCCAGTCGAAAGACACCGGCGACGCCTCCCCTCGACGGCGGACTACCACTGCCAGCCCCAGATGCTTCAGACGACCGCATACCTTTTGACGATGTGCTCCGTAACTCCACCGTCCTTGTCCTATCCCTGCCGCGGAACCCCGAGACGCTCAACCTCATCTCCACCGCAGAGCTCGAGAAGATGCATCCATACACCGTCTTGATCAATATCGCGAGAGGCGGCATAGTGCACGAGGCAGCCGTCGTGCAAGCCTTGAAGGAACGGCGCATAGCGGGTTATGCTACCGACGTGTATCAGGTGGAACCTGTTGGTGGACCTGAGGATTCACCGCTGCTGGAGGAAGACATAAAAGATCTCAACATTACCTTGAGTCCTCACTTGGCGTGGTTCTCGACAAGGTCAATCAAGAACCTTGGTGAAATTCTGAAAGAGACCATCGAGGGATATGTGAGCGGCAACGACATCAACGTCATTCTCTGACAGCATGACCCATAACGTACACAGTAGAGGCGCCGACACTATACTTCTGTCGCTGACCTTGGAGCAATTCTAACACATAGATATCTTGCGGCACCGACAGCCACCGACGACTTTAGCAACTTTCTGCGTCACGCCACGGAATCGTGTTTGACTATGCTCCTGACGAAGCATGGACTTTATTAGAATTCAATCATTATGCTCTGTGGCTTGACCCTTGGATCACCCTAGGAATACCACAAAAGTAACCTATGATTCCGAGTCTATGTGTACTTTGGTATTCTTTGGTGACTTGAACACGACAAGATAGACGAAGGATACGTGCGGCGTCGTGGTTATATGTTCTGAGCAGTCCCGAAATGTACAAAAGTGAACCGGATACGACGCGAAACCATCCGGTTTGGACTCTTCACTCTTCACTCTTCACTTTCATCTCACGACATGTATCTTCACCGCGCGTAATTTTCTCAGGGTTCTTCCCCACGCGATCCATGGATGCCCGCTGTGGGACTTCGCTACCATTGATTGCACTGCGAAACGCCCATTCAGAGTATGCAGTCGTCTTCAGACCCTCAACAAAAAGACGTTCAGAGCCTGGTACTAGCTTCTGCCGTCACGTCCAATTCGGCTGCAGGTGGATTTTGTCAGGCCTTGGCGCCGTAGCCGTACCCTGCGTACGAGAATAGTCTACTTCACGCCTTTTCTTACCCTCTGCCGGGCTGCCACAAGTGTGATTGGTATCCTGGTATTTTAAACAACCTGCTCCATGCTAACGGCATAGTAGTTGATCGCGCAAAATGGCGTCGCCAGACGAACTTTCTCCTACCAAGCCGTCCGGTATGTTCTACACATGCCAGAACGACCTTCGGATTTCACATTTCCTGTTTCCCAAGGTTGGTGAAGAAAGCGCCAAAGCTTTTCACCTATACCTTCAGAATTGGGGAATGAAGCTCCCTACCCTCCACGAAGGGTATGCGCAACTGCTAAACCTACAAGCGCTGTTCTGGCGGAAAGTTACCGGTATCGACGAGATGGATTATCAGTCTTCGAGGCCTCCAAATGACAATCAGACATACCGTTGGACAGACGGTCAGGATTTGGCGGAGCACAGGGAGTATGTTCTACATGCGCTCGAAGGTAGAGGCTCTGGCAAAGTGTATCAAACCAAAGGTGATCTCGTCTTCATCATTAGAGATGATTCTAAGAAAGGTTGCGACAATCTTTCCTGCCCAGGAGTAGGAGAAGACACACTTCAAAGAATCAAGAGGAGCCCTCTTTCCATCACACTTGAACCACTTCTTGATTGGGGAACCGTCTCGCCGGCTTCTGACATGTGCGTGGCTTCTGGTAAAATCATCGCTTTTCGCCGTAATGGACCGAGAATGAATGATCCTTTGTGGACTCAGCAGGTCAAAAAGTTGGTACCTAAGCAGACACGCACCTACTGCTTGGACTGCCTGGAAGAGCTTGTGAACCGACGGGAAGAGGCGCAGTCTACCATCAACCGGTCCGCGGGTCAGTCTCAACAAGCTAGATATCACCATGTTCCTGCTCGACCTATTCAGCGTCCAACTTCTAGGAGCGAACTTTACGATATGAGGGAGGGCAGCGAGTCGGACGATGCCTCGAGCTGTGAGGTGCTGGTTTCCTCGACTGCTGGCTCGCTACAGCTCGATGGCGTGATTGAACAAACTCCCTACACAGAGTCCCGTAACTATGCACCCGCCAGGATGAATGACCGCGAGAGCTCTTGGGCGGTTGAGCACAAGACGGGCTTCGTTACGCATACAATGAGCGGCAAAGAACTATCTCGTTCACAGCGCCTTCCAGGTCCCTACTCTCCACCAGTCGCTCATAGCAGAGTTGACAGCGTCCACTCCCATTCATCGACTGGCAGCTCTTCTTATTACCCTCTCCCTTCCCGCAACTTTCAACTGTTGACTTTGGGATCATCAGAAAGCTCCGCTTTGGTTTACCGAGACCCTACATCAGTACAGCAAAACGAATACAAAAAACTGGGTAGCGCAATCCTCCTGGAGAACAGTGTACCTGATTTTGGGAGTGGTCATCGCGAATTTGGCCGTGACGTTGAAACCAACCTTGTCTGTCGTTTCTTCACTAATCACCGAATAAGACGCGAAAATATGACAAAAACCGAGGACACCAATATCTGCAACACCTTCACAGTAGTGAATCCACACGGTCCTCTAACACTCAAACGCTCGGTCAAGACCAACAACATAAATTACGAAGAGTTGAATCTGAGTGATGATGCGTCTGACGCTGTAAATGAAGACGCCGATCCAGACACACCGGATGGGGAATATACACCTACCAAGAGCGAGGGAAAAGCTAGGCCAAAGTTTGTATCGCCGAATAAGAAGAGAAAAAGACCAAGCCCGCCGTCAAAGCCCACAGTGAAAGCACAACAATTCTACGCACCCGTCTACCGCAAGCACGACCCAACCACCGACGGCTCACCACCCTTTAGTGTCACTCAAGCAGCCTTCGAGACATACAACAAACACTTGCCCGTAAAGAGCGACCTAATCTGCTCCTGCCACAAGCCTGCGCGTACGAATGAGGTTCCAATCACGCAATGCGTGAACAAGGGTTGCAAAGTAGGCTGGTACCACAAAGATTGCCTAAGCACACGTGGCAAGTTACAAGCTAGACATGGAACCTACCTCTGTGAGCAATGCCAGAATGAAAACTACTATGCGGAACTATCTCGAACCAATGGGTGGTCTGGAAAAAGATTGGTGCAAAATGAGGTTGCGATGCCTTTTACTGGGCACGAGATGGCAGGAATACTTGGTAACACGGGTAACTTCCAGGCTGTCGCGAATCCGTATGGTCTTGCAATGTCAGCTACAAGTAACGCGCTCTCCCCTTTTGCTCAACCGTTCATTCCGGGTATTACGGCTGCAACAGATGCTGCGGTTTCGAGTCGTCTGGCGGTGGGCTCTGAGCCTTCTCTTGGTTTGGAGACGTCGCGCCCCTACTTTGTTACGGAGGCTTATACTAGGGCGGGCGAGTACCAGCATGTTGCCGATGAAGCGTGGGAGAATGCGCAGATGTGTGGGCACTACTCTGATGAGTGAGATGAGGAGATGCCTGAGGGCAATGAGGAAGACGAGAATGCCACTGAGTTGTGATAAGATTCTGCATGACCTTCATGGTATAACGCGGAACAAACAATTTGGAACTAGGTTATTCCAAGACGAATGCGTATTGCTTCACAAGTGCTTCGTACAAGTCAAATAGAAAAACCAATAGACTGTTCTGTTCTGTATTTTTGACATCTATCTCGGCACAGGAAGGGTTTAGTCCACCCTTCCGATCATCGATAGCAGTACCGCGATGAATAAAGACTGTATAATAGCTGAGAAACGCCGTCAGAATCACATTCGGAAAATGAGAATTCGAAGCTGCCCAGGGCCGCAAGCTCACAGAGAACATATATTCTGCCTGGCGAAGTGAAGAAGCTTGGTGCGCGCGCACGAAAAACGGGCGAACTATTCAGTTACGTCATCCGTACTGCAACAACCACCCATGCCATACCTCGGGCTGCAATCGGCTGTACCCGCTTTAGCTGCAGGGTCTCGGGGTATGCGGAGTGACATGTATATCCGTAGTTAGACGTATAGATTGAGCTAATGTCCTCTGTTCAACTTGATCCATCTTTGTCGGGGATCTAATCATCCAATTATTGCAATCCAAACTCAAGAAAAGTAATACGATTCGCTTGCTCAACTGAGAATTATGACTAGCTCACAGAAACGAGTTGGACTCATCGGTCTCTCGGCCAAAGGGTAAGTATGCATTTGGAACTGTATCATACGATAGCTCAATTGACGTCAACGTTCAGATCATGGGCGTCCAGCTCTCATCTTCCCCACCTCCAGCGCACCCCTCACTATACTATTACTGCTCTCCAAAATAGCTCTCTTGACTCAGCCAAAGCATCAGCCAAACAGTACTCTCTAGACTCGGTTTCCACCCACGACTCCCCCAATTCTATTGCTCAGGATCCCAATGTAGACATCGTAGCCGTCAGCGTCAATGTACCCCTACACTACGCGCTCATCCGTCCCGCTCTCGAGGCAGGGAAAGACGTATTCTCCGAATGGCCCTTAGCGCGGAATTTGAAAGAAGCAGAGGAATTGACTGCTTTGGCTCAGGCAAAGGGCGTGAGAACGATGGTGGGCTTGCAAGCCCGTCAAAACCCTTCGATTCTCAAAACAAAGGAAATCGTTGAGTCAGGAAAACTAGGGAAAATCTTGGGGACGACGATGTTCGGTCATGTAAGAATATCGTCAATCACATCCTTCAGATTTGAATGACAGAAGAGGGATGCATTGGCATGAATAAACTTGCTGACGAACAACAGGGCATGATATTCGGCGGCACAATTTTTCCCTCCCATCTATACATGCTCCCAGTCGAAGCAGGCGCAAATGTCCTCACCATTCCCTTTGGTCACGCTGTCGACGCGCTCTGCTACGTATTTTCTAGCGAACTCCGCTCAATCTCCGCCGTGCTATCGAACCGCTACCCAGAACTTGAGTTGATCGATGAGAAGACCTACCAGCCCAAGGGTGAGAAGAAAAGTAAAACTTCCCACGACTTTATTTCCATGACTGCAGAACTTGTCAACGGAGGCGGCAACGTAGATGTCAATTACGCTCCGGGTTTGTCGCGCAGTGGACGAGATTTCTACTGGGAGATTATCGGATCCGAGGGTACACTTGTCTTAGAAGGACCGAAGATGGGTGGACATGTGCAGATGTTCCAGCCTACTGTCAAGATCGCACTGGGTCAGGAAGAACTCAGAGAAGTTGAAGTGGAGAAGGCTGAGGATACGTCGTTTAATGTGGGGAGGGCCTGGGATGCGTGGGCTGGGGAAGGTGTAGGCAGTGTTACGACCTGGGAGGATGCTGTTGTTAGGCATAAGATGATTGAGGCGATCTACAGAAGTGCGGAAAAGGGTACCAAGGAGGATTATGTGTAGGCTATCATAAGTCGCTCTGGTTCAGAGGGTATAAGGCGGTTCAGAAACGTTGGTAGCTCTCGGGAGACAGGACAAATGGATAGAGTTTAGCGTGGAAATCTTCGGCTGTGGCGTCTCATGGCAAAACATCTACATCATACCTTCCCGCCCATCAGAAATCTGTCTGTTACAACCCATCACAATTGTAAGAACAGCCTCGAATATACATCGGTCTTGTTCTCCAGCATCACGCACCCAATTATAGAATCTCCCGCTCTGACAAGAAGATCATAATGCCCGCCAAGCCGACGCTAACTCGCATCCGCTTTTTCTTACGTTATAGTTAGCAACGCCGCCTAGCAACCTCGAGCTGTTAGTCAAGTCCCTTATGAACCGTGATGTCAGAGGTTCAGGTTTTGTTTGCACCTCATGGTGACCGCCGAGCGAAGATGGGGCGAGCTTCTGTCGGCTCCATCTCCACTCGACCACCCTAGCTACTACCTGCGACGAACTTTAGGCTTGGTGCTTGTCAGAAGCTTGTCTCCCAAGAAGCCTTGCACTTAGAGGTTATTGTTCCCTGGTGTACTGTGACAGCAAGGTCGGTTTCACCGTATTCGACGTGTACCCTGCGAATAGCTGCGTTGTCCCGTCTTCTGGCCATACGACTCGCACTCAAACTACGACAGAGAAAAGTTGCAACCAGAGCGAAGAGTGTGAAGGCGTGTGTAAGCAACTGGGTGACTGATGCTTAGTCGCCATCTTTACATCCGTCGATACAGCTTATAAGCCAGACCGGCAACGCTAGCTCCGTCTTCGCCTTGGCTTATCGTCCGTGGCCATGGCTTCCCCAACATCAACTTCGAGGTCTTCGACAAGTCTGAGCTCGCAAGCTGTCGACGAGAAGCGCGATCGACCATTGAGTCCAGATATCTCAGGAACACATCCTTCACAGCCAGATTCGAAGTCTAGTCCTACGTTCATATCTTGGGCCTCATCGACCGACTCTTCGAATCCTTTCAACTTCTCTTCCTCGAAAAAATGGCGCACGACGCTTCTAGCCTGTACCATGACATTCGTCGTACAAGTCTCAGGAACAATGCTCACATCCGCCGCCGAGCAAATCAACACCAGCTTCAATATCAGCGACGAGGCATTCCCACACTCCTACTGGCCAGTGTTGAGTTGGAACCTGGGAGGCGCCGCAGCACCGTAAGTATCTCTGTGCGAACTGCATGTGAGACACATACTAACTTTGTACGCTTACATTTAGACTCTTGGGACTGCCTTTGATGGAGAACTTTGGGGTACGGTGGAGTTATCTGGTCATCTACGCAGTTCTGATCATCTTCATCATTCCACAAGCGTTAGCCAAAAACTTCGCGACAATCATTGTAACGAGGATCATTACAGGTTCTTGCTCGGGTGTGCTTGCCAATATAACGTCGGGCATTGTGAGTGATATATGGAAAGACGGAAGAGCGAAGAGTTTCGGTACCTCACTTTACATTTTCGCCCTGCTTGCGGGTCTTAACATGGGGCCTGTTTTCGGGAGTTTGGTAGTGCAGTATACGACCTGGCGATGGTGAGTCATGCTCTGGCTACTGCCTTCTCTACTTTAACTAACCTAAATGTAGGGTCTTCCTAAGCCAGATCATCTTCTATAGCGTCCTTATACCGGTGCTGTTCTTCCTCCTCCCCGAGGTTCGACCCGATGTCATCCTCACTCAGCGTGCACGTCGTATTCGCGCAGAGACTGGAAAAGAGGTGTATGCACAGGCGGAGAAAGAGCATACAAATTTTGGTGAGATCCTTAGGGAGACGCTTGTCAGACCCACACGCATGCTCTGTACCGAAGGCGTAGTTCTGTCTTTTGGAATGTGGAGCGCTTTCTGCATCGGCACAGCGTTCATGTTCACACAGTCCATCGTGCAAGTCTTCTCGGAGTTGTACGGCTGGTCTTTCTTCGGCACGGGTCTTGTGCAGTCCGCAGTCGTGATTGGGGAGCTTATCGGCCTTGTCGCATCCCTAGTTCAAGATCGAATCTACTTCGCATCCGCGAAACGCAACACGGATACACCAGGAAAACCGATTCCTGAAGCACGACTCTATCTCAGTATTCCAGCTTCGTTTATTGGTCTAAGTGGCGGACTGTTCTACTTCGCGTGGACGTCCTACGCTTCTATATCATGGATTGTACCTAGTATATCGCTCGCCTTTGTTGGTTTTGGTATGTTCTGCAGCACGGCTGGAGTGACGACGTATGTGGTTGATGCGTACGCAAAATACGCTGCTAGTGCCATTGCAGGCATTGCATTCCTTGAGAACTTCATGGCAGCGTTCTTACCGCTTGCAACCCAGAGTATGTACCGTACGTTGGGCTTCCAATGGGCGAGTAGTTTGTTGGGCTTCATTGCATTAGCACTGAGTTTCATTCCTTTGATATTGTTGAGATTTGGGAAAAGCATACGTGGAAAGAGCCCATTCATGAGTGAAGCGGGGTACGAAGATTGAGTGTTAAGATCGTTTGATGATTGTTAAATATCAAGACAAAGAAGAGAAGACGTATCTTGCTTGTGGACAGCCCTGGCGTGTTGTGAACAAGAACCCATGTGTAACGCATCATTCGGGCGTCGGCAGGTGTGCCACTCTTCATTTCATCGCCGGAGCCAGCGCGATTGCAGAGAACCTCAGGTCGCCACCTTTCTCAGACTCGATCCTCATCAGACGTCCAATGCCCTTCTCCAGCGCCGCAGGACTAAGCACATCCTCATCCTCGTTGAGCACACCTCGGTCGAGTGGACCCATACGACCACCTTCGAGTTCCCACAAGTGGCCATCTTTTGCTTTGACGAACGCCACGAAATGCTGACCGAGATGATACTCCTCTATTGCTACAGGTGCTTCTGTGTCTCCAAGTTTTGCTGCGTCTGCGTGAGCCTTCTCAAATGCGTCAGAGTCTTCGAGCAATTTCGCCCGCTGCCAGATGGGTTTTGGTAGCGCATCATCGCGGATCTTAGCGAGGGTCGAGGATGGCTGGATGTGCTGTGCAGCTTCGCTGTTGAGGAGACAGTGCACCAAGCCTATGCTTCCGCAAGCGTTGCCTATAGTTTGCTTGAACCATATGACGGGTTCTGTGTCGCCCTTGCCCTCATACTCAGATTTGTCTCTGTCTTCTACCGTTCGCGCCTCATCCCATGTAGGCGTCAGAGGTATGATAACGAGTAGTGCTATGGCTGGTCGCGGGATGAAAGCCAGCATGTCCGGATCAGTAAGTGAGTAGACATCGTAGAAAGAGAGCGCATTCGTGTCCAGACCGAGGTTTTGAGCCAAGGAGTTCATGACTTCTGGGTTGTTCTCAAGAACAGTAAACATCTTTTTTGGCGTCATGTTGGTGGTAGTTGCGACAATTGTAAATCACAGATGATCGAGACAAGCTGGCTTGTGTTTGATGGCAGGTCTGAGATTATCAGTCTTAATGAACACGCTGGATACCAGGCAGCGATGAGACGCGTAACAGCTAGCCTCGTTGTTCATTGGTGTAGGCAGCCACTGCAGGTACGCTGCAGGTAAGTCAAAGGGCGCGCAGGACAGACCCTTGCCGAAAGTGGAGAAGGCTCAGGCCCGCTCAGAGGGGAGGGGAATGAGACCCTGCGCTAACCCTGAGCTAAGTGCGGGGCATTCACTCCCGGCAGCAGCAGCATTCCATCAAGCTCCAGATGATACAACATCGTCTCGTATGCTGATGTATTGAGACCTATCTTATGCATGTATGCCGTCTTGCTCTAGTCGAAGGGTGCTTCCCCGCACGCATCTAACGTCGCGGACCTCCGAGCAATCTGAAAGCTTTGGTGGCTTCCGCCGGCTCTCCGCAGTAGTAAAGTCCAGCGCTTATACTTACGCCTTTTTACCCACCACACGTATCTATATAGCTGCAGTAGAGTCTCCAATATCAGACACTTGAATCCAAACTTTCCAAGTAAACAAGTAAAGAGGACAGCCAACCCCGAGCCTACCATTTCACGCTACCGAACTGCCCAGCCCATCATGGACGACGAAGCCCGTCAAGCAATGGCAAGCATGAAGATGCCGCGCCGTCCTATAAACTTCGTTTCTGCGAAGTCGGGGGAGATACTCAAACTAGGACATATCACTTGCAGAATCATGGAAGACGGATCACGAACAGACAACCGCATAGGCTCAGCAGAGTTCACGCTACCTCCGAACACGGCTGGCCCACCAGCACACTGGCACGAGATGCACGACGAGACATTCCTCGTCACACAGGGAATGGTGCGGGTACGTCTTGACCTACCCTTCCTGTCTTTTTTTCTTAGATCAAAAGACTAACACTCGAGATAGTTCCACGCCCCCGACGGCGCCCAACACGATGCCCACGTCGGAGATTATGTTACCGTACCTATCCGCGCACCTCATACTTTCTCAAATCCTACAAACGAAGAAGCCAAGTTCTTCAACACGTTCACGCCGGCGTTCTACATCGATTACTTCAAAATCCTGGCTGAGATAAGTAAGACAGATGACAAGATGAGCAAGGAGAAGAACATGGAGGTCATGAGCCGGTTTGCGACAATACCTGCGAAGGAAATGCTGGAGGAAAAGAAATAAGAAAGGGAGGTTCTCTCACTAAATCGATAAGAGGATTGTATTAGGAATGGAATCGAGCGCATCTCATACGCAAAAAAGGCTGCCACAAACAAAAAATAGAAATAATAGTACAAGAGAAAAGCCTGCTTTCCCACCAGACTTCTCGAGAACCGGCTCCGCGATATGTTTCAACCCCAAGATCGGCTTGTCGACAAACCGTCTTCAAATCACAGTTCCATCCTCCTCGTCATCTACTCTACAGATACTGCACTCTTGATATAACTTTCCGCAAAACTCTCTAACAGTCATCTCGGCTCCCACGTCAGCACCCACAAGATGATTCTTCGCACAATACCACATCCATTGTCCCCCATACTTCTCATCCCTCTTCAGGTAGTTCTCCCCAGGACTCCAAGTGTCCAAACTAAACGTAATCTGTGTGAGCTGCGGGCCTCGTGGTACCGTGTCCGAGAAATCCGTGCCCAGTAGCTTGAGCGACTGAGAAGCGTGGTACCAGATCCAGAGTGGGTTCCAGAGGGGATCACCGAGGGCCTTGGCGTCGAGAGTGAAGGTTTGGACAGATGACATGTGTTTGAGTTGTTCGCGCATGCGGCGGCCGAGGGTCCAGGATGAGGAAGTCATGGAGCGGGGGTCGGTGACGCCGAGCATGGAAGATGTGGTGACGAGTTTGAGAGAGCAGTTCTGAACTTTGGACAGGGTAGTGGGCGAAATCTCCCATACTGGGGTGTAGTTTGTTGGGGAAAATGGAGATGATGATGGAGAGGCGGCAGCTGGCCTGTACGTCTGTGGGGTGACGCTGAGGTGAAAGGTCTTGCGCTTGCAGATCATGTCCATGTATTCTCCATAGACTTGCTTGTTTGCTAGAAGGATGGTTTTACTCTCTTGCCGCGTTCCTGGAGACGTGGATGCAGATGACCAGCGTGCTGGTCTCATCCAATCCAATGTTGAGCGCTGGAGTTCGTTGTGCGCTGGTGGCGGGTATGCAGGATCATCGAGGAAGTGCTCATACACCATATCTCTAAGTTCTTGTGGTAACTCAAGGAATGGGAACGGCTTCTTGCTTTGGTATTGCATCTTACGATACTTGCTAAGAGCGACAAGGGACAGTAGGGGGAGTAAAAGTGCCAGTAGGGTCACCCAGCCTTTGAGTTCCAAGCCAGCAAGAGCATATTCCGAAAGGCCTGCCTGCCATCGTGACAATGCGCTCGCCTTTGTCAACGTGGACGCCATGACGACGCTTGTAGTAACGTGTGGGGTACCGTTTGATCGGGTGTGCAATACGCGCTAGTGGAAACTGTCCAGGGAGAACAGCAGGCCAAGGGCGCTGTCCAACTTCCCTTGCACAACGAAAACACGTCGGCTTACGGGTACTGCGCGATACTGAAACAGTGGCCCTTCCTTCGCATACGAGGATGGCTAATTGCGGGGCGTGTCGATCGGTCAGACGAAGAGTCCGAAGGGTGCCGCGTTGTTCGCTCGTTCGTACAGTGGGATCGTGCGCAAATGCGTGATGCAAGGTCGCGCGATGAATCAATATGAACCGATGTGTGTTGGTGCAAGTGGAAGGTGATGGAGGAATGCGCGAGTGAGGAATATGTAGTTGAGGGTAAGGTAACCAATATTGATGCCTTGCGAATACGACTTGAGGAGGCAACCTGAAACGGATCGCCTTACGCCGCAGCTGCTAACAACCTCTCAACACAGCCACATCGACATCCTCATCTACGGGTGCCACATCATCAGACATCTACCATGTCCGCCGCACGCACGATGCATGTCCGTCTCAAATTATGAATTGCTGGTAGGGATGGAGATCACATACATGTCAGCACAACCCAGGCCGAGCTCTTGTACGAATGAGCTAATCCCCTTAGATTCGTCTGATGCCTAGTAAGATGCACTCCAAAGGCACATCATATTCGACATGATGGAACGCTGCAATTCGGAGTCCCAGTGACTGGTTCTAGATTGTCTTCCAATATTCATCTCGACCATGACCATATCCAGCGCAGGGCCGTATTTTTGTTCTATCTACCCTAGGCGAATTACAACTTCCGCGTTCTCGCCAACAACCATAGGAGAAGACACAGCTGATGCAGATCGTTGGGACGGAATAAGATGAAGAGATAGTCGAGTTGATTGGAGAGTGGAACTATGGCCAAAACGCGTCTACATGCAGGGTGAGGTGGCTAGCACCAGTACCAAGCACAAAATCTTAGCCACACCAGTGAATCCTGAACGAAGTATATACGCGCATCCCAGAAATATCAATCGGTCTAATTTTGGTTTTGATATTTCGGAGTTTCGGGTCGCCCTCTCCCATGTTCAGTCTTTGCAGCCTATCCTTTTGGCTTTGTGACGTCTTTTCAAGACCAACAAATCGCTCTGAATACGCTGCTGCCTACATATTGTGTTAACGAATGTGACTTGTTGACCATCGTATACTGTTGCGGCCACCACGTATCGAGACCATTTCATTACATCAGTCCCGGTAACCACTATCAAGAGAGCCACGTTGTGTTAGATCTACGAAGTAATATGTTCATTTCTTAGACATTACACACTATCGACGTACTAGGCATACCCCTGATTACCATTCGTCTTCGCTGCCACGGCATCATAACAAGCACTAGTATCCAAGCTGACCCCTAACCGCACCAGAGGAGAACTGTGCAGTGTGTGAATCAGTGAAGAAACCCTTGGGGTTTGCTACGATCTGCTTCACGTGGAACCCGTCGGCCTGATCCTTTCCAGTTGCCATGTTGATAACGCCAACTTTGAAGGGTCCCTTCAAGCAGCCAACGGAGGTGCGGCGCTCATCTGGACCAGAGGGGTTCGGGAAGGCCTGGGTGATGGTATATTAGTAGTTGTCTTAACCATTGTGGTGCATGCAAGGAACCCGAAGATAAGGGAGAGAAAGGGGATTGTACTTACGAGCCTCGGTGGGCCAGCTTTGCCCTTGGCAGCCTCGTGGATGTGCGTCGCGGTAAGCGCAGGCGACGCATACTCTCCGGTCACACCGCTCAGAGTGATGTTGTAGCAGATGGTGTTCTCAGCGATGTTGATGCCGTATTTGAAAAGACCCTTGGCACCGGGCTGACCGGGAGCAGGGGCGCCAGTGGTCGCGATGACCTGGTCCGGAGTCGCCTTAACGACATACTCTGCGTCGAAGTAAAAGAGCTTCTCGTTCTTCTTCCAGCTGTTGTCGTGTGAGTTCCATTTCGTGTCCCAATCCTTCTTGCAGTCGCTCTTGTAGTCGCTCTTGCTACCTGAGGGAGCGGCAAAAGCAAGGGGGGTCGAGATGAGAGCGAGAAGGGCGGGAGTGGTGAAATGCATTGTGGATGGTGTTTGAATTTGAAGGGTTGTATGGTAGCTTTGCAGGTTTTGGATGTAGTGGAGGAGATGTGAGTTGCTGATGGAGAACACTTGAGGCCATTTCGTGCTGTGCTTTATACGTTTACGGCTCTCCACTTCTCACTCAAAGCACAGCTTCATTTCCCCTTTGACATGGTCCGATGACATCGGTGGACGGCACAAAGTGCCCCTCACTCGGTGGTACACTCTTGGAGATGCATGCTGGTGTCTTGGTGAAGTCCTGACGGTAGGTTTTGCCAAGCCAGCAGCATGTATTTGAGATAATCTCCGCCATGGCCGAGCTCGAAAAGGATACGGAAAGCGTGACCAACAGTGTAGGTAGTGGTCTTGGTATTTTCGATTTGCTGACAACATGCCTAGACGAAAACGGTGAGGCCTGATGTGGAAGCAATCCGCTATGTGATTCCGACCAACAAGAGTGGAGGCGCATCGAAATCTAGTGTGCACGTCCAATGATCGCAACGCTCAATCGTGCCGTAAAATCCACCGTCCACTGTCTTGGTAACGGAGTTTTCCATACTTTTGTAAGGCGAGCTTGCATCGATCAAGCCTGTGATCGCCCCCAAGATATCGCCTAGCTATCTTGGTGCGGGTAGAGCAAGATCCGTAGTCCTACCCCAGCTCTCAATCAGGCTTAATCTTTCACCAAGACTTCCTTTTCAAGCCATGATCCACATATCCGCGTGGCTGTGCACGACACAAAGGGACGCCGTGCCCAAGGCGCCATCATATACCGGTCTCGATGCGGGCCTAACCTAACTTGTCAGGCGCTATCGGTACCTCAAAACGTCGAAATAGATCGCGGGGTCTCGATTGATGTTCGCGTTACTGCCCGCAGCGGAAAAGTTTAGTGAACTTTCTTGGGTATTCTTGGCTGCAGTGATGTGGGAATCCTGGAGGAACGCCGCTCATCTCCTGATCTGCTCAGGGTCATGCATCTGAGTCTGCTTACAATCGAAGTTCACGACGCTATTGAATGCGCTTCGTGACCCGTTAGACTTTGATGTGATGTTGGGGATGGAGAAGGCCCGTTGGCTTGAAACAGATGGAATGACATCACCAGTCGGGCACCTGCCAAGATCCCAGAACAGCGGCTTCTTCTCCGCCTTTTTCACCCTTCACCCTTCTTTCCGCGCGCTACCGAGTTGTTAACCCGGGGTTCGGAAGACTAGCGACAAGACTGCCCAGGCTGTTTATCATTTCAGTGCTTGCGCTGCTGAAAGTCAAAACACTTCGGCGAACAGATTCTGCGTATGTGTGTCGGTTATGCGGTACACTTCAGGCTTGGGAGCCTTTTTTGTTTGCGATGTTTTCTCGTTTTAGAGTGTCTTTTCGTCACGCATGATGTGGATTGCGGAAGCTCAGGCTTAGGGATGCTGGGCGAATAAGCCGAGTCATCCGGCCAAGCATCAAGCAATTCCTCAATCATGAAAAACCCTTGGAATATAATGCGATTCTGCTACGTGGACAATTTTTTTCTGTGGATTCTTTGCCCCTTCTACAACACTTCCAAATCCGCGTGACTGACGAACCATGTCCCGTTGTTAGTATCAATTGTCAGATTGGTCTGCACAGTCTTTCCCCCCTTCAAGCTTCCACTCTCCACAACACCACCCGCAACAGGTCTCTGTAACCTGTTCTCGCCACTTTTGACCGTGAAGTTCGCAATAGGAATCTCCCAGCCATTCCTCGTTACGACAGTTGGCATACCGAAGAAATTCGCTGTGAGTTCTTCGTGGGAGAAATGCAACTCGAAGTAACCACGGTAGTATAGATCCTGCCACTGAAGTTCAGCGTTGGCAGACTGGATGATAGAAGAGTAGTTGTTGGCGGTTGCGAGAGTAATGTTGGCGCCGTAAGGGCAAGGAGACGTGACGGCTGAGCCAGCGAATTCGACACCAATACTACCTGCGCCGGTCGCAGAGCTGTAGTTCTTTTCGTCGAGCCAGACGAGGTCGCTGACCCAGGATGCGTGGCTGTCGCCGGCAAGAAAGATGTTGTTGTTGATGTTGTTGCTGTACAAGTGGTTGAGAGTACGGTTCTTATTTGCTTGGTACCCATCCCATGCATCGTAGTTCAGGGGGTTTTCTTCTCCATACGCAGCGGATTGATTGACGCGCGAGAAGACAATCTGAGAGCCTACCATACGCCATGTTGCGCCGCGTTCGGCAGACTCAGAAAGACTGCGGTAAAACCAGTTTTCTTGACGAGAACCCATTAAGGAACGGCCCGCATCGTTAGAGATGTCGTGCACGTAGTCTGTGTTCCAGTAAAGATCAGTGATGGAACGGTCGTATTGACGGGTGTCAAGCATCATGAGATCGACAAGTTTGCCAATGGAGACTAAATATGGGTGTACGAAGTCAGTGCATGTCTCACATCCAGTTCGTACAGGGACACTTACAAGAACGCCAGATGCGGAGATTGTCGTCCATGTCGACTTGGCGAATTGGCATCCATTCATAGTAGGCTCGAACCGCATTCATCTTGCGCTGGTCAACAGATACACCGCCGTCGCGGAGGAAGGAGTCTTCGGTATTGTTGAGTTCAGACATGCCGTCGCGGTAAGTATTATCAGCAACCTCGTGATCGTCCCAAACAGGAATCCACGGAAACTGCTCGTGGCTAGCGAGCAGGTCAAGATCAGTTCGGTATGTAGCGAGCCTCCTTCGATAGTCGTAAAGAGTGAAGATCTCGTGGTCTGGCTGGGGAATACGGTCGATCGAGTTGCCCCACCCGTAATCTCCATTCTTGTACTCATAGATGTAGTCACCAAGATGGATAACGTAATCGACAGAGTCCTAGTCCTGAACTCAGCTCAACGTATGTAGCATCATTGCCATTTTGACTTACCTTGCGGGCAACATTTCCATAAGCGTTGAAGAAACCAAATGGATAGTTTGCGCAACTGTACACCGCAAGACTGACATCGGTGATATCGTCGTCGGCATTTGGTGTAGTCTTCGTGCGTCCAAGAGGACTCTTGTTCTCCGAACCACAGACATTGAACTGGTAGTAGTACGTGCTGTACGCCTTCAAGTTCTTGGCTTCGACCTTGACGGTAAAATCTACGTCAGAGCTGGTGAAGACCTTTCCGGAGTCGACAACCGTGGAACCGTTCTTGTTGTCGTAGACCTTGTACTCGACGCACACCGGTGCTTTGGAGATTTTGACGTACTTCTCATTGTCATGGTCGAATAGAGGCGCGTACCCTGTGACCGTAAGGTTGGATTGCGAGTTATCGCTTTGAGGAGCGACACGGGTCCAGAGGATGACGCTGTTAGGGTATGGGTCACCTGAGGCGACACCATGGGTAAAGCTCAGGCTAGAGGCGGCATAGCTGCTTGCTGGGTCGTTCCTTTTGACCACCTTGTGAATGGAAACACCAAGAGCTGGGTCTGAATGCGGGTATAGGGAGTCAGTATATGTCCCACGCGCACTTCATACAGGGACATTACTAACGGTGTTCTGAAGGCGAACGGTAGTTGAGGTTCTTCGACCAGCTAGCGCTAGCAATTGATGCCAATGGCAGCAAAGAAAGATACTGAAGCTTCATATTGACAAACAGCTGCTAAGTAGAGCGCCGATCGAACTTGCAAGCCCAAATTTACCGGCTCTCTGGGCCTTTTTGTAGCTTCAAGAAAGTTGAGCCATTTTCGAGCTATCCGACTCGAAGTAAGCCATGCCCATGTATTCGCATGTTTTTACTGCGTCATGCCTGCAGGAACTTCTGTTCCTGAGTAGCGGCATCCCAATCACAGCTCGTGGAGCCAGCATGCTGCCATGCTTGTAGGGTAGGCACGGGATGGTGGGATTCGCGGTAGCGGGGCGAACATCGCAATGTAGGAAAGTTGAGGACGCAACCCAGTAGTCATTCGTCATCAGCAGAATTGCAGCTTTTCTGATTTGCTGTAGCAGCTGGGCTACAGTAGAGATGCAGCACGGCGCCGGTGCACATGCGTGAGTGCTCTGTGCCTATTGGTCAATATGGGCCGCAGTGGATAAGCTTGCCCTGTAGTAAGAAAAGCTTCCCAATACTTCGCGGGTCGACTTGGATAGATTGAGAAGGTACATTTGTAGATCGAAAACGGTAAATAACAGTGTCTACCGAGGTATGATCAAGATAAGTCATGGTTGAGAGCGGAAGCGAAAGTGGCGTCGAAAGGTCGGAGTACACAGCTCCGCATGTTATCTTACGCGACAGGCTGTCAAACCGCTCCGAAGCAACACCGCGAACACTTCCAGAACACTTCCACCTCGTGCAAACAACCTTTACACGAACAGCTTGTATACCCAAAACCCCACGTACACAATTATCGCAAGTACCGGTCGACACCACACAGGCACTTGATCTCCCGCTTGCCACAGAACCCATGTTTCAATACTTGTCCGCGGAGCACCGGGCGTGAACAGCATAGCATTTTTCGCTCCCTCGGTGCGTCGCTGGGCCGCATGTGCATGCTTGAACATTTCCGTCTCATATTTCTCGACGTACTGGCCAAGAGCATTCACCTGGTCGACTCCTTCACTGGACGAAGTTGACGAGCTGTATGCTACGATATGCTTGGTGAGAACCATAGCATCGTTGAAAGCCGTGTTAACACCGATGCCTGCAAATGGAGTCATGACATGCGCTGCGTCGCCTAAGAGCGTGACGCCTGGCCTGTGCGGCCAGGTGAATCCTACGGGAAGTTGGTAGAGATTCCTCCACACGATTCCCGTTGTCGCTTTTTCGATGGCGTCCAGAAGCTCCGGTCGCCAGTCGTGCAATGACTTCCTCAATACTGTTTTCGCTGACTCGATGTCGCTCTGGGCATCGAAACCGCATGTTTGAGTGAAGTCTTCTGGATGCTGGCCGTAGTAGGATACGTAGATTGACTCATCGGAGAGCTGCTGTATAGCTAGAGTCTTGCCGTCCGAGTATGCGAACACGCTGCCTCTGTTGACAAGTTTGTACACTTCTGGTGCTGTGTGCTCGGCATTGGCGATGAACATTGTCCAACCACCTAGACCGGAGTAATGAGGCTTCTCCGACGTCAATAGATTGCGAGTCTTGCTGAATGCGCCGTCACAACCCACGATCAGGTCGAAACCATCCAACACATCTCCGTTCGCAAATATTAACCTTAGTCCCGTGCTGCACTCTTCAACACGCGACAGCTTGTATCCCCAACGAACTGTGTTAGGAGGTAGGCTCTCCATCAGCATTTTCCTCAGATCCGTACGATCAATCTCCGGTGCATCACCTGAACCTCCTTTTACATCTTCCGTCTTCCGGCCACCTCTTCTCAACCACGTTGTAAGATGTTTATCGGTGACCAGCAAACTCTCGCCATCGTAACGGGCGTACTTCTGGAACTCGTCCCACAGGCCTGCCATCCTAATTGCAGCGAGGCCTGTATCGGCGCGCAAGTCCAAGGTACCACCTTGCGAACGGTAATTGATCGAGCTTTCGGCTTCGAAGATGATGGTCCTGCAGTCGCACTGGGTGAGTAGCAGCCGTGCGAGTATGCAGCCGCCGGGACCTGCACCGATAATCGCTATCTTAGGTGCCATCTCCTTGCCGCCTCGTTATGTGGGTCAGTGTTGTTTCAGTCAGTAAGGCCGATGATTAGGGTCGAAATACATTGTTCATACCCACCTGCTGCTTGGCTTAAGAGCTTAGTTAAGGCTTGTTGAAGCTTATCCGTCAGGCCTCCAATGATGCAGCTGAAATGTGCCTAGGATCGGGCAATACGAACTGCGGTTGCCTTGTGTAACATGGAGCAGGAACGTCGGCCCTTCGGAGCGAGGCGGAAGAGCGAACCACGACTTCAATCGAGCGAGTTTCACAATCGCGATAGCATGAGGAGCTGAAGCCCAAATATGCATTGCAGTAAATATATGCAGCATTGAATGTATGTGCAGAATAAAGGAGGAAAGATATGTACAAAGAAGTAGTCCCTCCACAACTACTTGATTTTCAGTCACGCTCAGAGATGACAACGCATTTAGCTCTGGCTCAGGCTGTACTCAGTAACAGTGAGCTTCGCCTTGTTACCAGAGAAAGGCTCAGTTCCAGCACCGACACTAGTCAAGATCTGGCTGCTAGGCAGACCATGCTTGCTCGTGATTTCCTTAACGAATGTCATCAAGTCGCCATTAAAGTTGTTGACCTGCTTCTCTGCAACGAAGCTGAAGACGTTCATCTGTCCGTTCTTTCCGTTGTACAATTTCCAGGTGTTGCCAGCAAGGTTGACGGTAGCAATGGGGCTTCCCGTAGCGGAAATGGGACCAGCACCACCAAGGGCACCAACCCAGATCATGATCTCGTACTCTGGGGAGCCGTCGACCTTTGAAGAGGTGAAGAGGTCGTAGGAGACGTTTGCGACAAGGTCATCGCCTGCGTAGGTCCACTTCCAGACGGAGGGGAGAGACTTGATGGAAGAGACTGCCTTCTGGGTGATCTTGGTGACGACGTTGGCGTAGGACTTGACGTGTCCAGGACTAGAAGCGGATTTTGTCAGTGTTGGAATTAATAGCAGAGTGAGAAAAGGACATACCCGCCAGTCCAGGACCACGATGTGTGCCACTTGAGGGACCTGCCGCTGAGGCCGTCAACGCCGGTGCATTGAGAACCAGAGGTGGCATCGGCTTGGCCCCAAAGGTTGTTGTAAACGGTGTAGTCACCGGTTACGGTGCTGTCCCATTGTCCGCAGTAGTCCGCACGCTTCTGGATGGTAGCGGTAGGTACAGCGAGGGCAAGCGATGCCGTGCTGGCGATAAGGAGTGCGCTGAACTTCATATTGAAATGTGGTAGAAGAAGTAAGATGTAAGGAGTGTAGTGGTCGATATGGATGTTAGATTCAAAGTTGGATATTTAGGTAGGCTTCGATCATGCTTAAGTACAACGCCAAACATACATACGAGCCAAGGAGATAAAAAGAGGAGAACGTGCCCACGGAGTATCTGTAATGGTAGTCTACCTCCGTTGTTTCGAAGGTATGTACATGTCAAGCGACTATTCCGAAAGGAGCCGTTACTCCTCTCCAGGGTGTCCCATGGTCAGGCCGCGTACTTGTCGATCACCCGAGTAAGGTGTGAGGGCTACCTGGAAGATTGGTGGATTTGACAGCATACTAGCGATAATATAACCGGCGGAAGAACCCCAGAAACCGATCAGCTATGAGATCTTCACATATGGCCTTGTTGGTGATGTGCATCGATTCTGCGTTGCGACGGTTATGTTCCGAGGCGATGGATCCCTGCCCGGCAAGTCAGGGTTCTCCACAAGTCATGCCATGCGCCTGAAACATTTCGCCGATGCTTGATGAAGCCAATATAAACGTCGGTGGGACTAAGGAAATGAGGCCACAATAATTTTCCGGCGCTCATGCGTGGGATCTCGACCTGACGTCAGCCGGGCAGTCTCTAGTCGGTACGGACGAAAGACTCCTCTACTACGAGCGATCGAAGGAATTCCATGTCGCCTTCATTGCCGGTATCGCAAAAGGATTTCATTGTGGGCTGCAAGTGTTAGAGACGAGCGAACAAATGTAACTTGGGCTACTCACAGTGCCCATATCACCCTTCCGGTCGACCTTCCAGGTATTGCCCGATTGACGGATTTCCTGTTGTACGTAAAAGGACTCTGGATCTGATGCTTTCCAGAAACCAGTGAGCTTCCTGGTCACCTTCTTCACTGTCTGTTCCGTGTTAGGCATGATCGGTGCGTCCAGCCATGATTGAATATTCTCCCATTTCTTGTCCGGTAAGTCCCATCTGCCGCCGTCAGATGCCTGCATAAGCACATCTACACTGAGTTCTTCGACATGGGGGAAGTGCTGAAGCATTCGACTAATGGCAACCGAGGCAGCGTTAGGCTTCGCTGCCTCACCAGGGTTGATTCGAGCATTTCCACGCTTGTCGATGAAGACGGGTGGGCCACCGTTCCACCAGTCGTAACCGGGCCACAGGGTCAATCTCAGCTTCTTGTTCCTCTCCATTATTGGGAGTAGTGCCAAAAACCGAGGCGAAACTTCGTCGCGTGTCGGAATATAGTAACCATGAGCCCCACGTAGTTGTCTCTGAATCTCCAGCGTGATTCGCGGGGTGCCATCATCGCAGGCACGCTCTGCTTCCTCAGCAAATTCGGTCCCTAATCGTTCAGCTAGGATGTTGCTGAGGGGTCGATTCTCGGGGGTTGAGAGTGCTACAGATATTGTTGGATCAAGACGGTGTTCCAGGCACTCTTCTCGCAGCTGCCGACAAGTGGCCAAGATGTTCGCAGGCGGACGAGAAGGCAGATAGATACGCGTATCGAGGTAAGTGTCAATGGCGCTTTGGCGTGATTTGTACAGATTCTGTGTATCCTTGGTCGAGGTTGATGTGTAAACGTATTGGGGTAGAATAAGGTAGCCAAGGATCTCGTCACGCAACTCGCGCGGAAGAGCCAGAAATGGTGAGTGAGGAGTGACAGACATTGTTGTTTCAACGGACCGTGATCATGTGCTTGGGATTTTGTTACAACGTTGAGTGTTGGGGCTCTGAGGTACGTATATCTAGCGGTGGCAGATTGTTTATGTTGCAGCCTTGCGGAGCGGATTTCCGCGGTCCGCACATGGTCTGTGAGGCTGTCGAAGGACGCCTGATCTTTCGACACATTCCAGAACATTACTTTCGGATGAGCATTCTTAGGCACGGCTGCTTCGCAGTGGGGTCATAGGGCTGTTCCGCGAACAAATATCGCGGTGTGCGCTCCAGTCCATGCTCACAGAGATGCACAGTGAAAGTAAGATATGACCTTGATCGTCGCGGAAACTTGATGTCATGCTGAAATTACTACCGGCAGTATGGGTACTGGAGATGCAATTGCTAAGACGATGTCGGTGTTAGGGGGGCGTTTTCACATGCGGCTGGGGCGCAGATGCGGAGATCTGGGGATGGTTCGCAGAGTGGGATGACATCGTGCAGGGTCTAAGCGGGGCGTGTTTGCTTTGCGGCTCCAGCGCAAACAACCTGGCGGGTTCGAGCTTGTGATTGAGGCATGCCAAACCTCACCGCCTACCACAGACATGCGTGCTGATCTCTGTGCCTTCTCTCCCTGATATTCATTCAAACATCCACGCCGATACATGACAGCGTCACGTCACATTTTGATGGGTGTTGCGTTGTGTTGCCGCTGTTCCGCGTACTCTCCAGCGCCCATCTGAACTGATGCGATATCCTGTATCAACCAAGGCTCGACAGAACAGATCGCAACATTATGGCAAACAATGGCAGAGCGCGCAAGGTTTCCGAACAAAGGGAACCGTCGAGAAGACAGTTGCGCTCCACAAACGGAGTGCGTCCTCTGCCTGAAGCAAACGCGTCAAGTCAGGTACGTCAAACTTCACCTGCAGCCGCCGCTATCACACGTCCCCTTGCTCCTGTCTGAATGCTCACATGCAATAGCCTGCATCCATCTTTGCTAGTCCCACGCCCTCTCCACGTCCAGCAGCCGCGACTACCTCATCGAACCCTTTCCAGCCTACCACTCATTCCTTCTTTGCACCCGAAGAGGCGACATCTTCAACCCCGTTGACACCTTCCCGACCCTTGTCCCCACGCGACCGCATACACAGAGAGAACTTTCGGCGTGGACCGGGGGCGACCGATAGAAACTCGCCCTGGGCTTCTACATCACAGACTGCTACAGCCCAAACACAAGACGGCCAAGATTCAAATTCAGCCGATTCGTACGAACGAGATCTTGCTTTCGCGTTACAGTACAATTGGTTCGGTGAAGACGATTCGGACTCGTTGGGAGAGGAGGATTTTGACCATCCTGCAACTGTTCCCCGTCTTCACTCGTCGCGCAATCACCCTGAAGACCACGACTTCGAAAACGCGCGAACCACCTCATCAGGCATGCACTTTGTCAGGAGAAGACCTCGAACAGATCTACCTGCGCCCTACCACGTGTATCGCGGCCTTACGGAACTCAATGCTCGGAAGCGATCACTCGACAAATACGAGGGTGTCGACGAGATGGATGTTACACACTCCTTGCAATGCAAGGGTGCCACTGCCGTCATGCTGTACAACAGTGTCAGCCCAAATCCCAACGCGAACGACATCTGGCCCGAATGCCGCAGCTCAGCAAAACTACCCGCCAAATATTTCTTACTAGACCAGAATAGACAACCTCAGAATAAACAACCTGCATCCGACTTGAAATCAAAGCCTCGTTCATCCAAAAAGAGTGGTAAGAAAGCAGCAAAGGCAGCAAAGGCTCAGCCAGATAAAGGGTCGCAGGACCTTCTTCCTGATGCCCCAATTTATCGCCCCGAATGGAAACTGCCTGTGGAACTAGTGGAGCTCATCGCGGAGCACCTTGACCGTGACGACATCAAAGCACTGCGGCTTGTAAGCCGCGAGCTGAACCGATATGTCTCGCAGGTCATCTTCCAGACAGTCGTCGTTCCCTTCAACACCGAGATATACGGTATGCTGGGACAAGAAACAAAGCCTGACCTCAAGGGCAAAAAGCGAGCAAGAATAGATAAGCCTAGCTATTCGTGGAAAAATGCAAACGGAGACGAAGTGTATAATGGCCATGGCCTTGATGTTTTCCGCGGCTTTGGTGGACACATCAGGAAGTTTGGTATGAGTTTCGAAGTCAGTGAGGACTCACTCTCCATGCCGCCCGTCAAGTCACTCACAGAGAGAAAGACGAGCTTTTGGGGAAGTTACGATTGGCCTTACGAACAATATCGCCGCTTTGCTGCTGTCGCCGGCCTTGAGACTGCCGCTGACGAAACACCACGAATGAAGACAGCATTCTCCGAGCTCACCAAAGTCAAAGAACTAGCATTGTCCCTTGACAGTGGCCTGGGGTGGCTAAACGGCCCGGACAGATCCATTCGGGCACGTGTGTTGCATAGACCTCCCCAAGTCTTTGGCACAACCAAAGCTGTTCCAGATCGCAGAGCGCAAGCTCAGCAGGAACTTTGGAAACACATTGAAGCATGTCATCAGAACGATGCCAGCGAAGTCAAGCTGGCTATGTTGTACAGGATTGACGGACAACCCGCTCTTTCCAAGCTGAAAGAAGCCAACAAGCTAGCAGACGTGCAACCGCAAATGCCCTATCTGGATCCTCAGCTTTTACGCGCAGCAGTTCCTTTTGATGCTGCTAACATCCCTGTTCCCCCTAGCTTTGATGACCCATATGTCCTGGACCAGTTTGTGTCAACACCGTCACCTTCAGGCACAGGCATTCTATTTTCGTCGACCAAATTGCCATCGGAAGGGGCGCAGCTTGTGAACCCTGTCATACCTGCCAACCTTACCACAGCACAGAGGGAATGGTTGTTAGAGACTGAGTGGGCACAGCGGGCCTTCATGTCCTCGTATTTGCTCTCTGTCATCGACAATCCGATTACATTCCAGCCAGTACACACTTTCAACGTTTCAGGACTCTCTGATCGTTATCTGCCAATGCTAAATCGTCCGGACTTCTGGGACGCACTGCCCAATCTTCGTAATGTCACTCTCATGCTAATACCAGGCTGGCGAACAGTGGAGAAAGACGAGGCTGGCTTCGTGGACACGCCAAAGACCAATCCAACCCAAAGCATCGGTGTGCTTTTCGACCTTCTACATGATCATATTAGTTGTCGGTCGAATATTCGTCATTTGAAAGTCGGTTTCGTCACTGGAGGTGAGCATGCCGAAGGACTTCACGCAAGGAATAAGTTGTTGTTCCCTGCTCCCGTTGTGGATCTGCGAGTTCGTGCACAACCTTCTTCTTTCCACCCTACAGGGCTGGTTTCAACCGACGCCGCTTGCTTGGAAGAATGTTTGCTACGACTCCCTCATGTCGAGCAGCTAGTCTTGCACAACTGTTGGATTACACCATCAGCTTTGTTGCAATTCGTTAAGTTACATGATCGCCATAAGCTGCAAAATTTGGTACTGGATTCCGTATCACTTACGGCTGTGTTGCGCCCACCGAATGTCAACCCAAACAATGTAGCTCATCAGGCAGCAGCACTTCAGAACATAATGCCGCCACCTGGAGTGGGCGCATTGTTGGGTGCTGTTGGTGCTCATGGTCCGCAATTGATGCCAAATCAACCGCAGTTCTTACATGCTTATTTCCAGATGCTCCAGATGCAACTTCAGCATCTACAGGCCAACGCAGCTGGCATCCAACACAACAACAACATTGCTGCTTTACAAAATCAATTGCAGCAGCAAATTGGACAGATCCAAAACAATCAAGGACATCAGCATCACCATCAAGGTCAGGTTCAAGGTCAGGCTCAGGCCCCGACACAACCGCAGGTACAACACCAACATCCTGGGACATTTGCTCAGCACTTTGCGAATGTTGCCCAGTTGGCTACTCAGATCCATCAATTACAGACTCAGATTGCTACAGGCCAGGCTCAGCCTCCACCTGTTGCCGCGCCAGCGAGCGGACACACTGCTGGGAATCCACAGTCGATACTCAAGGCACAGCCCCGTGAAGGCTCTTGGATGGACATTATTGATCAGATCTCACCCGGCACTAATCTCTCTGACTTTGAGTCAGATCATTCCAAAGCCGACAGCGATCGTATCACCTCACTGCGATCGATCGAGTTTGTTTCTTGTGGCTATGCAAAGCTTACTCACGCGTCGTTTGATCAACCTGACATCGATCCTCGTAATATTGCAGCCATGTTGCGCAACCCAGCATTCAACAAGCGAGCAATCGCTCTGTCTCCCGCTATGCTAAGTAACAAGTGGGCTTATTTGGGAGAGATTGTGCAGGAGATTGAGCCTTCCGAGCTTGCTGCGCTCAATGCGGGTTGGAATTTGAGTACCGGCTGGGATGATACTGAAGCTGCGCAGGCTGTCGAGTTCGACGGTCTTCTCGCTGGTGGTACAGGGCGTTTCACAGGCATCATACGGCAATCGGATAGAGTTGTCGATGAGGCTTCTACGAGTTAGTGGAATGCGCTTGGACACTCTGATCTTGTTGCATGTATGCTGACAAGTGCTCTAGGTCTCTGCGCGCTTTACTCACGGTTTCAAAGGATTGAACTGTGATGAAACGTTAGCATGAGTGCTTATGAGCTGTAATACTACGATGCTTGTATAGAGTATGGAGTTCAATGTTGGTGGTCTAAGCCATTTTCCTAGAAATGTGTACACTGACGGTTGGAGTTCTGTAGTTGTGGGTCACCTGTGTTATGGGAGACGGTCCTAGTCAGACCGAAGGTTTTCTAAGGCGACCAAATCCAACCATGTACAAGATATGAAAGATGCATGTAATAGATAATCGGAAGAATCCAATACTGCGATGCTTCCCACAGGACGTTCAATCTGGTATGGTGACATCAGCCTACTAGAGGGTGCATGTCTTACGCCCTGGTTTCGTGTTGTGCTTCTACCAGCAGATAATGTAGCGAGTGTCTTAACGGTGCAGTATATATTCAGGGACATTGCAGGACATACTCTCTTTCTCTATTCAGGCCATATATATCTCTCTAAAAAGAAGAAGTCATGTCTATTCGCATCCCCTATATCTTTAACTCTCAACCAATCATCTCCACTCATCACATACCCTCTACTCAAAACCGGCCGGCTCGACCACTGCGGGGAAAGCCGGCTCACCAAGCCGACTCGTACAAGCTGCCTTCCAGTTCTTTGGTGTATACTTATCCACGATAGCTTTAAATGCGTCCAGCGTGCAGAAAGTAGTATCGCCCTCTAAATGCTTACCGGGAGCTTTGCAGCCAGGTATCTGCATAATCTTGTCATTGTAGCGGAGGCGGACGTAGTAGTCGTTTAGCTGATCGCGTTGGGCGGGTGTGAGATCGGTGATGGGTTTACGTGCTATGCCTTCTGGTGCGAGACCGGAGTCGGATGAGATTTTTGTGCTGCCGAAGAGGGAGGACCACCAGCTTTGACTCTTGGTGGCAGTGTTCTGTTCCGTAGGAGTAGGTGCTTGCTCAATGCCAGCAGGGTTTCGCTTTCTGAACATTTCAACGGCGATGTGGGATGTGAATGGGGGCCACTTTTCGCCGTCAAAAGCGCCGAGAGATGTTAGGACACCGGCTAGTGTCGTATCGTGGCATCCGGACATCTAAACGTGGGTGTGTGAGATTAGGGCATATCTCACATGTAGTTGGTACAAGGACACTTACAGCAAAGCGGATGTTGGTTTCGCCGCCTCGACCCTTGCCTAACTTGCCGTCTACGCCTCCAACTTCTACAATGCCAGAGTTGCCATTGCGTTCGACGCTGCCGACCATTCGCGAGGTGATATCACCCATCAAGCCACCAATGCCGAGCATTCGGTACTCGGAGGACTCATTGTAGCCTTGGTACCACTCTTCAACCGCAATCTTATCAATGATTGAGCGAGCCTTGGGGTCATAGAACTCTTTTGGTAGCTTGGTTTCGGGCCCATGTGCATCTGTAGCATTGAGGGTGTCCATTATACCTGAGAGTCGAGGGTGAGAGTCCACGGCTACCTTTTGCTGCTCAGGCATCCACTTGGAGAGGACCTTGGTGAGGTAACGCATGTCATTTGTGTCGTTCCAACGCTCAGCAGCGCGTTGCGCGAATGCTCGACTTAGTTGAGCAAAGCGCCTACAGCTAGCATCATTGGGAAAGAGTGTCTCATCAGCTGGAGTTCTTTGAATGATGGTTGGTGGAGGGAAGTCAGCAGTTCGTGCTGATGGTGGATAGAAGCCCCAGAAGGCTTGTTGAACAGACTCCAGGGCACGTGGAATAGGTGTCGCGCGCAGGTAGATCATATCGCTATCTGAGATGAGCTGAGGCATGAACTTTAGTTGATTGACATAGAGATGGCGGAGGCGCTCTCCTAGGGCTAGAGTTGTCTCACGGCCCTTATCAGTAAGTTCACCGGGCTGGCATATGGCATCAAACTCGCCCTGAGGGCCCGATGCGATAACAGGGCCATCATCCATGCCAAAGGTTTCGAGGCGGCGTCGGTATTTGAGCTGATCCCATTTCGAAAAGTCCTTGGTATTCAGGATTATACTAGTGAGTTGTCGGGCGGAATTGCAGTATGGCCAGTAGGGTGGCAATCCAGTCTAATGTTGGTGTCAACAACCGCATTGCCAATTCGTGATGCAGACGCCTACATTCTGAAAGCGAGGTGATACAGGACTTCTTTCGCCTAGATGTATACGTTAGTATCCAGGCTTATGGATGTGTCGGTAAGATGCGGAGGAACCTCACCATGGCGAAGTAGCTAGTGTTTCAGTCAGCGGTAGCACAAGGGGATGCTACATTATTGGTGCTTACGATTTGTACGAGCTGTAGTTCAAGCTCTTTTGGATAAAGCTTATCGAGCTCTTCCTGCGAATAGAACTGCCGCGGTATCAGGGTAGTCATCGCGCGCTCTATCAATAGATCTGGACGTAAGAATTGAGAGAAGAGGGTATGCTTGGATTCTCTTCTGCACTAGAGATGATGCACAACGAGGTAGAATCGGAACAGAGACGTTTCTCGAGAAGCCCTCAGTCACGTGCGGCGTGCGGACGTCATGGCGTCTCATTGGTCGGAGGTATTCCGCGTAGTATCGCGACACTTGCACGCGATTTGGAACAGCACCCATCCCCGCGTAGGTCAGGCTACAGAGAGCGTTCTATCGAGTGTACCGGACCTCTCCTTCTTCTGGACTGACAAACTTGCGCTGATGAGAGCTTGATTTGTTTTTGCAGGTGTACAGAGGCTTGCGACAAAAAGTTTCTACTGTACGAGCTAACCGTCGTCCCCAGCGTTCGTACCTCCAACACTCGCAGGCTTGTTACAGCACTATGCTAGGCGCATACGTGTGTCGGCAGTGTCGAACACGTCTATCTCGACGCATCGCCCCCACCCGAAGCCCTCAATGGCAACCTAGAGCCACGATCGTTTCGCTGGCCGGCCACAAACCAAACGACAATGCCGAACCATTGCGACAAGAAGCATCGGCCCCAGCGAAGGAAGAGGAAGAGTCTGCACAAGAGGCGAATCGCAATGGACCTGATATAAACCTCTCAAATCCACGAATCCGCCAGCCCCTCTCCCGATACTCCAAACTCATATACGACGATACAGAAAACACCCCGACATACACTGGTAGCCAAGGGGAACGTGCATCTGGTGAGGCAGGCCAGAAGAGGTTGTCACAAGTGGAGCGGGCTCATGCTGATCCCGTGCTCGATGCCCTTTACAAACGGAATATCAATCGAGCCTGGCAGTTGTTTGAGAGCATTTACACCGCAAAAGACTGCAAGGCTCTGGCCGAGCCAACAGATCGTGATTTGCAGTTGCTGAGTGAGGACAAGATATTTGCGCGCCTCCTCAGAGCCGTCACACGTGCCTTTTGTGAGGGCAGAACCAACTCGGTGACCCCAACCAAGGTCCTCTTTAAATACCAACAACTTGGCATTGCTCGCCCTGATTATTGGGTGAGGCCGACAATAGCTCACTTGACGCTTGAAATCATAGCGGCTGTGAATTCACCTTCTGGGGCGAAACGAGACCTTCATGCACTGCTCCAAGAGCTGTTGTCCGTATGGCGGCTTTTCTTCCAATGCGTGGGACCAAAGAATGGTTCAATGGAGTCGATTAGTACCGAATGGAACATACCAGGCACCGAGGCAATCCCGGAGATGCTTGACGAAAAGCAGTTTAATATGCGCTTACAAGGGTACATACCTAACTATGTCGCGAGTCCTGCCTTGGCCTTTTGCGCCGTCTACTTCTACAACATCTCGGACGCGTTAGACCCGGCGACACACAAGCAAGCCGCACCTTTTCTGGCTTTTCTTACACGACTACTCGCCGGCTCGTTTGTAGACTCGATTTTCATATTTACACATAGCCCGGATTTCAAAAAATTGCCGGAAGATGTACAGGACCAAGTCATTCGAGAGATTAATGCTGTGCCCGGGAAAGCCATGGTGGCTATCGGAAAAAGTGGTGAGACTCTTGGAGCAGATAACACCGGTGATGCGTACTCCAACTTAGAAGCATTCTTCATGAAGACGATAGCGCGTGCAGTCGAGACCAAAACTTCAGCGACTGCACTGGACGGTATTTGGAAAGAAGTTGAGGAACAATATACCACGGAGAACAAGATTGCTGCCATACCTCCGTCCATATACAACGCCTTTCTTTCTGGGTACATGACTGTTTTCCACCCACAACGCTCCGTTGAGATCTGGAACCACATGATTGCCCACAATGTCAAGCCAAACATGCATTCCTGGGTGGCGCTTCTGGAAGGCTGCGCAAAAGCAAAAGACCTCAACGGCTTGAATGCAATGTGGCAGCGCATGTTGAACACTGGTCTTGAGCCCAGTAACTATGCCTGGACGACGCGTATCAATGGCTTGGTGTCTCTGAAGCAGATCAACAAGGCCTTTGTCGCAATGGACGATATGGCCAAGCGCTGGGTTGCAGCAGAGAATGCCATCAACAACGCCCAGGCGACTGCCAAAGGACAAAAAGGTCCGAAAAAGTCATCGTTGAGCAAGGCAGTCAACACATGCACAAAACCCTCTATCGAAGTTGTCAACGGTGCCCTATCTGCCATCGTACAGTTCCGTCCTAGAGACATGAGCCACGAGAAAAAAGTAGAATTCGTTCAGAAACTCCTTACATGGTCGAAGAACTTCCAAATCAAGCCTGACGCCATAACCTACAATTCTCTTATAAAGCTCTACTTAAACGCAGGCGATAGATCCACCGCCTTTAGAATCCTCTCGCAGATGGAAAAGGATGGACTAGAGGGCGACGCGGCAACGCACGCAATGCTTATCAGCGCCGCATTTGACAACCAAACCTTTGACAACCTATCCGAAGCTCAACAAACTTCGCGCATTCTAAAGATGCTTGACGATCTGGAAGCCAGTGGTATCAAAATGAACGACTACATCTACTCTACGGCCATTGATCGTCTGTTGAAGAAATACGCCAATCATGCCGCTGTGCGCGCGGTCCTGGAACATATGGCCAACAGAAAATTGATTCCGAGCGTACATGCTTACACGTCTATCGTCACACACTACTTCCAATCCGAGCCACCTAACATATCTGGCGTTGATGACGTCGTCCTCCGTCTCTTCAGCGCACCCCGTATGCCCAGCGACAGCGTGCTCTTCGACCGGCTTCTCGAGGGGTACGCGAGCTTCGGTGAAGTGGGCAAGATGATGAGTGTACTCGCGCGTATGAGCAAGCGGAAACACTTACCTGGTTGGGGTGCTTTGATAGCTGTTGTCAAGGCGCTAGCAAGAGACGGAGATTTTGATAGGGCGAAGACTATTGTGAGGGATGTTGCTAGGGGGGAGGGTGTGGCAAGGGGCGGTATCCTAGGGGATCGGAAGGGGGAGGCTATGTTCACAAGAGTGGTTCGCGAATTGGGATTTGGCGAGGAGATAATGGGAGACCGCATAGGTGGTGAAGGGAGGGGTGGTGTCGCGGGGCTGGAGGGAAGTATGTTGAAGCGGCAGCTTGAGGCTTCGCAGTACGAGATGGACTCCGAGAGTGCGCAGTACGAACAGCAACAGCAACCATCGCCGGTCATCGAGGATGGTGGCAACAGTACGACTACAGGAACGGGGCGGGAACCCGGTAGCGTGGATGAGGAGGATATCCATGGCTTCTTGACCAACGAGTCCGAAGTTGGACATAGGTAGTGGTGAAAAGCTTGGATGCTCTGTGCATATCCATGTATTATGAAATGCCATCGGTACTTTGTCTTCCAAGAGTTTTGTTTCTTCTATTTTTCTCTAAGGGTTCTACCACCCAGTGTCAGGTCGCCACCTGAAGAACTTGGACCACTGCTGCTTACCATGATATTGATTTGCAAGACCGACTTTTGGTGATTTCCAATGTAATGGGTCGGTCTATAGATGAGCAGCTCCTTACTTGAACGAGGTAGGCAGTGCAACCCATAGAGTTTGACATTCTTTGATAAGATCGCTAGTCTTCTTCACGACTCAGGACAACGATTGAGTTCAGAAATGAGGCTTAACAAAGTCATCCGCGGACGGTAAACAGTAGAGTAGCACCTTACGCGAAACCTACTATCTGTTGCCATCGTAGTACTCACCCAAGTTCCACTTTGAGATTGTCTTCTTTGAAACAGACGTATTGCATTAAGCTCACCAAGACTGAAGATCCGGGGGGATACATGAGGCTTGCTGTTACTTTGACAGGTAGTGCACCGACCTTTGGTTCTGGGTCCGAGCATGACGAGACGCGTGTCGCATCAGAATGGCCTGGTCCGTCTCGAAGACTTGACTTGTTGCGCTCTGCATAGGCCGACTGGTCTTCGGCGTGGAACACCGTGAAACAGACTCTGTTCTGTAGCTCTATGGGTAAGAGTTCAGCCAGATATTGGGTCAGGGTCTGAGAAGGTCTGGCAGCCGGGTCTAGACTAGACCCCTTTCATGGTTTGGGACGGGCCGATAAGCGGTTGCAATTCTCTTTGGTTCTTTATGCGTGCTCGAGCCTCTGTCGAGGACGATGCTGAAGCTGTTGCGGATAGGAGATGGTTTGCCTAATGCTTCGTGCGTGTGCGCGGACCAAGCGGACGGGCGGCATGCGGCTCGCTGGGAATAAGAAACAGACTCAGGCGCAGCGAACTAGAATGCTGCGGCTTGCCAATTAGGACATCAGGAGATTAGAAGCAGTTTGGCTACAAGAGAGGTTCCCTTTGTTGACGCGGCCTCTTGAATGGCACTTGAGAGACGCAGATGAGGCGCCAAAGATAGCACACTGGGAGATGTCGGCAAATCTGATTTCTCATCGTTGCAGGCTGGATGCTTCAGAAGATCAAAAGGCTATGATGGATTGTATAAGGCCGGCCAAGTGGTTTTCTGCCTTGCATAATCTCTGCCAATGCTGTGTCTGACAAAGACTTGTAGGCATGGCCTTGCAATCAAGACCGGTGTAAGCCCGCGTGTAGTATTACCCTCAACGCCTCAGATGGCACTGCTTGCAGTTGTCTCTTGCAACTGTCTAGGCTGGATAATATTTGTCCATGTGCAGGTGCATGTTGGTGACGCGTCTTTTGTACAGCCTTGCTCGAGCGCGAAATTTCTGCTGCTGAAGAAAGATGCGCAGTCTAACTTGGCTTGAAGTTTGCCGATTATCGGTATCGCGTGGACTGACTCTGTACCTGCGATGCGGATCTGATAGGCAGGGTCTGTCTTCATCTTACCATGGGTGGCTAGTTAGACAGGAAGCATGAGCGGTTTTCAGCGGGTTTGATTGGACAACAGGACCCCCGCGCACGTCGAGAAGTGGCAGCTGTGACGTTGTTGACTCAAGACGAGTGTTTCAAGAATTGAAGATATCGTGGCCAGTGGATTCGGGGAAGCAGGTAGTGTTGAGTTGCTCCATGGGACTGGGACGGAGATTGCCGGAACCCAAGTCCGACTCCGCTTGAGGGAGGGGAGAGTGTAGATCAAAATTTACGGCCGGGTAGAATCTTGCGCTGACAGGCTTGACAGGTGTGGGAGAAAGCTGGCGCACGACAGAGATGGATGTGTCGACGGGACTGGCGCCGGCAGGTTGTCCGAGAGACATGCTGACGTAGAATACTAGCAGCAGTTGTACACAATAGGGTAGCCACACTGGCGGACGGTGGTACGGAGGGTGAGCCACAACTGCGCCAGGTAAGTGCATACGAGGCCTCTGGTAAGAAGCTGAAGATTAGAGATGCATCGAGACTCTGCGTCGTTTGCACCTGCTTTGCTAGTCGGTATGCAGCCAGAATGGGCGCCCAAGCCACCAAGCCGGTGGGTTGTGGCTCGAGGGCTAAACGGCCTGGCAGTTATTCGCGCAGGATAAGTGTGAATGGACGGAAAGGAGCCGGGGGTCGCAAGATTGGCTAGAGAAAGTCAAGTATGACAGCACAGCCTCAGTGGTGGTGCAGCATGGCAGGGCGTGATTGGCGTGTCGAGGCATCGGAGCGGGCGAGTATGCGCCGACCTTGCATCGAGTGCGTAATGCCTAGCTGCACGAGAGAGTGCGGAGGATACCCAGCTGGCTGCCACGCCCTTGGATGCCGGCGGCGAGGGACTTCGAGTAGTGATTGTACCGTGAATAAAAAATAGTAGCGTTACGTCAGTCGCTGGGTCTCGTGGCAGATGTGGAGAGGGGTAAAGACAGAGCCAGGTATTGGCATCGTGTCCACTATTGCGGTATGGTAAGGCCGAAGACATGGCCCGGCGGCGCTCAGGAGAGGAACAGCCGAAGATTGCTGGGCGGTGATCGGCATTGAGCGACCAACTGGGTTTGGCCTGCTTCCTTCTATTTCGAGAAGGGGGACTCCGCCTCAGTGTGAAACGCCTCGTCCATCCCTCCCATACCATCGCTCTGCTCTCTCACTCACTACACACTTCAATCCAACATCCGCCATCTTCAACCATCGACGCCTTTTCTAACTCACCCAAAACACTCGCTCCATTTCCCTTCGACAAACGCGCTCAATCCACGAGGCGCGGATCCAACGGCACAGCCACACTTCCGGCAGAACCGGCCCAGAGAGGAGCTGACGACGACTTTCCAGCAGCCTAACCGCTCTGGTCACCCACCCAGTGCCCGCAACACAACACCCCCAAGACATCCACTCGCCTGCCTAAGGAACGCTCAAACGCGATCAGCGACTCCCCAGCAGGTCCAAACAATCAACAACCGACATGGCTACCGCAGTCCAGCCTGCCATGACCATGGCCCCCTTCAACCAGCATCCTAATCAATGCGTCGACCCCAATGAGTTCTTCGACTTTGGCCAGATGCCCTCGCCCACCCAGCCTGCCACGCTGAAGAGGGAGTCCAGTGCGACTTCGACCATGGCTAGTCCCACCAGCACAAATATCGACGACGACCTCCAGACACCCGCAAAGCCTAGCCACGAGTACGAGCGCTTCAAGCAGCAGACTGGCCTTCCCACCGGTTCCATCTCCGGCCTGAATGCCGGTTACAACACCGGCTTCCCCATGTTCTCGTCCACCGGCTTGGACGAGATGGCCATGATGGGCGGCGACTCCATGATGGACGGCGCCTGGAACACGGGCCTGCCCATGGACGTCGGTATGAACATGGGCGTCGACTACCGCCAGAACAGTTTCGCCTTCAACGATGCTTCCGACGACTACGTCGACCCAAGCGCCATTACACAAGAGGAGGTCGCCAACGTCCGGGTATGGCCCGGTATGCATCAACAGCAAGCTGCTATGGCCAAGGCGCAGGCGCAGGCCCAGCAGCAGCGAGCACAGCAGTTGGCCCACCAGAAGCAACAGCAGGCCATGCAGCAACAACAGCAACAGCAACAGAACCGCATGCCCTCCACCAGCTCCGCCAGTCGCAAGACATCGAGCCCGCTCAGCGACGCCCACACCGAAGAGATGATCACCCGCGTCGTCGCTCAGATCCGGGCCGACAGCCAGAACGCGTCTGCCTCCATGCAGAACGACAACCAAGGCCTCCTCCCCCACATCATTCGCGCAAAGAAAGACGAAGAGGATATGGACGAGGACGAGAGGCTACTTGCGTCCGAGGAGGGCAAGAAGCTGAGCTCCAAGGAGCGCCGCCAGCTCCGTAACAAGGTCTCCGCTCGCGCTTTCCGCTCAAGAAGGAAGGGTAAGCTAACACGATCATCACCATCTATGGAATGCCAACTAACTTGACTAGAATACATTGGCCAGCTCGAAGGCGAGGTTGCCATGAAGGTCAACGAGGCCAACGAACTCCGCGCTCAAAACCGCCTCCTCATGGAGGAGAACGCCCGTTCCCGCGCTTTCATCGAGCGCCTGCTCCGCCACCAAGCTTTTACTCCCTTCCTCGAGGAGCTCTCCCGCGACGAGTCGCTCCAGGCCAAGGCGCCCATGACCTCAATGCCGTCAACTTCAACACCTGTCGCCACTGCTCCTGCCCCGGCTCAGTTCCAGCAGCAACAACAACAGTTCAACGGCATGTCGCAAGCTGAGAACACCCACGTCGGTATGACCATGGTCCCCGAGCCCCAACTCGACTTCGCCATGCTCAACCTGAACAACAACGGTAACAACGGCAACAACTGGGGTGTCAACAACGGCTTCAGCTTCCAGCAACCAGTCGCTTTCGCCGTCACTGAGCTACCCGAGGGCCCCAGCAACCCCCTTGATATTAAAGCTATGTCTGGCAAGGGATACAGCGCTATCCTGAATGCCGAGGACGACTCACCTGTTGAGGAGGCCAAGGCTGACTACCCCGTCATTGAGCGCCCCGTTCAGTCCGAGCCCGCCGCTGCTATCGAAGAGACCGAAGAAGAAGAAGATGCTGAATACGACCTGTACTACTCTTCATCTACTCCCTCCGCCACTGCGCCGATTGAGGACCAAGAAGCGCTCTTCACCAACCCTGAGAAGGCCTTTGCACGCTACTCGCTAATCATCTCGGATGATGCCAACGAGGCACTTCTAGCAGAGCGTCTGGAGAGGAAGATCGCCGCCATGAGCCCAGTCATGCAAAGAATAGCCGATATCACATCGATGCTCGACTCATAGCTAAATCTAAAGGCTTAACATGTCGTTCTTTTCTGATTCTCTTTGCGCGCCTATACTGCAGCAACTTTATTTGATAGACTGGTCCTACATGATTGTAACGATTCCCTTTGTTTGATCATATGCAGCCACAAACAGCGAGTAGGCTTCTCTCTTTCCATTCCCTTTGTTATCTCGGTACTGTGCAATGGTATCAAGCGTACTTCACTTCCGTTCTGGACGGCGTTTAACGGCAATGGGTTTTCTTGTAGATATATTTGACCCCGAGGTCGATGGGGGTGAAGGGAGAGAAAGTGGAACCGACATCATGTAGAGTGCATGTGGGATTGAATACACTGTCGAAGTTAATTGTCTGTTCCGTGTCATCGATTGTAGTGCCTGCTCCATGTCGACTCATCAGCCACCAACCCACAAGAAGGAATCAAGTGTGTCTCGCCCTCCGCTCCTCCGTCGATATATTCCTCCACCTATCCACCAGGTGTCGCGCCCCCACGTCCTCTGCCCTACACACTTTACCCATATTAACCACCCGTTCTACCGTATCTGCAACATTCCCTGTCCGTCTTCCCTGCATACGGATTGTCGGCGACGTTAATTTATTTTTTCCTTTCATACACGTCACTTTCCACAATCCTTTATGCCTCCCATTCACGCATTGCACCAACGCGACCCTCTTTAAAGCGTTGTTCATGCGTCGGGTACTATGATTGACTCCCGGAACAATAGCACATATAGTGTTATAGGCCTGTATCCTGGTGGTATAATATCCAAAGTATGAGTGAAAGGCAGGGATGTGGAAGTAGGCGGGAGATGGCAGATGGAAGATTGGTAGCGAAGGAAGATCTAGTGGGGGTTCGTTGATACTTGGAGATGGTGGGGAAGTGGGTGAAACAGAAGTGAGGGGAGTGAAGGTATTGTAACAGTGCAAATGATACTTGTTTTCGTTAATAATAATAAGAAACTGCTAAGCTCTCTCCCATAGAGAGTTTACACTATCCAACCGTAGAACGCCTCTCAGATCCCTAATATGCAAACAAGAATTGAAGAACCCCTCCTCCACTCTGTGCTTTTCTGACCATTCTACTTCCTCTCCATGTCTGCCAGACTCATTCCTCCGCTGAGGGCATTCCTCGCGCGCGCATGTTGGTCTTGCCAGCGTGTTCGTGCCCCGTCGACGGCTGCGCCTTCTTTTGTTGCGACGATTGTTGTGTAGGTTATGCCGAAGGCTTGGAACAAATGTTAGTTGTTTGTTATTGCGTACAAGAGTGAAAGAAGAGTGAGAAGAACAAGGAAGGTGGACATGAAAGGGAATTGCATATGGATTGGAGGCAGGAAGACTTACCAAGAAAAGCGGCGAAGGAGGGAAGGTAGGACTTTGCTACTGCTGGCATTTTGATCGTTGGTGGTGTTGTTGCGGGTTGGATTGGATTGGTCTTGACAGTGAGATGGCTTGCTGACTCTAGTGATGACCGTTGATTGATGAGCTTTTTGTTGCCAGATGTATTGATGTATATGCGATTCAATGCGATGCGAGAATGCGATAGTAGTCGGTGTGACTGTCTAGCTGAAGATTGCTATGGCTGAAAGATGATGATGAACAACCAAGTCAAGCAAAACCACCAGCCTTATATCCACCTGCTTCAGGTCCTCAAACGCAACGATGATACGGTTCGGTGCCTACCGAAGCTGCGTGATCCCACGACCCCGGAATTGGCTTATGACAACATGCCAAAAATATCAGCCTGGATTCTGGGATCGCGAGACACAGCAGCAACTTTACAATACGATTGGTCAGATTTACCGAATATACGTCTACATCATCTGATGCATTCCTGCGGAGAATGGCAAAGGGAATGTTGGTGGCGAGACATGGGAGCGAGAACGCGGTGTTCGGACTATGCCGGGATGGTGTGTGGGGTGACCCGTTGGCGAGGGTCGTACGATAGTAGAGCGACCACTCAGTCGGGTTGGTGCGCAGGGGGTGGAAGGGAACCTGCTTCGAGTGGTTGCTGGTGCGCTTACTAGAGTAGTTTTTTTTTTCACGATAATGAGGATAGCGGGACTGTGATGGCTCGTAGGTAGCCTTGATAGTGGAAGAAACCCTCGTGGTGAAGGGGGTGTTAATGCTCCCTGGCAGCGACCAACTTGGTAAACTCGGGTTTCTGAGCGTCATCGTTGTACATTCTCAAAATCCGAATTACCTTAAGTCGCGGCGGTGCACGGCTGTACGTATCGACCGACTTTCTTGGATGATGCCCACAACGCTTCATCGCCCTATTTCCAGCTTCTAGTCGTGTTGTTCCAGATGATGCAAACGTGGAAAGTGCGGAGGCTATGTAGATGGCAGGCTAACTGTCACGGTGGGGGGAATTATCGGGAGCTGTTCCATGCCGTTTAATGGTATACCTAGGTGCCTTTGTCTCACTTCATTCTGCTCCTTCGTGTAGCGTCGCCATGCAGACTGCGTTGCGTCTGTGGATCCATGGATTGATCTAATCACTTCGCTTGCGCACATATGAACAAAGGCCAAGGGTTCGCAGCGATGAGAAGATTCCAACTTCCTTGAGTGAACAGATCTTTGGCACGTTCCACATAAACCTCGTATGCATCACTCATCCCTGATGCACCTCAAGTCAACACTGCTATACTGAAAGTTGGCACCCATGTCCGTGGTACTTCGGGTGGTACAAAGAAACTATCATGGTTAGAGTACTCTCTAGATGGATCTTGACAGCAGAGAGTGAGATTCACGAGTAGAGATGGGCAGTAATTTAAGGTAAAGTTAGATTTATTAAAGAAATAATGGATAAACTACTCGGACGTCCGGTTGTCCTGCAGAAAACTGCAAATGTGCACATATGATCCCAAACAATACAACTCCTCCACCAATACGCAGGCGCGTCCCTTGTTTCTTCCCGCCATTTCCGGAGACAACGACGCTCAAACCTGTTACATGTACCCGCGAGTCTGAGACTCAAGCGAGTACAAGTGCAAGGCGTGCATCTAGCTATCTCTTCCACCTGTTTCTTCATTTCCGCCGCCTATGCGTGAAGCCGGAGTCCTAGGGCTGAGCAATATTGAACCAACCAAACAGCGCTTGCGGGCCGACCCAGTTGGGCCGACGCAGGTACTGTCTGATCTGCTACGAGTCCGTGCCCAGGTATTATCCCACGCCTCCGGCTGGCTACCAGAGTCATCATTGATTTGGTCGTTAATTCGTGTCGTTCGTCGTCGTCAATACATGCGTAGTCCGTTGAAATGGATACCATGCACAAAAGTGGAGATAGGCAAACAGCCAATGCGTCAGTCATCACGGATCTTCATAGTCGTAGAAGCCGTCGAAAAGATCCGTGACCACCTTCAGCATCGGCTCCATCAAAGTCCTTTCATCCTCCGGTAGTCCACCAAAGATGCGGAGTCGTTGAGTTTCCAACTCTTGCTCCTGTTCCTCCTGAAGGCGAAGCCGGGTTTGCCATGCGGTATAAGTTTGCTGCCAGTGGTTCGCAGTGGCGTTCGCAATATGGTGGCTTCGAGGATGGAAGCAGGAGCTTGTTGCAGAGAGAGTTGAAGAGGTAGTGCTGACGGATTCACTTCGAGTGTGATTGATGATTTGCGGTGGTGAATTGTCGTTATTGTTGTTGCGGTTCCGAGGACGGCTTCTTGTTCGTTTTCTGTTGTGACGCTTGCCCATGTCGTCTATTCCAAGTATTCGTTGATATATAAATAAGTAATGATATGTTTGAGGGGAGATGGCGAGAGGTGGGGCGAAAAGCCGCAAAGGCGGCTGATAGTCTCAGGAGAGTCAAGCTTACGAGCAAGATACTTACCCAGTCTTATATACATAGGACGACATTGCATCACGTATGCAGGTACAAGCTAAGTCAAGGATGTCAGTAGGCTGCATAGTGACTCAGAGCCGCGCGATGGTGTGACGGGGAGAAGGAAGATGCTAGATCATAGCCCAGATGACAGCAAATCCGGACCCACTGTCACAACCGTGCACGTGCATGATTGGTCAGAAGGCATCGCGGTCCAAGCCGAACTTCGGGACCTGCAGGAGTCATCCTCGTGCTGGGCATGCACAACTCATGAATCCGCAGAGTCTTCACCTCTCTTTGCCCAACACTCATCGTAATTTCCTTGTTTCACCTTCTTTTGCTTCTTCGACTCACAACTCTGACGACATTCACACGGACAAAGGGCGCGCGCGTGATGAGCACAGCCGTGGCGAAGTGCTATTCTGCCCTTTCTTTACGACCACGGGACTCTTCAATGCTGGGGCTATGCCATGGTCACTGCGAATATCGGTGACGGGTGACTGCGAACAAGCGCATGCCGGATTTGTACCTTCTAGACGGCGGCCATGTGCCTGGCCATGCGACGACCTAGGATCGCGGAAGGCGGATGAAAAACCTCGACTGCGCTCTGACCGCCATGGGGTCGAGGGCGACGGGATGCGCTGCGTGGGGATGCCACATCACGTTGCCGACCGCCATGTCAAGTAGACGGTGAACGTGAACCTGGACGTTATACTAGGGGTGCTAACATGGAAGGAAGTTTTTGATGAGAGACATCCGCACAGGCTTCATGACCCATGTCATCTGCCTCACTAACCATTAGTCTAGCCTCCCAACCAACGACCATGTTCGCAACCCCTTGGAAGAAGAGCCTCGCAGAACTGTCGCCTAGTCGCTGCCTACACTCGCGAACGAAGGATCATGCTAACGCGAGCCAAGTTGCTCGAGTCAGACGCGTGCGCCCGCGCAAGGCTACAGACACTTCGTCGCGCAATCACGTGTTCAGCATGGCTGAACCCTAGGCCTCCAGGACAACCTCACTAATCTCATATCGACGTCAACGAGTTCTCTTGCCTGAGGCACTCGTCACATTATGAGAGTCGGAGCTTCCACATTGTGTTTCGCCGACATCTCACTTTCGGCTCTCCAATATATACCCCGACCCCAAGTCAGACTAGGTCGACCATGTCCACCACTCGAAACACTCGAAAAAGCTGCGGAAACACGTAAGCTCGACCGTTTTGTGGTCTAAACAACGTCATTTGTGTCATTTTCAGACACGCTTCATCGATTTGGGGCTTTTCGGCTTGTGTTCTGGGTGATATTGTAAGATCAGCGGTCCACGGGTCGCAGGTAAGAATAGATTAAGTAGCCAATGTTTCTTCTATCAAGCTGTAAAACCACCACGTGGAGTCAATGTCGCTTTCGGGACACTCTACACTCTCATCATGACTTCCACCACACGAGCGATGCTGCTCAGCCTAGGTATGGAACTAAGTTGTGGATCTAAGGATCCAACTAATTGAATGCTAGTAGCGACCGCAGCTTCTGCGCAATACGGACCTGGTGGCCGATATGGTCCTGATGGATCTGGAGGAGGTAGTGACAACGATGATAACGATTTCGGCTCATCATTTGGCGGCGGCCGCGGCGGTTTTTCATTGGAATCACGACACAAGATCATCATAGCCCATGGTGTTCTGGCAGCCCTAGCATTTGTCTTGTTCTTCCCAGTTGGATCGATCCTCATTCGACTAGGATCATTCCGCGGCGTTTGGCTTGTCCACGGCTTGTTTCAACTCTTTGCGTATGTCGTATACATCGCAGCATTCGGTATCGGCGTTTGGATGATCAACAACATACCAGTCAACATGCTCGACAATTACCACCCGATCATTGGTATCATTGTCTTCGTTCTGCTCTTTTTCCAACCTATCCTTGGTTTCGTACATCACCTCAAGTTCAAGAAACATAATCGCCGAACTATCTGGTCGTACGGTCATCTCTGGCTGGGACGTATCCTGATCACGATGGGCATGGTTAATGGTGGCCTCGGTCTGCTTCTTGCATCGGACGCACCCGCATTCACTGGATTTGCTCCAAGCCGGGGTCAGACTATCGCGTATGGAATCATCGCTGGTATCATGTGGCTGCTTTGGGTTTCCGCTTCGATCTATGGGGAGAGAAAGAGGAAGATCCCGCGAAAAGCAGCATTGAACAAGGAAGTCGATGACGGATCGCCACGCCCTTATGATGATGGAAAGGAATATTATGCGTATGTCGGTCGCTGTTCTACCTATGTGTGTTCCGTTGCTAACCGTATGACAGGCAACGAACTTATGCTTGAACGTATCAATGATTTCTCAGAGGAAAGCAGTGCACATTGAACCTAGTACAATGTTTAAAACGGTTATTTTAAAAACATAGCGCGCTTCCCACACAGTTTTTATTACCTGGCGTGCCTGATAACGCCTTGTCTTTATGCTTGTCTCCTTCGTAACAAAACCCTATACAGAACTTTTTCTACTTATCCTCGCAATCTCGTGGGTCAGACAAGTCTTTGTCTTCTTACTTGCTGCATTTGGCCGTGGCTGATGCAACCGCTTCGTTCGGAACAAGGAACCTAATCGGTCGACAAGAAACGTATTAGCAAGCATGATAATCTTCGCCATTCCGTTTTTTTTAACCATACTCGGCGAATTAAATAACCAATTGGTAGAGTGAAGAACCACAATGCCCATATACGGGTTGCAAATCCATCGCGGGAGTCCTCCAAGTGATGTTTTTCTGTCATAAAAACCCAGATACAGCTCGCAATCCACACCACTGTATCAAAGAGAAAAGATAAATATCCTTTTTAAGAGTGCTCCTTCCTTCTATAAAAGAATATACTAGGAGCTATACAGATGTGGATAGAAACAGGCAAGACTACAACACTTAATCTTTGTAAGTTTTGTTTTAAGGAGATAATGTAGGCTCAATATAGTTTTCGCGGTCAAACTCTATACTGGATACTGCGAGTATATATAGTAGTAACACACTTGATCTGTCAGTAGTGGCTTTTATGTATATGGCGAAAATACTTCTGCTCTTGCATTAAGAAGAAGGTACACGCGTACTAAATCGGGCGCAATACTGCCACTTGTAAAAGCATAGCATGGACCCTTTGGTTGTCTTATTCGTTCATTTGTTCATTTGTTTTAGCAGCATCAAAGCTGAGGGTATCTATCTCCGGCTGTTGAAAGGCCAGATCCTTCTTTTGTCTTACGCCAGAAACACCATCACGATGCCTCGACGATACCTATACCTAGCTGAGCACATCGACGACAGCTGCTAGGCATGGTAAGCACGAACCTTCTCGCGGAGGCATGCCCTCGTAGATTGTTGAAATACACGAGCTTCAGCGCTCACTCGATGTGAGGACGCTTAGCTGCTGTAAGTTTGCTTGGGCTGCGGGTATGAAGGGCCGAGCTCCTGGATGCTGAGCTTGGCGAGCCATTGACCCATGTCGATGGCCTTCTCGAGCGGCTTGCCCTGGACGATACCAGCAACGAAACCTCCAGCGAAAGCGTCACCGGCACCGTTGGTGTCGTTGATCTGCTCCTCCTTGATGGCGTGTACGGCAACCTCCTTGACATCGGCGTCTCCGCCCTCCTTTGCGGTTACGGCGACGGTAGGGTCAGTGCCCTGAGTGATGATGACAGTCCTGGATCGCTTGGTGTTCTTCTTGGGTGTGCTGGCAATCTTCTTTGCAATCTCCTTCACGTCCTTGGTCTCCCAGCCATGCGCCTCGGCGAAGGCGGCGGCTTCAGTCTCGTTGCCGATGACGATGTCAACGTATGGGAGGACCTCATCAAGAGGGTCCTTGAAGAACTGTGAGATAAAGGGCGCAGAAAGGTTGAGGATGAATTGCTAGAATTCAGTCAGTACATTGATCTTCCCTCAGCACGTCAGGACTTGTCGTACCTTGTCCTTGGCAGCAGCCTCCTCAGCCAGTGCCTTGATAGCCGGCACGCTGACGGTCAAGTGGAAGCCGCCGACGTAGAAGACCTTGGCATTCTCGACCTGCTTCCAGATGTGGTCCTGCTTCAAATGGTCGATCTTGTAGTTGTTCGCAGCAGCGAGGTCGGTGCACATGGAGCGGTTGTGGCCAGTGATGACAACACCGCAGCGACCAGTAGGAGTCTTCTCGTCGTAGAGGTACTCAGTCTTGACACCAGCATCGGCAGAGATCTTCTCGAGAGTCTCGCCGTACTTGTCCTTGCCAATGCATCCGATGTAGACGACCGATTTGGGCTCGAGGATGTAAGCTGCACCACGGGCGGTGTTTTGTGCCGCACCACCAGCGATGAGGACAGCGTTGTAGTTTTGGAGCAAGTCCTCATACAGGCCCATGTGCTTCTCTGGGTCGGCGAGGATAGCATCGTTGGCCTTCAGGCCATACTTGTCGAGGAGAGCCTGGTCACTGCTAGCTGTTAGCAAAGGTCGCTGTGCTGCTCGGCAGTTGTTTCGAAGCATTGTGGCCCTAATCAAAGGAAAAGCAGACTTACCCAACACCCTGGATGTCCAGAAGCGGGTTCTCGAGGCACAATAGTTCGTAGTTTCCAGGCATTTTGGTTGTAGTGGATGAAAAGAGGTTCTGTTGGTGTCGTAATGGAGAGAAAGTGCTGAATGTGGGGCAGGGTTTCGGACAGCGAGGGGCAGCAAGCTCCACGCTAAAAATTACGCCGATAGGCATGCGCCGACTCAAACAAGGAAGGTGTAGCCGAGTGAACAATCTCGCCGAGCATGCGAGAGAGGGCGACATCTTGGAAGATCAGATATGTAATGCAGGAGAAGGACGAATTCTTCGAGTGTTGTGTATATTTTAGACAAGATCTTGCTCTCGAACGAGGCTCACGACATGTCAGGCCACCGCTACCTCAGTCGAAATATAATTAGCCTGTCGAGAACAGCAGTACAAGAATGTCAAGAATCAAGAGTGTTCGCATAACTCCATGTCATAATGATAAAGTAAAACAAAACTTCCTAAGCTAGAGGTTGAGCATTGAAACTTAACCCATCTTCCATCCAACGACTCAGAGTCTTGGTGTTTGAGGAAGATAAGCCATGCATCAAGCCCAACAATAGCCTGACGAGCAGGCAATCAGGACAAACCCAAGCAATAGTGCAATAATTTCAGTCTGTAAAGCAAAAAATTCCCCTTCTAAGTAAGTTCCCCTTGATCTTCGACCGACGTCAAGAACAAGTTCTGACTCGCAAGCGAAAGCATTGTAGGAACACACATCCAGCATTCAGAAGGATACGTGCGCTCATTCAGTCGGAGAGCATTCTCGGAAGCCTTCCAACGAGCTCCTCAGCTCGGGCATGACAGTCTTGTAGTACACAGAACGGGTAGTCTGGCGAACGGCATGTCTGATGACAATAACCACTGATGAGAAGACAGCATTGAGCAGCCTGCTACGGCTGCGTTGGGGTCAGATCAACCGCCTTGGCCGTTTGGAGGGGTGCGCCCCCAAGAGCTCTCAGCACCATCACGGTACGAGCTGAACAGGAGCGGACTCGCCATGCTTGCACTATTTGCGTATGCGTATTGGTGGTGGTTGTTGAAATCACTGCCATATGCCGACCCCCAGTTTGAGGGGCTGCCGACCTGAGTTCCCCAAGCAGCACCACTACCAATGCCGCTAGGAGCCCGAGTAGCGATAGGAGTGCCAGTCTCGACGCTCAGGAGCGAATTTGCCGAGTCACCTCGCACATGGCCAGACAACCTGGGTTTCATACTATTCATGGGAGATCTTCGGAGATCATTACCCAGACCGTTGGTGTTCAGCATGGAGGGAGATGCTGGACCAGGCGTACGATTCCAAATAGAATTCGAGTTCCACTGACCATCAGGCACAGAGGGCAAGTTCGGTGGCTGGCGGATAGAAGAAGTAGAACCGGACCTTCCCATTGGCGTGGAGAGCATCGTGGGCATGGGAGCGGGAGACAAGGGCTTGTAGTTCCTAACCGAGTTGACCAAGTCGTTGATCGACAATGCCGCAGGCACAAATGTGTTATCGTTGACAACGGCCGTGTCATCGAATGTCTGCTCTGGTGGTGTAGGCGGAATATTTTCGTCTTCTTCAACTAAAGGGTCCAGTCCAGTCTCGTCACCTACCAGATCGTCCACCATGTTGCGCATCGCGTTATCCTTAGCAAGCGTAGTGGATGCAGACTCCGAAGCTGCCGCAACAGAGTGTGACTTCTGGTCATCTGGAATAGGCGCATGCGTATGCTCAAATAAAGGCAGATCGGTTGTTTGGACCGGCAGAACGGGAGATCCGTCAGGTCGGTTCGTGGGACTCGCCAAAAGCTCCGATGGTAGACCTGCTTCTCGGTAGATGAATCGTGAGCCTGCCAAGTCCAAGTCCAGCGGAGCATCATCATTCTGCGTGAGGAGCAAACCGTCGATGAGCAGATCCTTGACTCGCATGAGCATCTCGACGTTCGGGTGGTTGCGCTCTAACTCAGTCCATTTCTGCTTCATGACATCTCCGTCATACCAGAGCTTCATAGTGTCTGGGTGGATCAACGGCTCGAAGCCAATCGTGTCCGTGTCTTCCTCGAGCATGTAGTTCTCTTGCGGAAGCTGATCGACAGGGAAGCTCGAGGCCAAAAGCGAAAGCGTCGCAGCATAGGCTTTCCAGAGCTCCTGGACATCTACTGTGTTCAATGTATCCGCGATATTGGCGTTGAGTACCTTCCAGTAGCGCGTAAACCAGGTGCTGTACAGGCGAAGACCTGGGAGGATGCGGCGTGCTACAGCTGTGATCTTGTCGGACAAGTGGGCGGCGCGATCGCCGTTCTGATGCTTCACGTCATTGCCTTCGGACAGGCGATCCAGTTCAGGTTGTAGAACCTGCAAAAGGATAAAGAATGTCTTGACATTCAGACGAAGGTAATAGAAATATGTGCGCATGATGTTCGGGGGTGGATTCTCGCCTATAGGAATTAGCATAGTCAGTTTGTGAAGATTGAGGAGCTTACTCTGCAACTGCACCGTCGCAAAATATTCCGCGGACATGTTTATGAGGATGATCTTGGTCAGAATGGAGTCCAATGGGCGCTCTTTAAGCTCGATAGCCAAATGGCTGAGCACTTCGCCCTCTAGCTCATCGTGAGCAGCGAACTCCTCGCCCTTGTAGAGCTTGCTATGCAGTCTGATGAACCAAGCAATTAAAGCCCGACCGGTATTACCGTCGGCTGATTTGTGATTGTTGATGAGCTGCCCATTATCCCATGCGGTAATGACGCGCTTGAACTCAGTTGCCAGATTTGCCTTGGCCGACGGGTACGGTTCCTTGCTTGCTAGCGAGCGATAGAGGTGATATACACAGCGGAAGTGGTCGCCGTCCTCGCGCGCGATTACTGCGAGTTGGTTTGGCGCATGCCCAGAATCTGGATATATCTCTGCGGCGAGATCGTAGTAGCCTTTAGCCGGGCCCCAGTTGCGCTCCTTGTTCTTCTCAACGAGTTCGGTTTCGCGGTAGCGGGAGAGATCGCCGAGTTGGATGAGCGTTTGGTGGCAAGAGATGAGGACCGGTGTCTTGAGTTTCGCGGGTATGCGCTGACGCGGTGATGACTTGGAGGCTGCTCTACTGTCAGTGGCATCGCGTGGAGCGAGCCGGACGTGCTTACTATCATCCTTCCATTTTTGGGCGATTTTGCGCAGTTCTGGAATGCCGTCGAATTGAGTGTCAAGGTTCAGTATGTACTGGCGGTAGAAGCGCTGGCTGGCTTTGATGAACTGGAGATACGTCTTCTGGAACTTTCGGATCTCGACAACATGGTCCTTGGAGCGCTTGAGCTGGCCAGATATTAGCGTTGTCTCTTGCGCTTGTTGTCCCGATGACGCACGAGTTTATGTTCCTGCCTGAATTTGGTGTTGACCTTCAGGTGCGCATTCCACAGCGTCGTCTGGAGTTCGCGGGCGGATGCGTACTCGAAGTTGGAGAAGATGAGGGCCTCGCAGGCGGCGCGGTACCTGTCGAGCGTTAGTCGTCGCCTGCTGGAAGCGGCAATAGTGCCCTACTCTTGCAGTACCGCAGCTAACTCGGCGCACGAAGAACCGCCATCAGCGCGCTTATAAAGCTCCCTCTCAATCGCCTTGGCCCGCCTACACTCTATTAGCACTCGGCGGGCATGGTCGTGATGACGCCAGGACACACCTGTCAAGTTGTTCAGTGTTCGCGGCCATGCCTTCGGTGTGCAGGAGCCGGCGACGTTCCTATGTGACCCCACGGTCGGCGGGCAGGTCAGACGAAGGCACGGAGCAGGCGGCGGACGTTGTGGCTGGCGTGCTCCATTTATGGTGAAGTTGTATGCCCTGCGTGTAGGACAATCAGCGATCGGAAGGGTCTCGGAGGCAAACAGCGCCCAAGACGCGGATGTATGGCGTCAGAGTGGGAGGCGATGGCCGTCGTGTGAGGTGAGAGAAAGTAAGGTTGGTTGATGAGTCGCGAACTAGCGGGCAGCAGTCTCGGAGCTAAGGTACCACGGCTCAACCTATCTGAGTACCAAATCTCCCTCCTCCACCACACGGCCAACACCAAGGTGAAACAGCCCTGCGAGACAGCACTCTCGCCGGTAAAAGGTACTGCCCCTCTCATCTACGCCTTGTCACACTCATAATCAACCCCAATCAACATATAATGGGGATCAAGCGCTCACACCGCGATTCCTCGTCATCAGACAGCACACCCTACTCGCGTGAGACGTCTGTCGACATCAAGATTGTCCACTTAGATACCGAATCTGCCATCTCTGACGAACCAACCATCATGAAGTGCTCACTGCCTCCACACGAGCCGCTGGCTTTCGCGTCTATTGAGGATCACGATGTGCACTATCAGCAGGTCCACATGAACCGATGCAGCGAATGCCACAAGAACTTTCCAGATCAGCATTATCTCCATCTGCACATCGCAGAGTACCACGATCCCATCAATGCTGCTAAACGAGATCAAGGAGAGAAAACGGTAGGTCATTTCCGCACATAGCTTGTCACGTGTTCGCTCCTTTCCCTTATCGAGGGGCATCTTCCTCCCGACGCCTTCACCTGTCCATTGGAGCGAGATTGATGAGGTATGCGGGGTTATAGTACTGTCGTTTGAATGTTGTAGCTGATAACCTACAGTATGCCTGTCTTCTACCGGAGTGCGATCGCATGTGCAGCACGCCACAAAAGCGCCGCCTGCACTGTATAGACAAACACCAATTTCCCCGCGAGTTCGACTTCATTGTTGTGAAGGATGGTATAGACCGCAGAAGTAGCATGTTAATACCCTCTCATCGACGCAGAAGCTCTACCATGAGCTCAGCGAGCAACGCTACTGGACGGCGGAGAGGTGAGTCGAATGCAAGCATAGTAGGCGATACCATGGATACGGAACAGGACGAGGGAGATACTCGTCGGTATCCCACCAAGCTTCATGGGCGTGGAGGATTTGGTGGTCGCGGGCTCGGACGCGAAGAGGCAGCAACAGTTACTGCCACGAAGCCGGCTACTGCTGTCCAGTCAGCCGACCCCATGGACAGTCTAACTTCCAGCATGTCTTCACTCAAATTCATCCCTCACAGTGTTCGGGTAGCGCGTGGACGGGGCAGGGGAATAGGCGCTTGAAATGCCTGGTCTCCAAGCAAAGAAAATGAGTTAGACAACCACCGATGGCTTTGCGTTGACACTCTCATGATGTTCGTCTCTGTTGTCGTTGAGTTATCCTGCCCTGTACTGTTCCTTCTTTATCTGTCAGCCGTCACATGGTTAGGGTCGCAAGATGTCACAATAATATTCGACTTGGCGCCGTCCCAGCCAACACCACTCACCTCTCTTGACAACCCGGTATCGTTATTGACTACGGTGGCAAGGTGTGTATAGCGGTCGATATATGTTCAAGTTGATAGCTGATGAGAAACCTGGCCCTGGCTCCTTCCTGGGGAGTGCGCTCACCAACGAGGCGATGATACGTATTGTCTGGCTGTACTACGCGCTTCTAATTGTCCTATATCCTTTCGATCGTCTGGAGCTACTCCGGCTGGTGGGAGTGGAATGCGGATTTGTTTGTTGCCATGTGTTCTCGATACGCATGCTCCTCACTCCGTCACAACAATCGCCCGACGGCCCCCTGCGCGCAGTCGCTATAAGCGTACGAACACCATACAGACTCATAGCTGCTATGAAGCCATCAACTGTTGCTCGCTGCGCGGTCGCAAACGAATATTTGCGCCGAAGGAAACAGCCTTGCTGTGATGCGACCAATCGCGGTCGCCCCAACCACCACGTCAAGCTTTTGAGTGTCACGTTTGAGGACGTGTCGCATGACGGATCACGAAAGGAGCAAAGGTTGATGGAGAGTTCACAGCCACTCAGGTCACCGACAGTGAGAGAGCACTGTTGCACAGAGACAGGTGTGATGAGGATTGTCGCTTTGGACAGGACCAGTGAAGCAACAAGTAGGTTATAATCACGTACAAATTTGGCAAAATTCTTGGGACGAAAGCTAACATAGAGCCACGATAGTGCATTCACGCAAATCTAGCGTTTGGGTGCCAACCACAAAGCGCCAACGTACCAGCAGCGCTGTTTTGCTGGCTTTACAACCCAAGACGGATAGAAACGCCCCGACCGCGCCAACAGTCGCGGACGTAGATGATCAGGATATCTATCTCGAAGAACCAATTTCGAATGAATGCAGTACTGCAACACAAGCGTCGCAAGACATGGCCAAACAAGAATACCCGATCTTGACCACTTTTCGCTTCCCTCCCTCTGGAGATGACTGTACATCCAAAATCAGTGTTCGGTCAACGCACTCTGAGGTATCAAGTGATACAGCATCGCCAACCTCGGATGCGACCCTCTTTGAAGATGCGCCCCTATGTCCAGTCAGCCCGTCAGGCTGCGGTGAAGACTTTCCGGATTGCACAGATCACAACGACATCCTAGGGAAGAGATTGTCAGCCAAGTGCGCCAATCAAGTCAAAGATTACGAACCGACTCCAATGTCGAGGAGGTATGTCCGACACTGCCGGCACATCTCGTCTAGTTCGGCCGTTGACGTTGCCGAAACACTTCCAACTTCCTTGCGGTCGAGAGCAAAGACGAATGATGGCCTGTTTTTGTTCAGGGCAAATCCCTTTAAAGAGCCCACAGCCAATGTTCACAGGGGCAGACACCGTCAAAGAATTTCTCTGAATCTCCCAGTGAACTCGCATGCTGGTCAGCGCAGCGGAACCCAGCAATCTAGACAGCCTGATACTGAGGATTTGACCCAGCCGTTGGTTGGCGACGAGGCCGCGTATCCTGCTACCAAATCGGATACATGGCCCGCAGAAGAACGGGATCTGGAGTACAAGCACCGACATACCTTTATAGGAACCGCCTCGCTAGACGACTTCATAGAAATTCTAGAAATCTCAAAAACACACACCACTACCAAAGGCGCGGTCGCTCGAGCATTCGTACAGCTAGCTTCAGCCGAGCAGCTTTACGCTCGACAATGCTCTACTAGGAACAATGGATGGGAGCTTATCACACCAACATCACTGACCGTCATGGACGTTACTAGCGTCGATTATATCGTACAGTTGCGAGTCAAGCTGGGTTCCATCACTCTGAGGCAGTTTCTAGATTTGATACCTTTCGATGAAGATGATGAGGCAGCGGCGGTGCATGTCGTTGAAGCCTTCTCAATTGCTAGCCACATGGACACGACGGCGGCTATAGGAACAATTAGCAAGGCGAAAGCTTTCAGGAGTTGGTTAGTCGAGCAGATGAAGGTCGACGCAGGTCATTGAAGGCTAGCGAGATGTTGGAGGGTAAAGTACTCAATCGGTTTTCGAGTGTATGCCTGCTGTTTTGTATCGACCAGACAAAGCATGGTTGAAGGTGAGCGCGCTATTCCCTACTATACCTAACTACCCTTCTAGCCTCAATAACCCAATCTCACTAATGTATGTACCTATATGCACCCCAGTCTTCTTTACCATTTAAGGTAGTGTAGTCAAAACGGTGACGTACATGTGATGACCAAGACTTCCCTACCCTAGGCCAACACCGAGAATGGGGTTGGCTCAGACGCAGAGCTACCAAAAGACCACAACACGCTTTGTCCGCCTATCCCGAAAAGCCAAGGCAGGAATCAGATCGCTTTCCTGAGCCAAATGTGCAGTGTGTGACTATGAGGACTTCGGAGATAATCAGGCAGTTGAGATTTCTACGTCCACAGCAAGATGCAGCACGTTGATTCCATCGACGGCTCTGTTACACGTGGTTGTTGTTACGCACAAAAAAGGCAAAGTTTCTGTCTTTGTGGTTTGATTTTGGCTATTTTTGGGATTTTGCTGACGATAGTTCGTTAGCACGTACACACAGGTGCACACAATAAGTAGGGTTTGGCGATGCAGGAAAAGTAATAGAACTGTGAAACACCAACGTCCTGACTCCCCAAAGCATACCTAGGTATGTTAGACAATATGAGATTTGACAATCCCAGGAACCCTCCCCCGCACTCACAATGCCGCCTATCCAGGTGGGCACTCTAGATCGTGCACGTGCATTGCTCTGACCATCAACTGCTAACGTCGCAAACTTGCTGCATCCGAAAGAATCACTTCTCATCTTCTCTGCTGGCGCGACTGTCTCGGATACCCGGCTGCACCACAACCCTAGCACGCGTCGCACCCGATCATCCGGCCCGCGCGATCCCAATGACGTGTAGCGAAGCGCATTTGATCTTCCCCGCATCATCCACGATGCAGGAACAAATGCGATTTCCTTGATCGCAGTGCAGTCGCCCGGACGTGGCGGAACGACGTGTCGGCGTTATGAGTAGCTAAGCTCCTCGGCGCCCAAGACATTTCCAAGCAACGCCAATGTCATCTCCAAACTTGGCGACTTGCATTACGCACACCACCCCCTTTGTACAATGTCAAACGGAAACCGCGCGCAATTATGATAGGAGATGGTATCCAGGGCCCGAATAGATCGCCAAGCCTTTCTGGGTTTCGTAGTCATTTAAACGATCCAACCCTAGCCTCGTACCAACGCGGAAGGATGACTTCCAAGCATTGCACTGTCGCCCAGCTACTGCTGCGGCTCAGCGCCGTTACTTGGCTGAAGGCGGAAGGGGTTTCATAACATCACGACTCGCAGCCCCAGAATGCTGCTGTCCTGGCCTTCTCACTCTCCTTCACTATCATCCTACCAACCTCAGGCTCCACTACATCGCTCGCTGTGTAGTGCCTCAGGCACCTTCGTTTTCATACGCATGCCGAGTTCCGAACACCTTACTTTCTAGTGATACCCCGGAGATCCCGCAATGAGACCTTCGAACCTTGTTTTTGCGGCGGTTGGCCTGCTGTCGCCGATTGCCACATCCGCGCTGGAGCTCAATGTTGACGATCCAGGTGGGCACACTGCGACTGTTTTCAAACTCCACTAACGTAGCCAGCCTCTATTAGAGAAGCTACCAAAGTTGTGGCGGCAGGTCTAAGAGAATGGTACACTGGTGACCGGCCGGGCGATGTACCCGGAAACTTGCCAGATCCCTACTACTGGTGGCTATGCGGAGCCATGTTTAATTCCTTCATCGACTACTGGTACTATACCGGCGATGACACATATAATGCTATTACACGGCAAGCAATGGTGCATCAGATTGGAAACCCGAAAGCCTTCATGCCGGACAACCAAACCAGTACACTGGGAAATGACGATCAAGCTTTCTGGGGGATGACTGCCATGTCCGCAGCGGAGACTAAGCTTCCGGACGTCGAGGGAGAGATGTCGTGGTTGTCACTCGCCATCGCAGTATTCAACACGCAGGCACCGCGTTGGAATACCCAGACCTGTGGTGGTGGACTCAACTGGCAAATTTTCCGATTCAACAATGGATTCGACTACAAAAACACTATCTCAAATGGAGCGTTTTTTAACATTGCAGCAAGATTAGCAAAGTACACAGGCAACGCGACATATGTCGAGTGGGCGGAGCGAGCATGGGACTGGCAATACTCTGTCGGTCTCATTAGCCCGGATTACCACTTCTTCGGTAAGAACGCCAGCCTAAAAACCTCAGGTGATGCATATACTGACTTGACATCTCCTTGTTACAGACGGAACCAGCGAGAGGCAGAACTGCACAGAAAAGAACCATATCCAATGGACCTACAACGCTGGAATCCACATGTCTGGCGTTGCAGCGTTGTGGAACATGTCAGAAACGAACGGTGATGCGGTAAGGCTCATTCGACATCCGCAAGTAAACAAGCATATCTAACGTGACATAGGAAGCAGCGGGCAGGTGGCGAGAGCGCCTGGGTGGCATCATTAATGGAACAGACATCTTCTTCAACGCCGAAGGCGCCCCAGGTGTCATGATCGAGATGGCTTGCGAGCGCAACGGACTATGCGACCACGACCAACGCTCATTCAAGGCCTACCTCAGCCGATGGATGGGCTACACGATGCTGAGCGCTCCCTGGACCCGCGACAGGATCATGCCAAAACTCCGCACCTCCGCCGCAGCCGCCGCTCAACAATGCAGTGCCGGAAAAGGTGGATGCGGCCTCAGGTGGTGGCGAGGCGGTGTGAATGATGGAGAAGTGGGCGTTGGAGAGCAAATGTCTGCATTGGAAGTCATGCAGAACTTGCTTGTTGATCAAGTCTCTGGGCCCGTGGGACTCGATACTGGTGGAATCAGTGAGAATGACCCTACCGCGGGTAGTGACGGGGGAAATGTGCGGATTGAGCATGACGCCATCACGACGGGGGATAAAGCTGGTGCGGCAATTCTTACTATAGTAGTATTTGCTGTGTTTTTGGGTGGAGGTGGTTGGCTTATTATGAGCGAGTAGGTTCGTTTCCAATCCAAAACAAGTTTTCAGTTCATCGTATTGCCTGAATTTGCGAGACAGATGCAAGAATCATACGGAGAGTTCTATCATCGAGTTGTAGCAGTACAGCTGTACATTATACGATGTACATTAGCAATACGAGGGTCACGCATTCAAGGCAGGTTTCTCCAACTAGTGTTGCAACGCCAAAGTGTGTTGCAATTCCTTTGATTCGCAGCACTACACGCGTGTAAGTTCTGATATGCATGCATTTGTAATGCTCCGATTGACATCTGTATACGCTGCGGCCTATGAGAGGGCGTGCCATGACATAAGTGTGCAGATCATACCCCACAAGAGGTCAAATGGTGATTGCCTATCCTAGACTTAGCGCAGTGTACTGTACGTAACCCAGCAGGCATTTGTAAGCTCACCGATTGCAGCTTCAACTTCACGACAAGATATAAGTCTACTGTTATAGCTGTCACCTACAGAAAATCACCGGATACCTCCCTGAAGCCTACAATCACGATTCTTGCCAGCGCCGAAGAGATAACAGAAATGACGTCAACCAAATCCTTCAGCTCCACGCCAGCAGGTGCGCAACAGCAACCCACACCCTTCGACTTGCACGTCGAAGAACAGAAGCTGCAGGAATTCAAGACTCTGCTCAAACTGAGTCCAGTCGCAAAAGACACGTACGAGAACAAGCAAGATGAGGGAAGCCATGGCAAGTTTGGAGTCAGCCGGCAGTGGATCGTTGATACAAAGAAGGAATGGGTTGAGAAGTTCGATTGGTATGTATACTCTCGCAACGATCCGAAAGATGTTGTTGTAATGTGATGATATAGGCGCAAGGAAGAGGACCGGATCAACTCTTTCCCCAACTTCAAGACTACGATCAAGGACGATGACAGCGGCAGCTACGACGTCCATTTTGTGGCATTGTTCTCGAACAAATCAGATGCTATCCCTATAGCGTTCTTTCATGGCTGGCCAGGTTCATTTCTGGAGTTTCTGCCTCTTATGGATCTCTTGCGCAAGAAGTACACGCCAGATACTCTCCCTTACCACATCATTGCGCCGTCTCTCCCTGGCTTTGGCTTGTCATCTGACCCTCCTTTACAAAAAGATTGGAAAGTTGCGGACACTTCCCGCATCATGCACAAGCTTCTTCTTTCCCTTGGATTTGGGCCATCAGGATACCTCGTCCAGGGCGGTGATATTGGCAGTCTCATTTCGCGAGAGATAGCAGCCACGTACGTCGAATGCAAAGGCATGCATCTCAACTTCATGCACAGCAGGAACATTCAATCTTATTCTTCGCCGGAAGACAATATTAGTGAAGCGGAGAAGAAAGGTATCGAGAGGATGACCGAGTTTATGGAAGTCGGCCGGGCCTATGCAATCGAACATGGCACCAAACCTTCCACCATCGGTCTTGTACTTTCCAGTTCGCCCATTGCACAATTAGCCTGGATTGGCGAGAAGTTCCTTGCGTGGTCTGATCCTTCCACTACACCTTCACTCAATACCATTTTGTCTGATATCACCCTCTACTGGCTTACTGGTTGCTACCCTACGTCAATATACACATACAGAGAGGCTAAGGAAACAAAATATGTGGACAAGCCGACGGGGTACAGCTGGTTCCCTTTTGAACTGGCGCCTATCCCCAAGGCTTGGGCAGAGAAGACGGCAAAGATTGCCTTTTTCAGGGCGCACGAGAGTGGTGGGCACTTCGCGGCGTTGGAGAGGCCTGAGACGCTTTGGGCGGATGTCGAGGAGTGGGTCAAGGCTGCTTGGAGATGAAGTGGTTAAGGCGGTGAGGTCAACAATTTCCATCACAAGTTTAGAATGATGATGTGCACATGGTTCAACATCTTCAGCCTGAAAATCATGTCGAGAAGTGAGTGAATGGACGATAAGCCTATAATTGTTGTCGATTGTGTTGCTCAGTTATGGCCGCCGTTGTAGAAGCTCGACTAAGTTTCCAACGCAGTAGAAATCGCACCTAGTTGTTAGCCTTTACGTTCACATGTCGTCCGTCAGGAGTCCAGACTTTGACCATGATGTTGATCAGGCAGGCAAGTTTGGGACCGATGAAGGATTTATCGATACAGCCGCATAGGGTTAGCGTACGTGGCTGTGTCTGGCTGCGTCACTCCGTATGACGCATCTTGTACCAATAACACATCCCTACCTGCAACAATGCTGCACGTCTAACCCCGTCGTCGTAAGGTGAAACGTGCCATTGCGGAGCAAGGCCAGCATGCTACGGTAATAACTCGCAACACCTGTACTTTTACCTTTGCCCATCGCTGCCCGTCAAACGTCCTTTCTCACATTCTTTCTTTTACTCTGCCGGATCTCCTCGCGTCACTCGCTTTGCCGGAGACCGGCTAGCACGGCTTCAACAACAATAATCATCGCGATGGCCCCTTTCCAACTCGGAGAGTTAGGCACAATATGTAATTATGCCAAAGTTAAATACGAAGAAAGAGTCGATACGAAGAGGCGCCGCAGCAACCATAGACGCTCAAACAGCGACCCAACAATGATAAGCTCCACTAGTACCCTTAAACGCAAACCCCAGACCTACGGCAAATTACACAAACCACCGAAAGTAGAATCCCTACATGAACGACAAGAACGGCCTCGCAACAGATTGCAGAAACGCAGACCGGCAAGCGTTGTGGGTGCAATTACGCCGCCGCTTAATTTCTTCGCATTGGAATACGTCCCTTATCCGTATAACACACAACCAAGCCAGTTCCTTGGCGTGTATTCCAGTATCGATACCGTGACTGCCGCTGCGTTCCGACATGGCGCGTATTCATTCTCAAGAGAAGGGCTGCTGGATGGAAGCGAGTACCTGAGTCCAACGGGCCGCATTAAGATTGTTTCGCACACCATGCAGCGCACAGGTGTTACGGCCGTTGTACCGGAGGATAAGAGCCACAAGTTTGACAACGGGGTTATGAGGCTAGATATCCCGCATCCTGATAGTCAGCCTACGGCCCGCTTTGATAGTCAGCAGGATCTTAGCAACGAGGTTAGCAAGGAGGTGGTTTTTCTGGCGCTTCATGAGGGACCGCAAAGCGCTTTTTGCATTGGCATGTTCCCAAGTAAGACTTTGGCGTGGGGTGCTTGTCTTAAGGACAAAGCGTGGCTTGAGTGGTCGGATCCGTTGACTGAGGAAGAGAGGAGTGTTGAAGAGAATGACATGCCGCGAGTCTCGGCGAGACTTGTAGGGAGTGGACGGCATGCGTGGTTCGTGAGGGCTTTTGAGGTTGATGGGAGTTGAGGCGTGTAATGGAAGACGAAGCACTACTCGGACGAGCAAAATCCGCCACGATCATCTAACTTTTCGTCACTGGCGAACAAGCATATTGAAATCGTTCGTCGAAGACCGGACGTGAAACTTCCAAACCACCAGTATGGATGGAAGTATGCGACAGCCACATGCCAAACATCGCATACCCGAAGCCAAGAATACTGAAGAAGACGGTTTCACTTGGAATCCAGACGACATGACTACCGCTCGAATAAAACAACGCATGTTCTGAGTACGTCCGCAATCATTATTGTGCGTGGATAGGCACATCGTCATGGGAACACTGAACAAAGAGATCTGCAAAATACAATTCATGAGAAGCAGGGTCATTGCGTTTGATGCGAAAACTCAGCAAGGATGTAGCAATTACTAGATGTCTTCATTGGTGTGGAACTGACTCTATGGTTTGGAACCACCATGACATGAAGTCATGCTTTGCAGATTCTCAGAACAAATCCTCTGTGGCGCAATTGGCTAGCGCGTCTGACTGTTACACCAGTGGCTATCAGGAGGTTGGAAGTTCGAGCCTTCCCGGAGGAGGATGCTTTTTGTTTTGTTTACTTCATCTTTTTTGCCGATTTTTGCGACTGATAAGTAGAGGGAAGCTGCTCTTCATGTATTCAGAAGTACTGTTTTGCCACGACTACGTTCTCGAAACAATCAAAGAAAATCGAAGATTTTTAGGATATAGTCATATCAACGGCTTCTTTCGTCTTCGCCCGCATGTTCTCTATGAACCTGCATTATGCTGTCCTTATTGGCTTAATTTTCCTGTTCTCCAGCTTCTGACATATGGATTAGCATACTCTATTTCGATACTCTACACCATCACTAGAAAGAAGCAGCAAGACCTCAACCATAAACAGAAGCCAACAACTTCGCAATTATGCCGGCACACGAACTACTCCACCTTGTTTTCATTCTTCGTGTACACAGCACATACAGCATCCTTCTCCACCTTTTTGTCGCACAAGGCGGGTGTGGCAGTGATTGTAAAAGTGTGAGGAGCATGGAGTTGATAAGAACAGCTATCAATTGATTCGTCGACACCTAAAATCAAATAGAGAATACATAGAAAGAAAGGCATAAACTCCGCGGAATCGATAAAGGGTAGATTTCGTTGGAAGAAGAGCCCAGATGCATGCTCAGCTTCCACTCATCTTCCAGAAATGGAGAGCGACAGCGCATACAGAGCTCATTTTCCTTTTTCTTAGACGAAGGGAAAAAAGGACTAGGAAATATAAGTGCGTGCTGCTTTTCTTTCAAAACCAGGCAGACGCATTTACTCTTGTTGACATCTTCTAGAAAAACAAAGTAAAAAAGGTGTCTTCCTGAACCCTGCTGTGGATATGATCGTATACTACAACGTGCCCACAAATTACCAAAATGGCATCATTTAGGACAAGAAGAGAAGACCAAAATGTTGTTAACTGTGGTATGTTTTGGTCTAAAGAAGGACGAAGTCACATGGCCGATTTGGAAGCTTTCGAAACGAGAAAGCAGAATAAGAATGTCTTCTGTCACTTTCGCACTTGATGAGCTCATAATTGATGACACATTGATTCTGGTCTAGCAATGCTGACTTTAGATTAACAGCGCAATGGGAATTTACACATGATAAATGGTATATTCGGTTTTAGACAAGACGAAGACGCGACATTGTCGTAGCGTATGATACTTCCTTGAGTTGAAAGTAGAGAGTGGATACACATGCTAAGCTAAGGCTCTCTTCTGGTGAGTATTCGAGTGAAAAAGTGTTGTCTCTCACTCCTGTCGTTGAGGCGTTCATGTATGACTTCGCGCTGATAGCATCTCAATGTCAATGACGCCTAATGAACAACATAGCGAAAACACTAGCCATAGTACGTTCCTGTTTATGTTTCTATTCCCATCTGCTTGGCTACCACAGCAAGCATGCTTTACTTTATTGGTATTGGTATTTTGAGGATGACAGGATTTAGAAGTAGTCATAGGCGTGATCCTGAAGAGAAGCCGGGCTGGGTTTCCTGCAACCATACTACGACACTACATGTCCCTGGTTGTCAAAGCAGTCTTTGACAAACAACAAATGATCTGATTTTATTATTATTATTGAACGACCCTATGCATAATTTAGAGAGATGAACAGTTGTAATTGTGTTGATGAAAGCAAAGTAGGAGGATGCTGGTGAATATGTGCATCCGAAAATTTGCGATTCAAAGTTTACACACTGGACAGGCGTACGATGTGAGGGGGCCAAGTTTCCGGGAGCACATCCATCCATTGCTAGAGCATTCCGAAGAGTTGCTCAAGCCATATAGAAACCAGTACTAGAAGTAACTTACACTCCTGACAAGGCACTACGCTATTTGTTGCCATACAAAATGCGGAACACATCCTTCTCAATGCCTTTGAGCTCTGCGGTTGACGCGCTGTGCGAACACGAAGCGTGTAACTGCCGGAAGCATCTCGTTGCCAACAAAAAAAGCCCCCTTTGCAAATGTCGCAATGTGGCGATGCGGGTACAACAAGTAATTTCCCGACGCACGTCTACTCTGCCCTGCAGCACTGGGGACTACAACAGCTAGGCTATGTGCCTGGTGGCTGATACGCCCACATGTTATAGCTGATAGCTTACGAACATGGATCGCCAGAGACGCATGCCACTTTGTAGCTGGCCGTGGATGTCATATTCGCACTATTTTCTGTGCAACATGTAGGGAGCATAAGCATGGCATTATTGTTCCTCAACAATCCACTATCAGCACGTCGTAGTCGCTTGCCAGATGTTGGGAAGGTCGGACGGGCAAGCCAAAGTAGAACAGTATCGTTGAATCGAAGCAATGGTCGTTTCGTAGTAATCATGCGCAGCAGAACAAGAATGCTGAATGGCTACCAGTGTGCTGGGTAAATGTGAGGTGGCATTTTCTGAATGGGTGGGTTGTGTTGACACGCCACAATAGTGCAAGGTCCCACAATCCCTTGTGTAGCCAGATGTTCGAGAAGCTGTAAAGGCTTGCATTTCTCAAGTTTCGTAATGCTGTCACGTTGAGATTACGAGTCGGTCTGGTACAAGTTTGATTCGACAAAAAAGGATGTGCAGCCTGAATAATTGTGCCCTTGCATTACGTGTGGTATGCAGCCTCATACGCTCGGCAGGACGCGTTCCGTCCCTGTCGCGCATGTGGAAAAAGTGCCGTTTCATTGTTACGGGCAGCTGTGCAGGCTTGTGCAAAAAGCCGCATCGCGAGATGTCAGAGGTGGCTGCAGAATCGAAGGCGTCCAATGTAGCCACCCTCGCTGCTACTTCGGCGTTCATGTACGATGGAGGAGCTGATGTGCTCCCAGAACCAGGGAGACGAGCCGGTCGTCTCCCGCCTTTAGGGTCCTCGGCTGCGCAATCATTGGTGGTGATCTGGTTGCTGGATCGAGGCGTTCCGGTGGCTAAAGAATGCGAGAGTGATGACTTCAGCTTATCGCGAAAGCAGGTGCGTACCCCGGAAACAGCGCACGCATAATGCTAGGGCATATCGACATCGCTGGGACAGAGTATCGAAGTAGGTGGAGCAGTGCTGAGGCAGCGCTACACACGATGGTAGCTACTGCGTGCTCTACATTGCTTGATTTCAATGCGAACGGACCTGTTTGAAGATGATTTATGAAACTGTAAGCGCCATTGCCCAAGTAGGGTCTAGCAGCAAGTATTGGAGATATGGCAACTATATTCCGATATTGTATGATCGTCGTCAATGTTCAATAGCCGGGCGCCATGATGCGCAGCAAGGTCTTAATGTCCTTGTGATAAGATATGATCAGCTAGACTCGCTTGTTAGCGATGATTGTGGCGCCTGTCGATCCGGTTTTCTGTTCCCGTAGCTCCAGGTCAGATCTTGCTTTTGACAGCCGCGAAAGCCTGGAGCCATGCATGAGACGCGAACATGGCGTCGCCAAGTCGCCGCACATGATCGCCATCACTCTCTCGGTCCAAGGCGTCGAATGGTAATCAGCCGCGGCGGATTCTCGCATCTGTCAATGTACGAGGCTGCGATGGCGTCTGCGGGTGGAGTCGAGATCGGTATCGTGAGGCGAGAAGGAACGAATATCCCTGTTGACAAGCATGACAAGGGAGGCACCACTGAACCTTGGAAGAGTGACTCAACAACGCCTGATCCTTCAGAACATCACTTCAGTTTACCTCGGGTACAAGGATGTTTGCAATGAAGCATGTAATTCTAGTACAAATTCAATCCTATACTACAGTTGCTGCCCAACCACGTCGATGCAGCAGACCCAGGAACCCGACCACGCATGACAGCTGGCGTTCGCGCCCTACCTTCTCAGGCTCACAGAACTATATCGTTGCCGCCCAATACCGAGAAGAGATACTTGGTTTGATCGAGGTTTCTAGTTCCTGCGTTGCGTTTTCACCGGAAGCTGCGAGGGCGCAAGGGTGATCCGGTGTATCCACATGCATTCGTCTCGGCTCTATCGATTGTGTTCCACCTCATTAACCCGTGCGTCATCATATACCCCATGAAATACCCCAAGCGCCCGCGCCGGATCATCTTTTCCTGCACCAAAACCCAACAGCGAAAGCAAGCATGTCCAAATGCTCGTAGATGCATCTATCCATGTCGTGAACATGAACCATGCGTGCCATTGCGTTCATTCCATAAGATCTCCCCACTTTTTTCCAAATGCGGATATGAGAGAAAAACCGAGCAAAGCCAAAAGGCTACAAAAGAAACGTAATGACGTGACAGAAATGCTGAACAGCTAGGAGAGAACCGTGGATGCAAGTGTTTGACATAAAGGAAAACCGATGCAGATTGACTTCCACAGCAAGCGGCTGATACCTTGACCCTCTCCATGACTGCCAAAAGAAACCAATGTAACAATACGCCCCATGAACGATATATGTACAAAAAGAAGCAATTCTTGTCGTGATGACTGCGCTCCAGTGAGCGCACGGTGCGGACGCAAGCGTGTGCGGGGACGACGTGTAGCAAGCCTCTCGAGATGAGTGTCAATGCGCCGCCTCGATGGCGCTCGGGAGCGGCACTGCGATACGCCATCAAGCAGATCACCGTAACTTGAGATTGCTAAGATCACCGCCGGCGCGCGGTAGACGTAGGTCGTTGTACTGAGGGACCAGCGCCGACTTCTTCGAGGAGGTCCATGCAGGAAGTCAACACTGCGCAACGTTAGCAAGGTGCTTGGAGAGCAGACGCGATGTGGTACTGACTCGCTACGATTTCCTCTTCCCATACACCCATTTGGTAGTCGACAAGACCGTGCTTCTCCATGGCGTCGCAATTCTTGACGAGTTGGGTGCCCATCTTCTCAAGAAACTCATAGTCGATCAGCGATTTTGGCGGTTGTGGTCGCTGGCCCGTTGTGGTCATTTCCTGCGTCATGGTCTTCTGCTTTTGCAGTGTAGTGAGCCAGCAGGTGTTGAATTCTTCCCACAACTGCAGACGCTGCTGGTAGTAGGTTTCGTCGTCGCGTACTAGGCCTGCTGCGGTCAACTCAGCTGCTCGCTCGATACTGTGGGCACCGGAGAACTTACCCAGCGTCTCAGCCCAGTGCAATAGCCAGTCGGACATTCTAAAGAGCAGTGTTCCGGCTTCGCTAAGGCGGCCGTCACGTACATGCTCAAATGTCTTCTTGAGCTCGTTCTGGTAGTTTCTGTAGAAGTCGTCGTACTCATTGCCACTGTTTGGCTGGGGCTCGCTGTAGTTGCCCTGGGAGTAGGCCCCTTGAGAGGGCGCCTGATGGGGGTCCGTCATGCCAGCGGCAGAGTAGGCGGGCGCAAGTGCTTCTCGGCCGACCTGGGCTTGCGGTGCTGAATAACCTAACGAAGGATACTGAGAAGGAACGTTTTGCGCCGCGATGGCAGAGGCAGGTGCGCTCGTGGGCCCACTCTCATAGTACTGCGGTTGTGCCACGCCAAAGCCGGTGCTCAGGACCTGTATAGCCGAGTCCCTATTCTGCTGGTACTGTTCCACAGGCTCATACTGCGACGAGGCTTGCGCCGAAGCCTGGGCGCCGGGCACGCTGTACATTATGTTCTGGCCGTAGGGCGAGTACTGCTGGGGTGCACGCTGAGCCTGTTGTTGCTGTTCGGCGGCATAGTCCTGGGTGGCATAGGCTACGGGGGATGCTTGAATCGATGAGCCAAACTGTGCACCTTCACCGTAAGCGTAACCGTAACCCTGAGAGCTGGCGCGACTTCCGGAAGAGGGGACGGAGGTAGGTGGGGCAGGAGCTGTCAAGGGCGGCTGCCTGAAGCGATCGGGTGCGCTTACCACTGGATACGACGCCTGTGGTGGAAGGAGCGTGCCTTGCTGGCTCGCGTAACCTGAGGGAGTATGCCGTGGCCGGCGGTCATTGTCCATCCCAACCAGCCCGCCTTTATACTGCAGACTGAAGGGCGGTTCGAGTGCCCGGTACCCCAAGGGCGAGACTGGCGGCGTCGCGTAATTGGCCAGCTTGCAGGCTTGCGGGATGTAGGTGATGGAGGGCCGGCGCAAGAGGTGGAGAAGCGAGGGCGCAAGTGTCGTCGAGGTATGCGCGGACTGATGGAGAGGTGCGTAAGAGATGCGTCTTTTGGCGGGATGCGTGGAAGGACCAGAAAGAGTTGATGGTTGATGTGGGCCAATGGTGGTAGATGTATGACGTCCGAAATTGGAAGAAGAGATGCTCCAAGGTCCAGATGGTTTGGATATAAACACAGCCCTGACGCGTCGACGAGCGGCCAATGGAGCCCAATGATGCAGGAAAAGAAGCTCGCGCAAGAGCCTCGGCCGGCCACCAGGATATCCTCGCTTTAGCTGCAGGAAGATGACTGCAATGCAATGCTCTGAGGTCCGGGATTGGTCCTCCCGATGCGGTAATGTTGGAGAAAATGTGTGCGTAGTGTGGATCAGCTAAACACGTAGCCACTAGATGACAGCGAAATTGTCCGGTAACTGCAGGCGTGGAGAACCCTGTGAGCGATGGGCTGGTGGTGAGGCGACGCTTATGCGTGAGATGTTTGAAGGGTAGTCCTTGCAAACAGATCAGTGTTCCAACGAGTCGGACGGAGTAGAGGCCGGGCTAGGAGATGGTCTCAAACAATCTAACGTCTGCGTTGCGGTAGCTCAACGGCCTAAACGTACGCTGGCGTTCTTCACGATACAGTGTCTTGGAGCGCACTGGGCGAGCGGGAGTACATGCAGAGACGAATGAAGCGTTCGGTCCGAGACCAGACAGAAAGTGCGACGGATGGTAAATTTGTAATCGCATGCACTTGCCCACGGGTAGAGAAGACAGAAAGGCTCTATTATAAGAGTCGAGAGGAGAGGAGCAATGGCGCCCGTGTGAGCTCGACGTCAGTTCACTTCTGCCGAAGATGCTCACCAGGGTGCATGTGGGGGTGGTGTGGTCGGCGATGCGATGGCAGCCAGGCTGGATGAGGGCAGGAGGAGAGGTGGGCGGGAAGTGATGCAGAGACGCTACATTGGGAGAGCATCGGGCAGTGTGGGAAGCAAAAAGGAAGTAGTTCACAAGCCACGCCGGCGAACAGACTGTAAATGCTTGGACCGGGGTGTTGAAGCTAGAGGAGAAAACAATGGTGGGTACCTGAGAAGTGGGTGTGGCTGCAGGTCGGGCGAGCGAGGGCTGACGAGTAAGACGACTCCATGAGCTCTGAATGACAGCGACCATGCGAAGTCTCCGATTTCCGATATGGCCAGGGCGGGGCTAGCGATACCCTGTCTGCCATGGTAACGGATCGCCCATGGTGGATCTGCAGGCGTCTGGGCAGCCACACTGCAGGGCATCGTCGCGTTTGCTCTGCGTGACCACCACTGGATGCAGCCGGGACGACGACAATGTCAGCGGCACAATGACAAAAGCCAGCAACTTCATCGTGGCCTCTCTTCCGTCTCTCCTCGGCGCAACCAGATGGCGTTTCCCGCCTCGCGGCTCCACAGCGGCCAAATGTCGCAGGTCGCTGGCCCAGGAACTCCTCCTCTCACCCAGCTGGTCTTGGCAGCAGGACAGTGACCACGCGACGCATGGCATTTGTCCGCCAGTACGCGTGAAGAGCTTGATGACAAAGGGGCCCGGCGCACTGTGGGAAGACTAACCTCGACGAGCGCGTTTCCGACCTGTTTCACGCAACAGGGCGTTGTTCGGTTCATGAAGCGCGCCTGCGTCGTCTCCTGCTGCCAAATCACCAAACCGATGTCGAACCTGGATAGCCTCATGGTCGGCAGTGTCTCGTGTAGGTAGGTGCTGACAGGTGTGAGAGAAAGTTTAGGGGCTATCTCGGGCTCCAAACTCGATCTGTCCTTTCATCTCTGCAACGATGCAAGTTCCCGTCCACGGGCAGGGGTCTCTCGCCTGTGGTCGATCTTGCCTTAGGCCACTTCACCCATCAGCCTCACTCGTCGATCCTGATCCTGCGAATAGGGACCTTCCCTTTCAGAATCATCGACTGGCGCAACCCATCCATACTCAAGCCGCGACCTCGCGATATCTTCTCCACGCTGCGACTCCTCGAATCTTACGTCTGCGGTACAGTGGGGCTAGCGCCATCTCGGTCGCTCCTGCCGGCAAACCTCACTGGTTCTTGCCGTGAACCTTCCGTCATCTCCTCAACACGGCACACTGCAAAACACTGACCACCGCCCGTTTATTCCAGGCTAAGAGGGCGCCTTACACTGTCACTGACACTTGAATTGCACGCTCTGGCGCGCCACACGCCTCGCGCGCTCCTGTGCCCGGACCGTCTCACCATGAATGTCCGTCCACGTGCCCTCGGAAGATTGCAGCCTTCTGGAAGCTCAGCGAAGGTGCACAGCATGGCTTTGCAGGACACAGCCATCGCGTCACGAAACCATTGTCGTTCAACTTGCCCACTTTCGTGCGATCACAGCCCAGACGAGTGCGTCATTCGGCACGGATGGCGATCATCAAGTGGCCCTGGCTGCCGCATCAACCTCCACCACCGCGCTTCGTGAAATGATCAAGGACCATGGCGAACATGCTTCGAGAAGGTTTCACTTTGTTCGACAAACGCTTGACTCGTTCCCAGCTGCAACCACCAGGGAAAGTCTCGGGCAAGTGCCGTGGTGCACCGTTTGCGCGTCTCGCGGGACACGCGACAAGGAGGTCAAACAAGGAGCTCCCATCACCAACGGAGATCCAAACGGCAGCCTTCTTTCTAGCGTAAATCTCCTCATATATGCCTTCAGCTACGTAACGTTTTTCTGCGACATGATCCGGAGCGACCGAGACGCAAATGCGAGCGGACATAGCACAGACGTTCAGGTTAAAAGATCATTGGCCGCCCTATGACCACGTCTAAAATAGAACATCTTGAAACGAGTCAGGGAGGATCTTCACACCTCTTCGCTCACTATCTTCCGGCCATCCCATCACTTTGGTTCCATGTGCCACCGGCAATAATGACTGGAGTGACTTTCTGTCGCTGTTACAGGACTTGCAATGCAAATCTTGACCGTCTTAAGGCACTTGTCGAAAAGCAGTCATAAACGCGAGTCCGAGTCCGAGCGCAAACACAAGCAAATCAACAATATCTCAAAGATCGCATCAATACTAAGTGCTGGTGGTGGCGCAGCCATTCATGCAATGAATATTCTCTTCATCTTAGTTAGACAGCTGTCAGAAGCTGCCAGGAACGGACCGAGAAAGCAATAACAACCAGCAGCGCGGGCAAGGTTGTGCCAGGATGCTTGCTTGAGATGATACTGAACCGGGACAGAAGCACTGTGAGCAGGGCAGACCAGCACAAGGTTCAAGGCCTTACGCGTCCTGGAGTCAAGGACACAATTGATCGAGAGGCATTGCCCTGTACGGGTAACGCCGCCAGAGATGAGGATCGTATACGCACATGGCTGTCTAGGTTTGCGACGTTGACATTCAGGGCAAGATCTGGGCATCTTTCCACGTGTTGTGCCTGTAGCACCCTGTTCCATGCACACCGGTACGGAGCATTAAAAGCGCTTTTAATGCGGACAGTGTAAGGCCGACACCACCTGCGCAGAGATGGACGACGAGATCGAAGAAAATCCTAAAGGTCGCTTCTTGAAATGTCTCATCGTACATTCACCTATGCTAAATCTGCATATGACCAGCGATACAAGCACAAAACATACAGAAGTAGCCTCTTATCGCTTGACCCAGGTGGGCATCTTACGTGCCTTGACGTGGCCTGGCTTCTTCCTCTCCACCTTCCTTGGATCGCGTGTTATGGTTCCAGCTAAGAAGCAGTCAGCAATTGGGTCCGGCATGCGCAGGCGAGACATGTTTGGGATCATCCAGGGTTATTTGGCAGCGTTTTGAGGCGTGGGTAGACAAGGGCATGTGTCAGACACAAGGGCTGCATTGACAATGCCTACGGAACGACAGAAAAAGCAAAGCTGGGTTGAAAAAACCCACGGACAAAGAAAATATTGACTTACCTCGTCGTAGCGCAGGCTTCAGCGCCGGCTCATGGACCAGCAAAGATTTCGCTACGGCCAGGGTCATTGCTTCCGCCTGACCAGTCAGGCCACCACCCTGCACCAAAGCAAAGACGTTGTACTTGTCAAGACGCTGGGTAGCCTTGAGTGCCCACACAGCGCTCTCGCGGTGGTGTAGCCTTCCAAAGAACTCCGAGAGGGACTTGCCGTTGACCAGTACCTCACCTTCACCTTCTACCAACCATGCCACAGCAGAAGATGTCTTTCTCCGCCCGACACCCTTGGCACGTCCAAGCTCATCAATCACGCCAGGCTTCGGGACAATGTCACCAGGCTGGTTAGGCTTCTTGTACCGTAGCATTGCCTGCACAACCTCATCGGGCATGAGGGAGGGGTGAATGCAGTTCAGTCTCCGCAATATTTGCAACATCCTGTGATAACGCGCCGTCTTTACTGGTTCGTTGGTCATGATGCGGTACTGCTCGATTGTCTTCCACGCCACTTTGGGTGCTTCGGCGGGCGGTATGACGGGTAGTGTAGCGACCTTTCGAAGGAGAGCAGAGAGGGAGAGGAAGTCGTCGGTGAACGTAGGCTTTGCGCTGAAGTAGGAGGGCGATGCTGGGACAACACGCAGTGCCCCGAGGTTGATCTTTTTGTCGCTCTTTCCTGCGCCACCGCCGGTGCTCTCAAAGTCGATCTCGGGTGCCGCTGTGAATGGCTCACGTAGCTCTTCCTCTGTGACCTCTGCACGCCGTGCGGTCGTTGTCGAGATGCATCGCCGCGTTGTGGGCTGAAAGCTCCGCTGAGCATATCGAATCGTCCGTTCGCATTGAGGTCGTGGTCGGCTTCCCAGGGCATCGACCGCCCTCCATAGACTCCGTGAGATCTCCCTGCTTGCCATTGCACCTCTGATGGATGGGGAATGCGCCGTGGTAGCGCTCTCAAAGGACTGCCACCTGCCGTAAACTGACGACGAGCGCTGCACGAGCCACATGCAAATGCTTAGCGCCTAGGCTGAAATTATGGTGGACTGTGCACAGCAGATTTCCTACTGCCCCGCAGCCCAACCAGCCTTTTTTCTTCATCAACACCTGCTTCCACACACTGATTGTTCTGCTCAACCACGGTTAACTCTACAATCATGTCTTTCGGAAAGCTCTACAGTTACTCGGTACGTTGCCGCACCCACAAACGCGAAACTGCACTGCAATGAGTCCTAACAGCAAGCCAACAGGGTAACCCGCGTACCACCTCTCTCCTGGCCGTCGCGAAGGAGAATGGTCTCGACATCGAGTTCGTCGACACCGAGCCTGCCAAGGGTGTCTCTGAGGACTACCTGAAGCTCAACAAGCTCGGCAAGGTCCCTACATTCGAGGGCGCTGACGGCTTTGTCCTCTCTGAGTGCATCGCCATCGCTGTCTACCGTAAGTGCTACCCCGCCTGTTTGCTCCTTCCTGCGTAATATGATGTCGAATGTTATCATTCAGTTATCCCTGTCTGAAAACTATTGTTGAAAACTTACTATTCTGATTTGCGTCCACAATCATCCCTCCGTTCGTCCAGACTTTGCTGGTGACTCAGAGCTGACCGATTGCAGTTGCCTCCCAGAACGAGAAGACCAGCCTTCTCGGCAAGACCAAGCAGGACTACGCCACCATCTTGCGATGGATGTCCTTCGCCAACACTGAGGTCCTCTCTCCTCTCGGTGGCTGGTTCCGCCCCATCCTCGGCCGCGACCCTTACAACAAGAAGAACGTCGACGAGTCACAGAAGGCCGCTCTCAAGGCTGTCCACGTCATTGAGGAGCACCTTCTTACACACACCTACCTTGTTGGTGAGCGTCTGACTCTTGCCGACATCTTCGCTGCCAGCATCCTTGCCCGTGGCTTCCAGTACTTCTTCGACAAGCAGTGGCGCGACTCCAACCCCAACACTACCCGTTGGTACGAGACCGTCTACAACCAGTCCAGCTACTCTGCTGTTGCCCCCAAGCTTGAGTTCATCTCCGAGGCGTTGAAGAACGTTGCACCAAAGAAGGAGGGTGGCGAGAAGAAGAAGGAGCAGCCCAAGGCCGCCCCTAAGCCCAAGCAAGAGGAGGCTGAGGAGGAGGAGGCCCCACCTGCCCCCAAGCCCAAGCACCCTCTCGAGGCCCTTCCCAGGGCTACATTCGTTCTTGACGACTGGAAGCGCAAGTACTCTAACGAGGAGACTCGTGAGGTTGCCCTCCCCTGGTTCTGGGAGAACGCCAACTTCGAGGAGTACTCCATCTACAAGGTTGACTACAAGTACAACGATGAGTTGACCATGACCTTCATGACCGCCAACTTGATTGGTAAGTTGACTTGTCCTGGTTGCAAATGATCTACTTGCTAATTTATTCAGGTGGTTTCTTCACCCGTCTCGAGGCCAGCCGCAAGTACCTCTTCGGCTGCTGCTCCGTATACGGAGTAACCAACGACTCCGTTGTCACCGGTGCGTTCGTCGTCCGTGGCCAGGAGGCTCTCCCCGCCTTCGACGTCGCTCCCGATGTCGAGAGCTACGAGTTCACCAAGCTCGACCCCACCAAGCCCGAGGACAAGGAGTTCGTCAACGACCAGTGGTCGTGGGACAAGCCCATCGAGGTCAACGGTAAGACCTACGAGTGGGCCGACGGCAAGGTGTTCAAGTAAACGCTTCGCTTTCTTTCTGAAGTGGTTGCTTTGATTTATGATGCGGATGATTTACGAACTAGCATGGGTAGGGATAGGATGACGGATGAGGATTCATGAGATCACGCTGGGCAGCCCTTGGTGGATCAGCGATACTGCCATGGCCCGTTAGAGGCTCAAAATGCTGCACAAGAAGTTCATGATACCCAACACATATTTTTGCCTTCATGCTGTGATGCCCTTTGTGCGTCTACTTTGCTGTCTCGTATGCTAGACCAACATGCATGTGACGTCTTCTTCCACACAGGTGCCTTGTTGATTGCGCACTCAACAAGAGCTGGGAAATTGGTCTACCATGACACTGCGTTGCCTAGAAGCTGTCAGGTGTTCGCCAAACCCCAGATCTGGGCTCGGCCTGGGCGGGGCCAACAACAGTCGTGGCTTATCGAACCGAGCCTATCATTGGTTGAGAGGCGGACAAGGGAAGTAGCTCTAGCCAACCGCCGAAGCCGTCGAGAGCAAAGGCTGGACAAGACAGACGGCGCAGGCGGCACGCATAAGGGGACATGCATGGCCTTTGATCCTCGAGTCCTCGATTTCCATTCTCTCGATCTCTGCGACCACAGGCGCCGAAAGTTGCGGTGCTGCAGCGGTACTAATACGGTGACATTTCGCATCGCAGCGCACAGCCGCGCTGCAGCTGCTACATCCGATCGGGGCAAATCTCCTACCTTGGAAGGAACAAGCAGCGCATTCGTTCTGTCGTCATACCTGCAACAACAAACCGAGATCGCGTGCACACTTTTTCTTTCTTGTCGCGCAAGGAGAGAAAGATCTGGAGACGGGACCCGAAGACTAAGGCGACGCAATCGTTGCTCAGGGAAGTCCGGCCTCCTGCGTCGACTGTTGGTGGATCGGAATCCGGACGAACGAAGGAACGGACAGCCACATCATCTGTCGTTCACGCTGTGTAACGTAACGACTTGCGCTACGGGGACCTGAGAGCTCTAGCGACGAGAGGAGAGAGTTGTTCGCCTTTTAAAGAATTGTTGCTGCTGCGCCAAAGGGGAATAGATATTGTTGCTTTCTCTAGGCGCCAACGGCAAATCGTGAGAAGAACACGTGAGATTGGACTGCGGAAGTGGCTTTGTTAAAGAGCGGGGATATTGGACGTCTCGTAGCTGAGATAAGTTTCCTGCGATCGTTGCTTTGGGGATTGCAGGTCTACGTACGAGGTTGCGAAAAGACGAGACTGGAAACATCTGACAAGAGAGCTGGAAGAAAGGAAGAGCAGGAACGACAAGGGGATGAAAGAGGATAGTGGAAGAGTGGTGAGGAGGTCTTCTGGAAATGCAGGGGAACCTGCGATTCAAGTGATTTGTTTGGTAAGTGGTGGCTGTGTTTGTGGCTACTGATGTGTCTAGGTGCATAGTCATGTACTTTACATGGGATGTCGCAATTTATACAGCATGACGGCCACTTATCTATCTCGCCATCAAAGCTAATACTAACAGGGCTCTGGAGGTGGACCAAGCGAAGACAATGTCACAGGCTTCCTCGTCCGATCGACCGCAACGAACTGGGCTAAGAATTCCGTCATAGCTGTAGATGCAGGCTCCCATCTTGCATCAATAACCCGAATACTTGGGAGGGATTTTCCACTCGTCTCTGACCCAGATCCACCATTACCGACCTCGCGGGCTAACAACGGCAATGGAAATGTAATTGACATACATACTGAGTCGCCGTCACCAGGCACCGCGCATGTCTCACTCTCCGATGATGACTCTGGGGCTGAGACACCTGATTCTGAGCACGAATTACCAGTTACGATCACCACACTGCAAAAAGGTGCATTCGCGGGTTTGCCTTTTCCTCATCAGAGCGCTAGAGCAAATGCGCTTCATGTTGTTAGGGAGCATATTTCGACATACCTCATCACCCATCCACATCTGGACCATGTGTCAGGCTTCGTCATCAATACAGCAGCTTTCCATAATACATCACGACCAAAGCGACTAGCAGCGCTGCCGTTCACTGTCAACGCCATCAAGAACCACATCTTTAATAACATCATTTGGCCTAATCTTACTGACGAAGATGGAGGGGTGGGCCTTGTGACGTTCCAGCGGCTTGCAGAAGGCGGTAACATTGCCCTGGGTGAAGGAAGTTCAAGAGGGTACATCGAGGTGTGTGATGGTCTTGGGGTCAAAGGCTTCAAAGTAAGTCATGGTCACTGCATGCAAGGACCGGGCCATGTACACCGCGGATCAAACGCCAACCTACTGGAGACATCAAGTTTACAGCACTCAAATACTTCTCAACCGTACGGACTATCAGACGGCCAAGAAGGTCGCTCAATGAGCTTCTCTGTAGCAACGCAAAGCGCACCCGGCACTCCCGGTTTTAACAGCAGCACAGAGGCCGGTCGACGAGCCAGCGGAGTTACAGTCTCCCAGCCCCAGCAACCGCCATCCCAAGATCACTGTGTGATCGATTCAACCGCCTACTTTATCCGCGCAGAATCCACTCTCACGACCCCGAAACGCGAAATCCTTATTTTCGGAGATGTTGAACCAGATTCTCTTTCTCTTTCGCCTCGCACACATCAGATCTGGAGCGAAGCAGCTCCCAAGATCGCCGCCGGTATACTGAAAGGCATATTTATAGAGGTTTCTTATACGAATGCTCAAGCTGATGCTGTCTTGTTCGGGCACCTAGCCCCACGCCACCTCCTCGAGGAACTTAGTAGCTTCGCCGAGATGGTAAAAGACAGTAAGAAGAAATACGAGCGCGAAAAAGAAGAGATGCGTCTGCAGAAGAAGAAAAAGCGAAAGCGAACCAGTGGCGGTGCAAACAATGCACTCCAACTCGACAGCCTCACCTCAGGCGAGAACGGTCGGAAAGCAAAAATGGGTGGTTATCTGGGCGGAGTGGGCAAAGGAATTGATTCCCCAATCTCGACGACGAACTACCATTCGCAGACTGATGACGAGGTTATGAGTGATCTTCCGCCTTCGAGAGGAGATACAGGGACGAATACTCCAATTCCCTTCCCTCCTCCACTTCAGCATCATCAGTCTTTACATTGCAACCAAATACAGGAACAGGGACAGGAACATCAAAATGGCACGGCCGAACCACAGCACTCCCACCCTTCAGCCCCAGCGGCACTCGGTCTCTCATCAGTCTCAGCGGATCATAACCGCGCCATACTATCTGCTGCTTTTGACGCTCCACTCAAAGGTGTCAAAATTGTCATTATCCATGTCAAGGATTCTTTCATGGATGGGCCGTTGGTTGGGGAACAGATATTGAGAGAGTTGAGAGAGGGGGAAGAGGTTTTGCAAGAGGCTGGAAAGGGTTTGGGATGCCAATTTGAGGTCAGTGCTGCGGGTGAGAGTTATTGGTTCTAGAGAGTGCTGGTTTTGTAAACGTAAGGGTTGGATGGTGGAGTTGAAGCAAACTGGTTTGGCGTCTTAGGTACAGGCCTTGGCTTTCTTCTGGATTTTAAAATGAATCATGGGGTACGATAGGTGGGGTTAGGGTGGCATTCTGAGTATATGGGTTCAAGTGAGTTGGGCTTCCAGGTGGCTGAATATTACGAAGGAGCTTGTTCCATTTAGATTGTATCCTCGTGCGGCAACAGCTACCTCATAGGTATTTGCTGTACCTCATAACAGAACACTCCTGGAATAATGCAAGTGTATACCTCTAGGATATCTTCTCTAGGAAGAAAGTAAGACATAGAGAATTATGATATGCAATTGTGTTTAACCAACGCTAGACTGACCTGTCGCATGCTCTTCCCTCTTCTACCCTACACACTTTTCTATCTCTCATGTACCGCCGGACTAGAAATGATCGGAGATTGTGTCGTATTGAACTCAGAGCAAAACTTGTCCAAAAGGTGCTCGTCGTGTCATAAGTTTATAGGCTAAGAAATTGAAAGGCTGTGTATACTTCGAGGCAAGTTATATCACATAGCCTATAGAAGATGAGCTCCCTCGTAGGCAATCACCTCCCTGAGGTACTGTAAGATGTCATGTGACAAGACATCTTTTCCATTCTTCGTGGACACTCAATTCCCCTGCCGTCCTAACCTCCATTCTATACCATACTCAACAACTCGATTGATGATCAAGAGCACACCCTGGCGCATTAAAGTCAGCCTGATCCTCGAATCACTTGAATGTCTCTATCACGGTCTCATGAACGTACCGGTATACCAATAAACCACCATCCTGCAATCCACATCGCATTATCCATAGTATAAAACACTCCCACACATCCTGCAGCCCAAATATCAATAGTCGCACAGCTCATAATTCCTCTCGTCAGAGGTAAGAAGCGGTTACACGCTCGTGGACGGTGCCACAGGAAGTGGGTGAGGGCATGAAGGAGAATGTTTGCCTGTTGCGATTAGCTACCTAAGTAGGTGGCTTGCACCCGTAAAGAGATAGGCAGTGACTCACAGGAATGAACACCGTAGTGATATAAATGATGTTAAGCTCATGTACGTTGAGTCCTCCGATAGTCATAACTGCACTGAATGCATAGCCTACCACGACGCCAGTAGCAATCCAGTAATACAGCAAATGATGCCTCCAGGATGATACTCTCCCAGTCTCTACGTTTGTATTCGGTTGCTGCATTGCAGATCCTCGACGTGCAGTCATGTGGCGTAAGAAGGAGGGCATATTGAGGTGGTGTGTAAATTAAGAAGTACACGAATGCGAAAACGTTGCAAACCCGCCAAAATTCAGATGATGATGCGGAGTAATCACTCGGAAAAGCTAGTGACCGCATTACACCTCTTTCGAGGACTGCATCTGCATCTGATTTGCTGTTTGCTGACCAGCGGACCTTTCCGTCATCGTTTCGTCCCTGAACCGGGCTGAGTAAGAGGTTACCGTGGTACTATCTGAGTTTACTACAAGTACTTTCAATGCACGACATCCCCTCAATCAGAGTATAAGCTTCGTACTCACATTAATTTTCTATATTCACATTATTGCTGAAATTCATGCGGAGCGTGTGGCACATGATGGGACTGAAGCGCGAGTTGAGTATAAGCAGCGAGAAGTTACTTGCGCAATCAAAGACTTGTAGTGTAGCTAAGAATGTCAATTATATGTGTATTATGTAAGATTATCACTTCGTATGCTTTGTTAATAATCATTAATCACTCTCCATGCCTCCATCATCAGCGATCTAGTATGGCGTGTCAGCCTTTCTGATCGCCTCCCAATCCGTCGCAGTTTGGCCTGATGTTGCACCAGGAACGTCGTGTTGATGATGGCCATGAATAGCAGGATTACCATCCGTTCCGCCAATGCCAGTGCCGTAGCGCTCGGTGTTCATAGGCAAACCGGTGTGTGGCTCGGTGACCGTGTTGTTATGGTCCAGGTCGGAGACGGGATGCGCGCCGTACACACCCTTTCGAGTTTCGCTAGAAGGTATGTTAGAAATGTTTGATTGACGAGGATGGTAGATAGGACCTTACCGGTCGCCAGAGATCATACTTGGGTCACCGATCGGACCATCCACACCAATGTGTTCCTTCTTTCCTATGGAGCCATACGGATCAGTCTGGTGCTGCTGGTGCTCCATAGCTTCACGCGCGGGATGGCCCTTGGGTGGGTCCTTGTGCAAGAGGTGCTTGCCCTTCCAGCGTGGCGAGTCTGGGTTATCATCGCTGTAGTCCCTGGAGTGCCTGGGGCTGTAGTCTCGAGACTGGCGTGGTGAAGACTCAGGGCTAGCAGAAGACTTCTCTTTCTTGGACTTGTCACGGTGCAAGAATCCAAGAAGACCACCCTTCTTCTTCTCCTCGCCTTCATTCTCCTTTCCAAGCTCTTTCTCGCGCTGATGTTGCTCCTTGATCAGGCGTGCCTGCTCCTTCTCATGTTCTTTAGCCAGACGATGTTCGTCCTTCTCGTGAGCTGCAAGAGCCTTGTCGTGCTTGTGGACTTCTTTGTCATGCTTGTGCTGTTCCTTGTCAAGCCTATGTTGTTCCTTCTCTTTTTCGTGAGCAATCTTCTTGAGGCGCTCTTCGGCTTCGCGCTCGTCTTGGTTCTGAGAGTTGACGTAGGCTGCGCCGCCCAACCCTGCTGCACCCACAGCGCCACCTAGAACAGCAGCGTTGCGCTTGTCGTGATTCTCATTTGTGGCATTAGCCCCCCACGGTTGAATCGTAGGGTCTTGAGCATGCGTGTTGTGTGGTGCGATGGTACCTGAGGTAGGGTATGATGCATCCGTGGCTGTCTCATGCATGGGATAAGAAGACTGCGTCGCGCCTTGAACTGGGTATGCAGGCTGATCGGAAGACGCAAAGTCTTGTTTTTGACGAAGAGGAAGTTGAGTTGTGTTATCGTTATGCTTGGATCCTGCATAAGCTCCGGCTCCTAATCCAGCGGCTGCAAGGCCTGCTCCACCCAGAGCAGCGTTCCTATTGATGTGGTCGTTAGGGTCAGTGCGATTCACATTGCTTTGAGTAGTAGGGTCGTTGTAGTCGTATTGAGTCCTTGATGAGATGGGGTTGGGAGCACGTGCGCTGGTAGCGGTAGGGTCGTATCTCTGGTCTGGCATAGAAGCTTCAGGTTGTGTCATCCTGTGATCGCCATATGCATTGATAGCTTCATATGCTCGCTGTGTCATGCTCTGGTTGCCATGGATATTTGTAGCTTCGTTTGCTCCTGGCTGTGTGATATTGTGATCCCGATACGCATTTGTGGCTTCGTATGCTCCGTAACCGGCGGCGCCTGCACCTCCGACAACAGCAGCATCACGGCCATAGTGATGTCCACTTTGTTGACCAGCCTTTTCGTCAACCTTGGGATCCAGGCGGTTCAGTGTGTCTGACTGGTGCGGTCCGACTGTGGTGTGTCCCTTTTGCTTTGATGGGTCAGGTTTGACTCTTGGATCCATGATATTAGCAATGTTGCTGTCGTGCGGCCCGATCGTTCGCGAAGCAGGGTCCTCAGCCGTGGGTCCAACGTTGTGGTGTATCTGTTTACTAGGATCTGGTTGAACCCTAGGGTCCATGATATTTGCAGCATTGCTGGAGTGAGGTCCGATAGTGTTTGAAGCTGGTCCACTGTCGGTATTGTCACGATTAGCAGCGTAGAGGCCACCAGCAGCAGCAGCTCCGGCTCCAGCTAGGCCCGCATCACGACCATAATGGTGCTCAGGGTGCCTCTCTGGAACTGCGGTGGCGGCAGGTGCCTGACCAAGATTACTTGATGGCTGCTGAGCAGTTGTGTCTGAAATTGGCGCAGGAGCTCCTGTCGCGCCATAAAAGTTATCATGTCCTACAGGTTGAGCAGTTGAGGTGCCTGCGGTAGGAAGAGGCTTTGAGAAGTTTGAAGTTGGTTGAGGAGCAACGACACCGGATCCAGTACTGGAAGTATAAGAGGGGCCTTCAGGAGGCACGGCAGTGCCAGCGCTAGGAGTATCATTTCGGTTGAGGGCGTGGTGCATCCCGCCGGCTGCTGCGGCACCTGTGCCAAGTACTGCAGCATCACGACCATAGTGATGCTGTGAGCCAGCTGTCTGAGACGGATCATGGGAGACTGGAGGTCCAGAGATAGTTGAGCCGGCGCTAGGGGCTGCCTCAGTCTTGGCCTGTGGATCGAACCTCTGCTCGTCGAACTTTTGCTCCTCTAGCCTGGACTTATCACCCAAAACGCGAGGGTCGAGTACTTTACTACTGTATGGGCTGGACTCCTCGTAAAGAGGCTGACTACTACCAACGTCCTGGGCATCGTGCTTCTTTGAAGCTGCATGAGCGCCCAAACCCACGGCGCCAGCACCGAGGCCTCCGGCAATTGCAGCGTCGCGGCCATAGTTGTGGTCATCAGCTGATTTTGGCCGAGGCTCTTCGAGTGTTCCCGTATGTCTAAGCTCGTGAGGCTCGCTTGTAGACGTAGTGTCCACAGAAGACTGAACGTGAGATGGATCCAATGTAGACGTAGGCTCTACATTCGATAGGTTTCCACTTGGTTCGGTGGAAACGGGTTGAATGACAGGAGCGTAATTGAGGAACGTTTTCTCGTCACTCGGTGTTGCGATATATTCGCCAGGAACGTGTCTATGCGACTCAAGTCGGGGATTTAGAGGTCGCTCACCGGTGCCTGACATCCCAGTCGTGGGAGTAGCAGCAATCGAAGAATGTGTAGTTCCAGATGGGTTGATGTCCTGAGCTCCATACTCGTGTCTCTGGGTAGACGGCGGAAGGTCAGAAGATCTCGAAGCAGCAACAGTCGCGGCAGCCAGAGCCTCGGGATGGTAATCAGATGTCGACTGGCTTGGGATATTGCCTGTCTGGGTATTCGTCGTAGCAGCAGCTGGCGGAACATCTCCATATGTAGCCTGGCGAGTCTCGAGACCTCGATCCTGAACATCTCTCTCTTCTGACCGTGACAGTGTCTTGGAGGCGCCAATGGCAGTGGCAGCCGCTGCTGCTCCAGCCAGTCCTTCGCGTCCATAGTTGTCACGAACAGGACTCTCGCTATTATGTATACCAACCTGCTTCTCTTTTGTGCCTGGCTCACGCTCGCTGATTCCCTTGCTATGGACGGGCGAAATGTGTTCAGTCTGATGACGAGTGGAAGCGGGATCGTCATGAGGTTTTGTAACAACACCTCCAGCGAGAGGGAAAGATCGATCAGTATCCGCGGTGTAGCTCTCCTGTCGCAGAGTGTTCTCATAAGGTTGGTGCTCTGTGGTATAAGCAGGGTTAGAGCCTAATGGCCCACTGCCAGTTATGCCGGATTCTGCACACAGTCAATATATACGCGTCAAATAGTAGATTCAATCTACGTACGAGAATGTGTCTGGCCAGGGTTTACGCCCCTTCCTTCAGTCAAGCCAGCAGTTCCAGGATCTCCACCTCCAACTACTTGGTCTTGACTCAGCTCCTGAGTAGGCATGTGCGTCGGCATGGCAGCATGTCCCTGATTCGCTCCCGCGCCAAATCCGATTACGCCGCTCTTGATGCTCGCAACGCTCGGTTCTTGGGCATGACCATGAGGATAGGCATCAGGGCGATGTGCACCTTCCGCAGCTGTGCCTGCATTCCCAAGTGGCTGCGAAGTCGTGGCGTGGTCTTGGGTCCTGCTGGGGTCGTATTGAGCGCCAGTTGCAGCTGTACTGGTAGTTCCAATGGGTGCATCTGTACCGACTTGCGCAGGTCTTCCGTGAGCATCATGTGCGTGGAGGCCGGCTGAACCGCTTGGCTGGGCTAGCTCTGTGTATGGGGCCCCACTGGTGGTCTTGATCTCGTATATTGGCTGTCCTGTATGTCCCGCAGTTGTATTCCGACCCTCGTTTCCGGCGCTCATCTGGTCGTAGATTGGGTGTTGCTGACTGGGATTGATATTAGCACAAGTCACAGTTGAAAGAGGGAAGCTCAAACCCGTCAGCAGTGGACGACGATGTCTGCGCATCGTGGGCGACAGTGTCATCTTTCTTGTGTCCGTGAAGGACGCTCTTGATCTTCTCCATGTCGTTGCTGATTAACTGCGATGATGCACACTGCAGCGGGAGGATGAGCTTGGAAGGCTCTAGTTGTATTCAAGGATCAGCTCAAGCGCGGTGCTAGAGTATGAGAAAGCAGGGCACAGCTCGTGAACTACACGACATGATGGCGTTTGTTGTAGCTAGGCAGCTTGACGCCGATGAGGTCATACAGATGGGGTAGCTGCAGGAGCTAGACGGCCGCCTTCCAATAGAACGGCCAGCTGCCGCGTTCCAGCCACGAACAGCCACGCCTTATGCCCATTGCAGCGGTTCGACCTGTCTACGGTGCAGTGTGAAGGTGTTGATGTAGCCAAAGCAAGTTGTTTGACATGCGGGGCAGCGTCATCCTGGTAAGCGATCACTTCGATTCGAGCCATGAGCCTCCGATTGAGGCTTCGGAGGATCCTCGGCAGACACACACGTGCGAGGATGACTAAGGTAGCCCCCTCCATGGATTGGCAATGCTGCTCCATCCGGCATCATTGGTTGACCACTGGGTGTATTTGATATCAAGACAGTCAATTTGCGTTGGCGGTGTGTACAAATATAGGGATGACTTCACCGATCGCGTCCCACACAAAAGTTACCCCACACTGTGTTGCGCAATTTCCGAGCACCTGACCATGACCCATTGAGGTAGGCCGGATGCAGGCACGCGGCGAGTGGACGGACGTGGGTGGGACGTCAGATCTTGACAGAAGTTTTGGCGGCAAAGGGTTCCAGTAGAGCGTCTAGGATGGGTCGTCTAGACAGACCCCAAGTTGCGCCGCGTATTGCTCGAATACGCTGCCGATGCCATCTGGAAGCTCGGCATGCAGTACCTCAACGCACCATCCCAACCACCTTCCGCAACCTGCGCTGCCACTATCCGACAGTCAGCGAATGAGGCCTGAGATTGCGCGAATTACGACGGTGGCAAGCCATGGATGCCACTCCCAACGGCAGTTCACCCTCCAACAGCTTAGCGCTCACCCACCAGCAGTCTGGCCCACCTTTGCACCTTTCGCTAGGAAACCCTCGGCCGACCGAACCCAGTTGCTTCACGCCGTCTGTTGCGCTTTTCGCGCCTGCTTCCATTCTAGAAAACTTCTACCGCCAGGCATGCATGCAGCAACCTAGTTTCTCAATAGCTGACCCCCCTTCGCTCGTCGGTTCAGCGTCGTAGCGAGCCTCCGTCACTCCCAAGCCCAACATCGCGTTATTACAGTGCAGGCCGCGACCAAGCTTTGCACTTCTCCGCGTTTTCTTCTAGCCTGGCTGCGCGTTTCATCCGCCGCATCGCTGCCCATATACAACCCACCATCTTCCCCAGTGCACAGTGCCTGACCACTGGAGCGTCCCACCGCAGTTTCGGATACTCCATCTTTCGCCCAGCACTCGACCAGGGCTAGCTCAACTGCAGCGTCTGTGCCCCGACCCACTCCCTAATCAGCCTCACCCTGCTGCCGACATCATACCGGACCATCCTTCCGAGTGCCCTCTTCCTTCTTCTCCAACAACACTTTCACACTCCGTCAACATTCACACCATCACTCACACACGCCTACTTTAATCTTCCTCGCTATTCCTGTGCTGGCTTACACGTTCCGGTTCAACTATACTCTTCGCCCACAATGCCTGGCCACCTTCGCACTCGCTTAAAGCGCGTTCTTACTGCTGGCTCACACAAGAATGCAAAACCAGAGGAGCCAGAATCTGATTTCTACAAGCCTGGCGAGAAGATGCCTCCGCTAAAATACCGTCGCGCCGTCGATCCCGAACACAAGAAGAAACTCGAGGAATTCAGCTTTTCGACAGCATGGCGCCGGCACAGCAACGCCTCGCTGTATTCACCCATGGGTAGCAGGCTACCGAGCCGTAGGAGTAGTTTCAGGAGACGCAGCCGCAGTCGTAGTATGCACCGAAGTCGGAGAGGAAGCTGCTCTTCAGACTACGATGCTGAAGAGTGGGTAGACAGCGGCATCGGAGCGAGCATCGCTGGTGACGACAGGCCCGCAAATATCAAAGAGGCCTCCGACGACGAAGGCGACGTGCTCAATGGTGTGTTTTATCTTACGTATATATGACCGATCTTTTACTGACGTGCCTAGTCGGCCTCTCTCGCAATCCAACCGAAGACCCTCGTGACGCTCGTCGACAAGCCGCTCGCCGCTCCAGTTCCGTTCAGCTAACATCGAGACCCGCCACTGGCTCCGACCGCACTCGTAATCCCTCACAACCCTTTTCAGCTGAAGAACTCGAGATCGCGCTACAAAAATCACACCTCGAGGCCACAAAAGAGGAGTCGGATAAGAGTGCCAACGAGAGTCCTTTTGAGGACTTTGACGACCCAAGCCCCTTTCTCAGACCGCGTGGTGGATCCATTTACGTACCATACAATGGTCAGGGCACACCTCCAAAGCTGCCTTTCTGGGGCACTGCGTACCCCTCATGTGACGACGCGCCCTCCGCTGGCCATTTCTCGAGACGGCCATCCGTTTTCCTTGCTTCTGAGGATGGATGTTGCACACCGCAGTACGATCGCCGTGAATCGTTCTTCGTGCCAATGGATGCTCCAGGCCTAACGCAAGCACGTCGAACTTCCGTCTTCGTACCCGCTGACGACGAGTGTATATGTCCTCCACCAGCTGCCGAAGCACCGAAACGCAAACCCCAGCCTTGTGCTCCATGTGATGCCATTGCCGCAATCCTCGCAAGGCCCGATTGATTTTCCTCTCTGCATTAGCGTTCATTTCACTGTCGATATTCGATTCATTCGGTCTGTACATATTGTCCATTGCATTTCTCTGGCGTTATCTCCATGTAAGAACCCTCTGATTGGTTCCATGTCTGCAAGCCAGGATTTGGCCTTTTCCTTTACGGGCTGGGATTACTTCATAGACTACATTGTCAATGGTTTTTCGTTCTTCATATCACATAACGAAATCTTCTACGGTCTCTGTCTCATCACATTTTTCTTACTACTCTTGAGCTCCGTCTCGTGTATATGTGCGATTACAAATGCACTCATAATACTCGAATAATTGATAATTCACGAGTTCACCACATGGCTGCGCATTCAACAAACCTTCAAACCATGATTGCTGCGGCGGCAGTACGTGTTCAACGTTTAGTGCACCTGCGGTCTTCGGAGCCGCCCACCCACGCGCACATCCCATCCCAGCGATCATCGCCAACCAACTACAATTCATATGCAATGCATCGTCACTCGCTGAGCCTCACTCTAACAATCCCAGTCTCAGCATGCGAGAGAAAAAAGGACAACTCCCCAATGGCCATCAGACACAACAGATTCTCCTTGCAGAACACGCGTCGCATTGCGTCGTCGCGTCTTCTCCTTTACCGACAAATGGCGCGCGCGTGCGCGTGTGCGCGATTGATCAGCACGTTGTTCCTTTTCCCTTTGGCTGTGTCCCAGCGCGGCGGTAGGCACGTACTCCACCATATGCATTGCTGTTCAACACGTGAGATTTTTTCCGCGGTGTCTGCCGCTTGCTCTTCGCATCGACGCGCACTCGGCCCTTTTCCATGCGTCGTTTTCGTGGGGTTGAGAGGTCGGTTCGGATGTTCAAAGCTTGCACACGTTATGCTAAAGACTATGCTTGATGCGTATAGTGTAGTATAGTACAGTACAGTATAATCCTAGACATGCACCAAATCCCGATATAGGTTTTTGGTTTGTGGAAGATCTGTACCACCAGTAGAAAACCGCCCGTTGAAGAAACCTACGATCCGGCTTTTTTCTGAAAATGTCACGCCATGAATGCAGTTGTGCGGTCGGAATGAACAGTTGCCGATACTTTCCGCTCATTGAGACACACGGAACAGGATACCCCTTGACGCAATCTCTATTCGCGGGGCATTGGTTGGGGCTTTTCTTCCCATTCCATCATCCCGTCTATGGTGCGGAACAAATAGCGGGCGGATGGGAGAATGGAGGGGCAGCACAGAGCACTCCGCACGCGTAGGTAGGGCGGGATACCATTTACGTATAGGCCTTAGTCTCAATTTTGCCTCTCTCTGTTCGCTTGTTGGTGCGGTCAGTTCTGCCCCCACCCCGCGCTTGCTCACGACTCGGCGGACTGGGCAGATCATAGCTTCATGTAATGATATGCTCGGCGGCATCGCGGAACACGGACGTCATTACGTAGATGGACTTGGCTCTTGTGTCCGCTACGCCAACCGGTTTACTTACTTCTTGCGAGTTGTGCATTGTATGCTTGAGGCGAACTCACGATTCATGTCTAGGGCATATTGCGCATAGCATGAGTTATGCGGGTTGTACGTGCGAGTTAGTGATTAGTGATTCTTTTTGTTGGGACCCCAATTCGGATAGAGCGGGTGGGATGAGCGGGTGTGGGAATAAGGATTGAGGGAGGACATAAGGATGATGGGGTGATGTAGGATGTAAGACATGTGTGTAGTTGGGTTGGATTGTGCCACCGGGAGAATGTCATTATGTAGCGTATGAGTGAACGAAGGCTTGGGTTACCTTCTTTGGTCTGCAAGGTACCTAGAGAGAAAGCCACGATACGACATGAAGACCGACTTGTACGCCTTGCTGCTTTGCAATGCATACGGGGCATCTTCGTGGTCGAAAAGAGCTGGAGTATCATGTGGAAATGAGTGAATGTTTCCTAGGTAGTATGGATGCATTGATACATGGCTAATAGTATAGGCGTGGTTGAGACATACAGCGCTAGGCTCGAAGTGATGTTACCTATTGTTGTACAAAGATTCTTGGTAACAATATAGGTGCGAGACAGAGATAAAAGATGTTTTTAGCTATGCGAGGTTATATTCAAAGAGTCCTTGACCCTGTGCACTTATCCTGGTAGCTTGTTGATTACCTCAAGATCGGCAAGAAACGCTGCATCAGATATCAATGTAATGAGAGGACCAGAAAACAAACGGAGACTTTCTGGTTCTCCTACCACTATCATCAACAAGAATCAAGATCGACGAAGTGTGAAGTCCTGAGAGTTTCAGTGGCATATAGTAGCCATTCCTGTTCAGGTGCGCAAACAGCGTAGAAGTCTTCTGCTGTCCGGGTCTTGAATTGTAAGCTATTATTTCTTTCACGGCAAGATTTGTTCTTGTCTTCATTACGAATACCAAACAGCACTGTACTCGTTTCGCCCTTCTTCGTCTGTATTCAATTACATCCATGTTTTCTGTTCACCATTTGACATCCATATGCGAAGACTACAAGCATCTAGCTATTCCGGATCTGGAAATCGCGTCCCGGCACGTTAAGCGGTGGAGTATAGACTAAGAAACGGAGCTGCGGGATAGAGATTGCGGGCTGTGGATCTAGAACATACGAGATGGGTCCCTTAAGGCGCAATAGATGTAGTAAATAGAAACACTAAGCATTCTATCATCCGAAACACATACGGAGCTGTATTATAAACTTGACACCGGAGATGAGGAAAAAGGCTATCTTTGTGCTGGTACACAGGCTGGATCTAAATGCTGAACGACAGATTGTGTGAGCTACAATTTGGACGTCGAAGCGCGCATTCTAGAGATACAATTGCGGGGAGGGTGCTTGAAGATGTGACGGAGATTCTAGAATGTGCCGAGACGCAAGCCAAGATCGGAACTCATATGAGATGTGTTGATGACTTTGGACACCCGGGTACAGGATGGCTTTCCTGGGCACGGCGTACCACTTGTGCCGATGGGCCCCAAGATTTGTGGCTTGCTGCAGCTTGTATCCTATTATATCAACGTTGTGCTGACATCTAGTTCTTGTCAGCGACACAAACGATTCAGAGCTACTGTGCCGGTCGCATTTGAGACATCGCTGCTCTACATTACCTTGGTGTGCTCCACCACCGATCTGGACAATGACAACAGATTACCATCTGTTGTACACGACGCTCAAACTGATAAAGATAGATATCACTATCGATGTAAGGACGATGGAGGATGCACTGACGACGAGTGCTAGGTGGTTTGTTGACGAAAAGCTACACGCAGATCTGCCAGGCTCCAAGGACAATCGCACACGCGAGCGCCTCGAACGATAAGATTCAGACGAACTGTCTTCTCTATCTCTAGCCAGGTAGTTCGCGCATGTCTGGGTATGCTCAGTGAGGTAATTCCCATGCATACTCGACAGTAGCGCAACGTCGCGATTCCGGGTGTCTCGGAGATGATTGAATCACGAACCATTCCTTGCCAATGGGATTACTTCCGATGCGCGTTACGATGGTACGATCATCGCCACGCACCCCAAGCTGCCCGACCGCCTCGCTCTTACCAGACTATCTCGACGGCCCGCCGTTGCGAATGGTAGGTGCAGGCAAAGTTCGCAGTAAACATGGCAACAAGAGCAGCGGAGACCCTGACAACATGCTGGCGCGGGAAATGAGCCATGACAGTGCCCTCTTGCACCACAAAATCTTGTGAAAAGCTGCAGACTCTGGACAAACATTCCCGCATCAGGGCAATCTGTCGCACAGAAACTCCACACGGCACAGGAAGACTATGCCCACCCCTCGTTAGTCCTCCGACGCTTTACTGCTTCGCTGCAAGCTGCCCGATATCGCCATGCGCCGAGATACGCCATTGACGGCAGAGGCCCAGCTGCTCGCCCCACTCTGGCAGCCCGAGCCGACGACTCTAACATCGCAGCCGCAGCGAGACAAAGTCGACAAGTACAACGAAGTCAAACACCTGGAATACGATAATGACATTTCGTCTTTAGCGCTAGGATTTGTTCCATTCCCCTTTACCTCTGGTGGTGGCATTACATACAACACAATGGACGCTCCAGAAGCGCGCAGGTTTTCCACGAGTACGGCTGAACGCGTCGGCTTACTCAAATCGCACGACAACGCGGCGAAGCAGCGTCAATATGGCGCAATTCCTGATCCTTCAGAGATTGAGAGTTTACTGGGAGGAGAGGGGACGACAGAAGAGCTGGGAACAACGGCGGGACAGGAAGCCAAGTTGCTACTGAAGTACAGCGTTCCGCTTATGGGGACGTACTTGCTGCAATACTCGTTCAGTCTTGTCACCATATTTGTCGTGGGGCATAGTAAGTACTCAGAACAGAAAGAGTTTCGGACGCAAGCTGATTGACACCCCCTATAGTCGGGACGGATGAGCTTGGTGCAGTATCTCTAGCTACGATGACCGCCAACATCACCGGACTTGCAATCTACGAAGGGCTGGCCACATCGCTAGATACCCTCTGCGCGCAGGCCTATGGTTCCGGAAGGAAGACCATGGTGGGCCTCCATCTTCAGCGCATGATACTCTTCATGCTGGCTGTTACCATTCCCATCGGAGCGATCTGGCTGTGTTCTGGCTGGATCCTCGCAGCCCTTGTTCCGGAAAAAGCAATCGCGCATCTTGCTGGATACTACCTCTCTTTACTTCTTGCCGGAGCACCGGGCTACGCCATCTTTGAAGCCGGCAAGCGGTTTACGCAAGCCCAAGGCCTTTTCAATGCTTCGCTTTTCGTCTTGCTTATTGCAACGCCCATTAACATAGCTTTGAACTATGTTTTCGTCTTTGTTCTGGATTGGGACCTTACAGGTGCTGCACTTGCGACTGTCATTTCCAATAACCTTTTACCGTTGTTGCTCTGGATTTACGTGTACTTTGTCAATCCATCTTCGCTGGAATGTTGGGGTGGCTTTACCAAAGCTGCTTTTACGAATTGGGGACCCATGGCAAAATTGGCCGTCCCAGGCATCGTCATGGTGGAGACGGAGTGGCTTGCTTTTGTAAGTTCTGGATCGTGTATCTGCGAATATCGACTGTATGCTAATTTTGCTACAGGACATTCTTACTTTCTCGACAAGCTATCTTTCCACAGCCCACTTGGCGGCGCAGTCGATGTAAGAACTACTCCTCTTTAACGCATCAAAAAATACTGACATCAGAAGCGTCATGACACTGGCAGTAGCTATTTACCACGTACCTTTCTCTGTCGGCGTGGCTGTTTCAACACGCTTGGGCAACCTAATCGGCGCGGGTTCCCTCTCCGCAGCCCGTACCGCCACAAAAACCTACGTGTTGACCTTCCTCGCCATCGGCCTCATTGACTTTGCATTCTTGACTGCTTGCCGAAATATCCTTCCCAAAGCATTTACAAGCGATCCGGAAGTCGTCAGCATAGTAGCCACCGTACTACCTCTGCTTGCCGCTTTCCAATTCGCCGACTCCACCACTGCACTAGTAAATGCACTTCTCCGCGGCTTGGGCAAGCAAAATATTGGAGGGTGGTGTAACCTTTTTGTTTATTATGTTATTGCTGTGCCGTTGGCACTTTTCCTTTGTTTCAAACAGGATATGAAGTTGGTGGGACTTTGGACTGGGTGTGCGGTAGGCTCGAGCTGCATTACGATAACGGAGGGTATTTACATGAAGTTCTATAATTGGGACAAGGCGGTTGACGATGCACGAGAAAGGCAAGAGTAGAGGACTTGGAGTTCATGAGGTTTAAGTAATGTGGAGAGAAAGGGCGGTAGAAGAGACAGGTGTGAAGTACCCATGACTTGATTCCGCGAGTAGTCTGGATGTGGATAGCGTCACCAAGAAGATATATGGCTAAACCCAACTTTAAGACTGAGTGGTTGATGTTTCTTGAGTGCCTCCAATACGAGCAAAGCCAGATGTCCAAAGTCAGTTCATTAGTAAAGCAATAACAACATAAAAGCACGACGGAGATGGCAACGGGCAAAGCGTCAGATCCAAAAAGATCCGCATAAGCTATATAAGGTATCTACGACGATCCTTGTCATGATGTCTCCATGAGCTACTGCTTTCGAAGCACTCTTCCCATATTCAAAACGCATAAACCTGAACGCTACACAAAGAAAACAAACATGCTGTACCAGTAGGTACATTTCCATTTCTATTATCAGGCTTCCCTTAGGCCGGCCTCCTGCTCTCATATACCGTCGACCAACCTATCGGCGGGCGAACTCGATGTCGGTCTTGGGACGCGGCTTGATGTTCGGGTCGTACCACCAGATGCATACGACAAGCGTGATCATCATAGGCAGGAAGTCGTAGACGTAGATGGGCCATTCGTGCGAAAGTAGGTAACCATCCTATGCTCTGTTAGCAATCTGTCCAAATGCACAAGAAGCGGAAGTGGAGCGTACCTTTCCCATAGCGTATTCAATAACCCTGCAAAGGTTACGGATAGTGATACAGACACTAGCCGCATACAAGAACCAGATCAGCTTCGTCCACGGGATATCCGCGGATGAAGCTGTAGGTCCCTTTTGGAGTCGTACGTGCCAGATACTCGCTACGACGACGAAGAAGCCGAAGATAAGGATTTGAAGGATCAGTCCACCGAGGATGATGTTCTCGCCGCGCTTGAAACCGTCTTTGTCATTGGCTGAGACGAGCATACCAGCACCACCGGCTTGAATTAAGCTAGGATCCAGGTTAATATGGTTGTTCATACAAATTGTGAACAATATGTAGGGACGTACAAGCACAGAATGTCGCCGCCAACGAAGATCTTGGTCAACCAGTTGACCCGTATCAGAGAGTACTCAGCAGAGTCCGTACGTCGGATAAGACGACCGAGAATCATGTAGATGGAAGCGGCGAAGAGGATGGGCGCCAGGAGAATGAGTGTAGACTGGATGATGTACGGTGTTTTGCCTTCGGTATCGTTGTGGGCTGCGGCACGAGCAGAGTAACCTATAGCTTCACACTAGGGCGGATGTTAGCACCTTGTTATCTATTCAAGTATGTTCATGTGTAGAAGCTGGGAAAAATTGGGTAGCAAAGTACGTACCAGAGCTCCAATGACGAACGGTATACAAAACCATGTCTTATTCTTGACGAGGCGGAATGTGTGAATGAAGAACAGTATGAACATAACGACAGCGGCGATGGCACCGGCTGCGATGGTGGGGGTGTACGGCCAGAGCACATACTCTGGCACCGCTGAGGAGTCATCTGCTGGTGTCGACATCTTGTGGTGGGGATTAGGTGTACGCGGTAGGCGTCAGCGGTAAGAGCCCGTCTGATATAACAGAACCAGATCAGAGAGACAAGTACTGAACTAGATGGTATGAGTAGTTTTTGAGGTGGTACACCGTTGAAGTAGTGGTGTTTTAACTGGGGTTGGCTGATGGAGAAATAAATGGCATGGTCTTTATGTATAGAAGTCGCAACGGATACTTGTGGGGCACAGCCCACCTAGCCGTATCTCGTACATAGATCCTCTAGACCCGTACATAGATTGCCCGAGCAACCCCTTCCCGCCGCCCGTTGGGATATGTAGATGCCTCAGGGAAGGAGGCGTGCGGTCTGTGCATACGACTAGCGTCCTCGGATACGACGCGCCAATCGCATTGCTCTGTGAATACTCGGCTCCACTCTTTTCTATCATTCTTTGGGTGATGGCTCGAACTCATACATTAGCTGTCCGCGTATAGTAGCATCAAACACGGAGTAGCAGGACAAAAGTCTTCAGTGTCGCGTCCAGAATACGTCGTTACGCTTCTCGTAGTCGGTGCAGATAGAAAAGCTGTCTGCCTCGCTCGTTTCGCACAGCCTCCTCCTCAATGTACCTGGATCAGGGTATGATTCTTTCAAGTCGATCGATTATTGTCGATAACGGTGGTCTGCATAGTAAGTAAGTGGGTGGGTACTTGAGCTAGGCCGCTTTCACTTACGACTTAAGACTTTATCAAGCCTACCAAGCACTCCTCGCAAGCATTTCCCAAAGCAGTTTGACAAGAGGAACAAACAATGCCGATTTGGTGTTAAGATATTGTTTCGATGCAATAGCTGCACGTCTGTTGGTAACCGTCAAGCAAAATCACGGTCCAGTGTCTCCGCAATGGGCAGCATTGCCGCATCGAACGGCCTGTTTCATGAACCAAGGGCTCACTTCAAAGCAGGCTGGAGGTATCTGCAGTTCGAGGGCATGACGTTGAGGGGCGGTAGAAGCCCGCATCAATTTCAGGCTTCATGTCGTATGCCCTGAATATGGCGTCGGCGGTACGGAGGCACCACGAATCTGCTCCTTCGGCCACTGCAACCACGACTTCCATTCACTAGGGACCATGTGATCTGCAATGAGAAGTATCTGCTCCGCGACTCCTTCCAGATACCAGTAGTTCTCTGCTGCTCTATGCATGATGACAGCAAAGTGTGCAAAGATGATCAAAGATCCTGGTTGCCTCTCCGATAAGAGCTCGATATAGCGGTCCGAGACAAGATGTATCCATATCTTCAACAAAGCGTCGGAAGGCGGCTTCGTAGATTTCTCTGCAACCTGGAATACGAGCTCGAGGATATGACAGGCATATCCATATGCATCGACAATGTCGGGAGGGTAAACGTGATGGACGACCTCGGAGAACTTGCGGAGCTGTACGAGCTCAGTATTGGGTGGTTGCTCTTCGGTCTGCCAATTGATATTCTTGACGTCGTCTGGAATCACACGACCTAATTCACTCTCCTTCATCTGTTCATAGACCCCTGTTACCATGGGTCTAATTCTCCGAGTCAGGACGAGATTGGAAAGAACGCTGTCGAACACATGATCCAAATCATTGTGGATTGCAAGTGAAGCGACACACGCATGCGGGAACAGCGTGCCGGCAAACAATAGGACTGCTTTAAAGTTCGAAGGATCGATATCGCGAACCATTGTCTGGAAGTTGAGCAGAGACGCTTCATGGTATTTCTCAGCTTGGTACGAGTATTGTTGGGCCTCTTCTGGTCCTGCAGTTCGGCTCAAGTGTAACGCACTGAGTGCAAGAGCCGCTTGGAGAAGATATGGATGATCGAATGCAATCTGTATCAAAGTAGTTGTAAATACGTCCTCGGCGTCAGTATGCGCTGCGAGACTTTTGGCTGTGACGGTCGTGTAGTGACTACCCACGCAATTAGCTTACGCTTCTAGGTGTCTTTCTTGTACATCGATAAAAAAGTTCTGTTGCTCGTTGAGATCATACCAGACCATGGAACCACAGTCATGTACTGAGAGACTCAATCACACATGAGAGTACGTACTGGAGCAATCGTAGTTGGGGTATATTCAATGCCAAATCTGGTTGACTGGAAGCGCCATTGATAGTGATGGATCCAAAATCTGGTAGTGGTTGTTGGTCAAGAAAACCGGAAGTGCCATCTGTGGATGATGGCGTAAAAGCTGGCGTTCCAATCGGTAAAGGCGACACGTTCGAAGCCTCACGACTCTCTTGGCCCGTGGATGGTCGATATTCACACACGGTGCCTTGCTTTACGCAGTTTGCGCAATTTGGCTTTTGCTCGTCGCACTTGAAGATGGTCAGTCGTATGTAGAATTCAAGATTCGAATGGGAAGGCGCACTTTGACATGGCGGCCTTTGCATGGTAAGCAGCCGTTTCGCGACTTCTTATGGGGCTTGCGAGTCTTAGCTCTTTCCATGTTATCTTGTCGCTGCGAGGATCATATCGGTGGTTTGTTTAGGGAACGTGATGACAGTGGACGATCAAAAGCTTAGGATGCGTGACGAAATCGGGCAGTCTGCCTTCACGCTAAAACATGGTCTGTGCTCCCGAAGCTGCCGTAGGCTGTGCGACTCAAATATCCGGAACACGGAATTGTGGCTGTGGTATCGACGATCTTGGCAAGCATATACTGAGTTACATGGATCAAGGAACGGCCGAAGCACTGAAAATAGAGAAAGTCATGTATAACGTTATACATACATTCTTACATTCATGGTCAACGTAAACGTCGTATCGAGAACCTAAGTGGATATCCACGTCCCACGCTAAGTCGAGTAGATATTGTAACGCCAGTCCAATGCTCATCTTCATGCGATTACTGCTCGTCGTCTTCCTCTTCATCTTCTAGATCGGTCCGCTCAACAATCAGATTACCGCTCCGTCCGATACGCTCTTTAATCGTACCACCAGTCTTGAGCTCATATACCTCGCGCGGCATAGGGCTAACGAGTTGGAACTTGTACTCATGCTCGAAATCTGTTGGTTTCTCTATGTTCTCCTGTACACCTACCTCAGATTGCAGGATATCGTAGCATTCGACGAATGCATAGAGTTCCTCGATCTGTGCATCTGCAGCGAACTTGCGAACCACGCGCTCTGCATTCGGCATACGAAGACTGATGCGCACGATGTCCTTTTCCTCAGGCTCGGGCTCAGAGCGTATAGATGCAGCGCGCCATTGCCTCCATTGCGCGAGATTTTGTGCGTATCGTTCGATGGCTTGTTCGCGTTCGAGTGCTTCCTTTTCTTCTCGAGCTTTGCGCTCTGCTTCCTCCTTCTTCTTGCGAGCTTTCTCTCGGTCAGCTGCGAGTGAGCGTTCATATGCGCTATTTTGTTGTTCTCGGATGTTTCGTGTCGCTTGTTGTTCCGCGCGCTGACTACGCACGCGATTGAGCGGCTCTATGTGTTGCTGCATTGCCTGTCGTAGCTTGGCAATGTATTGTTGTGGGGGCGTAGGACCAGCTACACGCGCGGCAATCCCCATAGCTGTTGACGAAACTTGGGGTGTATGTACAATGAGACCCGTGAACGGGAATTTGGTGCACGACAGGGCGGCGGAAACTTGATATGCCTCGGAATCTTGCACGTTGCCAGCCCAAAGTATGATGTTGTTCTCGGGGTTTCGTACGAACTCCACGACCTCTGGCGAAAGAAGTGTATCCCGTACAAAGGATGATGTTTCATCATGCTCTGGGCTGACCAGCACCACCATTAAGAACTGTAGGTTCTTCTTCGCTAGATCAAAAGCTTGGGCGTATCCGCTCTCGAAGAACGGCAGGTTGTGACTTCCATATTCCTCCTCGAACTCGCGGATGAAACGCGCCGCTGTGTCTCGTGGGTTCAAAGGTCGGCGCCCGCTCGCGCTGCGCTGAGAGGCAGGTGTGTTGATGTTGCTAGCTGTAACCCTCCCCCATGCGCGCGGGAGGAAGGGAAAGATCCATCCTAACAACCGGAAGGATTTCGCAAATAGGGAGTACACGAGCGAGAATGGCGCAAAGAATATAGCCAGTACTAGCGGAACTTGTGTACTGACTTGGCTTTCTGGCTGTGGGACCACCCTCGGAGCAGGTTCTGTCCTCACTCTCCTCCCACTACTTGTAGATGATCGTGGTGAGGCAAAACCGTTTAGTAGTGTCTCTTGTCGGCGGACGTCTTGGGGCGGTGGTAGTTGGGCGGCAGCAGCAGCCACTGGGTCTTCGGTCGGTTCGCCGTCGAAGAAGCGCGTGACCGCTATATTGACATTCCATTGCGCGCGTTGGAGTATCGGTATCGCATCAGATGTCGCTTGGTCGGTAACAGCGGTGTATTGTTGAAGCGCGGCTTGCTGGTCGGCTGTGAGAGATGCGATGTCCGTATCCGCCATGTTGGCTCCGCCACCAACTTTATTTTCGGTCGAGAGGTTCGGTTGTGTAAGATTATATCTCAACGTGGACGAGTGATATATATCATCGGAAAGGACTGTGAGATGACAGTGGGACGTAGGGTGAAAGTATTGGTGTACGTGTTGCTTGGCCTTTGCTGCGATGATGTAGCGATGGTCGGAGCTTTCCCTCCAACTAACCGCGGGACAAGGGTGAGGCTGACCTTGGAAACCCCGGCCGTTGCCACAGAGCACTACCAATCGTGGGGTACTCTTGCAATCCCTTGACACAGGAAACTAGTCAGGGTAAAGCCCCGCACCAATTACATGCTTGACAACAATGCGCAGTATTTGCGAGCTTGCGGGTCTCGGAATCTTGATAGCCAAGAACATATACGTCCAAAATCGAGATTTTTCTCATGACAGGCATATCATCGCCCGCTTGGCGTAAGTTTACCACAGCGTGATCCGAGTAACGCCTGCTAAAAACATTTACAGCAAGCGGTAAGGCGTCGCACTTGTAATGCGAAGATCACTCGTTGTAAGTTTGTCTGCGTTCGAATTGCGTACGAGCCAGACACTGACTCAAATTAAGCGATTCGGGTAGTGGGCACACACAAAAGACTCAGTCTTCTTTTTTTGCCTTTGCAATGCCCTGACAAAGCTCCAGCGAAACTTCCGATAAGATTATGTTTGCATTCTTAATCAAGGTAATCGTTGCAAGCATGTCTAAGTCAAAAGCGTTGACGCGCTTCTTTTTGACCTGTCAGCATTAAAACAGCACCGCTGTAAAAGTTTCACAGTAGTGGCCTTTCTATCGACTGACGTAGAATGATGGAAAAGTTTGGAAGAGATTAAAGATATCTATAGCAGTAGCTGGAAGTCGTACAGGTGACGCAAGTTCAAGACTACAACAGCGATGACTCCAAACAGTTCTGCATATGATGAATTTACTTGCGATAACCCATCACCGATCAAATATACCCTTGTGGTGTTGCACCGAGCATATCTACCTAGGCAGAGAGTGGACATAACCTCAAACGTTCGCAACTTCCGCGACACAAACGATACCAAAAACCCTACACGAACGATGTACTAGGAAATCAAGGCGACATGAGGTAAGTCTTGCCACACTGTCTATTCTGGATACTATGGAGAAGTCACGTAGGAACAGCTAGGTACCTATGGTTCAAGCTCAAAATTCCATATGCACCACTATTAAGGAAGCCAGCGCAGCACCCACCACAAACCTATTCATGAACGCTGCAACATATCCACCTTGACACTCTTCTCACCCTCAGAAGTCTTTGAATTCTCCTCATTGCTCTTTTCCTTCCCCATACCCAAAACATAGCCGTTGCTCCCCGCAATAACAATTTCGAATTTCCAGTTCTTGTAGCCTGTATTTGTCGCACACTCTTCGCGCATATTTCCCTCGCCCCAAAGTGCACATTTAACGATAGTGCGACTATTCGCGTCCTGACACTCTTCTCCCAGATTAATAGATGGGGAGCGCTCAAAATAGATATTGAAGCTGTTGCACATCTGCGCACGTAACGTGGGTGTGCTGGTAGGTGTAGCGGAGTAGTCGAATCCGTTTGGGAACAGAGTGGTCGATGAAACTTCTGGCTCGCCGTCTAGGTTAGATCTCCCCCACATGAGACATCTACTCGCACACTCGGTTGGACTGTATGCTTCCAGTTCGTGATATCCAAGGTAGTTCGTGCCGACATATGATGCATTCGCCCCACAAAAGGCGAGGGTATAGCCATGGGGTGTGGTAGCCTCTAGAGCTGGAGTGCGAATTAATGGAGACGTGTAGAAGGACGACACGTTGTCTTCTTCTGGGACAGGGCCGTAGCCTGGAGCTTGAGGGCGACAGTCGCCTTGTGTATTTTGAATGTGCTCGGATGGGAAAGTTTGGAGACTACCGAGGGTTGTGGGGATAGTGCTGGTGGGGAATATAGTGGTTTTTGTCGACGAAGTGGTGGATATTACTGTAGCGAGTGTGGGAGTAACCATGGTGGTAGTCACGATACGTGTGAAGGTAGGTATGTTGGCAGCGTTGAGCGTGGCTGCTACCACACTGAGTGAGGTAGTATTAACCATCTTGATATAATTGAGTTAAAGAATAGTGAAGTACATTGAAGTGAGAAAAGTATTTTCGTGCTCCCTTGTCGTCGTTGTACGGTAGCGAACGGGTGGCTGTGTATTCTATACCACCACCTAGACGTTAGTATTGAAAAAAGCTACAACCACCATCTGGGCGCATTCCAGTGCGATTGCGAAATATTCGTGCTCGTACTCCAAGATTTCCAATATATTGCATTATTCATGAATCGCTCACCTGATTGTTTACATAGCCGACAGTCTACTACAAACCGTCATATCATCCCTGAACGCACTCTGACCTGTTAAAATCTGTCAGCAAGCCGTAAAAGTCGAGGCTCTAGTATTTAAAACAAGAGCCTAGACACTAACCTTTCAAACACCGTTCCACAACCCCAATCCACAACTCTCTCCCCTTGAACCTCGCTTCCTCAGGTCCCCACCCGTTCACTGTCTTCAGAAAGGTTTCTTTCTCCCACACATTCATTCTTTCAACCATGTCGCTTATTGTCTCAGTACTCGTCCGTGTTGTTACAATCACAGCACCCGATTTAGGTAGACGCGCAAACATTTGCGTCTCGGTACGAACGAGTAGCTCAGAAGGGTGAAGATTTGCTATGTTTCCGGCAAAGAAATCCATGGGCCGGAGAATGTGGAGTGTGGAGGCTAGAGAGCATCGAGGAGGACGGGTTTGAATGAAAATTTGGTGGAGGGATAGAGGACCGGTGTGGGAGTATCGGGACAATGTAGGAAGGTCGAGGGTTAATATGGATGGCAAAGCTGAGAACGTCAGTCTAATGTGGGCGATGGAAAGATATGAAACTTACTGGACCAAGGCAACATTGGCAGTCTCCCGTTTTCATCACCACGAACCATGACATTGACTGGTTTTCCCATGTAGGACGTTATGATGTACCCGGATGGGAAGAGCGTTGTACTGGCTTGCAAGTACCACATCCTAGTACTCTCACTTCTCTCCCAGATCATAAAATCTTCTCCGCACAGTCTCGCTACAACCTCCAATGGATGTGCCTCCAACCCACCCTCTAATTCGAAATCTTCTCTCGTCAGTTCATTCAGAATATGCTTCCTACGATGTTTAGTCTTGAAGCTGAATTTGTTAGGGTGCTGTTCGACGAGGTAGGAGGCAATTTCTTGCAGCAGCTCGCGACACGCGGATTCGCTGTCGGGAGTGAGGTGTATACAAGATGATCGGTTGCGCGATAGGAGGTGAGTGCGCGCGGCGTGGTACTCAATGTAATGTTCATCAATGGCTAGCCAGTCGCGCCAGTCCGTTGAGGTAAGCCCTAGTTGTGAGGGTTGGAGATAGTCGGAGCAAGCAGAAGTAGATTCGATAGGGTTGTTTGTGTAAGGGAGGTCAGGGAAGTAGTCGCCGTTTCCGCAGTCATCTGCGTCAAAGGCAGGCATGCGGGACAGGCGGCATTCTTCTGCTATATAGGCGCGGGTTCCAGGATTTGTGAATGAGGATAGGTCTTCCTCATCGATATCTTGGAGATTCACCATCGTCGTTGCTTGTGAGAAACCATGTGGTTCGAGCGCGGTAGTATGAGCGGTGTCGTCAGATAGTGCTGATAATGAGGCATGTGTGAAGACGGTCATGCGTCGGTGCTTCATGGCGTTGCTGTGTGTGCCGGCTCCGCTGTGGTTGTCGGCCATCGGAGCATGTTGCTGTGCATCCTCATGCTCGATCTTGACGACGAGGAACTTCTCTGGCGCAGGACCGAGAGCGCCCTTATAGAACCAAAGCCTGACTGCAGCGGTACCTATGAAGAAGAAGTAGAAACATATACCAATAACGAGAACGAGAAGAACGTACAGAGGCATTGGTCCGGGTTCTTGTAGCTGACCGGCTACCATGTTTGGCGATCAGGCAGGCGGGAGTATGACTATTGCGGAGGGTAGGAACTGCAGTATAGGTACGCTTCCAATTTCTGACGTCGGGATCACGCGTGACCGAGTATCTCTGTGGCGTACAATGTTGGTGTTGTGAAATGTTGCTCATGTTTGATAAAGATGTGAAGATGTGAATGTTGCCAAACATGCCGCACTTCAATGCAAAACGAAAGAGGGCAGTGGAGAAAACAGTGAAATCACCGGCCATGCACATGTTTATGATAGCACATGTTATAGACAATGGCTAGCAGGATTAAGAGGCAAGAGAAATGAGATTGGGAAAATATTGGGTATCGCGTTGTTTGACTATGGAAAAGGGGAAAAATGAAATTGTACTCCGTACTCCGTGGTATGTCCCTGCATGTATCAAAATAGCCAGCTGGCCAGGTACCATGCAAAACGAGATGCGCCAAAAGCTCCTCGATTATCCTTCAAACTGAAACTTGCTCGTCATACACTGAAGCATTCGCCTCTTATTCGATCTTAGGCAAAGCATCGATCTTCGCGTACAGTTCCTGTGCTTCCTCAAAGACGTACCAGACCTCCTTGGGAACACCCTTGAAGGCCTTCTCGAATCTTTCTGGGCAATTCTTTTTGCCTTCGTCCATTTCCGCAACGCCCGTTACCTTACGAATGTAGATAGCACCGATCCAGCTCTTGCCAAACTTGCGGTACGCTTCGCCATACGATTCAGGGTCTGTTTGGGTCGAGTCACCGATAAGGATGAACTTCCGCTTGGGAAACCAGCCATGAACCTTTTCAATGCGGTCAACCTTGTAAGCTTGGGTACCTTGCGTCAAGTTTGCGAGGAAGCCAGCCAAGTTCATCCAGCTAGCGTCGCGTAAGATCATGGTACCATTGGGGTAGTATTGCTCGCGGAAGTTGCGCAAGAACGGGTAGAGGTTGTATGGGGATGCGGAGAGATACCAGAAGGGCGGATTGTCGAGCTTTTGCGCCATATGCCTATACAACTCCGGCATGCCCTTGATCGGCTCTGGCTGCTCTGCGAATGTGGTGGTCAAGATACCGACAGGTGACGATGTCAGGGTCTTCTTGATTGTATCGTCGATATCGGAAAGGACGGCCCATCCCTTGGGTTTTGCGAAGGTAATATTGAATGACGTCGCCTCAGCATTGACGGCCTGGAACTTGTTGACCTGGCCGTCCTTATAATCGGTTCCGGGAATGGCCAACTCGTCTGAGCTGATACCGTCGCGGCCGCTGGGTCCTAATCTGGTTTTGAGACCATTGAGGTCAATTTCAACAGCGTGCGCTGGAAGAATTGCGTCCGCAAAGGGCTGGAGCCTCTGGGCGACTGTTGCTCTAGCCTGTTCGTCGTCTGCAAGGCCGATTTTCTCGCTGACCCATGCAACGAGCTGGGAGATGTCCTTGCCGCTATTCTTGACAAAGTAGGCAGCAACAAGTTCCGCCTTCCACCTTCCTAAGCGATTCTGGTAGGCAGTCGTATCCAGAATCCATACATAGTCGGTGTCTGGGTTTACGTTGGTGAAGAAAGGGTTCTTGCGACCAAGGTAGGAGGAAAGGTTGTCCTTGAGGGAAAAGCTGAATCGGTTGGCGAGTTTAGGCATATCTGCTTCAAATGCGGCAAAACCCGAGTTCTCTCTGGTAATGTGCTCTTGTTCAGTTTCTTCGACACGCATACGAGCCTGGCCAGCCATGGCGGAAGCGGGTTCGGGCGCCATTTTGTAGGTGATGTTGAACAAAGACGCTGGTGCCTATGAAAGTGGTGAGGTCAGGAGGTGGGTGTATTGCACGGGACGGTGGGAGGCGAGGACCATGGTTTGAGGTCATATACTTTGTGCCTGGCACTTGACCAAGGCAAGGTGAGTGGCTGTCGAGGTGTCTCACGAATGGACCAAGTGCGCATGAAGAATGACGTCTAGCCAAGCCGTAGCTGCGGCATCCTGTAGGAATGATCGCTTGCCGAGGAAGCGTCGATCCTTGAACCTTGTCGCCGCATCGCATCGCCTCGAATAGGTAGGGACAACTCAGAGACGATAATCGCAGTCTCTAACACTAACAGGTTGCGGGCATAGTCATAGGTGGTGGCAGCGAATGGTAGCTTGCTTAGCGCCGATGAGAGCAGAGTGACGCACGCAACCACAGCCAAGCGACTACAGTGTGAGTCTCTGATATCTGTAGGTGCCCGTGACAGGTTGATGGTATTCTTGAACCTGAATAACATGTCGCTGACCCCGTCTGTTGACGGAAGCCTTTACTTGGCTGTGCCAGACTTTGGAGATGGTGAGGTGGAAGATGGGGCATTACTGAAGAATTAGGCTGGGTCGTGACGTTTGACGTGTCTCGCAACGTAGTGTTAGCACGGATAGATCGGTACTGTGCTCAGGCTATGTCATCGTCACACCTCTCGGCGACAAAGAAGACGACGACGACAACAACTGCCAGACTAGCTTTGATGGTTGTGTATAGTCAACCGCCATCTGCATCTTGCCGCCACCGGTCGAGAAGACGAACCGTGGTATCACGCGGGCGCACCATAAGCAGGTACCCGGTCATGTGCTACGACTGTCTTGACGTATCCTAGGATGCTTAGTAGGAGACTGGTCTCCAGCAGCTGTGGAATCAGTGTGGATGCACGGAAAGGGTCCGATTAAAAAGCAGACTACCGGGCCGTGGGTCTGCAGCAAAAGGCCGATGGCCTATCTTGGCACACCCTCCGCCATCCAGGACGCGTAGATGGTGCCGTGTGGGGGAAGGACATGGTGGTGCAGTACAGCGATGGATGCAGCGTCGCCACACGTTGTACGCGGTTGTTTACGTTGGCTGTACGTGTGTTCGCGAAGTTGTCATGGCTTGGCAGCAAGAGGCGCAGCCCTACCTAGGTAACCGTCCGCGCGAGGAAGGAGCGCTGGAGGCCTCGATCTATACCGCGATCCCACCATCTCTCTCCTTTCCACCAAGACTCACAGACTCGGAGCCATCTCGTGTTTCGTGCGGTTCTGCGCTTTGTTTTTGCGCAGTCACTTCAAACGCTCCTGCGACCGTTTAACATTGCGGAACCGCTCCGCCCGTAGCAGCAGACATGGAGCTCAAGAAGCGCCTCAACTTTGGCAGCTTGATGCGCAAACGGTCTTGTGAGTCCCGCCATGCACTTTGGTCTGGTACACTCTAACGCATCCAGCGCATACAGCCCAGGATGTCAATATCGATCCAAATGCTGACACGCCCGAGGCCAATGCCACCAGGGGAGTGGTAGGTTATACCGCCTCGTCGCATCTTCGCAGCAGCTAATAGCGAGCAGATGCTCTTCTGCGAGTCTGGTGCCGCCAACTCGGTACGGTATTTGCCCACAGAATCATGCCGCCCTACTGACCTTTCCAGGGCGAAGAAGTCCTCCACCTGCCTACCATCGTCGAGTCCGCCGTCGCAAGCCCGAGCGCTGCATCAGCCGCCGCCAGACAGATCCGCATCTTCCTCTCCAAAGAAAACTACGCCCGCCCTCATGTCCAGTACAATGCCATTATGCTCATCAGAATCTTGGCCGACAATCCGGGCCCTTCTTTTACCAAGAACCTCGACAAGCAGTTCGCCGATACAGTCAAGTACCTACTCCGCAATGGTCAAGACCCAAGTGTAGCGCAGATTGTCAAGGAGACGCTGGATTCCATGGAGCGAGAAAAGGGATATGACACCAACCTAAACACGCTGTTCACCATGTACAAGAAGGAGAAGGGCCTTATGGCTGTTGCCGCAAAGCAGTTCGGCCCCCGGAAGCTCAATGCGCCAGGTTGGTCAGGGTCCCAGAACGTACAGGGCGGCTTCAGTTCAGGGCACAGGTCGTCGTCTAAGACATTGCCGCCACCAGCAGAGCTTGCAGGTCGCATTGAGGAAGCGCGCACATCGGCCAAGCTTCTCTTACAGCTTGTCCAGTCCACACCAGCAAATGAACTACTTGGTAACGAACTGGTCAAGGAGTTCGCTGAGCGCTGCACGACCGCCCAGCGTAGCATACACGGCTACATCGCATGCGACAATCCGGCACCCGACGATGATACTATGCTCACGTTGATCGAAACCAACGAGCAGCTCTCCCTCGCTGCTTCCAAGCATCAGCGCGCCATCCTCCAGGCCCGTCGGTTCATGGGTGCCTCGCCGTCTCCACCAGTGCAGAATGGAAACGCCATGCCGCCGCCGCCGCCAAATGGTAACACTAGTCCAGCTGGTGTGCCTACACACAGCGATGCGCCTTCGATACCCTCCATGAACTTTGGAACGATGCAGCCCACCCAACCGGCTGGCACAACATCTACCAACTATGGAAGCGACGAAAACAATCTTCCTCCGTCACTGCAGGCCGCACCGAATCGTACACAACCGAGCGCACAAGAAGAGAACCCGTTCGCTGATCACTATACGACTACATACACACCTCCAGCGCACCAGAACTCGTCATCGGCCAACGATTATGGTGGCCCACCAGATCCTTACCATCCAGGCTTTCAATCAACTCCGTCGTATCTGGGTCGGCAAGAGAGCTCTGCAAACAACTTGACCATGCACGGTGCGCAACCACCGATTCAGGAAGAAGACGAACACATGCGACCGCGCATTGAACGCCCACGGACGCCTGATCTCAACGTGCCTCAGCAACAGGCCCACGACGTTTCGCCCGTCGCTGAACGTAATACCGTCACGTACAGATACTAGGAATCTTGCGATGGAGGATCGCGCGGCGGACCAGACCCGGACAGGATGATGTGGGGTAACGTTTGACAGGCCCGATTTCTCCCTTTGGACCCAACGGGTAACGCTGATGCTTTGAAATCACAAAGTGTACATGCTCTTTCTTGTTGCGCAGAGTCGGAGAGCTCGAAATTTACAGGGCGGCTTGGAGCGCGATATTTAGGAAGAGATACCATGGTTGACTATGATTTGGATTTATAGTTTAATGTTCTTCTACCTTGCCATGCCCCGCACTTGAGCGCAAGGCTGTGACCTCATGCAGCCCCCGCGGACATGTCATGACCTCGTGCATCTCACGCGTCTCTCACCTGCAGCGATCACGCAATCTACACGGTGCCTGAATCGTCAACATTTCACGGCACGTCGATTAGCTTGGTCAGCGACGAGCCGACCATCTTCGCAATCAACCCCTCGAATGTGGAAGGCGAGACCCGACCCCCACCGCGGCGGAACAGGGACCGCTTCTAGCGCCGAAGAATTAAAAGAGGCCGTCATGTTGAAGACATACACTATTGACCAGCCCCGTTCCGCCCTTCCTCCCGTCCATGCTGACTTTGACTTCCTCATGGCATTCTGCTGCAAAAGTCCATGGCTCGCTCGCTTCCAAAATGCGTCGACACGTTGATCATTGGTACGTGACGGGGATAACATGCGCGCGCAAGCAAGATGCTGATTACAAATTACAGGCAACGGGCCATCAGCGCTCGTCCTCTCCTACATCCTACACGGCCATATCCCATACTACGTCGGCGGCCATCATGACGCGATTCTCGACGCGAAACTGCAGAAATCACCCAATCTGCTCCACCTAACACCGGATCTCTACGCGCATTTCCTGTCGTCTCTACGCTACTCGACCCAAGCGCTGCCGGTCAACACGCTGCTCGACACTCTCGTCCGACCCAATGCTGATACCGAGCTGAACCCCAAGTCCTGCATCGAGTGGCGGTACGAGCCTGAGAAGGCTATTCCACATGTTGCGATTGGGGAAACAGCCCATGCAGGTGGGCAATGGGCAGAGAATCCCGTCTCTGCAAGCGCAGACATTGGCACGTTGAGCTATGCGGAACAGTTGAGCCTCCCTGGCTATTCGTACGCAGACCACTTGGCTAAGAGCGGAAGAGGAGACGAAGCCGAGTTCGTGCGGCCTTCGAGGGTCGAGGTTGCCGACTACCTAAGGACATACCCGGAGGCGGTGGGCATAGCCGATAGCATATACACGGGGCTGAAGGTCGAGCATGTGCATCGAACGGTGCGCGGCTTTTCCATCGGAAGTCTTGGGATTCGGTGCAAGCATCTCGTGCTTGCGTCTGGCATCTTTACAGTTAACATCCCGCCTCCACTTCACCTTGCGCCCATCGCACAGATGGATTCGCAACAAGCGCCACTACTCGTTATTGGATCCGGATTCTCTGCGGCCGATGTTATCATATCTGCGCCGCCTACTCGTAGGATCCTACACGTCTTTCAATGGGCCCCCGAAAAGAGGCCGTCCCCATTACGAGGCTGCCACCACACCGCTTACCCAGAGTATGCGACCGTTTACCGCCAAATGAAGCTTGCAGCGATTACATCCAAGAAGAAGAATGCAAAATCTCCTTCTGTACGGCGCAAGTCGAATCCATTTCAACAACGCGACTGGACGCTCTACGAAGGCCTGCCCAATGCCGAGGTTGTCAGCGCATCTGTGTCCGGGAATGTAGCAACCATAGTACTACAACTGCCGTCAGGAGAAACCGTCACCCACGAAGTAGGCGGTCTAGCTTATGTTGTTGGCCGACGCGGAACCTTGGATTTTCTGTCCCAAGAACTATGCGCTGAGATTCTAGCTTCGCCCGACCAAATGAGTTCCGGCCCATCTTCCGCGCATCTGATCTCAGGCCGAACATTCCGCGCCAAAGCCGAAGCTACGTCCCTCGAAGTAGCTAGAGACGTCTTCATAATTGGTAGTCTTACTGGTGATTCTCTCATCAGACACGCAATCGGTGGTTGCGTCTTCGCTGCTGGTCGAATTTTGGGTGCCATACCAACTATTTACTCTCCTGACAGTACTCCCTCGCCTACTTCTTCAACTCCTCGATCTGCATCACCAGTATCTACGTCTGATACTGAAATCGCTGCTGAAGATATGCAGGCTAGTCCGCGGAAAGAGAAGAGCGGAAGGCGTACACCGGGCGAATTGACGAATGGGCATGCAGATTTGCACCTTGATCGGAGGAAGCTTGTAAGGTCGGTGGAGACGGCGAATGCAGAGAATAGATATTGGGTTGACTCTGGTTGGTGGGCTGGTGGACTGGGCCCGGGGAGGAGTTGAATACAGACACATTGATGTGTGGTCTCCTCATTGGCGTTAATAGTACATACCCCATGTTCCTTGGAACAAACTTATCATTACGGATCTCTAAATCCACATACACGCATTTCTAATGTATCTCATGTTGCTCGGTGTCACCATTTAGAATCAAGTGATATCATTCAGCAGCCATATAAACCTAGCAGTTGCCTCCATCAAAATAACCCTATTCAGTACACCTTGAATTCCGCAATTCTAACCTTACTGCCCACCTTCGGCGTAAAGATAACTCTCACCTGCTCCCCCTGAACTTCCTTCCACTCTACACTCGTAATGCCGTTCGCGACAACATCGCCATAAGTCGCGCCCTCGACATCACTCCATTCACCACTGTCCCCATTACCAGGCACCTGGATCTTATAATCCGTCGGCTCCGCAAAGCCTTGCTCCTCGTTCGCGAAGAATGCAAGCTCAGCCGCACTTATGCTGACGGTTTTGCCAAAATCAATTTGGAACCAGACTGTACTTCCATTGCCGACTGGTGTATCCCACCCATTCTTAGCATCTTGCTCGGGGTAAAACCATATCCGACCGTCAATAGCAGGATATGTAGATGCTTGAGTAGTGTTGCCGACGGATGTTGTACCGCGCGGATACGCCGTTGTAGCGTTGAGTTGGATTGACTGTGCGATTCGGCGGGTAATAGCTGGTGGAGCTTTTCGTTCCAGGTCGACTGAAAGACGAGAAAGCGTGGGGGATGAAGCGACTACCTTGCCATCGACCTCAACCTGCAGACCTGTGGCGTCGTAGTGCGAGCCGTCGGCATCCCACTGAACGGCAATTTCATGACCGTGGTATATGATACGTTCTGCGCGGAAATATTTCATCTGCGCTGAAGAGGCCAGGGGAGAGACTTCCAGCGTATCGTTGGCTGAGGGATGGATTCCAACAAGACCCGATAGGACGAGGTCGTTGAAGCCAGAGTGGAAGTAATGATGACTCCGCTTGAGTCCTACGATCGGTAATCCCGTGTCAGGGTAGTAGTCTTCTTCTAGATCCAGAATGCCAGTATCGGGGTTCCGATGCAACTGAGCATATTGCCTCAGCAAGTTTGTATAGTCATCAGTGTTAATAACATCCGTCTTTCTTCCCTCAGCATAATGATCCAGGAAATTGGCGAGTCCGGATAGAACTTGAGTCATCTGGAAAGGCCATACAGGGCCATTCCACTGACACTCCGGGTTCGGGCCTTCGTAACGGTACTGTCGCATGTAGTACTCGTAAGAAGGCTCCACGGTACGCAAACCGTGTTCTCCGGCTAGCTCGCTACTGTTAAGAATGTGCGACCAAGCTTGTGCGTAGGTTGCGGTATCGTCGGGGAGGTCGTGGGTCCAAGGGACCATACCGACCAGTTCGCGGCCGCGAATGGGATCCCAGTATGTGACGTTCGTGTTGTTGACTTGATAGCGGTCGATGAAATGGTCAAAGGTTGAGTTCCAGAGGGCGTCCTGTACGCGCGTTTTGAGGGCAGTGGCGCGGGAATTGTAGGTGTCGACGGTGCTTTCCAAACCACCTTTCAAGGACGCCATGTTGGCGATTGCGAGGGCGTTGGCGTACTGGTAGCTGTTTATGCTAGGGCGGAACGAGTCGCCACCGAAGAAGCCATCATAGCCACCCGAAGAATCTATACTGGAGATTGTATACTCCGTCGCATCCCGGATGGGCTCAACGTAATACAACCCTTTGTCCTTGTCGTAGGAATCATCCCAGGCATTATACACTCTCGTCATATCGTCGAGCCTCTTAACCACGTCCTCTACCACACCATCAACAAGATACCCTTGCCAAACGGCTGCGGCCATGCTTTCAGAAAATTGTCGACTGTTGCTGTTGCTGCTATACATGAATGTCGCGTAATCTTCTTTGAACCGTCGGTCGCGACACCACCGTCCCTCTAGGAGATGGAAGCCAGTTGCATCGTTCAGACTAGCCCAAGGCATAGTCTGCCACCCGACATCGTCAAGGAACTCGGTGGAAATGTAACCGTTGGAGCCTAGGTCGCGTTGATGTGCGCGGAAAATGGACCACCGGTAGTAGTAGACATCGGTGATATCTGGATCGCTAGAGTCGAAAAGAGGGATCCGGTCGCGGTACCATGCTGCATCATTGCCGTAGTATTTGTTCACTATAGCTTCGACATCGAGCGCATAGCCTTGATAAATCAAAGGAACAAGAGCGAGCGAGCTATACAGCTTCATATCGGGCGAAAAAACCAGTAGCAGATATCTCCAAGCCTAGTAGTACTTGAACATGTGCGGTGTCGTCCTTTTACATAGTCTCCTACCCTAGCTCCGTTAGCTTCCCGGTCCTCAACCGAATGCTACTGTCCCTGTCTCCAAGCTTCTCGTTGTAACATGGGTCGTGCATATTATCAGCCGTTCCGTAGCTGTTCTCTTCGGGGTATTTCTGAGAAGAGCAAGTCAATTCGTATTCGCACTCGCAAATCTACCCGACGGCGGCTCTCCGAGCCAGGATCGATATGACTTGCCCCACTTCTTCCCCGCAAACTTGTAGATCTGCATGGAGATAATTTCTCCGTCTTGTGTTGGCGAGGTTTAACTTTCGTATGTCGACGTGATGACGTAGAGTTCAGCCGGTGCCGCGGTTGTTATTGCTGTTCATATAAGTGCGGGTGCTATTAGTGACAAAAGCAAGGTATAGAACACCGCAAACCAGGTCTTGGTAGCAAGGCTAACCACGTGCAGACAACCATGCTTGAAGATAGTTGAAGACGATTCTTGGGTATCATTTGAGTCTATTATGACCCACATTCCTGTTTACAAATACAAGTTACTGCTACTTATTCATCAAAGACGCTACAAGGGCAGGACAAAAGCGCCAACTGCTCTTCAAGGCCCGAACTATCCAAACGCCGTAGTGTGTACAGGTTACGCTTCATCTAAAAAGCATAAAGACCTCTCATGTTCCAAATCGCCTCATCAATCATACTGGGTGTCCATTCTGCACCTGTCATCTGGCCAGCGATGCTCTCTCGTTTGTCGCGCGACAGTACCAAGAAGCGCTCAATGAGATCACCATCGATCACGCTCTTGACCGGCGCGAAGTAGCTGCGGAAGGCGAGATGATCGCGACCCGACAGTGGCTTGTCGTCTGACCGAAGTTGTAGCTCCAGTTGTTGGAACATCTTGTGCTGTCGGCGGGAGTTGAAGGGGATAAGTGCACCAAGAGTACCCTGGAGACCAGCCCAGAAGATGATGCGTTCACCACCTGATAGTAGGACAGTCTTCTGAATGGAGACGGGAATGTCGTTCGTAAAGTAGTGTGCGATAAGGTCGAGGCGGTTCGGCGTACCACCCAAGTAGCCCTTATCTACTAGGAGATCGGAACCATCAGGCGACTCGTCAGAAGACTCGGAGACCTTCTGTGGGCAGCGCACAAGCCAGATGTTGCCGAACTTGTCACCACCAACTGTGGTGTCGTAGTCCAGCATCTCTGATGCGGAGGTGTGGCGGGCAATAGTGTCATCGACGAAGGGAATCAGGCGATTGGGGTGGACCTGATCTTTGTGTACGACATACGTTACTGACTGCGCCTGATCGGAAACAACCAGTCGGCTGCCTTGCGTCTTGAGGTCGGTGATGCGCGTTGGTACACAGTTCGGTGCCTGAGCCTTGCGTAGGACAGACTTCATACCGCAGTCGTAGAGACACAGATGGCGACCGACACCAGCAATGAGCTTTCCTTTGAATGCAAGTAGCGCTAGAGGCGGGTCGCTGACCTCAGTCTCGTGGAAGAACTCCAGCTCACGACCGGTGGGGTTGATCTTGTACACCTGGATAGAAGCAGATGTGTATTTGAAAGGAGTGAAGCTCAAGTCTTTGGCAGTGCCAACAACCAAGAATGCTTCCTCACCACGGCTCTCGAAGAACACCAAGGCGGCGCTGACAAGTGACTGGTTGCCATTGAGCTCTACGGTGTGGGTGACAGTCTTTTCGCTCACAGGATCGACAACTTGGATACAAGAAGCCCAGCTGCCCTGAGCTCTTGGGTAACCAAAGTCAACTGCTGGAAGCTCGTCGCTATCGTCGGTGCCATTCGTTGCACCACCGTTGGCGTTCTCGACTTCCATCGAGCCGTTGGTGCCATCATCCTCCTTCTTGACACCGGCGTGTGCGATAAGCTGTTGGCGTCTGTCGGCACTTATAGTGTTGTTGTCGCTCTCGATTACGTAGAACACACCCTGGTCGTGCCATCCGACCATCTTCCTTGGGGTGTACTTGAGTGGTATGTTCTCGTAAGTCGTATTGTCCGTTAGGTCATTGAAGGTGAAGATTCTGTTGTGGTCAGCAACTAATCGTGCATGTTGTGTATGTAACAAGAACGAATTGATAACTGCTTTCAGTAGGAACAATTGGAAATTTGTTATTGCCCTCATCGTGTTTAGGGAGTACAGAGTTTCATCATTGCAGTTGGGGGAAATAGATGGAAGGTGCTTACCGTAGCTCGTTGCCGCTGACGCAGATGATTCCCTTGAATTGGGAACCATCAAAGTTCCACGCGGACTTGAATGGAATGTAGTTCAGCGGTGTCAGCTGCAACACTCCGGTACGAGGATGAGTGTAACCTAGCCATGGCCTTGAGGTCATTGCAATAATAGCAGGTTCGCGGGCAACAGTCACCTTCGCAAACTTGATAGGCTCTGGCCCAAGGAAGCGTCTCCGAGTGTCGCCAATGTCGCCAGTCATCTCATCTAGTACCGATCTGATGTATACACCACTTCGTAGACCGATGTGCAAGAACTGGCTGTATCCACGAGGAGACTTGTCCGTCATGAGGTTGATGGTCAAGTCACTAGGCGGTGAGGTGAGGGCCTGGACAGAGATACTTCGCAGGATGTTTCCTTCCATGTCAGGACTCAAGTTGAAAATCCTGACAGTCTGGTCGCTGCACCCGACAGCCAAGAAGAAAGCTCGCACACTACCCTCAGGTACATCAGGCATTGCAAGACAGTTGATAGTGCTGTCTAAAGCAATCTCCTCCTCAGCCATGGCAAGCGATCCATCTGCGTCGCATTCAAAGTACAGGATTTGGCCGGAACTTAGCGCTATAGCAACTTGTCGGTTGTTCGTGGCACAAGCTACGATAGTGCGATGCGCTGGGGGTTGCCAGTCAGTCAGACTAGCGTGCGTCGCACTTGCATCGTCATTAGGGAACTGGATGCCCTGGATGTGACGAATACCCTTAGGATGGATCTGGATGATACAGTCTTCACCGAACTGTTGCACACCAAGCGTGTTGGTGTCTGGAAGAAAGCCGGTATTCGCAGCTTCCTCGACATCGTCGCCAATTTTGAGAACGAGCGTTCTGCTGTGAAGACACATGACAATAAGTGTATCAGTTTCGTCTTCGCTGGTCAGCTTCGTAGTCCAGACGTCGGAAGCGTTCTGCGGCAACGGCGACTCAATAAGATCCAGAACCTCCAGCGCGTTCCTGGTGGTGCGGAATGAACTCCGGCCACCGGCACCGTTGATCGTGTAAACTTGGGGCGCGTCCTCCAGCGCAGGGTTGGCAACTTCCATGCCCATAATCGGATTGAGACTGGGCATCGTCTCAACTGCAGTGAGGTTGACAAGCGCCCGAGGCTTGAAGAAGGGAGGTGCGAAAGAGGTCTCAGGGTCGACAGGGAATTGATCGCTCTCGAAAACAGGATCTTCCGTCTCGTCTCCCAAAGACTCCAGTTCATACAAGATGCGGTCTCCAGATTCGCAGGCAGCGTACACGAAGCCTGCCCTCAGAATGCAAATGCTCGTCGCGACGGGGATGGTATCAAAGTATTTGATCTTGATCTTGTCGACGGTACCGCTGGTGGCTTCTACAGTAAGCTTGAAGACATCACCGTCCTCTGTTTGTAGGAGGTAGAAGAAATCACCGCCTTTGAGAGAGTATAGAGTACCAGCAACGATCATGCGCTTGCGATTTGGGTCTTCAGTGGCTCCTTCGCGGCGTGGAATGGCCAGTCGGTGCACACTTGACTTGTTGTTGAAGATGCGGCGGTATGTGATGCTATCCTCTCCACAGCATAGAACACCGCTCGGAGCGTTTGGTCCTCCAGGTACCCGGAAGAGGGTATTGGCGGTACGATCAACTGGCTCCGACCACTTCCGGACGATATGGTTAAGACCAAGGTCCAGCTCGTAGTATACCAACTCCTTCTTGATCTCTTCGTAGGCTTCACCAGTAGGGTCAGTCTCCGAGTTGGAGTAGTCTACCTCCAATGTAGCGAACATGGGATTGTCATATCCAACATCAAGTCCAATAAGGCAGTACACCAACGTCTGTGGCTTGTGTGCCTCTAGCGGTGAGGAGATGGCAATATCCGTCTGGCCACTTCGGGTAAGAATGTAGACAAGCTTGTTCTTCTCCGTCGAGGCGATCATGATAGCGCGCCCTTTCGGGTCGGCTGCTAGATACTCGCCCGGCACTACGCGTCGTATTCCAGACTTGCCGAACGTCTCGAAGTGAACGGTCTTGAAGGTATGCTCATCTGGCATGTACTCATATGTGACTAACCGTCCGGAGTCGGTGGTTATGACAATATGGTCTGACGGAGTCAGTAGAGGTTCTTAGTGTTTGCAGTCCAGTCCACCGTGGGCTCAGGGAGCTGGGAGCTCGAGGGTGTCGTGTGCTTTGAAAATCACTATACTGCTTGTAGCGGGGAAGATGGACTAACATACCTTTGGTGCCGCCTGCGATCCTGAACTTGGCTATACGACGAATGATGCCAAACACATCCTGCGAGTACAGCTCTTGGAAGCCCTTCTGTCGCCGCGAGACCTCGAGGATAGCCAGTCGTGAGCCGCTCGCTGTGAGAATCTGCTGCTTGCCGTTTCCAAGAAAGTCGCCGGAAATGGCGTCCTGTGTCGCTGTCGGCTGCTTCACCGTCAAGGCGTACAGGGACATGGAAGAGAAGCTCGTCATGGTGGGCAATGGGCGGGCGCTGGCCCAGGTATTACAGTCGCGTCGATATCTGAAGACACGCGGGTAAGGTTGAGAAACAGACCACGATCAATCAAGAGCGGTGTATGAGCTTGTTGAATGTGATGCGCGCCGTTGTAGGGCAGCGCGTCTGAAAAGTGGCTGGCGCAAGTTGTCGAGGATGAAAGATTTACGCGCAAAGAGGCCAGAGCTTCTCGGCCTAGTGTCGGTCCGCCCTGACCAATTGGTGGGATGGGCCCCACTAAAATTTCATGTCGCAAAGTCTACACAGGCGCGTACTCGACGACAGCCACGACAACTTCCTCACCCCCCAGATCCCAAGTCGACACCATGAAGCGCAAAGTTGGTGCCCTCGAGAAGCTGGAGTCTGACCACGCAGCACTCCGCTTCAAGCTGAAACGAGACCCTCAATCGTACAGAGACGACTTTGAGCAGCAATGGCAGCAGTACCGAACCCTCCTCGACCTCTTCCTGGCCGACCCAAGCACCTCAGATAGCGGTCTGGTCGCGCTCAAGGACCTCATCGAATTCGTGTCGCACACCTCAGACCTCTACCCCGATATTGCATCAGAGTTTCCCCGGGATCTAGAGCTGCTGCTCACCCACCACGAGGTGCTGGAGTATGACTTGAGAGACAAGGTCGTCGGAGCATACTGCCTGCTCAAGCGGAAAGAAGTCATCGACTCGATCACACTTCTCAACACCCTGTTTCCCATTCTTGTGACGACCAACAGCAAGAGTCTGCGACAACTACTCTACACCAAGATCATCTCAGACCTTCGGTCTTCCAACGCAAAGACTGTCAACCACAAGCTCAACAAGTCTATGCAGACAGCGCTTTACAAGTATGCAATATCCTGCGAGTGTACCAAGATCATTGACTAACTAGTCAAAGCCTCCTAGAATCAGATTCCTCCTCACCCAAGGGCATATGGGCCGTGAAGATCACAAGAGAGCTTTGGAAGCGCCAAATATGGACCGATGCGCGCGCAGTCGAGGTCATGCGCTTGGCCGCTCTAAGCGACAACGAAAAGACCGTTTTCGGCGGCACCAAGTTCTTCCTTGGTGGTGACGAGGAACGAGAGGCCGCTGCAGAGGAGAGCAGCGATGACGACAATGATGTCGACATGGCCAAATTGAAGCATTCAGCTGGCATCAACAAGAAGAGCAAGAAGAAGGCCCGCGAACTGAGGACTGCAGCTGCCACTATAAAGAAGAAGCAGAAGAAGAAGAATGCACCTCATCCTCTCAACTTCAGTGCGCTCCACCTCCTCCACGATCCTCAAGGCTTCGCCGAAACGCTCTTCTCGAAGCACGTCCAGAACTCCAAGAACAAACTCGCCCTCGAAACGAAACTGCTGGTGTTGCAGCTTGTTACTCGTCTTGTTGGATTACATCAGCTCACAGTCCTCCCGCTATACTCATACTTCTTGAAGCATCTCACTCCTCGGCAAGCGTCTGTCACAAGTTACTTGGCATGCTTAGCGCAAGCGACACACTCGTATGTACCGCCAGATGTGCTCGAACCGCTGGTGCAGAAGATTGCGAACGAGTTTGTGTCAGAAGCATCAGCCTCTGAGGTTGCGGCAGCAGGTCTGAATGCCATTCGCGAGGTTTGCGCACGTCAACCATTAGCTATGACGGACACCTTGCTCCAGGACTTGGTTATGGTAAGTCAACTCACATTTTCTATCCTCCCACCGCATCGCGTCGCACTCTGTGTTTTTCATGATGAGAACATTTGGTCCGTGTTAATGAGGCGGCTTAAGACCCCGCTATCTGAATACAAACCCAAGCGCTTGTCGCAACTCTGATACCCTTGTTTCTGCTACATCCTCTCAGACACCTCGCCCTGATATCATGATGTATACTGATATCATGATGTATACTGACACAAGGTAGTACCGCAAATCCAAGGACAAGGGCACGATGATGGCCGCCAAAGGACTTCTTTCACTTTACCGTGAAGTCGGTGCAGACCTCCTCAAGAAACGCGATCGTGGCAAGGACGCGACAATGGGTATCCGCGCTGGCACTATCAAAGAACGCCGATACGGTGAAGAAGCTATTGGAGAGATCGAAGGCATTGAGCTACTCGAGAAGTGGAAAGAAGAGGAGCGCAGGAAAAAGCTGGAAGCTGCTGGCCTGGACCCTGACGCGGACAACGGCGACGTTGAGCTTGATGACGAAGATGACTGGAAGAAGTGGGATGTGGAAAGTGACGGTGATAGCGACGATTCAGGTGGCTGGATCAATGTAGAGAGCGATGGCGAGGATATCCAAATTAGCGACTCTGAAGACGAAAAGGAAAAGAAAGACAGGCCAGCAAAGAAGGCTAAGCTCGATACCACGACACCAACACCAGGACCAGACAGCAAAGAACCCTCCAAGAGCGCCGAACCAGAGAGCAAATCCATCTCTAAACTCCTCACCACTACTATCCTTACCCCAGCCGACCTTAAACAACTCCAAGCCCTCCGTGCCTCGTCAACAATAACCTCCTCCCTCGCCTCCTCCAAACGCGCCCAACTCCTCGCCGCCCGCCACGCCGACGAAGCCATCACGGCCGATACCATCGAGCTTGCCGCAAAGATTGGCAAAAAGAACACCAAAGAAGAGAAGATCGCTCTTGCACGCGCAGACCGCGAGACGAACCACAGTTCGCATGCTAAGAAGAAGAAGGAGCAAAAGGCAGCTGAGGGCAAGAGCACGACGAATCAGGAGAAGGCAAGGAAGAAGAACTTCTTGATGACGCTGGGCAAAGCCAAGATTAAAAACAAGAGGAGTTTGGGAGATGTTAAAAAGTCGTTGATGGGTCATGTGGAGAGGAAGAAGAGAGGAGGCAAGAGAGGAAACAAGGGCAACTAGTGAATTAATAGATGTGGTCCTGGTGCTAGGGATGACGCTGATTTAGTTTACTCGAGATGAAAAGGGAATAGTCACTTGATACCCAAATAGAATATGGAATCATGATACATGAGAGATTTCGCTTTTCTGCATGGTTCTACCGTATGACAGGGTGCTTTACATGATCGCATTGCAACACCTACAACACTTTTGGCTTCAGCCTACTCATAACGTGTAACGGAAGACACACATTCTCTTCCAAGTACTCCTCAACTCATCAATCCTCTTCCGCTCCTCGCACAGCACTCGCAGCCATACTATTCCTCTCACTTACTCCTTTGACAACGAAGTTGCTCTTGCTCGCCCACTGGCAGCACCCACACGTGGTTCAAATCGAAAGACTGGGTTCCTGGACCCGCAAATCGTTTGAACTTTCATTGTGAGAGCTGCCTGAGGCATAGCTGTTATTGGCAATGTGGACTTCGTCATCGGAATTTGGAGCTGTATGTTGTATGGTTGCGTGTTTGTTGTGAGGAGGTGAACGGCTATTCATGCGATTGGGAGAGGGATTGATGAGACTATCAGCTGGGTGAAGTGTTACTCTAGTAAGAGCTTCCGGGTCTTTGGAAGCGCTTGAGAGGTGGCTCAAGTCGGTCGAACTCTTAGAGTAATCCTTTGGGCTAACTGATGGGCTTCCGGATTTTATCTGTATCTCCTCCATGTTGGAGGTGACAGACAAACCTTTCCAGTGTGCTGCTCCTGTGGTGGAATTCGAGATCGGATTTATTGGAGTTGTGATGGAGCTGCCAGTAGTTCTGCTCTGTTCCTGAACAGGGAGATCGTGTGCCGTCGAAATCGAAGGTACAAGCGTAGAGCTGACTGTTCGTCCATTGAGACTGTTCACGAGTGGCGGCGACGCAGGTACAACCGCAAATACGTCCGCAACGCCATGCCCTGTACCATCTTGCCACATATCAGCATTAGCAGAAAGAACCTGGCGCAACATGTCGTCTTTCTCGTTCTGGGCTCTGGTCGCAGAAGTCATGATCGGCCGTAGGCAATCATCCAGGCTGACGGTGCTGTCACCGTCAATCTTGCGTCGCTTGTGCGAGTCAAGTGATTCAGCCTTCATCCAGTCAGTCACATACTGATTCTGTACTTGAAACATCATCGATATGTCATTCTTTAAGCCCTTAGGATCGGTGGAGTGAGAATACAGCTGTAGCAACGACGTGATGAGTGAAGTATGCTCAATGAGATGTCTGACCAAGAGGTTGGGATCTGGATCTTGATGGGTCGTTGGCTTGTGATTGATAGAATAGCGAATATTACGTATCGTGGATTGTGGCATGGAATGCGACTGAGCAGTTGAAGAGTTTGGTTGCGGTCTAATATGCTCCTCGTGTCCTTCGGCTTCATCGCCGCTAGTCTTGTCAGGGTCGGCGTCAGACAGCCATCTCTTCAGCGGTGAATGCCGCGAGTACTCTTGGATATAATGAATGGCTCTCCTACGGAGCAGGTCTTCGTTCTGAGATGGAACCGTTGGGTACCCATGAGTATTAGGAGGAATTTGAGCCTGATGGTTCTGGGAGTACGGGGACCAATATTCTGACGCGTTCTGCTGCTGCATAAAAACCTGCGAGGAGAGCGGGTATTGCACTTCAAAAGGTACGTTCAGAGTATGGCGGCCCCACGCGGCGTTCGGGCTGACATTTGGGGCCGCAGTTATCTTTGCGTTCATCATGCGGTATATGTCATGGCTCTGATGTCCAGTGAACGTGCTGCCGCTCGGAGGTATGGCTGTCAATGCTGTTCTAAAAGGGTGATAGCTATATAGGTCTCTATACCCATCGCCGATTGATTGATGGGTTTTTGTCAGCTTCTTGTGTCTGGGTTTGCGCTTCTGAGCTCGTACTGCTTGCCGTGGCGGTGATGCAGTCTCCTCAACGATGATTGGGTTTTGACAGCTACCGCTCACGTTTGCAAAAGGCTTCGGTGCAAGCCTTCGGAGAGCAGAGGAGACGGTGCGTTCACCAGGATCGACCGAGCCTTGTTTCTTCCTGGGAGTGCTTGTTGCGAGTCGCTTTGGAACTTCGCCAGTGCTTGGAGATGTGAGACTGAGATCACACTCACTGCTGGTGCCGGAGATCGCCATTTTGGGATGAGTGCTAGGCACCTCTCGCTGCAGTGAAGCTTTCTTTACCTTCTCAGTACTGGAAATGAGGGCATGAGTAGTATCGCCCGCCTTTCGAATAGTTTTGGGCTATTCCATGTCAGCCATTGCCAGCTCTGCGTTTGTAGCGCCTCGCGGAGTGAGGACCATATTGCCTTTCCTATGTCCTGGCTTGCCAGTTCTTCACCACAGAAAGAAATGAGGAGTCTGCTCACTACTCCTTGCTCCACAAGTTGCTCCACTTTTGTGCTTACTGCGCCTATACGGTGCGATGAAGATGATGCCGAAACTTTTGGCAACGCTTTTGCTTTGATCAGTATGATGAGGTGAAGCAGAGTGACAAGAGTGGTGAAATACAGATCAGAAGAGAGTGAACATGAATCGTAAGAAGGTTTGAAATGTTGCCTACGTGTATACAGAAGGTACGCTGTGTATAGGAAGGGGCGCCCACCATCGGAGGAGAAAGTGCGACGCGCGCGCGATCCATAACATTGACGAGCATGTTGCTTGATAGAGTCAGAGCAGAGCAGAACAGTAGGAAGACGAATCGAAAGAACTCAGACGACAAAGGTAGAGACATAACCGATGCGCTCTTCATATATGCCTCGCACGATCTCGTCTCAACATACAGTTAGAAAAGCACGAAGTTCGGTCACCTCCTCCACATCATCCACCTCATTAACAATGCGATCGATAGCACCCTCATCCCAAGCGATACCATACCAGAGTAGCACGCCTAAATCTCTCATCACCCTTACATCTTCCATTCGGGCCCCCAGTTCCGGCACGGCGTCGATTAACCGCGTCCAAAACAACTCACGAAGCTGTGCCGCACCGTCAAAGTATGTCCATATAGGTGCGATACCGGAGGCAGGTGGAGTGATATATCCAAGAAGATGTTCGAGTCCGTACAGACAGGTTCCGAAAGGTAAGTACTCTGCCTCCGCCCAATCCACTAGGCCTGTGATCTTCCAGGTATTCTTGTCAACCAAAATATTAGATGGGATGAGATCTCCGTGATTGATTGTCACTGAATAATCGCTTATCCGCTGCACTGCGCCCAATACTTGGCTCGCTCTTTGGCGGAGATGAGTGTCCGGCAGCTCAGCAGCTAATCTCTCAAGCCTAGAAATAATGGTTGAGCCGACCTTGCCGCGGCACTGCGAGAGTACCGATGAACTCTCATCCATAGGTGAGTCTACTCGTATCGCTCTCGACATGAATGGGGTCCCAAGTGGTGAGTGCCAACTTTGCGCGATAAGGTCCGCAAAACTCGCGACGAGACGTTGTAGTCGTTCCCTTGAACCAGCATCGAGTGAACGTTCACGCCCCTGCAAACGACGCAACTGTGCGCCTTCAAGTTTTTCCATCTCATAGACATATATGCCTCCGGGTAATGCTAATTCGAGAAGTTCGATAGTTGGAACTAGCGTTGGATAAGTCATGCTAGCAGCACGTACGATGTTGAGGTCAAGGGCGTGCAGTGCCGGTCGAAGCTGGACGATGAAAGCAGGTCGTTCCTCGCCGCGCGTGTCTGCAAGAACCACAGGTAGAGTTTCGTTGATTGTAGACACGCTTCTCGATGGCGGGACAAGAATCGTACAACTGCAGTAGCCCTGCTCTTCAAACTCTTCCACTTTACATCCCCCATAGTAATTCTGCACGGCTCTTACGCATATCTCTCTATCTTTCTGCAGTAATCCAAACCTGTTCCAAAAGCCTTGGGAAGTCATCAATCATGTATCCTGATCGTGGTAGCAACACAAGCCCAAGGGCTCGAGCCATCGCGCAGGCTTAAGGCGGTGCCCACCATCCCGTGCCGCATCAGATGTCACGTTCTGCCATAAGCCGCTTTAACTCGGCTAGAGCTTGAACGGTGTGTTGCACATTGTCGTGGTTCGTTGAGTTTTTGCACGTGGAGGGTTGGGCGTGGGAGGAAGCAGCGAGGTGGAAGCGGGGATGTGGGGATGGTAGCCTGTCGCCTCCAGCTCACCACAGGCCGTATGTACAGTACGCGTAAGCGATCATCTCTACTCTTCACCTATCGCGTCATTTTACCAAGCGCGATAGGTTTATGACGGGGAAGTCATCTTTTCCTCTATACAATGTTGCGGCTGACGGGCTTTGTCTCGTCATACACCCGAGTACATGGGCCGCTGTAATCCGACTTTCAACCCAGCTACATTTGGGCCTTAAAATAGGGAAGAAGATGGAGTAGCAGCCGCGACGTCTAGAAGAATACGTGCATTCACCTGCTTTTGGAACCTTTGAGGCTTCACTCCTATTCAATCTCATCACTCATCCGAGGGCCTCGCTTCGAGGTTCAAACCGGCTGCCTTTCCAGAGGATCTCCAAGTGGGCGAGGATGTTATTATAACAGAGATGGAGAAGTTGACACGATCGCAAGGTACAAAGGTAAGCAATTACCCTACGCAGTCTGTTGCTCGAGACGATACCTGAGTACACTTACTACATAATGAGCAGCTTCTCGGGAAGGTGGTTGTGGGTAGACTAAAACAGGAATACCTAGGGTGAGTTCAGATAAACATGCCAGCATATGAATGAACAGATTGATTATGACGCGACAATTTAGACCTTCGGCACAAATCAACCAAGACCCATTATCTATGGAAGTTCAACACTAGACAAACCTCCAAGCCAGAGCTAATTCAAACACGTTACAATAATCATGATTCGTCGACTCGAAATACCCAATGTGTAAGCAGATCGTGGTCTCCAATTCGATGTGAAATCAGGGATACTGAATAAGCTCATGGAGACTTCCGACCGACCCAAGATTCGTTGTAGCCCATGACGTCATTCATCGCAAACTTAAAATCGCCCTCCCCTTGACCCGTAGCTCCCGCGATTCAATAACTCCCGATAAACTCTACCAACATTCCAAACCTCCAACAGTCCCAAACTATCAGATATTCTTGGCCTACGCAACTTATGGCGATCCCTCTCCAATTCTGCCTTATCTCGTCTACTTCATCGTACCGCGCATCACCCAAACTCGCTTTTCACCAACCTGCAGCCTCGCTTGGATGATTTGCAACATGCATATATGTGCCAAGCCCAGAAAGCGCAAACTTCCAAAGTGCAAGGAATGTGTTCGCTAGGATCTGATTGGTTGTGCGACCAGCACCTCTTGGGTGGAAGGATTACGGGTAAATCAGCACCATGTTTTATTGACATGGAGAGTGTTGCAAACAGAGGCGTGAAGCGATAAGCTATTTACATCTAGTGTGATCACCCTGATGTTGGGCGAGCAGTGCGGAATGTCGCATATGGCGAGCCACAAACTACCACGACGCTGATCATTCTGCCTAGGTAGCGTTGATCGCCGCGAACCTTGTTCCGATCACCTCGGTTCGAACTGATGGCAAGCTTAATGTCCTTACCCAACGCCGTCGCTTTTTGATACCTGTTCTTACTATGGAAAATTTGTATTACAGTGATCCGCCAGGCCCTTCTGTCTACACGTGCATCTTCACCAGAGGCAAAGTAGCCGCAACCACGTGGCAGAACGCCACCACTGTGGTCTGTAATAGCATCGTAAATCTCGACTGCCGCCGTTAGCACAAAGAAAAAAACCTTTGCCGACACCGTAGGGCTGGACCAAGCCACATACCATGTCTGCATGCAAAAACCCCGTTCGACGAGCCAGAGCTGAAAGAAAGTGGTGACATTTCTTAACGCTAATGGTAGCTCTCCCGTTCACTTAGCGTGCACGCTACATGTCTCCGATCAGCTTTTGTGGCGCGTCTAGATCCACTATCTAGTAAAACGTGGAGAGCTGAAAAAACAAAATGCTCTACTCGCTGCTCACGTTAGCCGCGCCGGTGTGGCTATCTGCCAATGCGTCCGGGTCAAGCAAATCCCATCCCGGTGACACTCTCACCACTCGATTCAGCCTCACCGCGCACCCCGATAATCCGGTTACGGACATCAACGCATAGCTGTCTCAGCCCTACTGCATAGTGGTCAACAAATAAAATGCCAATGCGGAACTACTGGAATAACAGCCTATCAGTCTCAAGTGTTCACACCTCTACTTTGCAGAGCGGCTTGGAAGGATACTGTATAAGCGAACTCACCGGCCGTACTTTGCTGTCAAGCATTGACAGGCGGTCTGGTAGTTTTCGGCCTAGCCACGCGGCAAGTAGACGGCGACGGCCCTTCTTGTTAGCGACTGTCGACCGAACAGAATATAGTTGTAGCTTCATCGGGCTGGGGGACGCGTACCCGAGAAGCAAACCCAGTTTGGGCAAAGATCTGGATCGTTTGAAGATCACAATGTTTTAGTCAAACATGCATCCAGACACGGCACGGTAGAGGACATGTTTGCGGTGAGTGAAGCGCAGCTCGGCGAGATGCTGATCAGCGGCAACTGTGGAGTTTCACGAACACAATTGCAAGGTGATGAAGCGGTAATGATGGTTGCTGTGCCATTAATGATTCTATGTAATCTTTCTGCCCATTACAGCTTTGTGATAAAGGAAATGCAGAAGGGTATATTCGTATGAACAGGAATGAGATGTGTTGTACCCCAAACGCCTGGCAATGCTGTTTTGTCGCACTATGCGACTTGGAGTATGCTCGTGTGTTGTGCCATATGCAGAATTTGACAGATGCCGTGATAAGGGTGTACAGCAGGTGAGTCTGTGTTGCCGACTCTCGGTCTAGAGCGAAATGTGTCCCTTTTAAAACGCCGTCGAAATGAGAAATGCTGGATGAAGGTTTTCGTGTGCCGAACAAGAAACGATTGTGCTAGCGATGTATGAAATGATACTAGACGTTTATCTGCGGAAGACGTTCATGAAGCTCTTGCGCTTGTTGACTGCTGGGGTGACAGGCCTGTCGGCAGGAATAGGTGGTGGCGCCGGATGCGAGGTAGAGGGCTTCCTGCTGAACTTGGAGAGTAATGGCTCAGACTTCTTGCTAGCAATTCTGCTATCGTCAATCTTCTCGTTAACAGCTATTCCGGAGTCGCGGGACGCATCGTGAGAAACCTCAGAGGTGACGGTTCTTGCGCTATGGTCAGCTTTGGACAGACCACGAGAGAGCATATTGCTACTCTTTGCCTTGTGGGCGGATCTGCGCGAGCTCTTGGTCATGGCACGTTTGATGTTGCTGCCAGTCTCCTCGGCTTGCTGTCGTTCGAGGCGCTCAATATCGCCCAAAACGGTCATACCATTCATGGCGAGGCTCTCTTCGGGAATAGGCACGAACTTGACTACGCCACGGTCTGACGACACGCCGATGGACTCGGCCATGAATGTTTGGATCAGGGCTGCATTGCGCTTGTTGGTCGTAGGCTGCAATTGCACTGGCAGAGCGTTGATAGTGAGCATGTACGTGGGCTCAAAGGATCCACCCAAGAGCATACACGCCGAGTGGTTAACCGTTATCATGATGGAGGCTTCTGGCCTTTGGTAGCGCGTCGAGAGGTGGTGCGAGAGGTCGGTGACTAGGGTGTATTCGTCTTTGATCTACGCTGGGTTAGTGATTTGCCCAAAGAGTGGAGCTCGGCGGAAATTAACAACTTACGATAACATTTGTCCGCAGCTCGGCTACAATAGGCGCATCCTTGGTCACACGCTCGCGAGCCGACGACGCGATACCGTCCTTGTATGAAAATTGATCTTCATAGAAGGCAGCACGGGAGCGGGAAGTCACGGGTCGCAGGGGACCGACACCGTCGGCGGCAGGAGTACGAGCGCGGTCGCGGGAGTCAAGCTCGATGTTCTGGACTGACTGTGGCGACGATGCAAAGGAGAACTGCGAGGGTGAGGGCGAGAGCTGCTCTCCGGCATTTTCCGGTGATAGGAGGGCGGTGCCTGCCTGCTTGGGAAATGCATTGGTGCCAGAGTACGTCGACGTGGACGATGGGCGGGACATCTTGGTTTGGGTCGATGTAGAATTGTTGACCGAATGGGGCATGACGGACAAGAGCAAAAGATGGAGGACTTGAGGATATAAGAGCGACGACCAGGGCTATCTGTTTGGGGAGCCGCGAACGAATTATTCGCCTAGATATGGATAAAGACGTTGGTGCAACATGCAAGAGCGCAGATCCTGGCGCGCTTCTCTATCTTGCAATGTGAGACGAGATCCGAATTGAGACGCGGTGGCGTTTGGTTATCAGGACACGGAACTTGGGGGGAAGTCCGTGTATTGATTGACAGTGTTGAGTGGACAATGGTGCGGCAAGATAGTAAAGTGATGGGCGGTGGCAGTCCTGGGGTTAAGAATGGATGACGACTGAAGCAAACACCCCGCAATGGCAAAAGGAAGTCGTTGGCCGATGAAGATGCAGGAGCTGGGCCCTGGGCAGACGACAGCGAACCACTATATGATATAATTTCCAGTTCCATAGCCAGGCGTCTGGTCCCAGAGGCTCGCCGCATGCCACAGTGCACCTCCAGCACCAGGCACTAAGCATCTCGGGTAGAGCGACAGGGGTCAGGGCTTCAGATCCAGCGTCACCTGCGCGCGGGCCAGCCGCCCGCCATGCAGTTTTGGGCGCATGCACACGATCGGACTGGGTATCTGACATTTGGCCATGCTGAAGACGGCTGTGCGCTGCATCCTTATCTGGCTATGCGTGTCAAGCGTCGGCCACTCCATCATGGCTCCCAGCACAGCTTCAGCTATCAGTAAGCCGTGTTTGCTCACTCATATGCGCCACCACCCGCACCTGCCAGCTGCAACCACTGCGCTTCCCTAACCCAACGCGCGACTGCCAGTTCAAAATAGCACCTCCCACAGGGGAAAGGGCGACCCCGTAGTCCGCCATTACGCAACCCTAGTCTAAGACGTTGGCATCAATCTCAGCGACAACGCAACACCACTCAATCGAGGTTTGACGCTGTCCTCCTAGCCTGCCACTAACCCCATCACCGGCCATTCTCCTACCCCGCCAAACCCAGCCTAGCCTGGACCCGCTGCTCTTGGGAGGACGCTCCGGAGTCTCGACCTCTGTTTGGCGGGCGGGCCTCTTGTGCCATACTGTGTCTCTGCGCTTTTGGTCGAGATTTCTTCTGAGTTACGCGAGCGGGAAGAAGCAGCACCCGCCCTACTCTACCTGGAGCCGCCCTGCTCGCACAGCATGAGGGTGGTGACTGGCACATGTTGTGTCTAGATACCTAGGCACTACCTCCGCAGTCCGGAGCGAAGCCGAGCGAAGCCACAACACACTTCGTCGCCCACATGTTACTCAGAAGTGCCTATGCCAGCCAGATCGAGGCGGGCGCAATATCGCACGAGTCACCAGCCCGTCACTGCAACAGCCATCAGCATGCACCCTTCAGTCGTGATGTGAATGCCAAAATGATTCCCAGTGCAAAAGGACGGGAGATAAACAGCTGATGCAGGTACTAGTTCCTTTCCATCTCAGAGTCTCGACCCCAATGCGACGGGATCTAACAATCTCCACTTATATTCAATGGATCGAACATCGATAACAGTTGCAAACAGCATGGCTCCCTATCTGTGTAAGGAGTTGCACCATAGCAGATAGCCAACCGCCCAAGTTTGCGCCTGTCATGTTCGCTGCGCCTCGACTTCTTCCGAAATGACTGTTCCAATCCTCACTCGATCATTACCCAATCGGAATGAAAAGTACTGAGGTCCCCCTCAGTCCAAAGAAATCCTCTTTGTTCGTGGCACAGTCCCCTATATGTACTATGTGTCAGGCGTTCTGCATGTCAAGACCCTTTCGAAATGTCTGCTGCCAACGCCGTGTAACGAGGCACCCTACCGGTCGCATAGTACTACCTCTATCTCATTTCGCTACATATGGCTCACGTCTCAACCAGCAGAATAGTTCAACGGCTGGTCCGTTTCTTTGTCTGGTTGAAACCGCCCTCTGGCGCCACTATGGCGTCTTGATTACACAAGTTCGCGGGTATCTTTAGTTTGCAGCCCCATCGTGAAGGCTCGATCAAATGCGGAGACTACGCAAGTAACCGTGATTGTCAATACGAACTGAATGGCGCAACCGTGCGGCCCGCCTTTTGGGCTCGCGATCAAGTTGTCAAGCTTTCAAGGTGGGTTTGTGGCGGCACACGAAGGAAGCGTGGTCTGTGTTTCTCCTTAGCCGTATAACGGTGTTTTCTTATACCTGTTCAACGGTCGGTTGGATGAGGTTGGCTTGGCAATCAGAAGCAATCTCCTGTTATCACCTTGGTTGAAAAAGCGTGCAAATCCATGACAGTACAGTGCAGCGAGATACAGCTGGCACAATATGGCGTGCATCATGCTGGCTATGTAGCATTAATGCACATAGTGTGCTTGTCCCTGGAAATACAAGCCTGCTGTTCGCGCTCCATGAATGCGCTGTCGATCTGAATGCCATGAGCATCGCGAGCGTGTGGTTTAAAGTGCTACTGTATCAGAGTAATGGCATTGCGCTGGTGAAGGTAATATCCACGTGAGAGCGCGCGGCGTGTTGACCAGGTGTGGATCGGCGCGGACATCATCACCAACCGCAGTCGCCTCACTTCGCACACCAAGTGACCGCTCGCAACGCAGCGCAGGCCCGATTACGTCTCAGATGCCACCGAAAAACGCGACAGCGAATGCTTCGCGCAGAAAAGGCCCGTCGTTCAATCCACCACGGCCTGTCAACGCGGCTTCCCAGGCATCTACAACCACGAAACGCGCCCCAGCAGCAGCTTCCCGCGCGACGGGCCCAGCCAAAAAGAGCAATGCGGCAGGCTCAAAGAACGGCTTCCAGCCAGCGGCCGAGATAATCGACCTATCTGACGATGATCAAGACGAAGAGCTTGCCGAAGATCTAAACCTCTCAGACTTTGACGACATAATGGAGGACGCACCCGCTGCTCCCAAACCACCACCAGCCAACCCCGCCCTTTCCGAACCCGTCGTACCACGACCTCTCCTCGCACGTCTGCTTCTCGAGAACTTTGAGGATCTAAACATACAAATACAAACCGGTGCGATGAAGCTGGTCGGAAAGTACATTGACATCTTCGTCACAGAAGCTTTTCTTAGAAGCCAAGACGAGATGAAAGCGTCTGCAAAAGATGGGGGTGCCATTGACGGTTTTCTTCAAGTAGAGGATCTTGAGAAGCTGGCGCCCCAACTTGTGTTGGACTTTTGAAGGCGGGATGTACACGAAGACGTGACAATTCAGCGCGGATCAGCAATGAAAGGAGAAGAGATACCAGCTGCCATGTGGATGTATGCAAGCCTGCTTGTACATACTATTGGGATTACAATTCGGCTGTACTCCAATGAGCAGCCCTTTACACTGACTACGGCGGTGGCTCGACAGTTGTGCCGCACCATACATGCACCTCGTACAGCCTGTCTTCGGACGCCAGTGTTGTCAGGCTATTTTCGGAACATCATAAGCCAAACATAGCGAAGGCGGATATTCGGCGCAATTTGCGACTAACAGCAGTTAAGAGGCAGAGAAGGCAAGAGACCGAAACATGGACATGTACATCAATCGTTTACAGGACGAACTACCATACAGAATCAGGCCAGAAAGATCCATGGACAAATGAAGGACTCAACCGCCTGACACGTTTGAAACATCTTGCAATGTTGCCTGGCGTCCAAGATCTTGTCGAAGAGGTTTACGCGCGCAGCCTGAAAGTCATGTAATGCACAATCTCGCAAACGAATGTTCCGGCTGCCTGGCTCATTCGGTTTTGTGGTTGCCGTTGCCACGTACGGCTTGAAGCACGATGGGGTTGGGCTCAAACACAGCCGTAACGCGAAGCGCGTCGCATCATGAACACCCAGCTACATCACGACGAACACCAACATCGTGACATGATCAACGCTACTTTACATCAATTCTATCTGTGTACTTGGTGTTATAACATACTACGTTCAATTGTCCTTTAAGCGATTTGTTCACAATATTAAAAATGTCCAGCGCCGATGTCTAAACTTCAAGCTGCGCTCAAATATACCCGTTTTAAGCCTTACTTACAGGGTTCTCAGCCGAACCGGGAGGCTGAAGCACCCCACGCCTCCAACTTGTCGCAACACCAACCCCATGTATCGGAACACCTACTAACCGCCCTGGCCACGCATGCACATCTGTCATGCCTTAAGATGGCCCTATAGCCGTCACCTCAGGCTTCTCTTTTTCTTATCCTCCGCATCTCTCACGTTTCTCATCACTTTGTGTTGCATTTTCCTTGCATCAATCTTTCTTTACTTACCTCTTCACAATCTTTAATAAACGACTGGCTAGTCCAGCTTCATATTCTTTCACCTATCCAAACCGAGCGCTAGTCGCACATCCACTCTCTTGACGAGACATTGAGCATCAGAACACGAATCGCATACCTAATATCGAAATCGCTTTCCATACGAACGAATATCACATACAATAGTCAACATGTATTTCTCAAGAGCAACCATCCTCTCCGCCGTCTTCGGCCTCGCGTGCGCCCAAGAATCTTCCATGTCCGCTTCAGTATCCATGGCCTCCGCCACTCAGCCGACACTCTCCTCAGCTGTGTTGGGCAGCGTATCGACATCTCAGCCATCTGCAATGGCAGGCATGGTCATGACACACGTCGTCCAAGTCGGAGGTCCAAATGGAAGCCTGACCTTCTCTCCCTCCAACGTTGTCGCACAGCCAGGAGATCTTGTTCAGTTCCAATTTCACCCCAAGGTACGTCATATCTTGATCCATCACTTCCTCTTCTTCGAGTGGAACCTAATTAACATTTCCTAAACAGAACCACTCAGTCGTTCAATCTACCTTCGACAACCCATGCACACCCATCCAAAACATCATGTCCAACAAAACCGATGCCTTCTTCTCTGGCTTCATGCCTACGAACGCTTCCGTTACTGCTACAAGTCAAGTCCTCACATACACCATCCGTGTCGCAGATGCGAAGCCAGTCTGGTTCTACTGCTCTCAGGGCAAGCATTGCCAAGCTGGTATGGTCGGTGCTATCAACGCGTAAGTCATTATTCTCGCATTCCCAAACACATCCACTAACTATATACGTACAGTCCTACGTCCGGCAATAAAACAATGTCTGCCTTTGTCGCTCTCGCCGCTCAAGCTACGGAGAACCTGTCCCCTGGCCAAGCAGCCGGCTCAGGCGGCGCCACAGGCAACACACCCACCTCGCCTTCAGCTGGTGGTGGCGCGAACTCTGGTACTGATAGTACCTCTGGTGGTGCTGCAGGTGGTGCTAGTAGTTCTGCCAGTGGTGCTCCTGCTCAGGCCACTGCTAACGTTGCTGCTGGTGGTTTCAGCCCGCAGAGCTACGTTGGAGCTGCTGCTGCGGTCGTTGCTGCTGTCGTTGGTGTTTTGTAAGGGAGCCGTTGGTGAATTTATGGAGGGAAGAAATGTATGCTTTTTTGCTGTGATACCAATTCTAGGATGATGATACTGAGCTGGTTCTGCACTCAGATTTGGGCGTGTTGTTTTATAGTTCACGGAAATTAATGAGATAGCTATTGGCCTTGCTTATAGTTCAATTTTGATGTTCCCTGCTTTCAATTAGAAACAATGATATTTAGACGAAAGGGACCGCTTTGAGTTCATATGTGGTTGGCGATTCTCTTCACTTCATCTTCTAGTCCTCATGCTCTACTTCGCGAGGCCAATTTCCAATAGAACTCTAGTACCTAGGTAGGATGCTTTTCTTATCAGCAGCCGCAGGTTATTGAACTTCTGGAGAGTAACCACAAACTCAACGCACCGCTGCTTGGCAATATATCCGTGCCTCTCTGCTTACGTTAGTTCAAGCCATATATACGCTGTGAATAAGTCACAGTTGTGTCCTTGATGTTGGAACGACGCTCTTTCAGTGATTTCGACTCTAATTCTGAGTTTGAGTTATTCTGTTGACCAGTTCCGTCCAACAATTGTTATTTCTGAGTAGTCGTGTCGATCTAGAGGGCGTAGTGTTGTGGCAGCATTCTCGTGCTCAATGACGTCCTGCCTGTTGTCTCCACAGTCTAGACGGTCTGTCGAACTTAGTGGGGATACGAGTAAGGGATACTCGGAAAGGCTAGTGCGCGATGTCATGTCAATCGACGTGCACGTGGGAGCTGTGTGCGTAAAATACGTCTCAAATTTCAGGGAGTGAACCCTGCAGCACGTTGGCATGAAAAATTGGAGCTTACCCGAGGCAATGTTGTGAGTTTGAAAATTTCGGGTAACTTACGCCAAATAGTATATGTAGCGTAGGTCGAGACCCTCTCGATCGCATCGTGAAGAATGCTGTTGGTGTTGCGAACCGCGGCGGATCTCGCGTTCATGCGTTGTGATGTCATGCAGTTGAGCTAAAAGTTTTCACCCGCTTGCCCGCAGAGCCTCTTCCGTCTTTACCCCAATCGGACGACTACGGCATGTTGATCAATTGACAGACCGCATCCTGACATGTCATACCTGGAGGCGATAAAGAGCTTTTTGCTCTACCTCACTGGGACTCCGTTAGGCACTCGTATGTCGTCTTCTGAAAGACCTTTCCATGTGTTCCTTTACAGGCAAAGCGGAGCAGCTTTTCAGCAAGTATGCTCAATTTCATACGAACACAAAAAAGCCAAACTATTCAAGCAATACCGGGCGACCTCACTAGCTGCCTGAGAACTTGCGGGTTTGGGACCCACTCGACCCATTCTTATCTTCAGCCGCATGCAGATCTACGGACGTTTCGCCTGTCGGGAGGTGCGCGCACGTCGGCAAGAAGTGGATTAAGAAAGTAACTAACAGTTTTTCGCTGCATGGACGAAGCTTGTCGTCACATAGTTGGGTCCACAAGATACAACCGCCAAAGAGCACCGCGACGTTGACAAGCTAGGCCCACCCTGAGACACACTGTATCATTCCTATCGTCGATGGCATCTATCACCCCGATCCCAACGATAAATTTTAGGCCGACATTTTATGCCAAGGGTTGACAACAATGGATCCCACCCTGACAGGACCCTCTCTGAGTGGAGAGTCGTTCTTCATTGCGAGCTTTCTACTCAGACGTCATTCTGGAGGTGGATGCCAAATGTGGACTTTTATTGGGTTCAAGAGGGCCTTAATACCCTATCCCGCACCCCAAGTCTCATCTCCAGCTTTCTCTCCTCATTCCACCTTACGATGACGGAACGCGAGTCCAGGCAACCTTCGCCCGCCCGAGCTGGCACAGGACCAGTTTCCGAGAAAGATGATTCTGAGCGCCGACCCAGCGTACCAGCTGAGGCCAGCGACGAGGAGAAATGGGATGTCAACGTCCCCGTCGATCCTCAAGGAGTCCACCACCCCTCCATGGTACCCGGTCCAGACGGAAAGCGCGAGTTGAGGGAATGGGAGTGTTGGGATAAGCTCGCATACTCCTGGCCAAAGTGGAAGAAGGCCATGTATTTGGCTTCCATTGCTGGAATTCAAATCTCCATGAACTTCAACACGTCGGTATATCCTAGCGCTGTCAACCCCATCTCTGAACATTTCGGAATCAGCGCACAGGCAGCGCGCGTTGGACAGATGATCTATCTGGTCTTCTACTCCTTTGGGTGCGAACTGTGGGCGCCATGGAGCGAGGAATTTGGTCGATGGCCCATTCTACAGCTCAGTATGCTGCTCATCAACATCTGGGAAATCCCCTGTTCTGTTGCCCCGAACTTCGGCACCATCGTGGTCTGCAGAGCTCTTGTAAGTTTACCACCTTTTGAATACATCCAGCGCTAATGTTTGTTTTTAGGGTGGTCTCTCTACAGCTGGAGGTAGTGTTACTCTTGGTCTTATTGCCGACATGTACGAACCAGAGACTCAGCACTGGCCTCTATGCTTTATTGTATTGTCTTCTACGATCGGAACGTCTATCGGCGGTGTAATCGGCGGACCCATCGAAAAATACCTTACATGGCAGTGGAACTTCTGGATCCAATTGATCTTTGGTGTTGCTGTCCAAGCAGTGCATTTCTTCATGCCGGAGAGCCGAGCTACCATTCTTATCGACCGCGAAGCGAAGAGACGTCGTGAGACTGGCGAAGATCCCAACGTTTATGGACCAAACGAACTCAAGAAGCCGCGAATCTCGCTCAAGGAAGCTGGAAAGATCTGGCTCCGACCATTTGAGATGTTCGTCCGTGAGCCTATCGTGTTGCTCCTATCGCTCCTCTCCGGTTTCTCTGACGCTCTGATCTTCACGTTCCTGGAGGCTTTCAACGTCACTTTCCCGAACAACTTTGGTTTCGGTACGCTGCAGGTAGCTTGGGCGTTCATTCCAATCAACGCCTCCTACTTCTTCACATACTTCCTGTACTGGCCTTGGTTCTGGCGCGATGATCACCTACGCAAGAAGAATGGCCCTGACTGGATGTCGCCAGAGCGGCGTTTGAAACCACTTCTGTTGCTTGCGTTGTTTGAGCCCATCGGGCTGTTTGGCTTTGCTTGGACCTGTAAGTTGGCCTCCAATGTAGTCACCTGAACTTCGACTAATAGTGTACAGGTATGGGACCACCTCAAACGCATTGGATAGCACCAATGATCTTTTCGTTCCTCGTCGGCCTTGCAAACTTCGCAATCTACTACTCTTCCGTCGATTACATGATCGCTGCGTACGGTCCATACTCGGCTTCAGCCACTGGCGGAAACGCGTTTGCTCGTGATTTCCTCGCCGGTATCTCGGCTATGTACGCCACACCTCTGTACAACAATCTCGCATCTACGAGTCCCCAGAAGTCTGAGTATGCCACCACTCTTTTGGCATGCTTGTCGTGTCTGGTCGTGGTGCCGATCTACGTTTTCTATTGGAAGGGCCCGCAGATCAGGAAGGCTAGTAAATTCGCCTCTATCCTTGCGGAAGACAGGAAGGCGGAGGGCGTCAGACGGCTCAGTAAGGCTGACAACCTACCGGCCTAAGTTCCGGTGAAAGAGTTCATGATACCCCTGCTTTTTGTATGATACTTTCGGAAGCAATGCAGATGTCTCCTTCTTCGCCATATACCACTCGTCCTGTAACACTCTTCATGAGGTCGCTACTTTGTTCAAGTCCAAGACATATCGCGATATGTATGAGCTGGATTTTTCTTTTGTCTCACCGCTATGAGACGACCAAGAGACAGCAGAATGATGAATGATGAGTTTCACTCCCAGCACAGAGTGTCGACACAGTACAAAGTTTTACGTATATATTGTCACATATCATTACTAGAGTCCACATGAGAATGTCCAATCTCTGATTGTTAGACTCCCACAACAAATATGATATAAACTGCTCTTATTAAAATCTCGGACGCTTCTCTCAGCTTCTACATATCGGGCCATCAACCACTAACAGACTTGTATAGTCTTTTACCTTCGTGGTGTGACGCTGTAGTTAGTGAGGATGTCTGCATGCTATCACTATATATCCAGCTTACGTGTGATACCAGCTGCTATATATACTAACGCAACTCGAGTGGATTCGTCTGACTGTTTCTAGTTATTTATCAATCAGTTCACTATGTCAGACATTGTAAGTCAATTTCACCGCCACGTCTATTCACATGAATATACTGGATATGTTCGCAGACATTGCTGGAATCATCCCGGATGATAAGAGGAAGATCACCCATATATTCCTAGGGAACACATCCATACCCGTCAAAGCAGAGACAACCGTGTAGTCTTACAGCTCAGTACGCTCTTTGGCCAATACATAATAGAAAGATACTGAGCTATCAACTAGCGACTCACGGTTCCGTCAAACGTTCAACACCCAGCTTTTACAAGTTCAAAACACTAAACATGGTGATGGAACATCTGGATTTCGCGAAGACACACAAATCGAAGCCTCAGGGTAATCTCGATAGCGCGACGAATGAGCCGAAACCCAGTGTCACGGGCATGGCTATGTTGACATACGCGGAAATGCGCGCGCACAAGCATACAGAGAACCCCCGTTGCGCTTGTCACGACATCGAGACTATCCTTGCTCTAGTCCCCGAAAATCAACAAAGCCAGTTTGTGCGTGTGTATCCTCGCCCTCAGCCAAGGTATGCTCAGTACCCTACCGGCGTCTCCATGTTTCGTGAGGGACTGGACATGGAGATGACAGTGCCTCGTCAGGACTCTGCCCAGCAACCCCGGCCTTCGCTCGATAGTATGATTATGGCTCCCATGACAGCTGAAGAGTATACTGGAAGTCGTGGTGTAGAGCCTGACAAGAAACAGAACGAGCAGTTTTGCATACCAAAAGTGGCCAACGCTGTCTCTACCTTCTTTGCACAAGCTCGTAGAGCGGTACGATTCAGACCAGCGCTGCTGCCGACACCTATTGATGACGTACCAGCTGCAAAGAACCGACTGCCTAAGCCATGTGGTGATGAAACGCTAGGGGATGTTTCTACATCGCAGCTTTCTCCTCAGGTTACAGTAAAACTTCAGCGTTGTAACGCTGTGCGGTACCGAACCAATCGTCGACCAAGACTAAAGTCACGCGCTCAGAAGTATACAAATCTTGGATATTGCCCTGGTAGTGAAGCCGATGAGTACGATCTGTCAGCACCAGTTGCAGTGCAACAGACTGGTCATGCTCCGATAACAAAGAAACGACCACTAACCAAGCAATCGCGGAGGCAGAGTACTAAAGGTACTACTATCTTTGAAGCCCCTCCTAAACAATCCCTGTACCATCCAAAGCGTCCAGACTCTCCCTTTCCAGGACCACAGCAACGAACAAAGCTACCAGTGACATCAATAAAGAAGGTCTGTAAGTATCAGCGTCACGATGCTGCCTCGGTGAATCGTCCTCAAAGGCATACGCACACTAACGAGGCCGCAAACGAACCTCGTCCTCCACCTCTGCGTGGTACAAAGGATGTGCTTTCCATGGCTGATAAGCCAGGTTTGCCGCCCCTCATTCAGCGTAATGAGTACCTTCTGTGGCAAGATCTCGGTGTTTTGAAGACCACTTCAGGCCCAGCTTTGACTTCGCTATCGACAAGTCGCCGAAACTACGCAGCAACTGATTTTGGTATGTCAGACCACGTTTCAAAGGACATTCCAGAAGCTGTTTCTGCATCTCGGAGATTCTCTCTGGAAAGTGCTAGTTCGGTTTCGCAATCTTCAGGCTACCCAGCAACTGAAGCCAGCGTACCAGATGACGTTTCCGATGGCATCCCAGAAGCCATTCCAGCATCTCGACGATTCTCGTTGGATGACTACATCATCACAGAGGTAGTTCCAGCAAGCTACCGCTTTTCCATATCAGATAGTGGTTCCGAGACTGTTAAAGTTGAGCGTCGATTGTCAATCGATTCAAGGTTCTCGGTAGGTTCATCTACGCATGAAGGTGACTATGCCTACGAAAACCACACCAATGCTGGAGAAAGAACCGATGGAGACGACCATTACGCATATTCAGATGCTTTAGATCCGGAATCACCGGTAATCCGTGGAGCGTCGGTCTGTAGTTCACCTGTACGTTCTTTCTCAGAAGAAAACCGTCCAAGCCTTGGATACTACGAGTACGCGGTACCGTCAGTACCCGATGTCATGTCTCCGGTTGATACTCATTCAGAAAGTGACTCCGACTCTTCCATTGACCAATCCCTCTTTGCAGACTTTGATGGGGATCACTTTGGCACCAGCACTCCCTCGCTGACCAGCGACACCGAGACCCTACCGTCAAATTCTTATACAACTAGGTCGGACAATGGCTACCGCCAAAGCTCTCTAGAGGGTGCGCGACACTCATTTCGGCAGAGTTTAGGAAAGGCTTCGCAGTTCAATCGGGCGAGGACCTTTGATATACTGCGCTCGAACTCATATTGGATAGATTAGTGTGTAACAATTAGAAGAATTTTGCCATTGAAACGTTTGAGGGGTATGCTTGTATAGATAACATCGTCGACGCTCTCAACCAGATCGTAAAAGAAAGTCAACAAGAAGATGAGGATCCGCGCAGAACAAAGAGTCGCAATCGTGTCCCCATCTAGCCCATACATCCTGCCGATATTTAGATAAGATGTCCAAAAATATGGTCTCTCCATCAGATTAGCAAACCAGTCGGGTAAACTTTTACGGGCGTTCCACGCATTACCAACCCACACTCTACCTGAATCGCGCAGTACACCTGCCCATGACCTCGCCCTGGCAAACCAGCTCGGCATTGAACTCCGAGCCATCGAGAGTAAGGTAAATGTCAAAGTAGACACGGTAAAAAGTACCTTGGGGCGTGTCCATGCGTTCAAAATCCTTTTCGAGATTCTTTCGTGAGAGATCAGAAGTGAGTGTGACAACTTCCTTGATACCTACTTGGCCGTTAGCAAGATGTTTTCTTCGTTGGATAATCTCTCTCAACTTACGAGGGTCTTTGGTGTATTCTGGGCAAACATCGTCATCACACGCATAGAGTATATCCTCGTACATAAGTGTAGCGCCGGGTGCAACTTGTCTGAAGAACGAGACTTTAACCGGCTCGCCGATCTTGACTCTTTGTCCCTTTTGCACAAAGATTTGGCGTGTGTACTTGCAGCGATCCTTGCCGTCAAGAGATGGGACTCGGTATTGTTCGGGGTGGTGGCCCTCTTTGAAGGGTTGGAGAGTTGCCATGAGGTAATGCCTACGTGCAACACGGTGTGTGACGATACGCTCGGTGATACCTGCTGTGACGGCTCCCTTGACGATGGCGGCGACAGAGTCCATGGGACGGACGACCTTTGATTGAAACTGAGGTGGGACGTGGAGTTTGATTTGTTGGAAGAGGTATTCAGAGGCTCCAAAACCACCGACAACCAAGACGTTCTGTGCTGATTAGTACTGGATGTAAAAAGCTTCAATCTCGTGTTGCTCACCTGCAATGACCGGTTCTGTGCCTGAATGGCGATGATCTGATTCCTGACAAGCTCAAGGATACGGTTCACGACCGGCTCAAAGCACTGCAGAATCTCCTCGTTCGTGAAAGTCATATACCCTTCTTCGATGCCAGCCTCGGGGAACTCTGCCTCGATACCAACGTCGACGGCCCATTTCTGACCATTGTTTCGGAAATCGGCTTTTATCCTATTCTCAAAATCCATGATACACTTGGCATACACCTTGCCGGCGGTTTTGGAACCATCTGGGAGTTTCATCTTCCTGATCTTGGCTCGGAGAATGTTGCTGAAGTTGCGATTGAGCGCAGTGGAACCGCACGAGTCTCCGGATCCAGCTGTGCACTCGGCGACGGAGAAGGGCTGCTCTTCTTCGACTTCGTAGGCAATCAAATCGACGGTTCCACCACCACAATCGACGATGAGAACGGCGTCGTGTATCTTGAGGTTGAGCAGACCAGTCTTTGAACAGAACATGGCGGCGGCTTCGGGTTCGGTGATGAGTGTCAATCTGTTGTCGTTTTCGTCCCGCAAGAAACCAGCCTGAATGGCAGCCGCGCGCGTTGCAGCCTTTCCAGCATCGTTCCAGATGGCAGGTACCGTGAGGTAGTATCTGATGTTGCGCTCCTCTCGGTTGAAAACCTCACCAAGCGTCTTTTGCAGCTGGTTGCGCATTGCCTGGCGCAGGTGGAAGAGGTAGTCGGCGGCGACATCGATCTCGGACTTGCCAGGAGGTAGCGGTGGAAGGTTGATGGGGTCGATGTATGTGTTTCCGGACAGCATAAGCTGCAGCTTGAACCACTCGACCTTTTGCACACCAGGCTTGGGGTAGCCCGTGGGGGCCAAAGCATCGGCGATGTCAGGGCCCCATCCTACTACTTTCTGGTACTGGTCGTAGTAGAGGACGGTGGGAATCTGCGGCGCATTAGTCCTGTCACGTCGATGTGGTCATGTGGGTCGCACCTTCTGCTTTGTCTGGTTACCGGCGCCAGGCCATTCGGTGATGATGTCTTCCTTGGCCTCGGTGTTGGTAGCAAAGGCGAATGCGACGCCTGAGAAGGTAGTGCCCTGTTTGGGGTGGTTAGTTGCTGCGCCTCGTGATGCCTGAGGCTACTCACAAAGTCGATGCCAACAATGAGCTGAGCCTTGGAACGACCTTCGCCGGCTACTTCTGCCATGCCCGAGGGCCTGTTGTATGATGTGGGCGCACCATGAGGGGCAGGAGCTCCAGGCGGAGGTGCACCGTAGCCCTGGCCGTATTGTCCAGGCGGCCCTTGGGGAGGGTAGCCAGGCGGACCACCCTGCGGCGGGTAGCCCATGGGCGTCTGCTGGGGAGGGTAGCCAGGCGCGCCCGTGTTGATGGGCGGTAGAGGGCTCGCGGGTCGGCCGTGCTGTTGTTGCGGCGCACCGAGTCCGCCAGGAGGGGCGTATGTGTACGAGGGCGGGCGGCCCAGCGGGTTTTGAGGATTCATGGGGAGCGACGAGCTGCTCGACGAGGCCTGGGGGGACAGCGAGGTTGGTCGTTGGGTGCCTGTGGGGGCGGGATTGCTCTGGGGAGTGGGCGAGGGGTTGTGTGAGGAACTCTTTCGTTTCGAACCCACTAGGTTCTTGAAACGGGTGTTCATGGAATTCATGAGACTGAGAGAGGGAGAGGGCTGAGAATCAGCGGGTGGGGTGCGATCAAGGATATTTGGGAGAGGTGCTGCTGCGGCTGACAGCAAGCTGGGCACTGTCCAAACGGAGCAAGCTGCAAGGCTGTGTGAGGGAAAGCCCGCCGGCTGGGGGTGCGGCGCAGTCCCCGAGGAATTGGCTGAGAGTGCTTAGTGACGGGCTTTGTATCCTCGAAGCTTGACACGGCAGATACAAAGCGCGCGATCACTGAGTTGCTCGTTCCTGACCACGGCGCTTGCTGGCGAAATTGACGCGGCGGGGTGAATTGTACACAATAGCGGGTCATCCTCCGCCGGTCAACATCCTGGACCGCTACGGCGACGCCACACACTAATTGAATCGCTCAGAACCAGCCACGTCGAGCTGTCAAACACAACATCCCGCCTGTTCAGCGTCCTCAGCGGTACCCCGGTTCCTGCCGTACTGTATCCCGGGAGCATGCTTTATGGGAGTCACCACGTGCTGGATAGGACGACAAGGGGAGTTTTCCATTACGAAGGATGCCATTTCCCTCTGGCGGCCTGACGGTCCCGTCAACAATCCTACCGTCTTACGAGCCCGAGCCTGGGTGGGTCTCTGCTGCATACTGCTCACATCAGCACTCTCGATGCCTCAGGTTGCACGTTCGCCTACGTTTCCCTATGCGAGCAATGGGCTGCAAGTTGTACAAGAACACAAAGCTTCATCTCTCCAAGCGGTCTGTATCTTCGCTTTCCCATCTTCGCGTTTCTTTGTCCCGATGCCCATACGGACCCACCAAACTGGGGAGCTCCACTCCAGGGTCCATAAGGCTGGTGTCTAATATTGGAACACGATTTGTTTGGCTGTGGTATGTTAGCGTTCATTACGGTGGACTGAGTCTTAATATTAAGGCAGGGCAGCATAACGCTGTCAGGGAATTCTGTATGACGATCTGATGCAAGTCTGTGTTCCGAAGACGTCGCTTTCGCTTTCTGCAATTGCCATCCTAGCGTGCAATTGGTTGTGAGGCATATGTTACCAGCCATCTCTTTATACTTCACTGCACGTCTTCACAAGAGTGAAGCCAAAGGGTCTTTACATGATGTCATCTTAGATGCTATGCCAAACATTGCTTCGAATTATCCAAAATCCTTATTTCCAATGCAAAACTCCCATGCCCGAATTTGTACTACCATCATATCCAAAGTAGTCGCGAAAACAGTTCGCGTGTGTATCATATTCATGTCCAACTCCTTCCGTTTCCTCAATCGCAGACAACGTCCCTCACTTCTACTGTCATCCCATGTTCCCCAGTGCAAGCCAAGCAAGCACCCCTGACACTACCAACAAGAGCAGCGCAACAACGAACATGGCGACGATTCTCTCGACCGAATACCGCACATCATCTGGTCTTGTCGCGTCTATACCCAGTTGGCTTTCCTCGTCTTCTGCAATTCGGGAGTCGTGCTGGCTGCTAGGTATGTATTGGATGAGTGTGTCGCGATATGATTGTCGGACTGCGATTGCGTATGACGGTGGTGCATCAGCTGGGTACAAGGCATCGTCAGATTGGATCGAGAACTCCGTTGATTGCGCGTACGTGTGCGTGGAGAGGAGATGTGCAAGAGGTACGTCGTCGGCGATTGGTGTGTGAGGTGGTGAGGTGTCTGTGTATGGTTGGTACACCAGACTGTGCTGAGAGTGCGGGTCATATGTGGGTGAAATGAGTTGATGACGCGTCGAGGATATGCCTTCTGTGGGTGTTGGGGGATCATCACGGTACGGCTCTTGGTCTGCGTAGGGAGGGGGCATGTGTGGTATCGTGGGTAGTGGTTTTATCGTCGCTGACGAGTCTGAGGAGCTTGGTGATGCATGTTGTGTGGGCGATGTGCTTCGCGTGAGTGCTGGAGAGTCGCCATGTAATCTAATAGTGTCCTGCAGGAAGGTTAGTTGATTCGACATCAGGTGGGAAGGTTAAGCTGCCTGCATACCTCCATGACGAACCTCCAAAGTCACGATACCGTCTTTTTCTCAAATATCCCTTCAGTGCTGCCAAAAGAGCGTCCGATTTCCTCAAAGCACAACCTAAGAAGCTACCGTAACCTATATCATCAAGAACCTGTTTGCCCTTATCAGTAAGAGGCTGGCTGCGACACGTATCACACAGCACAGTACAAAGAAGATTAGCAGTCGGAGCAGTCACAGTCACAGAACAGGATAGAGAAAGTGTACAAGGCAACTGCAACAGGCGCCCAAGGCCTTCCGCAGCAAGTGCGCAGTAGTCTATCGCGGCCCCCCATCAGATGGCTGGGGGGTAGCTATCTGCCATGGCATGGATCCGCGTAGTTGAGAGACCAATGCGTCGTGACGATTGTGGCTGGAGCGAGGGGGGCATGTGGGTTTAGCGCTGAGGCTTGACCCTCAAGAAAGCCGCCGAGCCGGCAAGGCAGACATCGCGGCATGCGGCTCACCTTGGTCAATTATCGCAAAATACCTGTCGGCAGCAATCTTACACATCCAAAAAGTTTTCTGGATAGCGGACTTGCCTGAGCTTTCCTTCAACGCAACAAGGTTCGCCAGCAAGATCAGTGCTTCTAGGGAGGAAGGGCCATCGCACCGCCACAGTTCCGAAACTTGGACCCGCGACGCGACAATGCCTGGAAATTCAGGAACGCGTTTCAGGCCTAAAATAGCGGATGGACTTGCAAGCGCTCTGTGTACCAAGTACCGAAGGGGTTCATTCGACCTAACGAAAGAATTTCTTTGCCCACATCTACCGGTAGTGTCGGCAGCGGTAATTGTCCTACAGGGATAGGCACCAGTTCGCTTTCGTTGAGTCTTCGAGGCAACCATCACAGGGAGCGAACCGTACACAGCATCCATGCAACATAGTCCGTGACTCAACGAGAAAATGATGAATGCTTTTTGACACCGTGTTCTGATATCGAGCCGAGTGCCGTTCCTGCAATGTGACTTCTCCGGTATGGTATCTAACTTCCTCAACTTCTCGAGCTTGGGCACTTTAAGCACTTTCGGATCTCCACATTCCCTCGAACAGTGCATCCAGGTCTTCTCTCGGTGAAGTGCCCTTCTCTCTACAGACAGGAACCCGCCCGGACACTTCAGCGTACGCTTCGTCCCTGTAGTCGTTCTAAACTACCTTTTGCGATTAACACGCTAGAGTGACAGCGAATCGTTTAGATGTAAATGAAGAGTCAATGGTACCACACATATGTGAGAAAGATAGGATACGCAAGCATATTGTTACTCCCAGTGCTAGGCTTGCTTCTCAAGCGCCACAGTGTAGATATAGGAACATGAGCTTTGAAAGTGAAAATTCTCATATTATCATCGACCTCGTTCATTGCAGGTAGAAACACCACATAACTTGTTCAACTCGATGTAGAAAATAGAAGAAGATCGTCGCCCTAGATTAGATCTCGAAGCAAAGTTCACTCAGTCATCATTCCCTTCTCCTGTATACTTTCTGAGCCTGCTTCTTTTTCCTCGTCCGACTCCGTCTACCGCCACAATCCACTAACCGTCTCAACCCCCCTCTCAACCACAGCCTTGACCCTCGCCCTAAGCGCATTATTCGCGCACTCCACATCCAAATCCTCCAACCAAACCTTCGCCACCCACTTGTCAAACTTAATCTCGACACCAGGAACAGGTATACCTAGGTTGTGTAGACGTTTGAGCTCTGCTTTGTCTTCTGCGGACAACTGGTCGTCTGGTGCAATGGGAAGCGGGAGAGCAGCAACACTAAAGGGCTCTTGTGACTTGGCATCATCTGGAGTTGAGGTATCCATTGAATCAGGGTTGGCTGCCGGAGTGCCGTTCGCAGTAGCGGTTGTAGTGCTGTTGCGAGGGAGAGTAATGGGCCGGACTGCTTCTTCGCCGAACTGAGCTTCTAGGAAGAGGAAGAGGCGGGCCAGACGGGTGGAAGGGTCTGTTGTGCGGTGAGGATGAGGCTTCTTGAAGCGGTGGGTCAGTTTTGTGGTGAGTATTTCGTCTTCCTCTTCTTCTTTGGGTGGGGATGCATGGGTATGAGAGTGTTGTTTTGAAGATTCTAGATGATGTGTGTTAGTATGAGGTCTGATCGGAGTGCTAGGCTGGATTGGGGGATGTGACTTACGTCGAACAGCTGCTGGAGAAGACTCGACGGTGAAGAGAACTGCAAGAACGGCGTCGGCGATACCGTCGTTGATTACGTTGCCTTCCCATTCTACTTCTACTCTTCCTCCGTTCTTGATGAGGACATTCACGCAGTCCATTACCGTGAACTTTGTTTCTGTTCGGCTGACTTCTTCATCTGCCTCCTCATCGTGAGTCGTGCCGTTGCCGTTCATCTTACCGTCAACGGCAGCGTCGGTGAGACTGCTCTCTTTGATAGCACCAAAGGTTCCTTCGAGCGCCCATCGTATTAGATCGACTCCAGCAGCCGACAGAGTGAGATGCTGACGACATAAAATGGTCGTTGTGGTTAGACCTGCGTATTCCTTCAGATCTTCGGGTGCCATGAGCGAAATCTTGAAGTCATTTTGGACGAGAACTCCACTAATCATATCCACCTTCTCGCCTTCTTGGTCTTCTGCAGCACTTATACTTTCGTCGCCGTTCGGAGTCAGGGAGCGAGGCAGAGGTGGAGCGATAGAGGCCAACTTTCCCACTACCTTGGCGATCTTATCGGTTTTGAAAGGAATGCGGAGTTCCTCACAGTTGGCTGGGGAGTAAATTTTCGTGGGGACGGCTTTCTGAGCGTTGAAGGAAAGGAGTTTAGACTTTAGACGAGTCATGTTACCCTTCTCGCCGTGAACAAGAATCTAGCCTTTGGTGAGTACAAGCTTCTTCACCGTGAATATGCAAGGTGAGCTGAACTTACAACAACAGGAGCAGCAACTTCCTGCACAAACTCCATGTTCTCTTTTCCATCGACATGCGCCGCGAAACTGTACTCCTGGACTGTGCATCGCCGGGGAATCATGGTCTGCTCATTCTCTCTTTGACCTGGTCGTCGTGCTGAGTTACTCGCTCGGGTCATGATGGCAGGAATTTGATCTGGCTCGTGGACAATCTGCTTCGCCATTGTGCCCTCAACAGAGTAACCGGTGATGATGACACCGTTCCTTGGGTCAGGTGCCCATCGCTCAAGCAGCTCACGCGATGTTCCGGACTGCATCATACCTGGCGAAGCAAGCATGACACATCCACCCAGGTCGTCGAAACGCTCGAGACTCTTGAGTGAGCGGACAAACTTGAAGTCCCAGGCTCCACGTCGTCCAGTATCTCCAGCAGCTTCCGCCTCGGCCATGCGCTCGGCGAAGAGGCGTTTGATGTTGTCGTTCATGGCCGACACGTAGGTTTGGTAGACCTGCATACACTTCCGTGCTAAGCTGGAGTTGTAGTAGATGGGTATTTTCTGGACCTCTGGATGCTTACTCCAGTATTCGTCCAGAATGAGAAGAAGTTCCTGGGCTCGCCCCAGAGCGAATACTGGAAGAAGAGCTCGGCCGCCGCGGTTGAGGACATCGGTGATAGCTTTCATGAGTTGTGCTTCTCGCTCGACACGTGGCGTGTGCATCGAGATACCAAACGTCGACTCGGTGATAAGGACATCGATCTTTACGCCCGGTGGTACCGACGCTGATACTAAATGCCGGTCGTCCTCTCGCGAGTAGTCACCAGTGAACAATATCTTCAAGCCTGCAATCTCCATAAGAAACATGGCTGCTCCGAGTACGTGGCCGGCAGGATATGGTGTGATTCGTACACCAGCGACGGTATGTGTAGTGTAGAAGTCGATCGATTCGATCATGGGATAGGTATTGAGATGGTCCGCCTCAGTGTACATTTGGATCTTGGTCTCAGAATTGCTCGACATGTTTCCGACACGAACGGAGTCTTGGATAAGCCACTTGTAGATGGCTTTGGTCGGATGTGTCATGAATACGCGGCCCTTGAAATTCGTCTTCGCAAGCACGTAGGGCAAGGAAGCAGCATGGTCGACGTGAAAACTAGCCGGATGTCAGCATACTGGACGGTCAGGAGACCCAGGAAGGAGTCAGGAAGAGGCGCCCAAGGTGGTAGATACATTGGTGGGAACCAGGGAGGGGCACATCATCGAAGTCGAGCGGAGAGGAAGCAAATAATATTCCATTCATAGTGATATACAAGTCGCTGAACTGCGAGTGCCCTTTGCGCGCTCATGGTCCGACTCCAGTGATGCGCCGAACCCCAACTACCATGGCAAGCAAGACGTGCGTATACATACTGTGAAATTAGTAGCACGTCTACAGTGCTAAGATCGAAGTCATCGTAGAATGGCATTGCCGACAAGCCTTCGTGTGCGGGATGCATACCGGCATCAAGCTGTTCGGCATTAGCATGGTCGCCAGAGAAGATTCGAGTCCTGTATGCGCACCATGACCGTCTTGCCCTTGTACTGAATGATATGACACGACCGACCGACCTCATTACCGCCTCCTAAGCAGAGGAACATGAGCTCGTCGGACGGATCTATTGGGTCTTCATCTTCGGGCGCCATGGCAGTTGCCTTTCTCTTCGACGCCATGATTGTGCAGGTTGAGGTATGACGGACCGATACGCGTTATACGGGTGACGGAGGTGAAGCTATCGGGTGCGTGAATTGTAGCCGGCGAAGAACGCGTAAAGTAGCCACGAGCAGCGACCGGACCTATCTCGTTAGTCGCGGATTAGTATCGCAAGAGTATTCAACGCCTCGATTGGACAATGCGAGGGTGCGAGACAAAGTGCAGCAGCGCCGAGTGAGAGTGGAGTGCACGTTGGACGACCATTGCGGCTCTCTTTGTCTGGCGCGCGACTGCCAAGACCCCGTCCGTGCTCGTCATTCCAGATTCAACTTCCGCTTCATCGACCGCGACAAGAACATTACCCACGCGCCCACCGACTCGACCCATCGCGACTGCCGAAAAACACGTGCGGAAGCAAGCGCTATCGACCCGAAACTCACCGCCGCCGGATGACGCGCCGATAAATCACCTTCACCTGCGCAACTCCCCGCAGGGGACGAGCTGCCCGTCATGGCCTACCCCAACTACAACCAGTACCCTCCGCCGGGCCAGCAGCCTCCGCCGCCCGTGCAAACGCAGAACCTGAATCACCACCAACAGCAGCGCGCCTTTTCACCGCAACACTACCAGCAGTCCCCGACCGCCTTGTCCCCGACCATGGGAAGTGGCATCCCTCCCAATAAGCGTCAGCGCCTGTCCCCGAATCCGCCATCACCCGCACCATACCAGTCACCTTTTGGTATGCCTGGTGCTCCCTCGTTTCCGCCCTCGCCGTATACCGCATCCCCGCAGACGCCCGGCTACCATTCACTGCCCACATCGCCTGCCGCGATGCAGCCTCCGCCATTCCACCAGCCCCAGCCGTACCAGCATCCGAATGGACAACAGCCAGCGCTCCAGGGCTCTATGCCGCCACCCAAGGTCCCGTATAGCAAGACTGCAGATAATTCAGAGCTGGAGAAGGCGAATGCGCGCGATCTGGATGTCAACAACATCAGCGATGTTCTTACCGGATCTGGTATCGACCTGCGCGCCGAAGAGGACAACTTGTTGCACAATTACAGGAGCTTCAACTCGCAGGCATCAGGCTCTACAGCATCACCGCACACTAGCTTCAACAACTGGAGCCAGCAGTCAAGCCATGGCGCGTTCCAGGGGACTGGTGCGCTCAGTCAGGAAATGACCAAGGAGCAGCACGAAGCCGAATTCATCAGGAAACACGAACAAGCCGCTAGAATTCTGAACGAGTCTGCCCAACAGCCACTCAACGACCCGTTTCTACAAGCGAGCGTTCTCAGGCATCGCATCGCAAAGCGTGGGTACGAGCACGGTATTCAGATAAATGTAGATGGTCTGTTTGATAAAATTCCAGACAAAGGCCAGCAAGAGATCACACGTACTACTCAAGCTGGTGCTAATGGCGAGCAAATTGTAGGTCTGGAGGCTGCCAGTCTACTAAACCAGAACGCTCCGCTTGTTGAAATTCTAACATTAATTTCCCTGGCTGCCGAGGAGCGCATACGTACCGTGGTCGAAGACTCTTTCGCTTTGTGTCAAGGCCGTCAGAACACTTCTCATGGCATTATTCCACCCCAGATGCTTGACCTTGCCATTGTAGGAGAGAATGCACAGGAGAAGATGGTTCCGCCAGTCAACGTCCTGAAGACGCCGTGGGAGGCACCGGACAGCGCTGTCAGCCCTACAGCGACAGCAAGCAAGGGTATGTCTTAAGTGGTCTTTCCCCATATAATTGCTAACTGGTTTAGGTGTTCCCAATGCAGGACGGCTGCCAACCCCTCCCAGCGAAGCACCGCCAACTCCTCAGCGAACGTACCAAAACGTCAACCATGTTGCTCAGGCGCTCACAAAGCGCGTTCAGGATGATTACAAGTGGGAGCAGGAGCGGCTTCGCAAGCGTGCAAAGCGTCAAGCAGGTGCCTCAGCTTCCTCCGCAGATACACCAGCTGCTCCCATACCCCTGCCAGAACCTGTCACAAAGAAGGCCCTAGCATTCGCCAAGAAGCAAAGCCAGTCAGATGTTGTTGTGTTCGGCAAAGCCAATGAAACTGCCAGTATGGCGCTTGGCGGCAAGAAGAAGAAGTACTCCTGGATGACTGGTGGAGGCGGTGGTCCAGCGTCAGGTGCTTCGACACCACGACCGGCAGTTACGACAGGTGGTAGCGGCACCGCTACACCTGCAGTCCAAGCGCCTGAAAAGGCTCTCCTGGGCAGGAAGCGCAAGTTCGGCGACGCAATCGAGCAAAATGAGACGGGGGCTGGGATCCAGCTCCGTGATTTGATTCACGTGCTAGATAATGATGGAAAAGAGAAGAAGACGCTCACGGTCATCTTGGCGCGTCTTAAGAACACGGAAAAAGACACAAAGCCCGAGGTCAACAAATCTTTACCTCCTTCTGGAGTAAGAGCTTAGGCTTTGTATTATTTGCATTATCAGCGTTGGCGTTTAACGGGAGGCCTGTGGGGCTGATGAGGATCAGAATTTGTGCGATACCTTACTTGCATCATATCCCCAAGGGCTGGGGTAAAACTATCCATCGGCCGAGGACGAACAGTTGGTCGTCTTCGAATGGAACTTGTATCAAAAATATCATATTCTTGGGCTATAGTAGCCGAACGCTGACCGACTATATCACCTATAACAAGCATTATTTATTAGATTGCGACTCGAGTGACTGGCCATGCTTCTTAGGGATTGAAAGCCTCTAAATATTGACAGTTATGGAGATGTCAGGCATCTGCAAGGCTACTATCACATCTTCTACAAGCATCAAACGCATACCTGAAAGACTGCAAAGGGTTTAAATTCACCCACAAACTAGAAGCCGCACTCATACAGATGCTTGACACAGGCATCGATAGATAAGTGTCGAGTGAGGTTTCATGTTCGTTCTACTTTATTCTATGGAAAATATGCGTCGGTGTGCCAACATATAGCGTGTAACAAAAATTCCAACCCAACTCCAATCCGGTCCAGACCGACTGCTCGAAGAAGAGGTTCCTAAAGATCCAAGTTCAATTTCGGAATCGCCTTCAACCCATCCCCATCACTCCACGGTCGCAGCACCGGCGTCTCAGGCAATGACATGGGCGTGGAGACAATCAGATCCAACCTTAATTCGGGGATCATGTTCGTCAAACCCAACATAGGAGATTCCAGAGGTCGCAAAACGGGTGCACGTGGTAAGAAAACGTTGTGTACTTCGAGATTGGTATTTTTCCGTCCTGCGTCCATACTTTTGACCTTTGGATTTGGTTTGAAGACTACACTTTGCGCAGGTGTAGTCGAAAGGGACGAGATGGAGTCCGTTGAAGCCGATGACGTGGGTCTGGAGCTTGTCGAAGTGGAAGCGTCTGACGTACGGTAAGATAATACCGAGTGTGCTGGGGTCTTGTTTGTGGAGGCGATCGAGGCGGCTGAGGACGACATTGGTGAGGTTGCTCTTGAAGGGTGAGCAGCTGGGAACGGTATGGGGACTACATGCAATTCCGATGGCAGGATAGAGAGCTCAAACTCGTTGGGTAGCTGTCTTGGCTGTCTTGGCCGTATGATATCGAAGGGTGCGTGGACTATTAGGGAGAGTGCCATTGTAGTATCAGCTGCAGCGTCTTTGGGTGGTAGTTTGTAAAAGGTGATGTGAACAGGTGTGTGAAAGGTAGCGTGAAAGGCTTTGTGACAAGTATAGTGCCACGAAGACGCTGTCTGGATTGAAGTGTGAAGCGCTTTGTATGGGATGAAGAAATGAACATGGTGACGTCCGCTAATATACATTACCTCTATGCTGAACCGTGGATGCGACTAAGTCATGCCTTGGTAGAATTGCGCTCTATGGTCGGTGTAGAAAACCAAAATTACTGGAGCTCGCCAATCCGACGTATCTTGGTGATGCAGTATTTTGGTAGGCAGTCGCGACCTAACCAATGACTGCTGTGCTATTGACATGAAAGCACAATATTTCACGACTCTGGCATTCCACATACCTATTGCATTGAATATGGCAAATGTGATGTTCAAAGCCTCAGTATCTAGTCCATAACCACGGTATTGGGCAAGCGAAACCTCCGACAGTATTATCTTGATCGAAATGTTAAACCGCCAGGAAGCGTATGATGAAGTCATCAGTGGTACCAAAACACCAATCATAAGTGCAAGAACTTTGCGTGGGTCAAAAGCTTTAGCGCAGTTGCGCTTGCGCGAACGGTCGCATCAGGCTAATCCAAACACTGATGACTCCGAAGATAGACACTTGGATGAGGACTTTACTTGGGAAAGGGACGGAACAGAACTCTTGCCAGATCGATTTGATGAGGAACGCCTGGTGCAAGAAATCGAGCTCGAAGATGTCCTAGCTAGACTTGATGAGCTATGTCTGGAAGAACGTGGGCCGTTTTTGAATGCTGACGAAGATTCGAATTGGGACTGGTACCGAGAAATAACAGCGGAACTACATGCTGATGAGCTACGCATGGATACCACAATCCTCGAGCGGATCAAGACTGGGAACGGCCCACGTGACAAAATCTTCGAAGATCTGCTTGCCCCATTACGTTCGGAACCACTAGCACCAAAAGCTGAAGAGTCAGAAGCCGACGTGTTGAAAGTACTGCTCGCCTGGAACAAGCGCATTGCTGACAGCCACAATGACGATCTCACGACACGCCAGGCGTTCACCGCTGCTTTAGTGGAGAGGATTAATGTTGTTGACAGGGTCCTGGCGATTGTGAGCGACGATAAGAATAGCAACCACGATGACAAGACTGGCCAGAATGGAATTCTGGAACCTTCTCGACGGCGTTTACTGAAAGCCATCCATGAATACCGACCGGAGACCAGAAACTTCAGGAACCAGAACCCATTTGACATGCTTGTCATCATGTTGGCCCACGTTGAACAGCAAGAGTTTGAGGTTGCGAACAAAGACGATTGCATGTACCTTATCTTCAAGGCATTGAATGGACAGGAGCAACTGAAGAATCGCTTCAATCGTGAGAAGCAGAGACGTTCGTATAAAAGCCAGAGAGAGGACGCAGAGCGAGATAACAATCAGGATGAAGTAAGACGATGCACGACTAAATGGAGAGTGTCCAACAAGAGATTGGCAGAAAGAACAAGGCAGAAATTGATGACTAGGATCCAACGCGCACGGAATGAATTAAGAAAGGTCGGACTTGACGAGTTGTTGAAGTTAGCTGTGCTCCAATCGGCGCAGCCACACGCTGAAAGGGAGAACGATCCAGATACTCCGCCCTGGAAGGACATCTTTGGCAAATGTACTCAGGCAGACGACTATGATACCCTGAAAGACAAACTCGAAAAGCACTTCCCGGATATGGAGGCTACTCTGGAAGCAACTGCAGATAAGGTTCAAGATATGAAGACGACTCACAATCTGGTTCTATCTCGAACGGTAAAGTTCGCCGGCGCTGACCTCCAAGGTCGCGATGAGGCTGAGAGAAAACGCATAATAACGGCGCGGCTGAACGACCCAGTTACCGCGAGGATAATGGAGGAGACGTTGGAAGGTATGTTGAACACGCATCTGGTCGCGACGCAAACGCTCGTGAACTTGGAGCGGATGGAGGAACCAATGAGTGAATTGTTGGCAGCTGCGACAACGAAACACGACGACTTGACGGAACTAGCCTGCTTGATCAATCGTGATCATGAGTTGAGTGCTAGCAGCGTGACGGAAGTTGAAGGTGTTTCTGCAGAGAGAAGTGAAGACAAAGAAGATTGATGGTCTGTCGGAGATAGGGATGTTAAATCCGGTTGTTGAGGATTAGCGACATGTGATCCCGATGGATTCGAAAATGCGAAGTCCTGTCTTTCTATGAGCCCCTGAGCGTCAGCCGCCTCGCCCGGGTGATGTTAGAATAACGTGCCACTTCGTGGGTTCCCAAAAAGAATATGGGTAAAGGAATTCGGGTGCGGGATTTACGAAAGCCGATGGGCACGCACAAATCGCGGTGACGTGAATGGAGGATTTGCGACAGGGCGGGTATCCGGATTGGAGTCGGGAAAGAACGGGTCCAGCGCCAAGCACAAAACTTCTCATCAACTATCGCGGGCTCGTAATCTCCGTCTGTCCAGCTTCAACCACCAAACCTCTCCACTCCACTTCCTTCGCTTCTCATCCATACCAGCGAAATGGCCACCAACCCCCCTCCCACCGCCACCGGCTCCAGCAAGGTCGATGCCGCGAAGGCTAAGCTCGCGGCCGCTGACCCTACCGCTCCCACTGGCCTTGACCTGTACTCGCGATTCGCTTTCGCCGGTGCCGTCTGCTGCTCCGTCACCCACGGAGCCCTCACACCCGTCGATGTGTACGTTGTCCCGTTCTGCGATGGCCCTGAGAGGCCTCAATGGCTGTATCGCACAAGTTTTGCGACAGTTGACAGATGTCAAAAATGACGACAGAATGCCAAGCTAACACATGCAACAGCGTCAAGACCAGGATTCAGCTTGACCCCGTCACCTACAACACCGGTCTGATCGGTGGCTTCAGGAAGACCATCGCCAATGAGGGTATGGGCGCCGTCTGGACCGGTTTCGGTCCCACCGCTGCCGGTTACTTCCTCCAGGGTGCCTTCAAGTTCGGAGGTTACGAGTTCTTCAAGCAGCAGTCCATCAACCTCGTCGGTTACGAGACCGCTGCCAACAACCGTACTGCCGTCTACCTCGCCTCTGCTGCCGTCGCCGAGTTCTTCGCCGATGTCGCCCTCTGCCCTCTTGAGGCTACCCGTATCCGTCTCGTCGGTGACCCAACCTTCGCCAACGGTCTCGTTGGTGGATTCTCCAAGATCCTGAAGAACGAGGGTGTCGGTGCCTTCTACTCTGGTTTCGGACCTATCCTGTTCAAGCAGTACGTCGCAATTTTCTCTGGGTGAACACGCAACATGGACTAACAACACATAGGGTTCCCTACACCATGGCCAAGTTCGCCGTCTTCGAGAAGGTCAACGAGGCCGTCTACTCCGTCGTCGACAAGAGCAAGACCTCCAACGGAATGCAGACCGTCTACAACTTGGGCTCTGGTATCATTGCCGGTTTCGCCGCCGCCATCATCTCCCAGCCTGCCGACACCATGCTTTCCAGGATTAACAAGACCAAGGGTCTTCCCGGAGAGGGAACCACCTCCCGTTTGATCAAGATCGCCAAGGAGCTTGGTCTCCGTGGTTCATTCGGTGGTATCGGTGCTCGTCTTTTCATGGTTGGTACCCTGACTGCTGGTCAGTTCGCCATCTACGGTGACATCAAGAAGGCTCTTGGTGCTACCGGTGGTGTCGAAATCGCCAAGACCAACTAAGCGCTGGTCTCGTGCGATGGGGAGAGAGTGACGGAGGAGATGATACCAAGACAGCCAGGATAGCAGGTCTCTCGAGGTGGACTTGTCACATAAAAGTCTGTCTTTTCTTGCATAATGGCTGGTATGGGTTTGGTACGATATCACATTTCTTCTTCTGTGTGTTTTGCGTTTATCTGCAGTCATTCGAGTTAGATCTTGCTTCGCTTAGACGGCGATTTTATGTAACAGTACGATCGAGTAGGAAATATGCTGCAATAGACCCAACTCATAATGTCCAAGAACTGCACTTTACTTGTGAAATCCAATCCAATTGAGGGAATAGTAATGAATTGATAAGGATTGATGTCCTTTACATGATTCAGATCTTAAAGTAGTGTTTGTGATCTAGGGATCCGGAGCTATTCATAAAGTAGCAGCCAGGACGTAGCCGCAACGTCAGAATTGTCAACTGCACGCAATAACAAACAATCGCTATCGCATCGATCGTCTCATGTTCTAACAACCAACAGCTTCGTCCAGGATGTTACCTCGATGAAGTGAAGTTTAAGGCAGCATGCCGCTCAATCAGAGCGCGCTGCGCGACGATCTGATTGCTGGAACCAGAGCACCTCACGTCAGCTTCAGTTTTCCATCGGTCATCCCGCGTCGGCTCGCCGATTACCAACTGCCAGCTATGTCAGCCTTAGTCTCAGCCTCACAGCCCGTATAATTTCCCAAACACGTGGACTAGCTTGTACAACGTCTTCATAAAACAGCGACGTTGCTTGGAGTTGAAGCTTAGCTGCCCCTCACTCTCTTTCACGCCGTCCCAGCTCAGTCGCCGTTGGTGCCAAACCGCATCGAGTATCGATTCCGAAAGCTACCCATGCCAGAGCTCTTACTCAGCTTCTCATCAGCAACCCACGAATTCCTTCCTCTGAGCGGATCAAAACCTGCTTCCACCGAGGCGTCTTATCGCTCAATGCGAAGCGATCCTCGTTGTAGCTAGCCAATGTCCGACCGTTCGGGCGCAACATCTCGCGATTTTGCATTTCAAACATCTGACCAAGCAAGTGGAGCGTCGCAACAGCACCCACAGCAGTTCTACGGCGGCTACCATGCCGAACACAACGCGAACGCGAACACGGCCGAGGCCAGGAGCCAGACACATAGTCATGACTTTCCCACGGAGTTTCGTGACTATGCTGGTGACTCGCAACAGCACCAAGTGATGCCAGGGCACTTCAACGGCTTTGGCTTTAATTCATCTGCGCCTGCAGGCTGGGATGCGATTGACTTCTCAGACTTCACGAACCAGTACGAGCCCCAGGGTGAACTTGTTCAAGAATACCAAAGCCAAGTAAACCCTATCAACGACTTTAGTATTCCACATTCTGTCGCTGCGGGAGAACCGACGTATCAAGCGTTCCCCCAAAGCCAGAGCGCTACTACGACGCCGAACGCTGCGCAAGGTCAGAACCAATTGTCTCCTCCGCCTCCGCCAGCCCAACCACAGCAGCCGCAGAGACCATCCATTCAAGCAGGCATGAAAAGGAAGGTCAATTCCGAGCTCAGTACGACTGTACCGCAAAGTGGTGGCGTTACAACGGAGAATCCACCGAAGCGCCAGAACGTGTCGCGGCATTCATCCGACGCCTCAGCAACCTCGCCAGTCCTACCAGCCCCGGCTGATGCTCGTACACCGTCCACCACGCGAACTGCAACCCATGCGCCCACGACTGAAGCTCTACCCCAACCAGCGTCGCGAGAGAATACAGCACCAGAGAGGCGGAAGGAGCAGAGCAAGGGGACTGGACCACAGGGAAGGGTCATCGATGTCTCTACACCGCGCAGAGTGCCTGAGTCGCCTGGAGGGCTGGACATACTTCCTGCTGGCAAGGTGTTTCCCATACAAATAGGATCAGAGCTATTCAGGCTATCGGGAGCCTCTATAGCGTCAGATGGTAAGCATGCGGTGAATGCATGAAGAGAGGCTAGCAACTGAGACTACTAGAGCACCCTCGCACTTTTCGCATTTCTTCAGCCAGCAACTGCATGACAATGGCGGTCGAGCTGGCGACGTGAGGACGCTGTACATCGATCGCGATCCTGATACCTTTCGCGACATTGCGCTGCACCTTCAGGGCTATCATGTTACCCCTCGAGATGGCGAGCACTTTGTAAAGCTATATGCGGATGCGCAGTTCTATTCTCGTAAGCTCAGCCATGCGTGTCACATAATTCAATGCTGATGATAGCAGTGCCGCGTCTCACCAAACAGCTGTTCAGCACTGACATCTTCGTGAACATCGGAGGAAAGCCTTTTCAGATACAACGCGATCTTTTCTCTGCTCCTGGAGATAGCCCCAACTACTTTTCGCTTGGCTTTGCACATTTCTTCTCGACGCCGTCTGAGGCATTCCCGGGACTGGACCGCGATGCGCTGCTTCGACCACCGTCTATCAAGCCTCCGTCCGTGCCGAGTAGAAACGGAGAGGTGTTTGGCGAGTTGATACAACTACTGCAAGGCTACAACGTCGAGATACGAAGTGAGGCGCATCGCTCTCGTCTTCTGCGGGATGCGCGATACTTTCATCTCAAAGGTTTGGAGCAGAAGCTCATACCTTGCGAGATCTCGTATAACCTTAAACGGCAAGAGTCGGAGATCCTAATTCGTCTTGAAGATATTCGACAGTCTGGTATCTCGTTCAGTCCCGATAGAGAAGTCGGCGACTCAGACTCGGGGTCGATATCGGGAGCACAATCAGCAGGCGTCTCACCGGATCCTCTATCCATAAGCAAGGTTGCAAGTCCCGCCCCATCAACAGCAAGCAGCAGTGCAATTTCCAGGCCAGGATATGTATCTTATGCACGACCATATACAGATGACCATGCGAACAGCAACATCCTCGTCGTGGAAATCGCATCATCTGAGTCAACAAAGCTCTACCTTCCAAAGGCGCCACCAACATGGCCTCCGCTCAAAGCCGAACTCCGAGCAACTTTCCATAACTCAACCCTGGCACGAGTGACCTCACTTTTCTCTGTCATAGCTTCCAAGATGGGCTTGCCGGCTACACAGCCCCTTGGCCTAATGTATGTGCAATCTGGTGGTGGAGTGGCAGCGCAACCCGTCAGTCCCGCCAATTCGGGCGTCAGCGAACGGCGTGTCCGCGTACGATTTGATAAAGATTGTGCTCTAGAAGTCGATGGATCACCAGCAGAGCTTTCCTTTGGTGGTACTGACCATATTGGCATCCGCCACACGGGCAAGGGAGACGACTGGATATGGGGTGGTCATTCTAACAGCGCTAACGAGGGTGATGAGGAAGAGTGGACGATCAAACGCGCGCACTGGCGCATTCGCGTCGAACCCATTGAGAGCGATGCCGAAGGGAAGAGGATGCAAGTCGTGCTATGCGCAGCAAAGATCGAGGCGTTCACATCCCAACGGATACGAAATTCGTCGAGAGGCTTTTTGGGAAGTGGCTAGGTACAGGATCGTATAGTATGGCGGTCGAAAAGCTTGCGCACCAACACTTGACTGACGAATATGATTGTATCACGCTTCCAATTCTTTCACATACGACCATAGGATCTTGAGATCACGGCTTCCCGTTCGCTCAGCCCTAGTTAAGCAAGATACCGGCGGATTAGTAGTCAGGTGGGTGACCACTGGCGAATCCCCGCTGTTGTATGTTTTTGATTTTTGTTCCTGCCCAATATGGATCGATTGGCATTTTTGCTAATGTTACCAAACCTGATGCTTTCGCTTGCAAAATATTGTATGGCTAATTAGCATCTCAGTCTCTACCCATGTGCCTGTGGACAGCTCACGTACGACACCACTACAAGTCCGTGCGAGGTGCTCAGTGACGCACTTGAATAAAAAAATTCGGCCGAGAAGCCTACGTATTGCAGTTATTACTGGGTTAATAATCGAGCATAGTTCGCGTGATCCAGATCATGACTGCGCACAGTCGTTGCAAACCATAAAACCAACACCGCCACAAGAAACAACATACGCGAATGGCATGCAGACCATGAGGGAAGCCCGTAACAGTGGCTTTGATACGCTAATACACAGGCTAGGGCGGTGTGGCGCGTAAGCCTGAGGACATGGCCAAGACATACGGCTTGCTTACAATGATTTGCGTGATTTGCGCGTCAAGAAGTCAGGCTGGATCATGAGCATAGGACCTAATTCGCGTACGTAGACATGTTACATACGAAAGACGACCTCATGTAGGTGTACTTGATCGGAAGGCGCCGAGGACTTTGATGGCTTTTGGTTACTCAACGACACCCTTCTGGATTGTGGGTCACATGGAGTATGAAAATCGGCTTACGACTAGAGCTCTGGTTTTCCAAATGTTGATACGGAATGTAGCCTTTAGAGCATCGGTATTCTAAACCAAAGTTCTTGCCGTCAGAGCAGATGGGACTGAGCTCACCGCTGGAGAAACGTCATGTATAACGCCATCTTTTAGGCTTGATTCAACGTGCACTCGCTATAAGGGACTAGAGGGAGTGATCTTTACGAGGTTAGGGAAGGACACGTTCCCTTGCGAGGGCCTTATGACTTTAGGTAACGAAAGCCAAAGGCTTACTGCTGGCATCGTTGCTGTTGAAGATCTTGCACAACGTACTGGTAATTCGTGGTTGAACCTGCATTCACATCCATGAGTCCATCCAATCGCTTCATCATGTTCACGAGTCAAAATCCCATTAACGTAAATCCCAACAGCTGCCCTTAAGCTCATCAAGGCATTCAGCGCTTATTGATTCTCACTGTCATGTAGGCGTCCATACTCCCCACACCACCATCTCGACTACCAACACCATTCGTCTATTTTGCACAGAACTAGGCATATATAGTTGTCCTGATGATGTCTCTGCCATGATCGTGAGCATGAGCACCTCTAAAGAGTCTGGAAAGTTGCCGTGTCAAGCATTCTTTTCAACGCCACATGAATAAAAACTCACCATGTTGATGAATCTTGTGATCAGATGTGGCTTGAGTGGAGTGGGCGAGTACAACGACTAGAGAAAGAATGGGCGTGAGCGGGATACTCAGTTTTGTTGCCGTCAACTCATGCAGAAGCATATAAGGCACATGAACACCCTGCTATGAACTTCTCACCACGCTCCTCATCTTCTCTAGCAATAGATCAATTGATTTACCCAGCCACTTACCAGCAACCATGCACCCCCTTCTCCTCCTCAAGGCCCTGCTGGTAACCCTCGCGACAGCCAACCCCGTCTCCATTACCAAACGCGAGATCAACCCAAGCACAGTCAACATCCTCACCGCTGCCCAACTAACGACCCAACGCAACGAGCTCCTTCTTGCTCAGTCCGAATCCGCTCGCGAAGCAATTCTCTTCCCCAACCCTCCCAACGCCAGTAACGACACCTTTCAGTTTCTCAACAACACCGTCCTTCCGCCAACAGCCGGTTCAATCTACCTGTCCACTATCAATAATTTCCCTGCGCTTGGTTCCACAGGCCTAGCAGCAGCCGTGGGCTTCGTTAACGCATGTGGTCTAAACACGCCACACTGGCACCCACGCGCCAATGAGTTCTTGACAGTAGTCCAAGGTACACTGGTCGGTGCCCTCCTTCTTGAAAACGACAGCGGATTTGGCAACGTAGTGGGTGGCGCACCACCGGTGCGTGGTCCATACCAACAGATTGAAACCACGTTGTCCAACTACACAGGCATGCTTTTCCCCAAGGGCCTCATTCATTGGCAGTTCAATCCAGAGTGCGAGCCAGCTGTATTCGTTGCTGGCTTCGATATCAATGACCCTGGACGCGTTGAAGCAGCTCGAGGTTTCTTTTCGGGTACCCCAGACGAGGTTCTTGAAGCGAGTGCGGGCTATAGTGAGTTTTTGACGCCGGAGCAGGTTGCTGGTTTGAGGCCTGAGCTTACCAGTGACTTTACGGCAATTGTGGAGAGCTGCGCGAAGAGGTGTGGGATCCCTTATGAGGCTGGTGGGGTGTCTCCGTCGGCCTCTTCAAGTGCTTACCCGTCCTCCACGAGTGGGTATTAAGGTTGAAGAACTTGGTGCACCTAGTGTCGGTTGAGAGATTGAATGTGCACCAGATGCTGTAGACGGTTAGGATGACGAGGCCGTTCGTTTCGGAGTGGGCGGTGGAGTTCGGGATTTAGACTGCGCTTTCCTTTGTATATAGACACTCGTTAGACGAACTTTAACATAGCATTCAAATTAGAGACAGTGGTACCTGCAACAATTCAGAACACAAGAACTTCCTCAGAGCTGTACCTACAACAACGGTGTAACGCAGAATTACCAGTTGTACTCTCAATCATTCTGCTGAAAAAGGATAAATGGCGGCATACCTTCACGATAGGTTCGCGTGCAGGTTACAATATTTAGGGAGCTTGCGTCTTCGAGTTTCCATCTCGGTCACTGCATCGCATTTATGCATAACACTTAGCTATCTTGGACTCGAAAGACCTGAGAGTTGATAGTCCCGTGGTGGGACACCAAGGTTGCAGATGGCGGTGATAATGAGACATATGTAAAGAAGAGCGCAGGGGAACTGCATCTTAGTTCACTCGCGCTAGATCAGTAGGGAGATGCTAAGTGACGTTGGTGATGCAATGGTATTTCCATATGTACACGGCCTCATTCGCTCCGCTCCTTCGTCCTCCGCTTTCCATATCTAGAACTCGGAGATGAGGTCGCCCCTCCGCTTGCCGCGCATCTCCCACTTGCCCTGAATCAACTTGTCAGCGATATTCTTATCTGCTCTCCGTGTACCGCGCCTCTTGTACGTCACTCCCCTCTCATCCATGTTCATCCAAACTCACCTCGGTCATGTATCCAGCCGTACCCAGCATAGCCGGCACCAGCATAACGTAGGCGAACGAGAGCCAAGCTGTTCGCTTCGTCCAGCGGAAGTACTTGTGGCGGTTGGTGGTCATGTCTATTCCTCGTCAGTACCCTATATTGCCTGTTCTCTCCTCTGCCTGCTGTATCGTCTCCCTTGCGCTGTGGGATATGATCTTCCAACAATTGCACCACTGTCTGCGGTATCATGGAGGGCTGTGTGCGGCGGGGTCGGTGGTGAACGTACTGGCCCATTTGATAATGGCGGGATCCGCGTGGATCACTGCGTGTTGTTAGCCATTGCGCCCCAATGCTTTGTAGAGTGGCGATACGTACTGCCGTGGTTGTGGCCCGCCATTCTGCGGAAAGTTGGCTGCATGTTTGCGGACTTTTGCGCGTGTGGTAGGGTTGCGCAGTTGGTGATCGTAAGGTTGACGAGGTGCGCGCAATGAGGTCGTCGGAGCTGCGGCAAGTGCCGCTAGGTCTTGGCGCTTCACTGTAGCATCACGTACAACTATCATAGGTACCGTAAAACACATGAGTAGATATTCTAAGATTGCTACTGAAATTCTGAATCCCTATGATAATAAATGTCTTCATGCACCCTCCGATGAGGTCGTACCTGACGCCCAAGCTACTGAGACGGCCAACTCTCTCATCATGCGCCAGATATCTATCCACATTACTACCCGGTTCCTCGCGTCTTACACACCATCAAGAATCGTATAGGTACTGCATATGCTAAACGGGAGGTCGAATTCCTGCTTCTCATTGATACTTCGGAGCGTCGGCCAGCCGACACTAAGCCACGATACGCCGGAGCGGGCAGCGCAACCAGCCAACCACCGACTGGCTGGACGCCGAAGCTTGTGACGGCCTTCGATAAATTCGTCAAAGAGCCTCGGTCATATTTGACCCTTCATTTTCAGTTGACAAAAACGTTCTTCTTTACTGTATATATCATCTATAACGTTGTCGAAAACCGTTGTAAGCATGTCGAACCAGCAGGGAGCAAAGATCACCGTTCATTGGTAAGTGGCCGTGTGACAGCCGCTTGACTCCACCGCATTGCGCCATCGTCATCCCAGTAATCACGACTAATCATCCACCGCATAGGCTGAACAAATCCCGTGGCCAACGCGTTGTATGGCTGCTCGAAGAGCTTGGTCTGGAGTACGACATCGCCGTCTACAAGCGCGATGAGAACAAGCGCGCGGGCCCCGACCTGAAGGCCGTCCACCCTCTGGGCAAATCGCCCGCCATTACCATCAGGCCAGCAAACTCCGACAAGGATATTGTCATTGTTGAAAGCGCGACGATCATGGAGTACATTTGTGACCACTTTGGGAAGCAGTTGATGCCAGCGCGTTACCCTGAGGGACAGGAGGGTGTATTAGGTGCCGAGACCGAGGAGTGGATGAGATACAAGGTAAGACATGCTCTTGTCACTTTTGGCGTAAGAAGGAAGATATACATGTTCAAGGAAATAAGCGCGAAAGCTAGCCAATCAGCTTGTGTGGCACGGATTTCTTCTAATCGAAACCAACCGTGGAGAGACTAAGAAACTGACGCTAATACAGTTCCTGATGGACTACACTGAGGGTAGTCTCTTTACCATCCTGATATTGGCACTAGTCACCGGAAGTAAGCCACCCCTGCTCTGATCTCAACGCCATTTCACTAATCAACAATCCCAGGCATCAAAAACGCCCCTGTGCCCTTCTTCCTCAAGCCCATTACCAACGGTGTCGCCTCCAAGGTCGACTCTGGCTTCGTCGACCCAGAGCTGAAGACGCATTTTGACTTCCTTGAGGACTACCTCATCAAGTCACCTAGCAAGGGCGAGTTCTTTTGCAGCGACAAGCTCACCGCTGCGGATATCATGATTCATTTCGGACTTGAGGGTGCGACGCAGAGAATGCCGTTGAGTGAGACGAGTTACCCCAAGTTGTATGAGTACATGAGGAGGTTACAGAAGAGGGATGCATACAAGAGTGCTGCGAAGAGGGTCGAAGAGGCTAGTGGAGAGAAGTTCGTTCCATTCAGTGACGCAAAGTTGTAGATGAGCAATTAACCTGAAGACATGTATACCCAAGACAAGTACTCCCGTTTCCGATCAATATCCTTTTCATCCGTCGATTCATCCTCGATCTTGTCTTCACTCTTCGACTCCGACGCAGTAGCCCTTCCCGCCTACTCCACAAAGTGCTTGTTCGCCTTTTCCTACGGAACAGTTTCATCAAGCGCGTACTCAACAAGATCCGCTTCCTCAAACGGAACAAAATTTTGCTGCTAAACTGTCGTCTCAACTTCGGCGTCCCTGTTAATGTAATTTAGAACAAAAAATAACTCCAAAAAACACCTAACTCAAACATGTGTCTATTGCACATGTTAGCTGCGACTTTTACAAAAAAGTGAACCTAACGTGCTTAGTCTATAGTAGAACCACTACGGAGTCTATCATAGTAGGTAGCTCGAGGACGCCTAATGGCTGCTAGAGATGTACAGAGTGATACACCCAAACAGTCTATAATCATCTCAGCCAAAGTAGCGTTTAAACTATACGCGAGCCTTATACGTCATCATCAGACTTTTTCAAGTCGTTGTCGATCTTGATCGACTCTGTCTCCTGCGCACCGTGCTGCTCATCTCTCAGTCTCTTTTCATCCACCAGTTTCATGCTATGAGAGTGAAGGTATGAAGTCAGTATATGTCTCATATGCATTTTGTGCATCCATGACTTACCTCTCTTGCTCCTTCTCCCAGTCATTTAGCCACTTGCACTTCTTGCCGTCAGGCGCCAAGTGCAAGGGACTTTCAACAGCTAGCCTCCAGAAACCCATGCTCTTGGCACTAATGCTAATCATGGGGTCATTGTATGCGCGTTCGAGTGCAGCAAAAAAGGCCTTGTACTCTTTCTGTAGACCCAAGACACGTAGCGAGCGGAGGATACGCGTGATACGAAGATGGTTGTGATCGAATTGAACGGCCCAGTTGGCAAACTTCTTCCGGAAACCAGGTGTGCGAACGATGTGGTATGGGAGCAGCTTGGACGCGGAGATATTCGTATGGGCGCCTGGTGGGAACGAAGACGTGGAGGCAACCGATTTATCTGCCCCAGGGGCTGAATCTTTCTCTCTCTGCAACTCTTCTTCGGACTTGCTAGACTCCTTGAAACCATAGAAGCTAAGCATACGCTCAAAGCTTCGTCTTAGTTCCTGTCGTAGCTCACTCCGGGAACGAAACGCCTGCATTACTTCAAGATTGATGATTGGGGCCTGTATCATGGTCAGCATGCTGCCCAAGTCAAATGGACATACGAAAGGGGCTCTTTCTCTCGCCGTATACCCTCGGACTGGAAACTGTGCCCCAGAACCGATTCACTATACTTTTTCTTACGATGATTGCAGAATATAACAAGTGTATGTTTGCATAGTGTCTTTTCCTGCACGGAGGGCAACTTACTTCCATATTGAACGGAGAGCCTTCTGGCAGCGGAAAGAGCATCTGAATGTAGTTGTGAGAAGACTCTAGCCGTTGGTCTGGCCACGCTAGTATCTGGTGGAGCTGGCGGCCAAGTGCATCCTTGGCGTATATATCAGGGTCGTAGAAGCGAACGATCAGCTGGCTCTTGTCTTGAGCGGACGCCTGTTCGCCCTTTGGAGCTCTGCTAAAATCCATTTGCAAACGTTTATTTACTGAATCAGAGGTGGGGCGAGTATTGTATTGCTCGTAGTTTCGCCGAGTTCCTCGCGGCTTCGTCCTTGAAGATGAGGAGGTTGAGTCTGTTGATGCTGATGCGGGTGGTGAAGTCGAAATCTTGCGCTTGAGGGTGTTGTGGAAGTCAGCGCGTGCGGTGCGCGCTTTCCCTTTTTCTTGACTGCCAAGCGCTCTGTCCATGGGAGAAGTCAGCGAGGCAGTATAGCGTGAGTTAATTACTGAGAAGGTCGTAACAAGTACGCGATTAGGCAGCAACACAGCGTTTCGGCTTGGCATGGAAAGAATGGTGAGAACACACTTGTGAACTTGCCGTGCCTCAGTATGAGACCTGCTTTCACGATGTAGAATTGTGTGTAGTGTACCAATCATCAAGATGCATCACGCAGTTGGGATACGCTATTCGAAGAGCGCCTTACCTTGATGAGCTTAGCGCCATTCACCCGGCTGTCACAACAGCGACGATCTTCCTGCAGAATCTCGCATCCCACTAACGCCGTCAATTGTAGACTTCGGGATTTTTTCGAGTGCACGTGATATGATTCGATTGTCTGTCTTTTTCTGTTTACTATCTCAACGACGGACCTTCGCAGTATCAAGGCCGCGGAGTGATTGCTGAGCCCCAGTTGACGTCACCGGCGCACTTTGTTGAACTGGAACAGCGCCGCCCCGCGTCGCCCCCACCCGCTTCCAGACCCTTTCACCACCCGTGCGCCCTTACTTCGTAGCTCGCTTGCCAACGCAAACGCAGGGAACATGATAGACAAACCTGTTAAGTTCCGACCAACGCAGGATTCGTTACGCGCTATCAGCGGTAATGCTATCTTTATATTTGGCCATGGTACCAGTGAAGACTTTGCTCGCTCAACCACCTGTGAAGAATAAACTTGCCTCCCATATCCTCCGCAGTCTTTAGAGGGCAAATTCAAGAACTTGGAACACATTTCTTGGCAATCCATCATGGGCTCCGAAGGTTAGTCTTGCCCACTTCTTCTTTGTTCTTAGCCGCCCGAGTCTAACAGCTTTGCAGAACAAAAGCCGACACCAGAGAATGGTACTCTTTTTCAAGGATTCGAATGGAATGTCCCAGACGACCACAAACACTGGAAACGGCTGGCCGAGCAGCTTCCCAAGCTGAAAGCCATCGGTATCGACAACATCTGGCTACCCCCTGGCTGCAAAGCCGCCAACCCCAAGGGCGTTGGCTACGACATCTACGATCTATACGACCTCGGCGAGTTTGATCAGAAGGGCGCCAAAGGCACCAAATGGGGTACCAAGGACGAACTGCTCGAACTCACCAAGGTCGCCAAAGAGCACGGCGTAGGCTTGTACTGGGATGCTGTACTGAACCATAAAGCTGGTGCCGATAGGACGGAGAAGTGTCGCGTTGTTGAAGTTGATCAAAACGACAGGACCAAGGAGACCTCTGACGCTTACGAGATTGAGGGTTGGCTAGGCTTCGATTTCCCAGGCCGCGGCGAACAGTATTCCAAGATGAAATATCACTGGGAGCATTTCTCAGGCACAGACTGGGATCAAGCCAATGAGAAGAAAGCCATCTACAAGATTCTTGGCGATAACAAAGGCTGGTCTCAATCTGTCGACGACGAGCAAGGCAATGCTGATTATATGATGTTCGCCGACGTCGATTACTCACACCCCGAGGTTCAAGAAGATGTAAAGAACTGGGGAGTGTGGATCACAAAAGAACTCGGCTTGAAGGGCTTCCGGTTGGACGCTGTCCAGCATTTCAGCTCGAGGTTTACCAACGAGTGGATCAAGAACTTGCGTGAACAGTGCGGAGACGATATCTTTGTGGTCGGTGAATTCTGGTCAGGCGATGTCAAAGAGATGAGCGACTGGCTTGAAGGCATGAACCACGAGTTCGCTCTTTACGACTCGCCTCTCTTGAACAACTTTGGGTCAATCTCCACCACCGAGTCGGGAGACCTTAGAAAGGTCTATGATAACACACTCGTTCAAATGCGACCCATAGATGCTGTTACAGTCGTAACAAACCACGATACACAGCCAGGTCAAGTCATGGAGACCAAGATCGAGGGTTTCTTCAAGCCTCTCGCCTATGCTCTCATTCTGCTGAGGCAGGAGGGTTACCCGTGTCCTTTCTATGGCGACCTCTACGGACTCTCTGAACCACATGAGACCCCCGCTTCATGCGGCGGAAAGCTCGCCGATCTTATCCTCGCACGAAAGCTCTTCGCGTACGGAACTCAAGAAGATTATTTCAACGAAGCCAACTGCATCGGATTTGTGCGCCGTGGAACATGGGACAAGAAAGCGGGTCTAGCGTGTGTGATGAGCAACGCAGGTCCTGGGGAGATTAAGATGGCTGTTGGCGAGATGCATGCTGGTGAGAAGTGGACTGATATTCTTGGGTGGGAGGAAGGCGAGGTCGAGATCGACAGCGAGGGGTACGGGCTGTTCAAGTGTCCCGGCACCAGCGTTGCGGTTTGGGTACGGAGCGATGCTGAAGGACGGGACCGGTTTCCCACAAACTTCGATGCGAATGTATACCACAAAGAATAGATATAGACGACAGATTAAGGCTTGCGATAATGCGCCCGGAGAATTTACATTGTCTTTTTCCTTCAGTTGGCAATGAGACGAATTGTATTGTATACCTAGGTGCCCTCAGGGTAAGCCTCGATTGTTAGGCAAAACCTGGGGAGTTGACATGCCAGTGATGAAAGAGTTATCTGTCGAAGTTGCGGTGTAACATCTCAGAGGTCGAATTACTTGCTTTTTCCTTATCGAGACCCTGTGCGCCGGGTTCCAAGGTTGCAACTCATGGAACCTGCAGGAAAGTGGATGGGGAGATCGGCGATTTCGTTGCCGACTTAGTACCGCGGCACGACCAATCAATCGCAACAACACCGACCATTTTAGACGTTTCGCGGCGTTTCTCTAGTAAGCGAACATGCAGCGTACCCGCTCTGCAGTGTACTCGACTGTCGTGGTTGCAGAGCGTTTACTGACGTTTACACAACATGTTCAACGGCTCCATGAAGCCGGGAGCGTGTCGCATGTGACCATGTGACCCCCGCGATCGCTATGTCTAGATCGTGGGTCTCGTGTCAGGGCGCGCATCAATTTAACTCCGCCCTCCCGCTTTTCTAGCTTCTGTCGCCCTCGACGAGCCGAACCCTTCACGACCCCTTTGATTCTCTTTCTAAGACACCTATTCTGCTCTGCGTTTGAACAACGAGCGCCCAATTGCAGACTTCCCATGTCGCTGATTCAGCATGTTACACAGCAAGAGGGCACTGATCGCGAGGAGGCATTGGTAGATTTGTTCTTACCGCCTGTCGACCGCCAGCTTAGCCGACAGGATGCTGCGGAACGTCGGCTTTCTCTTGAGAGCGCGATATCGGGAGCTGGCTTTTTGAGCGCCCCGGGAAAGAGTGTGAGGAGGGTTATTAGTTACGATGTAATACCGCACCCTGATGAGCCCGTGGCGGGTGAGGAACCTGGAGGCTTGACGCCGTACAAGGTGCCGACAGGCAAACGTATTGGTAAGTTTGGCAGCATCCTACGACAATCGGTTCCCAATCACTAACGCTCGGTTGCAGCACAGGTCATCGCAACGGTTCTGGCGTGTTGGTTCGCTAGCGGTATCGTCTTCGGATTTGCAGCTTTGAAGCCGATTCTTATCAAGGAAGGCGTTTTCAGAAATTTGTGCACACCCGAAGAGGTGGATGCCGATGTTGAAGTTTGCTTCGAGCAAGATCTCCGATTGAACTTCTTCTTTTCGCTCGCGTCAACGACGGCAAATGTTTCTGCTTTACCAGTCGGCACCTTGCTTGATCGCTATGGGCCCAAGCTTTGCTTCCTTCTCGGTTCTTTCTGTCTGGCGGTTGGAAGTATCCTAATGAGTCTCGCTTTTCAGATCGAGCATTTTGACGGATATACAATTGGAAACTTCTTCCTCGCCCTCGGAGGCACATTTGTCTTCCTGCCTTCTTTCCAGATTGCTAACGCCTTCCCCAAGTATGCGGGTAGTATCGTCGCGCTTGTCACTGGCGCATTCGATGCATCGGCAGCAGTTTTCCTCTTCTACAGGCTTATCTACGATGCTAGCGACAGGAACTTCAAGCCTCAGACCTTCTTTCTAGTCTATCTCGTCGTCCCGGCAGCAATCGTCATCGCGCAACTGACCTTCTTACCGACCGAGAACTACAAAACTGAGGCGCAGCTTGAAATGAAGATCCAGAGGGCTGAAGATGCCATGCGAGATGTCCATTCGTCCGACGACGAGCTTCCTGACAACGAGATGTGGAAGCGAAGAAAAGCCCGTAGTACGCGTCGTAAGGAGCGATTGAGCAAACTCGACGAGCTGGTCGGCAACGAAGCAGCACGTAAGATTCGCGAAGAGAAGGCGGAGCAAAGGCTGGAAAACTCCGGTGTCTGGGGTGCCTTGCACAACAAGTCTGCCAAAGATCAGATGCTGACGCCCTGGTTCATACTGCTCACCCTGTTGACTGTCATTCAGATGGTGCGTATGAATTATCAAATCGCAAGTAAGTAGACTCCTTGGACTACGATGGAGAACAGATTCTGACACCATGAAAAGCTATCCGTGAACAGTACACCTACATGCTCGGGTCTGTAAAGTTAGCCGAAAAGGTCAACGATTTCTTCGACGTTGCTTTGCCTCTCGCTGGAGTTATCGCTACCCCATTCCTTGGTGCTCTACTCGATAACGTCAGCACGCCCGGCGTCCTCCTTATCATTGTCTTCATGACCTCCGCTATCGGAATCATAGGTTCCATTTGTGCACTCTGGGCCGGATATGTCAACGTTATCCTGTTCGTCTTCCTGCGTCCGCTCTACTACTCAGCCATGTCGGACTACGCGACCAAGGTCTTTGGTTTCGCTACTTTTGGACGTGTATACGGAACTATCATCTGCACGTCTGGGTTGGTCAATCTGTCGCAGACTGCAATCGACGCCTTGACGAAAGGCACTTTCCATGGCAATCCCATTCCAGTAAACATCTTTCTGGCTGGTGCGGCGTTTGTCATCGGCACGTCGCTTGTCACTTATGTTACGGTACAGGTTTACCGTATGCGGAAGAGGCTGGACGAGGAAGATGCAATCACAGTTACCAACACTGATGTCGGATCCATCATGGAGAGTCTTCTTGAGGAAGACGAGCCAAGGTCCTACGGCACAGTCAACCGTCAGCGACAGCCATGGGAGGTCTGACAACCATGATGCGACACAGCCCCCTTATTTTCTCCAGTTTCCTTGGTCGAAAACGATTAGACTACTTCGATACCCTTGTTACGAGTACGATCCAGGCACGGCCATCATCGGATGACGCTTCCGTCTTTTCTCATTCACGCTATTTTAAAAAGTTACCAATGTCTTGCAAGCGGCTATTTTCAAGTTATTACAGCATGTCCCAACCCATCATCAGCAGATTGTCATTACCACTAATAGTCACCCTCGAGCGAGCGTTGCGCGCATGGAGTTTTCGGATTATTATGTATCTTGTTGTTTGTTCAGCGACGGACTGCGAAACCATGCAGACTAGATTGCAATCTGTAGAAGTTGCGAGATATTTCTGTTTTCTGTGATCATTTCTATCACAAGACTGTATCTAGTTCAAATCGAGGAAATACTTGTCAAATCAAGTTTGATGCTCAGAATATGAGGAATTAAGTTTGAAGTTGAATATTGCATCTTCGCAAGGCAGAGCCGCTCAGAATACATCCGTCTTTGCGCCAGTGTGGGGCTCTGCGGCCCCACCCTTCTACAGCTTTCGGTGACCGACCACCTTCCAGATCATCCGACGTTCTCCTACCACTGTCAGCAATGACATCGACGCTGTCATGGCTGTTCGCAGGTACCAGAAAGTACGCGTAATCATTTGCTCTAGATGGGTCAAGATGCCTTGCCTCATGACGTGCTGCGGTGAGTGCCAGGCATGGATTCATGAGTAGCAAGGTACACAGGGACGCCGCAATTTACACGTATACCACTTCGCTGAAAGAAGAGCGATTTGAAAGAGACTTGACATCGAAGCAAGATCACATTGCCCCTTGTTTTATTGGATATCGCTAAGGTCTACAGGAGGCTTACATGTAGTAAGTAGATCTGGCTCCAGCGAGACTCCTCTGGTTATGGCAGGTTCTGCCCCCAGAAGGATTCAAGACACATTCGAGAAAATTTCTTGGCTCCGAAGGAAGCTGAGATACCGGAAAGGGCTGGCTTGACACAAAAAAGCCCCTCAAACCCCAGAAAGGGCAACAACCAAGTGCAATCGAGCAGGCTCATGTGCATCAATTCACCTTGCTCCATCAGACCAGATTAGTTGTTACATGCACAATCGTGGCGCGTAACAGCTTTTGACTCAATCCAAAACCCCAATCAGATACCTAAGGTACTTCAGAATCACCCCTTACGTCGAAAACGAGTATGTTCCTACACGCCACCATCATGGTCGCATTCATGGTCTTTGTTTGGGGCCACCAGTACGATTTCAAACCTGTGCCTCAGTCCCCGTGTGATCAACCGGACCCGATTTGGGGCGGTTATGAGTACGCCTCCTTCACGATGCTATGGAAGAGAACGTTGCCACAGAACGACACTTCCGCTAGCCAATCATACAGGGGGATGGTGTAGGGACGAATGGGTCTAATGTTACAACTTTGCAGATTCCGGCGCGACTGTACAACGAGGCGTCTCGACGCCCTCCAGTCTACAGAGGTATATGTATGGCACTCAATGTTCAAGTCTAATCTCGAGCAACTCCTGCATGTCCTTCATTCTCTGATCGAAACACATTTCCATCACTCAGCCTAGATCCAATAGTCACCGCAGCATGATCTACGCCATGGGAATTTGGTTCTCCAAGACGTCACTCCTTGGAGTTGTGCTCACCAGCGCTTTCACATCCGCTCTCGTCATTCCCAGAGGCCATCATGATTCAGTCCCTGCGTCAGATGTCTACAAAGATGGTGACCAAAACCACTACCCTTCAGCGAGCCATGGTACTGGATATTCTTATCCGATAACCATGGCCAGGTCATCTGGTATAGGTCTTGAGACTTCGAGTACGCCGTGTGCCACTTCTTCGACTGCGACAGTGACAGTCGCTGGCTCGAGCATCGCGTCACTCGCCTTGCAAACCGATCATTATCCTATAAGCGACGGTAGCACGATATATGGTCAAGGAAACCATAATAACGTCAACTTCCAATAGCTAACATGATGACAGGCTATCCTACAAACCCTTCGCCGAGCCCGATCGTGTTGAGCAGTACCATGATTCACCCCACTGAACCGACTGTACCACCTCCAGAGGTCCCGGCTATATCAGGGTTTTCTTCTACAACACCTATTACAAGCATCATTGTATCCCATATTGGGGGACATGGCCCTGTAGTTTCGAGCACTTTCAGTATGACTGTCGTCTCGTTCATTGCTCTTCTCAATCTTCGTGACAAGCTTCGTTTGTATATGGATGACTGACGTCTTTGCAGACACCCCTAAACCATATCCTTCCAACTACGCGACTGTATCCGTAGCGCCCTATCCTACTGCTTCGCTCACTCTCCAAGGAGCACAAGTATCGCACAATACGTATGCAACAGGCACGATACCAACAGCCTACATACCAATCTCGACAGGATATACTAGATCACCAGCTCATGGAACAGAGTACATGCCGCATAGCAACGCCACGACTTATGCAATGGAAAGCAGTATCTACATCTCCAATACATTGGGTTCGTCAATCCACCCACCAGGCATAGATATGACCCAGCACATCTGACATCGCACAGACTCTGCCGTTTACCCTGCAACTTCTACTCTGGCGGGAAGCTCTACAGTAGAAGTCTATGCTCCCAGCTCGCCTCTTCCGTCGGTACTAGGAACCATGAATATTCAGTACACTTCATCCAACGCTGCACAGACACCATCTCCAATTAGCGCTGTGCTATCCAGTGTGTGATCTGATTGCTTTCGTCCAGAACAGCTTGTATGCTAACTTCACTTCAGGTTCTTCAGCTACGCCTGGTACCATGATCACTAGCGCCGTGCCATTACCCACAACCCCGGATGTGGTTGCTACGCCTGCTCAATCGACTGGAGAATATGGCATAGCGCCAAACGGAGTCGCTTACATGAGCGTCTGACGCGAAGACGGGGAGCGACGGCAGGAGCTGCAATAGGTGTGAGAGAAGAGCGCTCGCGGTGTTTCATTTGTTTTCCATATTGCTATCGAGGTAATGTTATGGTTGACGGGGTTTGTCATGGTCTTAAGGAAGTCTACTCAATACACTCACACTCGCTTTCCCGATTATGTTTCACGAAGACGGTCTGTTTGTGTACATCGTAGGTGAGATGCACGTGTTGTGACATACAGCAAAGTGACTGCCTCCAACATAACGTCTCGCATTGCCAGTAGGACGCGCCTCCTCACATGTAGGATTTGGCCGTTTTAACATCACAGGGGCCACCCCCAGCTTGTCGAAACGGTCAAACAATATGACGTGGGGTTCGCGGATCAGATGGGTCCGTGCGGGTTGCCATGGTGCAGGGAAGTGGCGTCGCGTTGTTGGCTAGCGCTATTTACATTTATCGTCTGAGCTCGCACCATCGCACATTACATAGACGTGCTGCACAACTTCCTTAGATTACCAAAGTCCAAACCAGACTCATAGCAAGTGCTACCCCTCGACAACATACATAACCCTCCCCAACCGTCAAGTTGGCGCGCCTCAAAGAATCCCCGGTCCCAATGGATCCCCCTCCTCCCCTCTCGCCCAACAAGGCTCCCTTCTCGCCTGGGATGCCCATCTTTCCCGTCAGCCCCGACCGAGGTGCAGGCTCAAGATCTCCCTTTGGCGACTCCAGAGGATCGTCCCCGGTCCTGGCGCCATCTACGCCAAACCTCCGTCCTCACTCGCCGCTACGACACACACACCGCCGGACCGACTCCGATGTCTCCGTTACAGCACTTACCGGCATGTTCGAGAACCTCGAGGTTAAGGACCCAAGAGAAGCATGCAAGCGGTTCAAAGAACTCCTCGACAAGGAGAGAATACGACATGCCGAGAAGTTGAACAAGATTGAAAAAGAACATGCCAAGAAGGAACGAGAACAGGAAATGGCTCTGAGCCGACGCGACATCCGCATCGACGAGCTGAAGAACGAACTCGAACACGCGAGTGGATCTCTCGGCGAGGCTATCACCAAGGAACGATACGAGAAGGAGCGCGAGGCGAGCAAGGCTGCCATCAAGAAGTGGGAGAAGATTTTTAAGGAAAATGAAGAGAAGTGGAGGGGTGATCGAGCCAGAGCGGTAAGTCTATCATACCTTTGTATCTCCATGTCAGCTACTAATGGGTTCCAGGTGGAGGCAGAGCGCCGTAGCCAAGTTTATGAAGGCAAATATCGTCACGCCAAGAAGGACTTCATGGAAGCCAACAACGAGAAGCTACGGACTTCTGCCATGATACCACAGCTCCAGTCTAAGATGCAGGGGCTTCAGCGTAGCTTGCAGCGGGCCGAGTCGGATGTCAAGTTCAAGACCGACGAAGCTACCAAGTACAAGAACGACGTGTACAACCTGCAACTTGAGATCGAGACTGTCTCCAACCGACTGAACGAAGAAGTGCAGACACTCAAAGAAAAGCTAGGCTTGGTAGAAGGAGAACGCGATGCTCTTAAGACAAGCTTAAAAGAGGAGGAAGTCTTGCGCATCGCTGCCGAAGGCCAAATCCCACTCCCATCCGCCGACGCAGAAGAGACCGACGAATTCGCGTCACCCGTTCGATCACCACGCAAGCCACGCAACCTCTCGCGTGAAGATGACGATAAGGAAAACGTGTCTCCAAAGAAGAACGCAATTGATCTGCGCTTTGTTCAGCAGGAGCTGGCAGCAGAGAGGCGTGCCCGAGAGCGCGCGGAGGAACAGATTGACTTCATGAAGATGGAATGCCAGTTCCAATGCTGTTCTTGCCGCATTGCTGAGAACAGTGGAAAGCAATACATCCACGACAATTCTCTGGAAGATGAGATGCAGCGCATCAAGGTCTCGCTACCCATCTCCACACCTCCGCCTAGCAACCACGGAGACGAAGTCATGGAAGACGTAGCGATCAAGCAAGAGTCTGTTGAAAACGAGCGACCCATCACACCGCCAGAGGACGTCGCAGTCAAGACAGAGGCCGAGGAACCAGAGACCGTTGTCGCCTTCTCTCCTGACACAGGAACCTTCCGCTCTGTCCCCTCCCCGATGAAGTCACGCCCATCAACAGACTTGGCAACACCTGCAGAGCCATCGCCTGCGGTGGAGATGATTGATGCACCGATGGAGGTGGCACACATGCGCAACTCAGTCATTCCTACTGAAGTGTCTCTACCACAGTCTCGTCCAGCGTCTAGGGTAGACTTTGTCCTTCCTGCTCGTAGGGAGAGCAAGGCTGTAGACATCAGTATCCATGAAGACGCCGTGGATGACAGTGAAGATGAGGACATGTCACCGCCGACGCCAGACCAGGAGCCTACCGGTCCAGCAACACCCTATCTTACTCGCACAATCACCACCACCACCACCATCCCTCTTCACTTCTCTCCTGCCACTCCAGCATTCAAGCCGGGCCGAGGGCCTATGACTCCTTCGACCGTCGCACATGCTGCGGCTAATACACAGACACCTGTCTTAGGTGAACTGTCACTCAACAAGCTAGGCATCGACCGCGAAGCCGCCCTCGCAGCCATTCGTGAACGCAGGGGACGTGCTAGAAGCATGGCCGCTGGTCACGGAACGCCAATGAAGCAGATGGTCGAGGGCGCGAAGGATCGTAGAGACATCAGCGCACCCGTGACCCGCGTCCGCAGTGTATCGCGGAAGCTGAGATGAGCAATCCAGGGTGGAGGTTTCAGAGAGCGACTGGTGGCTGCTATGCTGACGAGAGCGCCGCGAGAGTCGTGATACCATTGATTTTCCCTGTTGCGACTTTACCTTGCGCTTAGCGGCATTGCATGGCGTTGGAGGCTCTTGCTGCATTTTGAATTTTACCTGGCGTCTGGGTTGCATGCATGCACGGTTGGCTTCGGACGGGCAGTGACTGCGTTATATACCACAGTTGTGCTTTTTGCTAGTTCTTATGATATTGTAATTCAGTATGGTCATCTTCCGCTCTTAGCATTCAAGGTTTTTAATGTACTGGTTGTGGAAAGTATGCAGACGTTGTGGCGGCGAGAACTGTCAACTTGATTGTGAGTATGTTCCTGCACGGCCTGAATATGACAATGAATCTAAAGAGTGATGTTCCTTGCACCGGGAGCCGTGGAGGAGGAGATGGTCGGCACGCGTGCAACGCTGCCAAGCCCCACTAGCGCACCATTGGCGGACCAAGCGAGCTCGAAATTCGATGCCCACCAGTCCAAGGACTGACTTCAGTATTCATCGACAGCGACTACGAACTTTGACGCCCATCCCTCTCTCTCTCCCTCCCACACCGACAACCGCAATCATGTCTGACAACGGAGAAATCGAGGTCGAGAACCCCACCGGTATCAACATCCTTCCCAAGGATGTCACCGACGAGCAGGGCAGCGTTAAGCTGTTCAACAAGGCAGGCGCATTGCGATTTCCGCTCACACGCACAAAACTAACAGCTCGCAGTGGTCCTACGAGGAGGTCGAGGTCCGCGACATCTCATTGACGTACGTTTCCCCCACGATATCGCGCCGCATACCTACATAAAGGGACAATGGTGGCATTGGATACTTTGTATTGCGCTGCGAGACCTTCGGCTAACTGAAGCCGCAGCGACTACATCCAGATCCGCTCACCTGTCTACATCTCACACTCCGCCGGCCGATATGCCGTCAAGCGGTTCAGGAAGGCCCAGTGCCCCATCATTGAGCGTCTCACCAACTCGCTCATGATGAACGGCCGCAACAACGGAAAGAAGCTCATGGCTGTCCGTATCGTTGCTCACGCTTTCGAGATCGTACGTCTATGACCTGCCAGATTTTCGAATCGCGAAAGTGGCATGCAATGCCCCCAAGGAGATGGCTGACAATCGTAGATCCACATCATGACCGACCAGAACCCCATCCAGGTCGCCGTCGATGCCATCGTCAACTGCGGTCCCCGTGAAGACTCCACCCGTATCGGTTCCGCCGGTACCGTCCGTCGCCAGGCCGTCGATGTTTCTCCCCTCCGCCGTGTCAACCAGGGTATCTCCCTCCTCACCATCGGTGCCCGTGAGGCCTCTTTCCGCAACGTCAAGAGCATTGCCGAGTGCCTTGCTGAGGAGCTGATCAACGCTGCCAAGGGAAGCAGCAACTCGTACGCCATCAAGAAGAAGGATGAGCTCGAGCGTGTCGCCAAGTCCAACCGATAAAGGCGTGCGTTCTTTGTATGGGTGTGCATGGTGTCTCTGGGAGGAGTTCTTTCGAATGGCTGTTCTGGTCGTATTTTGATCGGACGGGATGAGGGATCTTATGCATGGCATGGCTTTCCTAGGCGAATAAGACCTCTTTCATGGTTGCATGACAAAAATGGACAATACGATACCACGTTCAGATGAGCCGTTGTTGCGTGCGAGGTGATGTTGATGGTCACAGACTGGCTGGAAGAGACCAGATTCGCTGTTGGAAGGCAACTCGACAGCAGTGACGATTCACTCCATTGGCAGCGCCATGGCGCCCGCCGTGCATGCCATGTTGATAGACTCGAGTGTATTATTCAAAATCATCTATGGGTATCTTATGTCTACACTTACTACGTGTATATCGTGCTCAACGTTAGGTACATGTCTAAGCGGCCGCCCTGCCCAAGACCGCCCTCTCTACTATCCCTCCAAACTCCTCGAAGCTGACTTTACCGCCACTTCTCTCCCCAAGTTGCTCGGCCTCCGCATAAGCTTTCTCCATAACATCGCTATCGATCCTGACAAGCCAATCTTGCCCTGTAATCATAATATACCCTCCTTCCTTCTGCAGCTGCTGCATAAGCCCGCTTGCTTTGATCAATCTTTCAACCCAGAGCCTGTCCTTGCCCTCATTCCACGCCGCATCCACGAGATCCACGGCGCCCTTCTGCCTCATCTTCTCCCTCACAAATGCAACTACCCGTTCCCTTCTCGCAGCCTCCAGCTCGGCCTCCCTCTTCTCCTCTGCTTTTCGTTCCTCCCGTTCTTGTCTCGCTCTTTCCCGAATTTCTTCTTCTACAGCTGCTCGCCGAGCCTTTTCTGCTGCAGAAGCTGCTTCGCGTTCCTCGCGGCCTTCGGCTTCTTGGAGGCGCCGCATTTCAGCTTCGGAGCGGAGCCACTCATTGTAGGCGCGCTGTTGGTCTCTCCGGGCAAGCGATTTGGCTTTCTTGGTGCCGACTACTCGTTGGGTTGGGGGTGGGCGGTTCGCGTTCTGTTGTGGTGGGGGGTTTGCGGGGCCGGGAGCGAAAGCATCGTCGGGTAGTTGGACTTCTCGTTCTTCGTGGTTGTGTCGTTGAGGATGGTGTAGTTCAGGAAGGTCTTCAACGTGGGCCTGGTGAGGCGGTGGTGTGGGCGCTCGAGGTGGTCGCGCGGCTTCTGTGCCGTCGTCTTGCAGGACCAGACGTTCGTCTAGGGGGAGTTGTTCGCCCTGGTCTTGTTCTTGTACATCTTCTTGATTTCTGACCGCTGGCTCAACTGCGCGATGCGCATCTTCATTGTCTTCCCTTTGTCCTGACCCTGCCTCTGCTGCTTGCCGTTGCGCATTGTACCATTCGCCTATTTGTGGGGCAAAATATAATGTGCCGCAAAGGACTGCTGTATGTAAGAGATCTTGCGACAGAGGTGTGCCAGATCGCGTGAATGGTAGGAGGAGGTTAAGAATTGTGAAAGGAAGAGATATTATGGCTCCCATGTTGGCGGACGGTTGTGCTTGTTTAGACGAGGTTTGTGAGTCGAGCAAGTGTTTGGTTGAGAGATCGGAGTGGGGTTTTCCGCGCGCGGTGGCCGTTCGGCAGTAGTTGACAGCCGCTAACGGTCCATGTAAAGGCGGAATGACTTCTGAAATCTTTGGACTGGCCGCGGGTTGTGCAATGATAATGGTGGTTGTGGCGTCGACGATGTGATTCGTGCGAAAGACAATCTTGAGTCCAAATTGATGATGCAACTGCCAAAGCCCGCCATAGGGCTGAGAGCTAGTGCTGCGTTGGTGCTAGCTTACATCTTCGGCGATCAGGCATCTCTCAGCCTGAAGTGTCGCTTGGAATGTCTTCATGACTATTTTGCATATCCTGCTTATTCTCTTTTCCATAATATTCATACAACCTTTCTGATCTTCCAGCAGAGAAAGTCAACAACGCAATGACCAAGCATAGCTGCTAAGCGTCGGCATCTCCATAGGGAGTATCTTGCGAAATGCGCATTATTTAACCTACGCACGTAAGGTGTGGGTCAACTATCAACCCATACGGGGCTTCTAGGTCAGCATGAAACGACGCCTGGAGAAGTCCGCGCAATAATAACTTGATTCTCTACGCCTGTCGTCTCCTCACGGTTTCTATATGGTCGATCTGACCTCATCACCGACCAGACCTGGGACCTAGATCCATGAAACCCCGCATGGGTGTGAAAGATAGGACTTCAAATAGTGTAACAACCACATTGTATAGATTTGCACGTGAAAGAAGGACATGGGGTCCGGCTAAATCCAATCTTCTTAGAGATTTGCTCCTGGTCGCGAAGAAAATGGGGTGTTTATTCATTCTGTTCTATGCAGTAGCGAAGAAGTGTGACCAATCGATATTTCCTGACTAAGAAACGAATTTCCTTAGCCTTTCAAGCCACCAGCAACGTCGTTTTGAGGAATGTATTGCGACTGTGATTTCACCGCGTTCACGATACGTACGGAAGGGTTGAGCCGGGGCCGCCCCGCATATAAGGCTATCCACCGCGTTCGAGGAAGCTAAAACCTATAATCTCCTCTATATCTCTAGCCAAGCTACTCAATAAGGTTAATCGACTCTTTGTAACTAGGTCTCCCAGTCTGGAAAAGCTTCAAGCTGCACCTGCCTATTTATTGCTCTCTCTTTGCACTTGCTTTACTCGCGTCGTTGCCACCTCTCTGGCCCTACAATCGAGCTAAGCTTCAGTACTCTCTACGGCCCTCCCCAACCTCCCTCAGGGTACCGTAAGACACCTCATCTCTGTGTTACCACGCACGCACGCGCAGTACGGTAGGGAAACTGAACATTAGCATGGTCGTCGCCACAACAGATGTCTGGCCTAACACGGCAGGCTTCGACACGAACTACGAAGAGAACGAACCCGTGTCACTCACTGTCAAAGGCACCATCCCCAAATACGCTGCAGGTGTACTTTACCGAACAGGACCGCTCGGCTACAAGGCGAAGACAGACGATGGAAAGGTCTGGGCGGCAAAGCATTGGTTCGATGGGTTCTCGTGTGTTCATCGCTTCCAGATAGACGCCACTCCCCATGCGGACAGTCCACCGAAGGTTACATACCGCTCTCGACGCACAGTAGATGAATACCTTGAGATGGTCCGTAAGAACGGCAGACTTGACAGTACCACGTTCGGCCCAAAGCGTTCAGATCTATGCGAAAGCTTCTTCAGCAAAGTCATGAGCATGTTCGTATCAATACCAAGCGAACATAATGTCGGCGTTACCTTGTCGATTAATATGCCAGGAGGCGACAAACTGCCTGGAGCTACGAGTCCTACAACAAACAATCACACCAACGGCATCGACACTTTACATGTTAAAACAGATTCTCACGAGGTCAAGCAGATCGACCCTGAGACTTTGGAACCAAGGGGCTACGCTCGCCAGAAGTCTCTCCATCCAGAACTGAAAGGGCCCTTCTCCGCTGCCCATGCTAAGTCCGACCCCAAGACTGGTGACATGTTCAACTTCAACCTAGAATTTGGTTATAAGAGCACCTACCGCATCTTTCGCGTTTCAGCATCGTCTGGCGAGACAGACATCCTCGCCACCTTCCATGGAACGCCTGCATACATCCACTCATTGTTCCTAACAGAAAATTACGTCATTCTCTGTGTCTGGAACAGCCATATCACATGGGGTGGCATTTCGCTCATGTACCACAAGAACGTCATCGATGCCATGGCACCCTTCGACCCAAATACCAAAGCTACGTGGTACGTCGTCGATCGGCGCCAGGGTAAAGGAGTCATAGCAACGTACGAAAGCAACCCATTTTTCTGCTTCCACAGTATCAACGCTTGGGAAGAACCGTCGGCTTCTGATCCCACCAAAACAGACATCATCACCGAGCTCAGCATGTTCGAGAATCTTGATGTTGTCAAGCGCTTCTACTACGATAATCTCATCTCTTCCATCGACACGCGCGAGTACGAAGGTGAGGAGCGTATGACAGCTTTACCTATGCAGGCACAATTCCGTCTTCCCAGCGTTGACGCTGGTGTCCCTACTCCCATGCCCGCTGAGCTCTTGTTCCAGGCTGAGAAGTTCAAGTCGATGGAGTTGCCCACGTTGAACCCTGCATATCTAACACGACGCCACCGCTACACATACGGTTGCGCTGACCGTCTCAAATCTTCCTTTTTCGACGGCCTCGTCAAGTTCGACAATAAGACTCAAGAAGTCAAATATTGGGAAGAAGAGGGTCACACGCCTGGTGAGGCCATCTTCATTGCTGATCCGGAAGGCATGGAGGAAGATGACGGTGTGTTGCTGAGTGTGGTTTTGGATGGGTATGCGGAAAAAAGTTACTTGCTCGTACTGAAGGCGAAGGATTTGACGGAGATGGGAAGAGCAGAGATGGCGGGTCCGATGAGCTTCGGATTTCATGGGACGTTTAAGGAGTCGGACAAGATGTACAGAGGTGACGTATGAGCGGTGGAACTACACAGCGCAGGCATAATGTCATGCAATTTGACCTCTCGCTAGTTACTTTCTCACGAGAACAATTTTCGGTTGTTATGGCATTTGTTCATTCAAACTTTGCTCAGTGCAGAAAGATGCGCATCACATTCAGTCCACTTCGATGTCCCAAACCAGAGTCCCTTGCATGGTTCTTATCGATCTAGCGTGTTAACTTCTCGCTACGTTCCTTTGTAGAAGTATTGGTGTAAACCTATTGTTTCTTTGCGCCTACAAGTTATGGTTTAGTTGGCCCAGAAGAAAGACTTCTACAAGCAGTAGATATGCCGGTGAGTTGAAATCCGAATCCAGCTGTCGTTTGTAGGTCGTCGTTCTAGTAAAGCTCTATGGCTTTTCCCAAAGGTCGATCCTGCCCTGAGACTACAGGAGACATCAAATATGGAAAGTGATGTCGAAGACTACTTGTGAATTTACTTGAGTCTTATTGGATGTCCCAAGCTCCGGTAGATATGGGTCAAAGGCTAGGGGCTTATTTGTATGAACACTGTATCTTGGAGGGTCTGGCAGAGGTGAAATGGCAGCCTAGAGAATGTTCACAGCCGTGACTTACATTTTTCACACACGTTATGAAGTTCAGTTATCAACATTGCTACCCCTTTCTTCTCAACGTACACCCCAAGCCTGCGACCCTACAGCTCGACGAATCCTCGATCATACTCGACATGCCCGACGATACTGCAACCGGCCTGAGTCTGAGCACGTTCTTTGACGAAAGTGTAGATGATCTCCAGGAAGATTATTACGTTGTGCACGGTAAAGAATGCGACATTTGCGGCTGCGACGAGAAGGCCGATCCGTCGGATATTGTCAACCAAGCGTCTTCTATTTCCTCTAAGGCCGTAGTCCAGACCAAGACATGTCCATCGCCTCATATCTTCCACAAACTCTGCCTATATGTTTGGCTGCACACAAAGCTTCACAAAGATGAAGACGCAACCTGCCCCATGTGTCGTACCAAGTTTGTCTTGAGTGCACATTCCAAAGAGTTGCATACATACCTAGAGTTATTACAATCTCTCGTTGAAAGATACAACACCGTGATCGAGGAGTCGTTACTCCAAATGAATCGAATCGCGGATAAGATCAAGCAAGCAAAGCAGGAAGAAGACGACTCGACTGATGACATAAGGAAACTCGAACTGTCGAATATACGAAGGGCCCTGACCACCGCGCAGCGTGCAGCTACGACTACCAACGATCTGGCACAGCATGACCTAGCACAATGTTCGGGTGCTATGAGACGGATAGCGGCAATCATCGCAATGAGCGATTAGGGTATGCAGATCTGGTACTCATACCTAACGACGAGGCTGAGAGCGGTCGAGAAAGATAGTCTCTCACAGTTGTATTTTGAGTTTGTCGTCAGATGACTGAATCTGTTTAAGCGGTCGCGAATGATCGTTGCGACAGGTGTGCCTGTGGGTAAAGGTCGTTAACGCGGATCTATCTATCGACTTTGAAAAAACTAAAAAAAAAACTCAAACCTATGTAGAGTAGAGAAGACGAGTTCTTGATCCCCAATTGGTCATGTCTTGACGAGCTTGTGATTGTCTGGTGTCCTTGGCAATACTTCTAAGACTGGTGCATTCCGAAGTATCCCGATTCCAGCTTCCCCGATCATCTCCGAAAATCCGAGTTGTAACCGAATTGCCACACACTCAGTAATTTGTTCCGACTAAATCGAGAAAGTCAAATTCTCGACCAATCACCATGACCAGAGCTGGAATATGTATGAATTCAGTGGGTCATCTTTATCAAGAATTGTAGTCTTTTCGAGTGAGGCTCTTCGGCGATGACTCGGCGGTACAATTGTTGGGACCGATGGGTTTCGACTTTGCGACAACAAGAGTATATAGTAGGCCGTTACCAGCAGCCTGAAGCAAGTCGCTCATCGATCAAGCAAACATTAGCAATTGTCAATATTCCTACCATACTTACAGCCTTCCAATACGTCGGATCATCGAATCTTAGCCTCATCTAAACTTTCAACATGGTCGCACAAACCTCCAAGCCATCGAGTCGCAGCTCTTCTGTGACAGCGCCAGTCGAGAACTCGTCGTTAAGCCAACACCATGCGATTGCGACTTCCTCATCCTTGAGAGCGGCGCTCAAGAAGCCCTTCCAGGGTTGGTCAAAGGAGCTCCTTCGCGCAAGAGACGACGACGACGATGACTACAATTTCTCGAGTGGTATGCGCCGTGGCGCCCAGTACCACCAGGAACACTCCTAAGATGGTCGTTCATGAAATGGTTCGCGCCTGATGGAGAAAAGACCGATATTACTACGAAAGTCTTCCTGACGATTTTGGACCCGATATCGATGCGCACACACCGAGCAGTTACGGCAACTTTAGCTTTGGAAGCAACGGCGAACGGTGTGAGAACGACGGCGGATAGAGGTGTTGGTGTGTTAGGCTGACAGGCTTGTTCTACCTGGACGGCATGACCGGGAGGCACAGGGATGGCGTTTGTGTTGCGTTATATTGTTTGTTCGAGCGCGATACCCCTAGTTGTGTTGTAATTTGAACGTTGCTTTGTCGAACGTGGTCTCTGTGCTTGTCGTGCCGAAAACTTGTATGCTCACGAAGGTGGAAACTCTCATTATGTCAGCAGCGCTTGGTGCATGCGCTTTCTTCCAATCCCCAGTGCTCGCCCACATCTGCAAGACTTTTCTCTCAGCACGCCCTCGAAAGTTGCGACCTACCCAAACGCCCCAACTTCATAGGGCTGACAGTTAGGATCCTGCTTGCCGTCTCGCTAAAATGGCTACCAATGGCCCAGAGAGCGCCTTCCGAAACACGCATGGACCACAAGATCCAAGCCACAAACTTTGTTGCTTGCCAATTTTTGCGCGCGGAGTTTTGACAGGCCATTTACCACCGATACATCAAGACAGCAGACACAAGAAATAAGAAATGGGCAAACCAAGCCTTACTCCATAAGTCTGTGTTGCAGAATGATTATGGGAATTTGAAACCATCATACCGTGGCTCTGTGCGTGCTTTTGGCTTACCTATCAACGTCACTCCACAGTATGCTTCGCTCCACCCAAGCAGATGCGGAGAATTTACGAGCAATTTCTTTCAGGCAACAGTCGCGTAAATAGACCGCAACTAGACCACATCAGATACCGGTGTGCCTAGAAAGGCGGCTCGTATAGTTTTCAGGGGGCCAGCACGGGTTAGGCCTCCCGCATCATGCGCTGTCAGTTAAGCGATCAGCCATCAAATCTCCCCAATAAGTAGACTGGATATCCCACAGCCAAAGAGTCTTCATTGCATTGTCAAGCATCACTCGTTACTGTCTTTCGTTCTTTACAACATTTCCAACACTTGGACTTAATATTCATCCTTCTACATCACAATGTCTAAGCTTTTGTCTCTGGCGCTTTTTGCTTCGTCTGCTGCGGCTACAACAACCACTTCCATGTGGATGCCGGGTCTGTCGGATGGCGATGTCTCATACGAAGGTGCCGTTATCAATGTCAATGATGACCGCACTACCTTGTCTTTGGATGTCCCAGCTGCCACTATGGAGGATTTAATGGTAATTAGTAACGACTTGAAGCTATCGACGACATTCACTGATTCGTTGCAATTAGGCCGATATTCCAGCGACAATCACTGTTGGAGGCAATACCTACTACGGTTTCGAGGCAGCGGCTTCAGCCTACGGCGTAACTGTGACAATCTCCGGCGAATGCTCACGCAAGAACACCGACGAGGCATCAGCATCTTGCACCATGACTACCAAGGGCCTCGATGAGGCGATGAGCTCTGTGTGCGCCGACGCCGATTACTCCGATCTCTGCCCCGATGGTGCGGACGCTGCCCTTCAAACCTCTACGGTATTGCCCGATGGATACTTCAACATGATCCCCCTCACCATTACAGAAGGCGACGATTCGCTTCCGAGTGCGACTGCAGCAGCGTCGGTGTCCGCTGATAGCGCTTCTGTAACAGCATCTCGCTCTACCGTGACCTCTGTAGCTTCTAAATCCGCCACTGCCACCACTTCCGACTCAGAGTCTGCTGCCAGCTCCGGAGCTTCCCCAACTTCCAGCTCTGCCGAGCAAGCCACCGGTGCTGCTCAGATGATCCAAGTCCCGGCATTGGCCGGTCTTGGTGCCGCTGTTGCTGCTTTCTTCCTGTAAAGATTTCGGAGCGAATTCTTTAGTTCTTTCCGTGCATCTTGAACAAGTTTTGACCTAGCGAATACCCTATACATACTTGCGCATCGTCGCCTAGTACACACTACTATAATACCATGTTATTACATTATTGCTCATTGTATTTGTGTTCGATGATATTCGTCAAAGACATAACCTTTGATCACCTTTCCAAGCATACCATTCTTCCTCCCTTCTTACCAAAACAACTTCTTCCTTTGTCATCTGTCATGACTCGTCCGCAGTACACATGTCCTTCACAATCTTCCCTTTTACACCACCACCTTGTCACATCTCCACCTTTCTCAAGAAAGTAGCAACGTTCTCCACACAACAGTCCCTTTTGAACATGCGCACACCTCATCTCAGCTGGAAACCATGCACTCTTGATGGTGATGGTTTTGGTGGCCAGAATACCGATGTCTTTGAATTCAAAAAGGTCGAGGTTGGGGTTGTTGTTCGATACAGGCAATTTGTGCGCGCCAGCATTGCTTGAGTGGGTAGATGGCTTATTCTTGAATATGCTGGGCAGCCAGTGTGGCGGTGGTCTAGGTGGTACCACGACTGTCAGGGTATAGCGTGTATTGTTTGGTTCTGAACTGAAGTCAACATGCGAGCCTCTCACCGACCCTGAACTCTTACCTGTCTCGCCTAAAGGGTCAAAGTAAGGTACCGACATATTCAACTTCGCACCGTGGCCTTGGCTCAGCCGATTTCGATATATGTAAGCAACTGATGAATGCCTGAGGCTTTGCGCGAAATGAAGTGGCGCAGTATTGGGGGACTCAGTACGAGAAGTGATAAAGAACAAGTGGCTTAGATCGAGTGTGTGTTTGATAAACAAAGACTTTGTGAAGTTAGTGTTCGCGCGTGACGCGCGGTGTGAAAAGGGTTATTGGAGACAAACGAAACCGTTGTGTAAGACGATCGTCAATGCTTGGTCGGTGACAATGACGATACGTTGACACTAGATACATAGGTACCGCGAACATCCCGGCTTGCCTATGCACAGCACAATGATACCAAGTTGCAGAATCATTCGCAACTGTTCGTCCTCCTGGCTCCGTCTATCTTCGCCTGCTCTCTGAGATGCTCATCGTAACCCTCAATACACCTCATTCTCTCCGTTGGCCCCAAATAAACCATCCCACCATCTTTGCACCATCCTTCCCAAATTCTAGGTCGTCCTCTTTTCTCCCTCCTCACTACTTCGCCTCTAATTTCCACCTCCTCATACTCCATGATACTACCAGCAGCCCATTCCATCACATAATGTTCCTCTAGGTATTTTGCGGTGCATTCGTTTCCGGATGTGAGGCAGCTACAGCGGATCTGCTCCGGAATTACGTCGCAGTCAACATCGAATGTGATTGTTTCTTCGATACCGAGTAGGTCAGCGTGTGAGAAGCTGGAGTTGGAGCGGTACTGTTCTGATGTTGCGGGTGCAACGAGTGCGGTAATGCGGAAGGTGGGTGGTGGTGGCTTTTGCCACGAGAAGAAGGCGAATATCTTGCTGAAAATGCTTGACATGGTCTATTTCGTGTTTGTTACGGATGAGGCTTGGACAGAGCTTGGATGTAACTTAGATGTAGTCGTAGAGTAGACACAGCCCTTTTTTATGAGAAATTCTGGAACAATACTTTTGGGATGTGATGAATGAGAAGTGCTAATGCTGCGTCTCTTCTTAAAAATGAAACCCATGTATTATCTCCCTGGTATCGAAAACCATGGTTCCAGTCTTTCCCATGGCGGTGAGCCACTTACATTTTGTCTAATGCCAATTTAGTCTAACAAAGAGATACTTGCCAATCAGAAAAATCACGATTGCGATGGCACACCCTCCTAACAAGAATTCAGGCCTATCAGAGAGTTCTCGTATCGCATGTACCGCAATAGGTATACGCCGTCTGGGCAAATCATAATGTACTGTCAGTACGTTACCAAGGTGCTCGCTCATACTAACGGAATAGTCTCGCTCGCCCGTTCCATCTACAGCGGATTTCAACATAAGTAATATGGCTCACTTGTACCATAGTAACAGCCTACTTGTGGAAATCTGACTGAAATAAGTTTTACAAGCTTGATGAGTGCGTTCTGACCAACTTAATATGCTATATCTCCATTTACACTCGTGCGAGTGAACTCTGGTCGATCATTCCAGGTGTCCGAGAATTAGCTTGAACGACCCTTGTAGTCACGATGCTACAGACTACCGAGCTTAGATGTAGAAGGAACACTTACAAGCTTCTTCGCTCAAGCAACACCCACCACATGAGTCTCTGTCCGCCCCTCATGTTGTAGCTAGATAACGGTCCGCGAATGAGGTCGAGCTAATCCTGCAAGGGGTTTTCCTAACCCATAGTGTCAACTTTTGCAGAAGAAGATAAGCTCCAGAATTATCTGCTGGTAGCGAGCATGTGACTTATATGATTGTGAGCGATGTGCATGCTGTGCAGACGCGCTTCCTGGTGAAAACAAAGCTTGGAAACTTGAAGTCTCAGCATCGAGACCTTTTTGTAAATTCTGAAGAAGATTGCGAGGATATTGAACGATGTTCTAAGACGCAAAATGCTGCTTAGTGAGCGTCCCGTCGACCAGGCTGAATGAAAGGTGTGCGCCTTGAGCCGGAGCTTGTGACGATATCCCTTCTATGATTTTAACAGGAACACAGTGCGGAATAAACATCTTATGATTATGCCGAGTTGTTTTAGCTTAGGTGCATAGCAGTGATGAGGATGTTGCGAGGTTTGCTGGACGGTTCTTCTAGATACCTCATTCGTCACTAGTCCCGTTGCAGCTAGCAGCTAGCCCTGGTCTGTAGCACCATGATCTGCAGTCGCCGCCGCAGATGACATGCAGGCCAGTATTGGTTTCTTCAAAGCAGATACCCCGCCTTGATAGCGAGCGCCTCCCTATCGCTTCCAAATCTCTTTCTCCCTTGGAAATTGTTCTAGATTTCGCGGATATGGACGGGAAGAATGCCGGAGAAGTAACCAGGAGAGTTAACGTGGGACACGATGACACGAATCCGAATGAGCCGACGCGCCGCCGTGAGAGAAGGCTGCTTGTAAAAATCGATCTCTTTGTTCTGCCTACTGTCATCTTGCTGTACCTCATGTGTTTCATCGACCGCACGAATATTGGTAACTTCCTCTTGCGTATATCGAGTCTACCAATCGACTAATGGAAACAGGTAACGCCCGTCTCGCTGGGTTAGAAAAGGATCTTGGGCTTGAAGGCTATGATTACAACATACTGTTGTCGGTGTTTTATGTGTCTTATGTTGTCTTTGAGATACCAGCGGCGCTTTGCTGCAAACTGATCGGTATGCTTTACGTCAACACTCCTTAGCTCGCGTCTGATTCGAAAACAGGTCCTGGTTGGTTCTTGCCACTCACTTCGCTCGGGTTTGGTGCCATGTCCTTAGCGACAGCCTTTGTACAAACCCGCGCCCAAGCATGTGCTGTTCGATTCTTATTGGGTATATTCGAAACTGGCGTAATGCCTGGATGTGCTTATTACCTCTCACGATGGTACAAAAGATCAGAGCTGACGTTTCGTCTTGGGTTATGGATAACCATGGCTCCTCTCTCTGGAGCCTTCGGTGGCCTGATCGCTTCGGCGATCCTGAAATTGGACTCTGTCGGTTCGCTTCATGGTTGGCAGATGTAAGCAAGCCGCTTCAATGCTGCAGATAGCCGAGTAACAAGCAACAGGATTTTTGCTATTGAAGGCATCGTCACCATGGTTGTTGCTTTGGTGGCATTCGTCACACTGACCGACGGTCCACAGACTGCGCGCTGGATGACGGAGGAAGAAATGCGGATGGTGATTGACAGGATCAAGTCTGAGCGTCTCAACCAGGATGAGCTGCTCGACAAAATCGACGCCTCAAAGCTCAAACGCGGCTTCTCCAATCCTGTCACACTTGCGGTATCGTTCATCTTTCTGCTCGACAGTATCACTGTCTTAGCTATCTCATTTTTCTTGCCGACCATCGTTCGGACCATCTATCCAGGCCGGTCTGTCATCCAGCAACAGCTCTTGACAGTGCCACCATACATTGTCGCGGTGGTTTGCACTATCCTGATCACAGCCGTAAGCTGGCGGATGAACTCTCGTCAGACTTTGATTGCGCTTGCGGGATTATTCGTGGCTGTTGGATACACAATCTTCCTCGCGACTATGAATGCGAGTGTGCGTTACGCGGCTGTTTTCCTTTGCGCATCAACTTGTTTCTCGTTGGGCGCAATGACGAACGCTCAAGTTAGCGCAAACGTGCTATCCGACTCCGCACGAAGCATTGCAATTGGTACAAACGTCTTTTTCGGATACGTTGGTGCTCTGATCGCGACTTGGACGTATCTGCCTGGCGATTCTCCCCGTTATGCAATCGGCAACGGCATCAACTTAGGTTGTGCAGTGACTTGGTAAGCAACATTGTTCTACAAATTGCATGAGACATATACTTACACCGTACACGAAACTTTAGGACTATTCTTGCGATATGTACCAAATTGTGGATGACACATGACAATGAGAAGAGGGACAAAAAGGAAGCAGAAGCGCAGCTGGAGCTCACGTTGCCCTCAGAAAGCGATGTGACTAATCTCGAGTGGAAGCATCCAGGCTGGCGATGGAAGCCGTGATCATCCTAGGCCTCATTGACAATGTGGAGGGCGTTCAGTGTTCGATATTTGAGCCTCCTGTCGTGAGAGGTAATGATCGAAAAGCCAGAAAGTCAAGAGCTCATGCGATCAAGTCGATCACCAGTCCAGATAGACAGCTTCCGTCCTGATAGCGCAACTTCGTTGCAAATTGAAAAATACTCAGGTTTCCTCGTTACCAGTTAGCGTCTACAATTGATCTCCGGGTCAATTCAACGGAGAGCAGTGAAGTCACAAACTTACATGTCATTGTTCCTTCACAATCGCTCGCTGATTGCAAACAGATTCACCCACCTGATGCGTCGCCGCCAACGTTTCTTATCAGCTACAAGCCCTTAGCATGGAGTCGCTCGACTCAGTCTCTACCGACTTACACAAGCTCATGAAGTAGGCATGGACAATTTCCTCGATACACAACTGCATCCCGCAGACACTTGCAGCATTTGCACCGACCACTTTAGCGCGACCCATCAGCCTGTGGCACTTGCCTGCAAGCACATATTCGGCCATGAATGCATCAAGACATGGCTCAAGCGTGGTAGGGGAAACACGAACGCCTGTCCAACTTGCCGTTATGTAGTGGTCCCCAAGCTGAAACGACGCAAATCCTTCGACGTGGCCTCTAGCTGGCAAGCATTATGCGACCAACCGCCCGAGCGTCTGAATGCGTTCATGATGAAGATATGGTCTGGCTTGCAAGTACTCTGGCAGCGGGAACCCACCGGCGCCTTCACAGTAACCTCCGTCCTTGACCAAGCCATCATCCCCGCCCTCATCAACACCGCACTCGGTACCAATGCGCCAGATGACCGGAGACAAGATTCTGTCCTAGATTGCTACAATCTCGTCGCTGCATCCTGGGACTCATTGGGCCGCCCCGATATAGCGACTGGTCTTGCCATCCCGCTGGTTCGACTTGCGCGTTTGATAGCCAGCGCAGGTGCTGTACTACCAAAATGGCTGACTACAAATCCGCGTGCAAACAGACTGATTTGGCGTGCGAATGCCTGCTTACCCATTGGCGAAGAAGACATATCGTGGCGCTACATCATCGAAGCCTCTCGGCAAACCGAGTCGTCTTACTTTCCGTTGCTGCACCTCTATACCGTGCTCATTAGCCAGAGTATCACACATTATCCGGCTCCAGTGCCGTACCCGACCAGACGCCATGAGATCATGAACCTAGTGGTTGAGCGTTGTTGTGCGAAAATTGGCGGTGGTGGAGCTGCGTGGAAAGGCAGGCCGGACGATGAGCTCAAAGATGTTTTGGTTGGAGTATACGGCGAACTGCGAAGGTATCAACTAGAAAAAGGCAAGATTAGCCTTCGAGGTCGCGACGGGGAGGATGCGGTCGTAAAGGGCATATGGGCTCTCGCTGGCTGGGGCAGCGGACGAGGTAACCCGCGTTGATGTCATTGCGTAATGTGGGGCCAAGCAGAGCCATTTGGTGGCTTTAACTCTACATGCTGTAACGAGTTAGTGATAAGTCAATTGAGCCAATTCAGACATACTTAAACACTCTGTACAAGTGTACTCAAGTCTTCAATGTCCAAATTGCCGGCACATCATGACTTCCGAGTGATGACGACAGGGCTACCCACGGAGCGTGCTCATACGGGCTCGGTGGGGTCGCGGACGCGTCAACTTCGCGACACGCAGCACAGTTCTCCATTCCCCGCCTCTTCCCCCTCACTGGACGAACCTCGTCACAGAGGAACCCACAAATTACTGCGGTACATCATGACCACTATCTGCCTAAAGAATAACAGGCTTGATGGTGGTTCTGTCTAGCCAGGATACTACCGAAACTACCGCTCCTTGCTTCCAGGGCCAATTTACTCTATTATTCAAAGTTCCGCATATTAGGTCGCTTCGAGCGTGCCACTGACAAGCATGCAGTTAAATGGAAACCTTGAAAAAGGAGCAATATCCGGCATAATACTACCATTATCTCGGGGTCATCGGCAGTCGCAGTAACTGTAGGTCTGATATCATGAAAGGTCCATTTAACGCCAATGTGTTTCCGTCTCTGGAACGCAGCACTTCCTGAATGCGCCTCTTGGAGAGAGTTTTGCTTGCAAACCTGCCAAAATGCACAATCGATCCTACCTTCTGCTGCTAGCCGTCGTCGTAGTTTTCGCTGGGACTACATCATCAACCGAATGTACGCGGGAAGGACTCCTCTCGGCTGCAAACTCGTATCTAGCAGCTCAGGTAGCGGGTAACCCTAGCACTCTCAGCCTCACATCCACCAACTTCACATACCTCCAAAACAACAGGGCTTCTGACATTGCGACCGGTCTCCTTTCGAGGCCGTTTGTCATCAATTTCAACCGCTCCACCGCCGACACTGCAGCATGCGCCAGCTACACAATGTGGATCAGCACATCTGGAAGCCAACCGCATGTCGTTGGTACACAGATTCGCCATGCAGATAACGACACATCAACAACTAGCTCCATCGACACGGTGGCCGCCACAACAGGCGACCTGTTTTTTGATGCTGCGAAGACCTTATCCTACATCCGCGCCGAAACCTGGTCCACCCTTCCCGCGTCATCGCAGCCTTCTCGTGCCCTTCTCAGATCTATCGGTGATGCATATCTCGACATGTGGACAAACACTACTGCTGCCGGCACTATTCCTTGGGGTCCACAGTGTGAAAGGGTGGAAGGAAGCATGTATACGAATCCTTGCGGGGGTAGTCTACCGCACGGAGGAAGTCAGAAAGTGAATGGAATGAGACGGTACGTCATTGATGAGACTATTGGAAGCGTGCAGGTCAGTTGCCAGTTTGACAGCTTAGGGCCTTGGCCAGACAGCCACGAGATCAGGGTTGAAGAGGGAAGGGTTAGGTATGTGCATACTGTGACAGTGCTGAGGGGTGTTGGTGCTTTAGGTGGGCTGTGATCATTCACACGCGCTCTGTGGCAGTCGTTCCAAAGGATTCATTGATTATACTTCTTGACTTCAATTCGATTACTTGATGTCGGAGCTCTTCACCACTGTGCCAAATACATCTGCCAGCTCCGCCAACGCTACTCTGGTGACCTCATCACCCTTGACGCCAGGAATATCGCGGTCACCAATAGCATCCTCGACAAGAATGACTTCGTATCCCTTCTGGAAGGCCTCACGGGCAGTAGTGGACACGCAGACATGTGCCATGTAGCCAGTCAGTACGAGCTTCTTGACGCCCATCTTCTGAAGCGTCTCGTGGAGGGAGGTTTGCTCGAATGATCCAGGGAAGTTCTTCCATATCTTCTCTTCTCCGTCCTAATACACACGTCAAAATTTGAACGCTTTTAGTTCTTCTTGTGCAGACATGAGGGGAAATGTCCTGCTGGCTCACGTACCTGTGCCTTGACCTCCTTGAATTCTTCTGCCAGGTCGGTGCCAGGTGTGAAGACAGGTGCACCTTCCGGTGTTTGGTGTAGGATGTGGACAATCTTGCCGTTGGCTTTACGGTACTTGTCGAGAAGGTCGGCAATAACTCTTCCGCTTGCCGCAGCATTCGTTACGGTAAGAGCACCTGATGCCTAGTGAGTGGGATTAGCGATGCTGTAGGTCGACAAGAAGCGAGGGTGAGCAAGAAAGGCATAGAACGGCCTGCAACGCATTATAGCATGCTTTCCCAAATAAATCTGTCTATGCAATGGTGGAATCGAAATTTCAAAATGCTTGGGATGAAAGATCAAATTTTAAAAAGCTATGAGATAGAACTTACATATTCGTTTTGAGCGTCGATGACAAGAAGAGCAGAGTCGCTAGTCGAGGCCGTAGAAGCGGGCATGCCGAGAAGATCACGAAAAGATGGTGGCGCCATTGTAATTGTGAGGTATGGTGGTTATGCGTGTGTTTAGTGTGAGTGGGTTGTAGCAGTAATGCTGTGGTACTCGATTTAATGGGAGCAGAAAGGAGGCTTAAGTAACCACAGTAGCGAAGATCATCAATTGTACGGTAGTAGCGTAGGTATGGTAAGCAATGATTAATGTCGACTTGATTCTAGACGATGTCCATGCTATTCGGGATACGACTCTCTTTTGGGATGAGGCGTGTAATTATACCCCGCCTGTAGTGGGTACCTGCATGACGCTGTTAGAACCTCGGCCCAATAGCAACAAGCCGCTCGTGGCGTGGGGAACCACATCTCCAGAAACTGGTGCCTTCATGCTTCGCTCTTACCACCTCCAGTTTCGGTCTGTCCGCGTTCTTGGTCCGTGGAAAACACTTCGCCGTTGAAGGGTGTGCTTGCGACGCACGATCACTTCGCTGCCGGCAAAGGAAGTTTTGCTACTGTTACAAAATGCTCATACGCACTCACCCAAAAGGACTGGCGACTGAAAGAATCGAGAGACGCTGATTCCAATGGATCATCCATGAATAGTCCATTTATTCCCTATTTTGATCGCCTGTCTGTAAGGGCCAAACGTAATGCTTCTGGTCTATACCTACCTAGCATACCTAGTCCCACAAGACAAGATCTTGTCAAGGGACTATAAAGGACGAGAACAGCGTACATCATCAGCAAAAGATTGTGTAGTGACTGAGAATGCGTATGTTTAGATATAGCTCTAGATAGTTAGTCGGAGAGAAAGAGGAAAGCGCTGATTGACAAAGCAGTGAAGCAAAGAGCTGGCACGTGGTTTTCTACACTTCCTATGTTGATTGCTACCTAGTAAATAGATAGCAGTCGAAAAGCTCTGTATGATAAGCTGAACGAGATATGAAATCCTGACAGCTGGGTTTTCTTGATGCGCAATCATTTGCCCTGCATCAAGTTAGGATAAGGGCTTCGAACTCGGGTATCTACAATGATTAAGAGACCGTCCAGAAACCCACACATTTTTAGTGATGCAAGTTCTTGAAACTTTATTTGCTGCAATGGCGCTGTGGTAATCTTTGCTCTTGTGGAACGATTTGCCACCAACAATACATTGGAGTCGCAAAGGTCAGCAACACACGATGAGAAGCAATCTGCAATACTACGCACAATAGGCAATATCAGGAACTACAGCGGTTGGGGGAGTAGCTCGATTGCATCATTATAATATATATGTATCTACTGCCAGAAATGAAAATTATAAGACGTCTTTGAGTAACGAGGAAGAGTTCGAAGAGGAAAAAGTGAGATATGTAGATCAGGAACTAATGATCGAGCGATTCTTGATCTGCCAGTTTGAGGCTGTGGAATACGAAAGGCTGCTCGTTGCACTTTGCGCGAACGTGAGTGAGACGCCTGTAAGTCGAACTTTTTGTTCCAGTCAGCTACTGTCAAGGCCTAGTACTGGCTGGGAGGTATAATACATTAAATATATGTTCGCCCACCTGGCGCGGCCTCCTTGATGTCTTTGAGGTGCTTCGCGTGCTCCTCGATGACTTTCGGAGAAGTCTTAGTAACCTCGCCTTGGCGAAGCGCGTACGAGTACCAAGTCTTGAAACATTCTTTCTGGGATGCTGTTGGGTAGCGTACACCCTTCGCACGGTGTGCCTGTAGGACCATTGTTTCGAGAGAGCGTGTAGCAGTAGGCATAGTTGTGATGCGACAGGAAATATGGCGATGCGAATTGCGAAACAAATATAGCAGGTATAAATGCAGTGGATGTAGGCTCAGTCTGGGATAGCGGAGGATGTCGGGTTTCGGGTACCGATTTGGTAGGCGGATCCGCAGTGAAGTTTGCTGTCACGTGAGTAATGTAGATCGAGACCGGTTTGCAGAAGCGTATACCGAAAGGGGCGAAAGCGAAGGCAAGAAGAGGAATGAATTCGATGAAGCAAGCTGAGTGTGAGCTTCCATGGCTTGATGTTAACTTTTTCCGGCTCTCCATCATATCTCCGCACTGTGTCCAACGGCGTACGTGCGCAGCCGGACATCAATGCCAAAGTCGTTGAATGTGGCCCAAAGACCTTCCAGGCGATTCTTTCGAGCTTGGAGTAGCTTTAGATCTCCCCAGTACTCGGAAGCTCATGACATGAGCTACCAGTCGAGCGTAAATGATGACGCAGACATCGTGATCATTCACTTGACGAACGATAGTGGTAGAAGCCGGAGTATCATCGGCCGGCCATATCGGAACCCCAGAGCCACACCTAGCGATTGGGTGGCTGGCGAACATGTAAGCACATCACTCGATGCCTTGTTCGAAATTATGCGTAGATCTTCCATGTCGTTTGGAGTCGTTGGTGTCGCACGGAAAAGCGGGGTAGGAGCGTTAGCGGGCCAGTAGCGAGACCACACTACCAAGGTAGGTATGGTCCGTTGCGGGCATTGGCGTGAACGTCGAATGTCCTGAAGGAACCAGACGGGGCTGTACGTCGTTTGTGACGTAGGACCAAACAAGGCCCAAAACCAAAGGTGTGCATAGTTTCTCTAATCTTCCTCCAGGTAGTCGGGCTTTGGATTTGCCATTCTACATGGCCCAGTGTACTTCACTAGTAAGAAGATGTTTCCATCGCTGCAGTAAGTCATCCTGGGTCCTCTTGTAGGCCTTCTAGCTATTCAACCTCGATTTTCATGCAGCAGTTCCAGGTATCTGGAAAGTACCCTCGAGACATAAGCCAGTTTTGTCTCATCAATTTGCTCAAAAGGCACGCGATATGCACCCGGAGAATTGCCTTCGTTGACCAGATTGTGAAGCTGAGCCTATGTTGAGAATAGGAGAGGTTTAGAAGTAGCAACCTGGAGAGCCAAAAGACCGCTGAGTACTCATTTGGTGGTCCTCTAGATGAGCATGTAACTGCGTTACTGCTCTCCCCAATGCCACAGATAGTGTAGCTGTGGATGATCTTCCAGTCTCGCTATTCTTTGACTGTCGCCCAAGGACACTATGCTGTGCGATCGCTAACCAGCCCAAGCATAGCCGAGCCCAACAAAGTGTCAGGGTCGATGTAAGCCTCGAGCATACCATACTCAGTAGAGTGCCATACAAGGTGGATGACCGCGATCGTAAGCCATCCCGTAGGCTCGAGGTATATGCTTTCAAGCAATGGACTTTGAACCATGTATGAACCTCCCATTTCGTCCATGTGATTATACGCTATGACCTAGTTGTGTTTATCAAAAAGTGCTTGCCAACGAAGGTGAACAGAAGGGTTACTTGAGTTGCAACCCCAGGAGGCCAGCGGTCTATATAACCCGGTAGTCCGCCTGACGGTATATTGTCCAAAGCAACCTTGGAATGGACCTTCCACATCGTCCATTTGAGTCTGTGCGGTTGGCGGCTGGGATTCCGGTTTGTTGCAAGGAGGAGCAGAGTTTGCGCTTGACTCTTGAGTGTTTGGTAAAGGGCTTTTGTGGACGAGAGATGTCTTGAGAACGCGTTCTTTGTCTCTAATTGGGATTTCTACTGTCAGCAATGCGGGCTGCTACATAGGAAATTACACTAACTTCTTATCTCCACCTATGCAGCTGTGTCACACACATATAGGCAACAAATCTCTGTCACCCCATCTCAAACTACCGGAAGTCGGGGACAACGGCGGCGCCACTCGAGACGCCGTGGTCACCGCTTTCCTACGGCTTGTCAATCTTCAGCAAATGAAGCGCAGGACTTACTCTGCACGGTATACAGTGTACTGAGGATTGCCATCTTTCCACACACGATAGTACCAGAAAGCACAACTGTTGCGTCCTTTGCCGCTCAGCTGAGATTCGATAGAAAGGGTAAGGATAAGCATGTCGATATTTATCCCCCGTGGGGTCGATCGAACGAGAAGGAAATGTGGCAACAACATATAGCCTCAATAGGCATCATAGGTACACTGGGTAAGACACTGAGTAGGGACATGTAAAGGGGTAGGTGTCGACTTGCTGGCCTGTAGCTCAGCCAAATTCTCATCAATGTGCGGATCCATAAGACGACACTGGAAGCTACTTTGAGGTAGAATTTGGTAGACGCTGAGTCTGATTGGCATAACGCAACGTGCTGGAAGTCCAGTTCCATGGGCAACAGTAGTCGGACTTGTCACTGGAAGATCACGGATCTATCCGGTCATTGAGAAGCGGCTGAAGTTCTCACAAGCCTTAATGTGAACACTCTTTTTCGCCGTAGTATGATACAGGCAAAGTACCCATGTCTCTGACCATGGCTCCATGTTTCCTTCTCCCCGTGATGATGCCGTGATTACCATCGGATGAACTGAGCCTGAGCCATGTACCGTCTTAGATAGGAGTGGGTAAACTGAAGGTTATTCAGATGCCACCGGCTTGCCAGCTGGTATCATGTTCCTGGAGGTCTCAGATCTGGAAGCCTAGAGAAGTCGCCACAAGTGTATCCTTAGTATAGCATCTGGCACCACATGATATGCGCATCCATTTCTGCTTTTTGCTAGCTTCGTAAGGTTACTTCATACTACAACAGTCGGATTCCTAGTGTATCGTGGTAGTTCAGCTAGCAGCATGGCGATCATACGACATGCTGCTAAACACTCGTGAAAGTTTATGATAGTATATTGATACACAGGCGTGCTCCTATCATTGGAAATTTCTCGAGACTCTCAAAATACTGCCTCAGTAGATTTGCGAGCAGACACACGATCGTCATGTTATCCTGTGGTGCTACGAAAACTTCTCCTGCAGGCTCACCGACTTCAAAAGCCATTTCTGCACTCCACACCTCATCTCCGCCGAGGACTTGGCGTGCATTACCGGGATTAGTAGATATGCCGGCTGCTATGATTCTTGGCATCTCCTTTTCATCCGGTGGTTATCTTGAACTTGCCGAGGCTTCCCGCCTTCAGCGCCCAAATGTTTCATCACGTGCGCCACTACCCCTAAAATACCAACACCTACATGACTTTAGCTCGACGGATGTTTCTCTCAGGCCTTGGTGTGCATCCGAAGAGTGTGGGGTAAGGCCTCCCTGCCTTTCTTAGTGGCGTACTTTTATATTAACGTCCTGTGAACCGGGTTGAGAAAGCGCGTAAATCCCGGATCAGCGATATTGTCTCTCAGTATCGTGCAGAATCTGTGCAGGGGACATGGATCTTTGTACTTTTGTATCTTTGCCATGATTACCGAGGCGGATACTGAACGGTTCCGTTTGCGGTCTCTAGGCCGTTCTAGTCAGTGCACTTGGACGTGCTTTTGAAAATGAGAGGACTGGAACGCACGACTGTCATGGACACCAAGACGGATGTAGACACAGGCGAGATGATATCTCATGACCACCAAATGCGACTTCTTCCAGCGATTCAGGCTCATATCCACTTTGAAGAAGACATATAAGGTCGCTGCTTCTCGCAGTTAGTATCGTCACTGCATCCAGCACAGATCAGCCTACTCAGTTCATCATGGTATCCTTCAAGTCTCTCCTTCTCGCCGCTGTGGCTTCCACAAGCGTGCTCGCCGCTCCCTTCGACTTCCTCGCTGAGCGCGACGATGGCAATGTGACTGCTCTCCTTGAGAAGCGTCAGTCGACGCCCAGCTCCGAGGGCTACCACAACGGTTACTTCTACTCCTGGTGGACTGATGGTGGCGGTTCTGCTCAGTACACCATGGGTGAGGGCAGCAAGTACTCCGTGACCTGGAGGAACACCGGTAACTTCGTCGGTGGCAAGGGATGGAACCCTGGAACCGGCCGGTAAGTCACCCGGAAGATCTGAGATTGATCGTTTGCTGATCCTTATCCTAGCACCATCAACTACGGCGGTTCCTTCAACCCTCAGGGTAACGGTTACTTGGCTGTCTACGGTTGGACCCGCAACCCGCTTGTGGAGTACTACGTGATCGAGTCTTACGGCACCTACAACCCTAGCAGCGGATCTCAGCGCAAGGGTAGCTTCCAGACTGACGGTGGTACTTACGACATTTCCACCTCCACCCGTACCAACCAGCCCTCCATCGACGGAACAAGGACCTTTCAGCAGTACTGGTAAGAAAGCATGCAATATGTCTGAACATGTAACATGTACTAACAAACACACAGGTCTGTTCGCACCCAGAAGCGCGTTGGTGGCAGCGTGAACATGCAGAACCACTTCAACGCCTGGTCTCGCTATGGCATGAACTTGGGTCAGCATTACTACCAGATCGTCGCCACCGAGGGGTACCAATCTTCTGGAAGCTCCGAGATCTATGTGCAAACCTCGTAGGTGCGCAGAGTTTCAGGTAGTCGGATCAGCAGCCATTGCACAGTACAAGACAATAGCCACGCTTTGGTTGCTTTTCGGATGATAGATAGGGGCGATGCGAGTCGTTCAACCTAGCCTCGTAATCTGACAATACAATCGCTCGCTTGAAAGTCGCTTATCTTCCATGTGGTGCTATCCTTGCTGTGTCTTCCATATGCATGTAATCAATTTTAGGCAATCAGATCAACGTCCTTCTAGAAGCGGCCAAGCTTTCATCGCGTGGTGGCTGTGTGCCAAGGCGAGTACGGGGGGTGCCAAGGTAGGAGGTATATTACTTGCGGGTCACCATCTCAAGAAGGGAAGGATGACCGGCTAGCCGAAAGGGAGTACGATGCGGCTCAGATGTGGCATGAAACTTTTCATCGACGTAGTTCCGATTATGCTCCATGGATAACGACGTTGCCATTGGGATATATTCAACATTCGCTTGTGATACTGTCGTTGATTGCTGTGATGTTGAAAGAGATCGAGGCTTCCGTCAGTCGCGTCTTTTGTCTGGATCGTCGCAATGGGATAGCATAGGCGGGTATGCATGACTCCGGTGTCCCTGGAGGACAAAGACACCCATCATCGTGAGTAGATGGAATCAGGATGACTTTGCACACATCTGCCACTTCCGCCTCTTCGTTCTCACTAGTATGCATACGTGGTTTGTCGACGAGGATTTACCCCATATCCGCCCCCTTGGTCTTCACTGCGGTGGCGCGCAAGTGAACCAAAGACCATTGCCATACAAATTGGGCCTCCAGAAGACACAATGGCATGTTTTCCGTTCTCGCGGAGTGAGGGAGAGGAGACGAGTGGAAACCGGTGGAGGGGAAGTCGCAATTCGGAATGTTGACGTGTGTATACACTTTACCCGATTGGCCACGTTTGGGTCGAAAGCCTCCCTGCATATTCCCAGGAGTGTTACCCTACAGCAAATTGCGCAACATTGGTAGTCAATGTAACACAGAACACTAAACATTTGCAAGTATTGCAACAATGACACAGCACGATCATATCTTCATTGAGTAGCGTTTCTCCCCATCATTCATGTCGCACGATTTCCCTCTTCTTATATACATTTACATCTTGTTGAAGACGTTCGTCCCCGTAATGTACTCCTCAGTTCCCTCTCTTCGCCTCGACTCGGTATGGCTCTCATAACTTTCCTCGGTAACAACAAGCTCATCACTTAACCCCTCCAAAAGCACACTACTCTCCGCCTCTGCGCCTGCCATGTAATCAAAACTCTCTCCAGACTCACTTTCACTACCCGCCTTCTCAAACACATCAAGACCGCCATCGAACCGGCCTTGCTCTCCGATCCAGTCTACACCACCAGTGCGTCTGCCGCGGCGTATGACTTCCTTTTCCTCGAGGGGCAAAAGGGGAAGATCGGTCTTGGATGGGAGGATGGTGCGGCGGTGCCAGGCACCAAGGAACATGCCTTCGGGGTCTACTTCATTGCGTACGCGCATGTATTCGTCCAAGTCGTTACCGTAAACGGAAGAGAGGTAAGCGTTGTCAACGGATTGGAAGTTCTTAGCCCAGTGGGGTCGGCCGTTGTACTCCTTCATCAGGTGTTCGAAGGCCTGGTAGTAGCGTTCGCGACAGGGTGGATCTTGACCGTAGGGGCGGTACAGGGTAGCGTTGAGGTACAGGGCGGGTTGATCAGGATATGAAGTATCGAGGAACGGACGTGGTTCACGATTGACGGTGTTTGCGATACGGACCTCGATGGGAGAGTGGACGTAGAGGCCTTTTGTGCTGAAAGGGATACCAGAAGATTGTTCGTCGCCGTGAAGCCAGTTTGTCAGTCGTGTCAGAGCCTCGGGGCCCTTGTCAAGAGGGATGCTCCATTCGTTGACAAACTGGGAGTAAAGGCAATTCATCAAGAGTTCAGTACGCTGCTCGCCAACTGCAGAGATGACAGCACCATCTTTGAAGCCGTATTGCATGCCGAAGACGAACCACTCTACCCAAGGCAGGAAGCGCGGGACATACTGCGATATCCAGAGAAGAATGTGATACGTGTGGAAACCGACGCTGCCGCCATACCAGTTATATTCTGGCTGGCGGTGCTCCTTGTCTGTCTTGTCTGCCCGCCATACGACTGCGCGCTTCATGTACGGCAGCCACCACACCCTTGTAAACTCGTTCGATGTCCAAAGCCCGTTGTTCCAATCTGCCAAAACGTCTTCAATCGGCTGTATAGTCTGAACCCATTCGACATTGTTCGCCTCGATCATCTGAAACTCGATTTCGACAATGATGCCCAGTGCGCCTAGCGATACCAGGGCCGCTCGGAAGAGGTCTGGGGATTGCTGGGGCGAGCATCGTACCGCCTGGCCGTTGGCCAACACAATACGGAGACTCTGAACGCGGTCGGAGAGAAGGCCGTGGCTGTATGAACTGCCGTGTGTCGCTGTCGCAATCGCTCCGGCGAGCGACTGGTCGTCGATGGAACCGAGGTTGGGCATTGTCAGGCCGTGGCTCTTTGCCTGCAAGTTGAGATTATGAAGGCGTATTCCAGCCTGCACGGTCATGGTCTTGCGCTCCTTGTCTACGCTCAACACCTGCTTGTAGTCGTCGAGGTTGATCATCCACGCCGACGTGCATGTTATGTCCGAGGGTGAATGTCCACATCCCACAGTGACGACGCGTCTTCGCATGCGTCTTGCGAGATTCACAACCTTCTGCACCTCCTGGAGACTCTGCGGTCGGACATAGAGCTCTGGCCGCGAATGGAACGTCCGCGCCCATGTGTGGTGAATGTGCGACTGAGATGCGCGGAAGGGCACATCCGGATCTGTCCGGTCCAGCTCGATATTGAAGCGTGGAGGCATCATGACGCCGGTTAGAGGCGACTGCACCATCCTCGTGGTGTTGAGAATAAACGATGCATGGGTTGAGATGGTGGCGCCCACATGTAAATGTCGAGATCGAAGGGTCCATCCAGATGACGTTAGCGGCACGCCAGCCCCGCGACGATGGTCTTCTGGAGATATCTCGGGATTGTCCCTCTCTATCTACCAGCATAAGATATGCGCCGAACATCTCACTCCTGGATTCACCCATCTCACGAAGCAGCGCCAGGATGATTTTGGGAATTTAGTCTATTTTTCATCAAGACTTCATGTGTAGGTCATTAAATACATCGATAACGTTCCGTTGGGTTCCCTTTACCCATGATGAACAATTATGCTTCTCGCTTACTTTCTATTGCGCTCAGAAAAAACACAGGTCGACCAGCCTATAGTTTCGACTGCACCTTCTCCTCCCTGCCCTTCAGCCCAGGGTGTTGAGCGACGATTGGTCTAGTCACAACGAAAAACGCTGTGCCTCCGGACTTTGTTGAAAACTGCGCCTTTGACCCTTTGTGGAAGAAAGCAAAGTCGCCTGCAACAAGGTGATGCATGATACCTGTTGCCTCGTCCAAGACGTCGATTTGGCCGTTGAGAACGTATTTGGACTCTTCAGATTCAAATTGAGGGATGTCGCGTACGGGGCCCGCTTGAACACGGTAGAAGCCAGACGTTATGTAGGTGGGAGAGTCGGTGGTTTGAGTTCGGATGCTAGTGGAGGTGAGAAAATTTCATGGTAGGAATTCAAGGGTGGAGAGATGTAGAGGTGAATATGATGCGGTCGACGTACGAGTGGAAGTCTGCGACCATCGCGCTCTCGCCATCTGGGATGGGGATGTACTCCTGGCCTGCGCCTTTGATGATGGTAAGAGGTACGTATTTCTGAGACACTATGCAGTTGGTAAGTAAGTGTCTCTCAAATCAAGTTCCAAATTCCGAAACAATGCATAGACTTACTGGTTGGTGATGTGAGATATTCGATTAGATGCTGTGATCGGAAAACTTAGGAACGGACTGTTGGATATTTAAAGATCATTGAACTATGTGCAACAGTACGAGGAAAGCACCGACCGGCGATTACTATGGCTCTGTTGAGTACTGATTGCTGTCTACCCCTTCTTCTCCTCGCCGTGATATTTGTCCGCATTGGGTAAGTCGTGCCGGGCAGCCTAGCGTAGACAACTTGACCTTGTTTTCGTAAGACACAGCTTAATTTCTATCTCGAAGTAAAAGCCGACCGGAGACCCGGATGAAAGCTAGCACGCATAGGGTGCAGTTAGGTAAGTTCTGTGGTGCAGGTAGACAGAAACAAAGTGGCGCTAGCGCAGGATTTGAGCCATCGTCGTCATCTCATTCACTCAACCGCGTAATAAGCTCCTCTTGTTGTAGCTCACCCAGTGCTTCGCTTCCACTGATTTTCTTAATGATCGGTTATCTAATGAGTTTCCTTCTCTTCACAGTCCGTCCTTTGGCTTCACCATTCTTTTCTCCCTTCTTCTGTGCAAATGCTGTATTATTTACACCTCGAAGCACAACATCCTCACACTCTTCGTAAAATAACTCCCTGAGCCATTTCCAAGAAACAGCATACAAATCCGTCACTTGATGCGTCTCCAACATACACAGGGTCCGATCATACGGCAAAGTCCCCTTCTTAATCAACCCCGTCTCAAGTATTTTCTGAAATTGCTTGTCAAGCAACCTCAAATGGTCTAGCGTATCCTTCTCTATATCTTCATATCCAACTAGTGAGATTTGTTGCTTATTATTGGGATTGGCCACTCTCCATCGGACGGCATTGTGGATAAGCTTTATTGCTATGGTGTGTCTCTAGTAGAGCGTTTCACCTCGCATTGCACCTATGGTTTTGATATCATGGTGCATGCGCTCTAGGAAAACCTTCACTGATGAAGATGTGGCACGGACGGTCGTAGAAATTTTGGACAGAACTTTCTTGCCGAATTTCTCGATGGCTTGGGAATTTGGATCAATATGCCAGCGAAGAGAAGGATCTATTGCTATGGCTGGAGGTCGGTATATGGCGACGTGAGAAATATAAGAAGACTTAAATAGACTGTCATACCTGCTTCTGCAAGACCATCTTGTTCGATTTTTTCAAAAATTTCGAGGCAATACCTTCTCCATGCATCGAACTGCTGCTTTAGTCTTGTTAGTTTACGAGATGAATCGTAATATGTGGGTTGCAAGTCCATCATGCTTGCTTCGCAGGGTTCTCTCAGCCCGTGTGGGTCAGGCTTGTGTGTTTCAAGGGTATCGGCGTGCTCCACGAAGCCGCAGGATCTCAACAGACGTAGACTGTGATTGCAGTGAGTTTTCAACTCATCAATTTGTGTTTGGACTTCCTTGCGTGGTACGGGCGTCTTGTTCAGTGACGGGGTGCCGTTGCGCATCGTATCATTGCATTCGCCGCTGTAATGGTCTTGCCTTGAGCAGGAGAAGCACATGAGCTTCTCAAGGTTCTTGCAATCCATTCTGGAAGAGGTATTACCCTTACAGTCGCTACATAGGTGCTGTAGTAGAGCAGCTTTATCGTGTCCGCGCTTGATCTGAGGCATGATGAATGAGAGCCAGGATTTGGATATGATGAGTGAGCCCGAGAAAGACGAAGAGTAACAGAACAAAATGGAGTTGAAGCAAGCGATACATTGAAGAGGACGAGACAAGGACGGGAAATGATAAGCTTGGAAGACGCGGTCATCTGTGATGCCAAGCTGCTGTGTCACCAACATAGCAAACGCGTCTTGACCGTCACCGCCAATATGATTGACTGCAGTGGAAATCCTCCCGATACGCCCTCGCAACAGTGTGAGAGCGTCCAGTGAACTCTGCATATGTCTTCCTCGAGACTAGAACGTTAGCAGAATATATGGCGAAATGACGGATAGAAGATATTAGGGTGTACTTGGCCAGCCAGAAAATTGAAATTGATACGAGAAGGAACAGTTTGCATGTCTTGCGTTCAGCCAAAGTCACATCTATTCTATTCAGATAAGCTCGTCTTGAGATCGTGTGCTCGTAATCGTCATGTACGCTACTCATGTTTGTTTCGGCAGCGATTTTACCGCAGCGGGATACCCTCGCCATCTTCACCATCCATGACATCCATTTCGTCTCCGCCGAACCCCTCACTGCCTATATCGTCACCCACGTCAAAGCGCATAAACTTCTCGTTCTTCGCTTCAGCTGCATAATCGTTAGCACCGCTCTCTCCACATAAAAGGTCAAGTGAAACTTACTACCCCACTCCACAACCTGCCCATCCTGAACTTCACAGTCCTTGAGAACAGTCTTGTCGCCATCCTTTGCATCTCCACCTTCCATCCTACACCTCCTTCCCAAGATACAATCCGTAAGCTGTACATTAGGCCCAACCTCCACACCATCCATCAATAGACAGCGTAACAGTCTCGCGCCTTCACTGATCTTGCAGTTCGGTCCAATAACGCTTTCCTTGATGTTGGTCTTCTCTTCTACAATAACGTTGTCTGCAAGTAACGAGTTCTCGGCTTCTACGCGGCATTTCCGGGGTATGGATTCTTTGTGGACAATCTTAGACTGATGCGCGAATGGCGATGCGAGTTCCTTGGAGACTTCTTCGATTGAGGGGAGCTTGGCGAGGCGGAGGGAGACAGTTAGGAGCAGATGCGAGTCGTCTACGCGGCGGATAAGCGGTTCGTTCGGGCCTGAGGGTTGAACATAGGCTAGGATTGGTGGTACTGTGAGTTTAGAATTCGAGGTGAGTGATTTGGCCGAGTTGGGTATGCTGGAGGATTTTGTGACTCGTGATGCGAGTGTGGTGGGTGCCGATGTTTCTGTCTCTGTGTTGCTGTCCGAGTATGTGGTGCTGAACCTGGAAACATCGATCTCTTCTTCGACGACTTGCGAGCCGTGATCCGACTCTTCGTCCTCGCCCTGCAGTATTTGCCGCAGACCTAATTTATCTCCGAGCCCTTCTTGCCAGCCTGCTTTTGCCCACCATCCCAATACTTCTTCGCTGATGCTCTCGAATTTCTCGTTCTTCTTGATCATCTCCATGACCCAGTATGGGAAGATGTATATATGTGCATCGCGGTGTGTCGTAAGCATCCTTATCCGCGCGTGCTTGCGAATGAGCGAATGCCGCAGAGGAAATGTTTTGTTCTCTTCGGTTATGTCGTTCAGTGTATCGGTGGGTACTGAGTACACGAGCTTCGAGATATTGCGGCGTAGCGAGTCTGTTGGAACTGGGACGATGGGTGTGGGTAGTGGTGTTGTTGCAATGAAGTCTGTTTCTTCCTTCTTCCTGCTTCCCTCTCCCTTGGTCTGATACCATACACCCATGCCGCCTCTTCGTCCAAGCTTCTCACCACCAGCACCGAATGCGATCTTGCCGCCGTTGTGATCTAGTCCACCACTGGCTCCAGCAAAGCCACCCTGCTCGACCATCCATGCGTCTGCAAGCGCTGTGCCGTCCAACTCGCATACGAGATCGCACGGCAGTACGATGAAGTCGCCTTTGATCGCGCTCTGTAGTTCTGGTAGCCTGAAGAGGTCGCCAGTACTGGTCTGGTGTGAAAGATCTTTTGGCGCAAGGATGTCTGGCTTTGGTGAAGGGAGGGTTGTGAGGTGTGGGTTCTGCGACATGGCAGCCTCGATGGCTTCTAATGACTCTGGCGGTGTCACGACCGTGATGTCTGCAGCCTGTTAGAGCAGAAATTACAGAAAGAGGACATGCGCCATGTTCTACCTGTGACTCCCATGCGGTAGCACCATTCTAGGGGGTACCAGACCATGGGCCTGTTCGCAATGGGCAACAAGGCCTTTGGTATCTCCTTTGGCGTAGATGTGAAAGTGCTGAAGGAGGCTCCAGGCCCGCACAGGATGAGAGCCTGGAAGCCTGGCGCGGGAAGACTCGTCGCGTGAGGCATTGTGAGAATGGAAGGTGGTTGCCGCGACGTATACGCGGGTCTGGGATGTATAGACTGCCGGTTCGGGCCTGGTGGTGTGAAGCGGATGCCTTGCTTCGTCTTTTGTGTGATGGTATTGGCGTCCGCCGAGCGTAGCTGCAGGTACAAAGACGTGGGTGTGGGGTGTAAGAGTCACCCCGCCGCCAAAAGTTCACAGACTGACTCGCACACCCTCGCCTCGGCAGGCACGCACGTGTCAAGCAGGCGCATCAGCTCCCCCAGCCACCGGCGGGCGTCAACAACAGGGAAGCTGCCCTGGAGCCGAGCGGCAGCGGCTGACAACCAAAACAATAATCTCATACTCCTGACAGCGTTTGACCCGCCACGAAACATCGACGAATTATCATGACCTAAACGCCACAATGTCTTCTTTCAACTACGACCGCTACGACCGTCGCCAGAACAACTCGCGCAACCGCAGCGCCCTCGGCTTCTACGTTCCTCTGATCCTCACCGTGACAGTCGCGACCGCAGGTCTTGCAGCCTGGGTATGGAGTGCGCGCGAGGATAGTCGGGATTACTCATCCGACGACGACTTGTCCTATGGCGAAGACTCGACTGAGAAGCGACAAGGCAGGGCACCTGCAGCACGCGATGCATCTGGATTTCCCGTAGGGGAGGGAGGCGGTGAAGGCTATGGATACGGGGGCGGCGACAGCACACTGCTTGGTCGCGCACAAGGCGTCATCAGACGCACACCATCGCCACAGCAACTGTTCGATACTGTGAGTAAGAAGACGGCGGCGGGTTGGGCAGCCGCAGGTGCAGCTGCTGGTGCGGCGCTTGCTTCGATTCGCGAAGAAGACAAAGACGAGGCTTTTGGCGATCACTCGCGATGGAGCGAGGAGGCCACTATCAGGAGGAATGTCGAGGCCCAGAGTCGAGATAGCAATGCTGCGGTGGATGCGCAGGCACGGAGCTTTGCGGCCAGTGTGCGCAAAGCTGAAGGGAGGGGCGAATACAGCGGAAAGAGGAAGACGGTGGTACTGGTCGTCAGCGCAGAGAGCCTGATGGACAGAGTTGATGATGATGAGGGCTCGTACCGCGAAGAGAACGCTGTAAGCTCCCCATACCGTATCCCTTGTCGCACTTCAAAAACTGACAGCTTGCAGACCATCCTATCCCACCTCCCCGACACCGACTTCTCCAGGACCAAGCTCTTCGTACTTATCTACTCCCCATCCCTGCGCTCGCGCCCACAATCCCGATCCAACTCTCGCACTGGATCGTCTTCGCTTGGCGACTCATACTCTGCCATCAGCACACCTGCACGCACACCGGGCGAGGAACTATCTTCCATTGAGCCAGTTGTCTACACGCCAGCACCAAGCACTCGGGGGTCTGACAATACACTCTGGAACACCCTCCACTCGCAAGCGCTCCGTCTAGTTGAGGACCCTGCCATGGTCATGCCTTTCAACACCACCACAGGATTCGTGCATATGCTCAGACACCTCGGACCTGAACTTGTTTACGTAGTCGACGCATTGAGCGGCGTGAACGGTCAGAACATCGAGGACCTGCGCAAGTGGGTCGCACAGACCATCGTCGTTGTTGGCGCTGATGGTACTGGTCTCGGCGGGCTTGTAGACACGGACGACGAGGGCCCTATGCAAAAGGGCAAGGAAAGTGAGCATACCGTCAGGTGGTGGCAGGTTCGCAGCGATATGATCGGTCTCGGCAAGGGTGTCGAAGTTGTCGATGCTTCCAGGCTCGAAGACGACTATGAGAGGAGGGTCGGTGGACGCGAGTAGAGTCCGTCGTTTTGTCTTGACCTGGTGTTTGATGATCTGCCTCTATGTGTATAGCAGCCTTATGCAATGCTTGTATTTGATTAACGACGAATATACCATGCTTGTTTTTTCAATGATTCGATACATTCGACGGCTGTGGGAGTAGCATCACACAATAACGCGCAAAATCGAGACCATGCGAGTGAGAAAGATTGAATTGCATGACTGAGAGGTAATAACACGATGCCGCTTTTGTCTGGCTCCATGCTCTGATAACGCCCCCCCCTAAAAGACTGAACGCCGAGACGGAAGATAACAGCGACATGACAATAAACCTGGAAAAACACCAGACTTGCACGAAATGCGAGTCTACATCTGGACGCGGAGCAAGTAGCGAAGCTTGACCTGCGCGACATCATAGGTGATGTACTCGTTATACTGCAGGTACGCGTTGGGTACGTTGGTAGGACCAGGCGGCGTTGATACGTCAGGCTAGTATGATGGTCAGCTGTGAATCCAGATTCCAGGACAAGAGTGTACTTACCATCATGCAACCCTTCAAGGCTGGGTTCATGCAACTTGCATCCTTCCACTTGCTCGGACCTGTCTGTCCCATACCGAACGTGCTGTACATGCCCTTCTTGATAGCATCCTCTCCGGCAGTGTACGATGCATCGGTAAGCTCGTGCATAGGGTTACCAAGTTCAGCTTCACAGAGGAGAAGCAAAGCAGTACCTCCGGAATTGTACGAAGCACAATAGTTGGCGGATTTGGAAGACATATCCGCAAGGTAGATGCCCTTACCAAACATATATCCGGTGGCAGGAGCTTCAGGTGGGGCAATCCTGAGACCTTGACCCAGAATACCACCATAGTTGGTAACACGGGATCCGTGCCAGAGTAGACGACGATTGCTGGCGATCTTTGAGTACTTGCTCTTGTCGAAGCGTTCGAATTCTCCTTGACGTTCAATGCGGAAGATTTCTTGGACCTTGTAGCTGACATTGTGCGTCTTGCCCTTTGAGTTGTTGAGATACTCGTCGATCTCAACAAACTCGCGGCTCTTGTGATCCAGAGGCGACATCTCGTTCATGCCCAATCCCTGGAATTGCTTGTCAAGCTTGTTGACGTCGCTCTTGTCCTTCAATTGATCCTTGAGCATAGCAGCCGTCTCCTTCATGTCCGAAAGACTCTCGAGTAGCTCAATCTCCTTCTTAAGCAGATTGATGTCTCGAATAACTGGTGGACGATTACGACCGAACGCGTGGGGAATGATGGAGAAGTATTGGTTTGACAGGCGTTCCACCTCATCTCTAGACGTGGCATCGTTGTTGTCAATCAACACCGAAAGGTCCTTCAGTGCTTGGAAACCACGAGCGATAGTACCTTTGCTCAGCTTGCCTAGTGGGAGCTTGTTGGCATCGTAGTTGAGCGCACTCATGGTTGCGTTAAAGTAGTCCTTGCCACTGTTAGCTTGACGTCTTTGTGAACAGCCTGTTACCAAAAGTAGGAAGGATGCTGTAGCCTTACTTGATTGAAAATGAGCTTCATGAGATCCTGGACAGGACGAGACAAGGTGCTCTCAGCAGGTGGAGCGCTATCCTTGGTGTCCATGTCTCCGGAAGCAGTGCCAGCGTTAGCATCATCTTCGTCGTCGTCGTCCGAGTCAGGGTTGTAGGATCGCTCCACATAAGCATATTTGCCAGCTCTTGGCTCTTCGCCACGGTCTGCCCATCTGAGACCAGATTTGTCTTTGAACTTCTTCTCAAACTCCCTCATGGCGTCGTCGAAACTTCCGTTTCCGAGCATTTTCATTTGACCACGATCACCGACACGTCCCCATCGTGTCCAGGTTTGATATTTGGTGCCATTAGTGAGAATCTTGGAAAGTTAGTAGAGAACCAAGACGTTTGCAAGATCATACGAACCTGGGCTATGTAAAACTTGTCTGGTATCGTTAGTATTTGGAAAGATCGGATGAACTCGTATCACTTACTGTTGTTCGCGCCTGAGTTTGTTTGATTGAGTGACGCGTCGTAGATGGTGCCATCGCTGTTGTCTATATAGACTTGGTAGTTGGCTAGAGGGCAGAACTCGTCTACAGAAATGGCAATTTGCTTGGATTTAGCATTTTGGCCATCGCCGACTTTCGCGTCTTCCTTGATTTTGGGCTTCTTAGTCTCCGCCGGCGCAGTTGCAGGTGGTGAGGCAGATGACGCTGCGCGCTTCTTTGACCCATTCTGAGCAGGGACTGGGGCTGGTGCCACAGCAGCAGAAGACAGCAGATATGGCGACTCATCGACCTTGGAATCTGTACCCAACGTCAACTTGGATATCCTTGTAGCATCCCGAGGTGTATATGACGATTCGAGGAAAAAAACAAATTATCCAGAACTTACCTGTCGTTTCGCATTCATCGAGCCAATAAAGCGTGACAACTGGCACGTTGTGTGCGGCTGCAGCCTTGACTTTGGTAGAGTTGCTCTCAAAATCTTTCTCAGTTGCGATGAGATGGGTCGTGTCTGCTGATACGCTTGACGCGAATGCGGCGCCGAGTGACGTTAGACGCGCTTGTAGTGCCGATTGAGTTACTCCACTGGGGAAGCGGCCAGACGCGGCGACGGTACATCCATCAAGGGGAGAGGCCGCAGGGGCTTTCTGCGCAGCTTTGCGAGCCATTGGTTCAATTGAAGTTGGAGAAGATGTGATGCGACTCTATTGGAGGTGAAAGATGGCTATTTGAACAGTTGGTTGAGACGGGATCAGGCGTCCGGTGAGACGCTGGCCTGGGTCCGGAAGGAGCGCCCTTAGGCATCAGCCCCCAAAGCGGAACAGCGTCCGTTTCTGCCTTCGCGAGATCGACGCGTTCACACATGATAAGACGGCATCGTACCACAAGCATCGCCGTCATTGTACCTAAAATCTTAAATTCCGCCAACCTCACTACTTGTCAAGATGGCATCGCTTCTCACGATACCCTTGGAACTACTGGTCACCGTCTCAGAGTACCTTCCTACCGAAGATCTAGGATCACTCCGCCTGGCGTGCAAACAGACCGAGAAGTCGCTTTACGAATGGTTTTCGAAAGAGTTCTTTTTCAAGAAACAGTTCATGCTTACGCACAAGAGTTTGCAAGCACTCATCGACATATCCAAACACGTGAGCCTCTCCAAGAAACTATCACATATCATCATTGCCACCAATGTTTATGGTGAGATACCACTGCGGTTCAAGGATGAAGATGCCGCTACACGCTATATTCAAGGTTACGAGGATCAAAAGACGTTGTTGAGTACAGGGATCGATCGCGAAATGCTCACAGAAGCATTCGAGCGTCTCGACAATCTCTCCACGATCGGGATCCGCGACTTCAACGCTAGTAATCGGGTTCGCGATGGCAAGAGCTGGAGCTCCTGGGGTGCTACAACTGTTCACCGCGAGACCGGGATTGAACTTCGCTTCTCCGATCGCGACTCTTTCGCGCATGAACTCGGTACACGTTTCGCATCTCGCGTCTTTTCCAGTGTGTTGTACGCTCTGGGCAAGGCGAACCGAAAGCCAACTGAATTCGAGGTTCTACTCCGCCAGCGTGGCCTTCCAGACACAGCGTTCTTCCTCCCAGATTACATTCGGCCAACCGTTGGGCCTATACTTCAGAACACAACTACATTGCTGTTGAATGTGGATCTTAAGCCTCGCTACCTGCATACCCACAGCAACGGAACGTCTGCCGACCCGAACGCGGGACGATCACTTCGACGCTTTCTCCACTTTACCCCAAATCTGGTACACCTCCGCTTGAACTTCGAGAAACATCTGGTAGCCAACAACGAGGACTTTCTGCAGTGGTTGGGTACCCCAGAGCTTGCTGCCGGTGCAAGTAGCGCGACCTTCCTTGATCCCGCCACAATCACTTTACCACTCTTGAAGAAGCTCGAACTCGGCCAATTGAGCGCTCGTGCTGACATTCTTGTCGCCCTTATCAAGAAGTTCGCAGCGACTCTAGAAGATTTAAGTCTTTGGAGGATGAACCTTCCCGCTGTTGCCGCTGCGCCGTTCGGACACAAGCCCAATTTCTGGAGGGAATTCTTTCACAGGCTATCCACAGATAAGAAGCTTGCCCTCAATCATTTGAAAGTCGGTATCTTGCAGCAAGATCACATGCACGTGGGATTCAAGCGAAAGGATGCTGACGATGAGTCAACGACAGCGACCAAAACGGTGAAGGAGCATACGGGGGCGGATATGGGCAAGTTCTGGAAGGAGCTAGAAGAGGAAGTGACTGTGAAGTGGCCAGAAGAGAGACACCTGGTTGACGCCTCAGACGAAGATGAAGACGAGGAAATGGGAGATGACGATGACAACGACTTCACCAACGAGGATGACGACGACGACGACGACGACGAGTAGGACCATGACTTCTTGCATAGTGCATGTTTACCACCTTAGATATTCCGTGGCTGCTTTCCTGAGCAATGCTGACAATGCACCGCCTTTCAGTTGCAACCTTTATGACATACGTATTTGGCCGCACTTTTTGTTTCCTCTCGGCTGCCTTCGTGTATTAGTTTCCCACGTCCTGAACATGTTTACTGCTCTGATTAAGCAACTGTTCTTCTCCAAGTTCCGACACCAGGCCCAAAGCCTAATGAAAAAGATGACAAGATACCGTTGACGGACACGCATCAACACGGTATACACAGCCTGTAAACAGCATGCGTTGATTGAATAGAAGAACGAGCCGCACATTGTTTTGTGCCCAATGCTCAACCCCTCAAACATCACGTTTTACAAGCGACAAGCACTGGTTCAGAACGACTGTCTGTAGCCTAGAATCTGCATGTACAAAACTAGTGCACATATCAAATACAAGTCACAGAGAAACATTTCTTACCAGATTGAATACGAAGTCAAGTAACTTCGCGTGGCGGCAACACCATGTTCGACTTCCTTCACAATGCCTCCAATATGGACAGAATCAACACTAGCCTGGCCTTGCCTGACGCGTCCGGGAGAGAAATCAAGGGCCCCCGATACAGCAACACATGTCACTATGAAGCAACCCAGCTTGCGCTTAACTTTGGAAGCTACAACTACTTCCATTTCTACTAGAGGTCGTGCTGAGCCTGGACCTGCCTCCTTCTACTCTCTAGCGTGAAGGCTGAGTGGAAGTCTCAAGCCTGGGTTCATTACACTGAGTACCTTCAGCGTTGATCATCGGGTATGCTTTGTGGCTTGGTCTCGACGTTGGTCCCTCCCTAGGTTGATCATCACGAATAAGACGTCGAATGGTTTTAAGGTTCGCGACTTCCTAGGTAGCTGATAAATGTTTTGTTCTTTACCTTCGCGGCCTTGAAACCCTCTAAGGAAGACTGTGATTGTATAGGCGTCGGCATTGATGCTCAGGAATATCCGGTGTCGGTCTTGTTCGTATTCATAGCCAAAGTCTAATACACGTACATAATGGTCGAATAATATGTCAGGATCGGCTCGTTGTTTGTGCGACATTACTCAGTCTGACAAGTCCGTTCGTGCCTCTCGTAGCTCGACATCTTGACCGGTGACCGGTCAAGATCGACGACCAATCAGCGCTCTCCTCAGACCGAACACCTTGCAATTTTCATATTCCTTTGTTGGCTTGACCCGGAATCGGTGTACATCTTTTCGTGTCACCTATTAGACGCAGTGAGAATATGCAGAAGTGCACATGGGCACGAATGCCGCATGAACACGATGTTGCACAGTAGTTGGGCATGAAAAGCAGGGCGCGGGGTTGTGAGGCAACCTGAGCAACTTGGTCGAACCTATGCATTGGCAGTCGCGATGCTACTATCTTGGCCTCTCGCTTTGAGGGAACGCTTTCGATCAGTACCAATCCATCTGTAAGTATGAAGGGGCCAAATGCGTCAATCTTGTCCACGATCGCATCGTTCCCGGTTGATTGACCGGAGTCGAGGGCACGTGCGCTATGCGGTGGCTTTACCGGTGAGCTCCTCGACAACACTAAAACGCCGGTCGCATCTCCATCGGCGCTGCAACCTTTCGCATTCGCAGTCCTTCGCCCAGGTAGTACGAGGTATCAAGATGGAAGTTCTCGATGCGAAAGGTCTCTCTGAGCGCTTGAGATGGGAGGACAACGAGTATTGGTTGCACCTCGAGGCGGAGACTCCGTTCGAGAAATATCCCGGTTAGTATTGGGAGATGAAAGTGGAGCAGGCATCGAGCTAACATCGCGCAGCAAAACAACATGCGCGGAGAGTGCAAGAGAAACTGGGTGTTGAAGAAGGCTTGATATACCTCCCAGGTCAGCCAGCGAGGAATAATGAGGATAGCGACATGCCAGCACCCTTCCGACAACGCCGATACTTTTACTACTTGAGCGGGTGCGTTGATCTGGGAGTAATGTGAGGATCGTGCTGATGGTATGAAGATGTAATGAGCCTGACTGCCATCTGACGTACGACACGCGACGCGATGAACTCTGTTTGTTCATCCCACGCATCAAGCCTGAGCGCGTTATCTGGAATGGCCGTGGCTCTACGCTTGCCGAGGCGCTTGTGAAGTACGATGTTGATCAAGTATTTTACGCAGATGAGCTTGAATACGCCGTCCAAGGATGGGCGATCGGTAACCGACAGGCTAGTATCTACACTATGCACCAGTCATCGCAATTCCCAGGTTGCGAAAACCTGAAGCCTCGCATCGACTCGACAGCCCTTCAGCCAGCCATGAACATATGTCGTATGATCAAGGATGATCACGAGATCAAGCTCATTCGGAAGGCGAATGATATCAGCTCGCAAGCGCACCGAGAAGTGCTCGCTAACATCGCAAAATTCAAGAACGAAGCACAAGTTGAGGGTCTGTTCATGGATGTGTGCATATCGCATCAAGCAAAGCAACAGGCTTATGATCCCATCGCTGCTTCTGGGCCAAACGCTGGAACTCTCCATTATGACGCGAACAATGAAGATCTCGCAGGTCGACAACTCATGTGTTTAGACGCAGGATGCGAGTACGAACTATATGCAAGTGACATTACACGCAGTTTCCCGTTGTCCGCTTCTTGGCCGAGCAAAGAGGCAGAGAACATCTATAAGCTGGTCCAACGTATGCAAGAGACATGTATCAAACGGTTAGAACCTGGTGTGAGATATCTGGATCTGCACATCATGGCACACCAGATCGCTATCGATGGCCTATTGCAGCTGGGCATTCTCCATAACGGAACGAAGGAAGAGATCTACAAAGCTGGTACAAGTAGAGCATTCTTTCCGCACGGGCTGGGACATCACATTGGCCTCGAGGTGCATGACGTGGGTCAGGCGCAGCTGATGAGTGTAAGGAGAGGGAAGCCAGTGTACCAGCAGGTAAGCGCAAGCAATAACCATGTTGATAAACAGCTAACACAATATTAGGCACCGTCTCTTTACCCGCAAAATTTCCATATACCAGTATATGACCCCGAGACCTGCCGCGCGCCGTCTGATCCGCAAAGCAGCCACCTCGAAGAGGGCATGGTTGTTACAGTCGAGCCTGGCATTTATTTCTCCGTCTACGCTTTGCAACATTTCTACCTTCCATCACCTATCCACCGCAACTTTATTAATGTGGAAGTGCTGGAGCGGTATATGCCCGTCGGCGGTGTTCGCATCGAAGACGACATCCTCATTACCTCTTGTGGGTACGAAAACCTGACAAAGGCCCCAAAGGGTGACGCGATGCTTGAAATCATCCGACACGGGAAGAGTGGTACTATAGATCTACCAGCTCCAAACCTCGCTCCGCAACGAAGATTGAGTGGCCACGTAGAGCAACCTATGCGCCGCGCTCCTGGGATCTCGAAGAAGACGCCATCGCAACACCTGCAGAAGCCGCTTGCTAGAGCCACGACTCTACCTGCAGACTTCAAGCAGCAGCACGATATGCACGTTGAGTCTTTCGCAGGCCCTTCGATCCTTGCGAATTTCTCACACTCGATGAGTACGGAAGAGAAAATCCAGCAATGGCAGCGCAAACGCAACTCAGGAGAGACGGTGTCATGCCCTTCAACAAACACGAAGAAGCTGCAGCCGGTTTGCGGCGAGATAAGCTCGAATGTCCAGCATGTTTACATGGGCAACGCCTCTAGCCTAACTTCCTCATCGCGACCGAGTCGGGAGTTCGAAAGCACACCTATGTGCAAGAACTGTGCAATACTCGTCCAAACGCTAGATCGGCTGCGTCAAAATCTTACAAACTCTACTCACCGCTTTCCAGAGCCTGAGGCGAAGCATATTGTAAAACCTGATCTGGGAACAAAACACACCACACTATCGTATGATGAGGTCCCATCCGCGGCACCACAGATTGATGAGTTGTCCGTCGGTGCATCGGCTTGCACTATCAACCTCGATAAGCGACAAAGGATTACATTGCCTCCACCTCGATCTATGCTGGTCAGACCCAGCGAGACAAGAGAAGTCCATCGGATTCGACGTTGTGACACCGCTCCTCTCTCATGTAAAGTTCAAGCTCAGGTGCCGAGCGGCCAGGTTCCTCGACCACATGCTCAACGCGAACAGTCAGCGAACAATGCAAACCCTGACTCGTGGCGCCACCAAACTCTCACAGCTACCACACTCCCCACGTCGGCCAAAGGCTGTGATTCCAAAAGGCTACCCAAGACTCTCCCGTCTGCGGAACCTCTAGAAGCGGAGGCTACACGACAGAAGTTAGAATCTTTACAATTAAGGCTCCATTGTCTAGAGGAAGGTGCCCGGGTGAAAAGGCAGCAGCAAGACCAAGCTGCACTCCCAGACCGGTTTCTTGCTTCAAGACCATCTATGCCAGTTTTGGCTTCACATAATCCATGGCAGCAACACAGCGCACAGTCTCTACCCGTAGGGAGGAGAGGTCTTACCAACAGAAGGTCAACTAATATCGAAGATCATGACATTGCTAGATATCAGCAGGGGCGATACGAGGAGGGTGATCACCAAAGGCGTTTCGAGCGTGATGCGTTGATGAGAGATACGTTCTTTTTACGTTAATGGAGTGATAGCTGGTTACCTATCGCCGGCTGCGGGAAAGCTATATACGTTATCATTATTTTCTCGGTTCTGCTAATTCATATCCAATATACGTTTTATTGCATGTCTATCATGCCACAAGACCAACCAAGTAGTCGAACGTTGAAACCTACCGCATTCTTGTCTTGTCCGGATACGACGTTCTCGTATCGTGCAAACTCTTGATGAGTGTTGTCGAATGTTGTAACTATAACGGCTTTTGATGCGAGCTCTTCAGGCATCATCGGCTGTGTTGGCCTATACGAAAGATAGTCACTCCCCAGATACTCGTCGAGAAATTCTTCTATCCCTTTTGAACTACTGCGTACACAGGTGGTCGATAAAGTACTGGGATGTAATTGAAACTATATGGAACGGACGTAGAGGATACATGATGCGGACGGTTGTGTAATCGCGTCGATATCGGAGATTGCGGAGACGACGTAACTCTCCAGCGACAGATAGGTGAGCCGAGTGACTCTCTCTGGTGCTGACCTAGTACCTCCTTGTCCAACAGTGCCTCCGGCCATTCAAGGTGATACAAAGCAACATACCGCTCTCGAACCACTGGAATCCGTGATGGACCCAAGAACATCGCTAAGTTCTCTAGCCTAATGACTTGAGGTCTTGTACATATCGCACCTGAGTGCTTCATGTCCATCCATTGTTCTCGTTCTTCAGTACTGTCGACTGCGTCTTGGTCGTCAGGAATCTCTTCGTCGGAGTGGACGAAGATAGGGCCAGAATGTGTGGTTGGCGGCACGGTATTCCTTTTCTGGGTTCCTTTGCTGGTTTTTTTCCCTCACCTTTCGCACACATCTCAAGTACACGAGGAGCTTCTTTACGTCGCACGTCGGGTCTTCCTTATGCTTAGCGTAAGCTCTCAGTTCAGACCCGCTGAACTCCATGACGGCGCCTAGACCGGTACAGGGCACCATGCATGGATGCCACAAGGTGGGAGTGCGCTTGTAGATTTGGAAGATCAGAATATCTATGCCCCGGTCATCCACCACATACTGTACAAAATTATGGAAGGATCAGGCATTGATGATGAGACCATCCAAACTCCGGATCAAGACCGTTACCTTTGATCCTCCAGGGATCGGGTTGAAGAACTCCCTCACGGCGACAGTAAAAGCGGCTGCTCCTGACTGATATGGTCGCTATTTGAAATTGGCGCACGAGGGCTGCTTGAAGAAGATAGAGCGGAGCATTGTCCACTCCACAGGGGTGGGTGCGTTCTCCCCTTAGACGAGTACTAAGGATGAGGCCCTCGTCCCTTCGTATCTGCATCTTTCCTTGATGATCATGCTGGGCTTTGTTGCCGTTGGCTAGCGTCTCACTCGCCAACCCCTTGCTGGACGCCATTGAGGCATGTGGGGTGGCCGAGTTTGGCGAGCCGTCACTGGGAGTCTGAGCACGTCAAGCAAGTAACTAAAGCTGGTGAGCCTAGATGAAATCCTCAAAGCACTACATCAAAGAGAGGAACTAAATATTTCTTTAGGGCAAGGCTTTTTCGGCGGACCCAAATCGATATTCGGCTGACCCCAAAAAGACCAGATGAGATGAAAGGAAATTAGGCAAGATAGAAGGTCCCAGAGGCAGTCAAAATAACCTAAGCTATCAACACTTTTAAATATTATTACCCAATTAGGCAAATTCTTGGTGAAGGATAGCTTCCATCCAATCTTTCTTAGTGAAGGATAGCTTCTATCTAATCTTTTTTTCTAATAGGGGAGGTAAAGATTCCTGCGGGTTCTGGGTGGCGATTCGCTTTCATCTTATAATCTAGGGGTGATATTTTTAGATGCCTGGCTTTTATCCGATCTTGGATCTCTATATGGCCGATTGCTTTCATCTGATCTTTTTGGGGTCAGCCGGATATCGATTTGGGTCCGCCGAAAAAGCTTTCCCTTCTTTAGAGCATACCTAGGTAGTACCTTTTCCTACTATAATGAACTATATTAATATGTATGTAGATATAGACAGAAGATGTAGAAATCTATAATACTATTACTTCTTATTAGTTTTCTTGTTAGGAGCTAACGTAAGCTGCAAACTAGGGCTTGTTATTTCTATACCTGTTTAGCTTTTCCCTTGTATGTGGTGAAGGTATCTATGGATGGAAGGCAGAACGCTGCCGACCAGACACCTCGAGCAGATCGGCAAGAACCTCTGTGAACGGAAGAAGCTCAAGCAAGCACCGTCTACCGCAAATCTGAGGCTGTTCCTTCGTGCCATTTTTCTAAACTTGGTGTTCCAGAAATTGCTTCGCAAGATGAGCGAATACCGCAACACCGCCGTTCCATAAGCCGTGCAGCAACCCCGGATTGTGGCGCTAGCCTATGACGCTTCGGTCGATCTTCACCCCGCATGTCCATTTATCCTCCAACACCAACGGGTACTAAACCACACCCAGCCCGTGTCGCATGCACACCGTTGCATCAGCATATTACTACGACTAACTGATACCCCGATTGACGAATCGCATGTTATGTTCCGTTGCCGTGAGATGCTGATCTCTGCGGCGGGCCGACATTCCTGTACGGTTGTCGGCTACCGTCCCTCGGCTACGTGATATGGGTGTGCGTCGATGTGTCTTTTGAGGTTGGACGACGTAAATGGCGCGAGCTACCCCTGTAGATGCTTGGAAGTACGGCAAGCTTCGTATAAGTGGAAGCTTGGGGCCCCGCGTTGTTGCTTGGTGTCTCTTATCGTTGCGCCTTCGCATTCACTTTGCTTGCGCCTAACGCCGTCGCACATTGTATATTACAAGGACAGGCTCACCAAGTCGCCCGTCACGCGCTGATACAGCGATCATGGCGAGAATTACTGACGACCAAAAACCTTCGATTGAGCAAATCTCCAATGACAAGATCGCGCCCAAGACACTTGAAGCTGGAAATGGGCCCGTGGATGGACATCGCAAGCTTGTTGCGCCGCCGCTAGTCGCCGCTATGAGCGCCGAGGAAAGATTTGAGGCGGAAAAGAAGATGAGGAGGAAGATCGATACGAGGTTGTTGCCGATGATTATCCTGATGTATATTATGAGTATGCCTTGACAGCTGAGACTATGTGAATACAGTGCTGATAGAACTTAGATTACCTCGACAGGAATAACATCGCTGCCGTTCGCCTAGCAGGTCTTCAAGATGAGCTGGAGCTCACGAGTGTGCAGTACCAAGTGCGTATTGATGAATCACATAAAGATAGCACTCCACTGATTCCGATAGACTACCGTTTCCATCCTCTTCGTCGGCTATATTCTCATGTAGGGAATCCCCCGTTACAAATTGCATACAAGACAAACACTGACTGGGTACATCTACATTCAGGCAAATTCCTTCGAATTTATTCCTTAATAAGACTGGCAAACCGGCCATATACCTGCCTACATGCATGATCGTCTGGGGTATCATATCTGGTGCTACCGGCGCATGCCAGAACTTCGCTGGACTTGTGGTGTGCCGTTTCTTCCTCGGGTTCATCGAAGCCGCATATTTCCCAGGGTGCTTGTTTTACCTTAGCGCTTGGTATACAAGGAAAGAATTGGGTCTGAGGACGGCGGTGCTATACTCTGGGAGTCTGATATCGGGAGCGTTTGGTGGTCTAATCACTGCGGGGATCACGAGTAATATGGACGGTACGCAAGGTCTTAGAGCTTGGCGCTGGGTGTTTATAATTGAAGTAAGTGTCATAAGCGATGTGAGTACATATGCCAAGTGCTGACTCTGTAGGGTGTCATCACCGTTGCGATCGCTTTTGGAGCCTTTTGGATTCTGCCTAACTTCCCTCGAACTACTTCCTGGCTCACGGAAGAAGAGCGCCAACTTGCCGTGTACCGACTTCAGGAAGATGTTGGAGAAGATGATTGGGTGTCCGCAGAGTCACAGACCTTCTTCCACGGCCTAAAGCTCGCATTGCTCGATATCAAGACTTGGGTGCTCACCATTCTTCTTCTCGCGATTGTGTCTTCAGCGAGTGTTACCAACTTCTTCCCAACAGTGGTCAAAACCCTTGGATACCCAAACATCGAGACGCTGTTGTTGACAGCGCCACCTTATGTCCTGGCAGTTATCACGACCTACCTCAACGCCTGGCATGCCGACCGCACTGGCGAACGATTCTTCCACATTGTTCTCCCACTCTGCGTGGGTGTAGCAGCCTTTATCCTGGCTGCAGCTACAACAGCTACCGCACCCCGCTACGTCGCCATGATGCTGATGGTCCCTGGTGTCTATACTGGCTACGTTGTCGCTTTGGCCTGGATTTCCAATTCTTTACCCCGTCCGCCAGCAAAGAGAGCGGCTGCACTAGCTTTCATCAACGCGATCAGTAATACTAGTTCGATTTATGCAAGTTATATGTACCCGCAGCCGAAGAGTGGACAACCGGACTTGACGGTACCACTCAGTGTGGATTGCGCAACTGCAGCACTGGCCATCATCATGACGGTCATCATGCGGATCATCCTAGGAAGGCTGAACAAGAAACTTGCAAGGGGAGAACACGTTGAAGGCGCGATCAACGCTGTCCCAGGAGTTGGTGCGGAGCGAGGTTTCAGGTTCTTGGTCTAGAGACTTGGGAATTTGTAGGTCGTATGGTAGACAAATTGAAAGAGGCGATGAGCAGTGGTACAATCAATTGACCCCCCCTGTTTTACTTCTTTGCCACCCCCTTCTCTGGGCATCTCCCTATATGACGACACATACAAAATGCGGAGACGACAAGCTGCCTCTTCGCGTTTCTGTTTTTATTTATCTTAATCAGAACTACTCGTGTTACTTTTGTGAAGCTCGAGGAGTGGCTGGATGCTGACTTGGCGAGACTAGAAGCTTCCAAGGTTCTACAGCGTCATCGGCCCGTACAAGGCTTAGCTCCCATCGCGAACTTGGGCCAGCGCGTCGCGACTCACCAACTTTTATCCGCCTGCACATCAGGCCCCGGCAGCACATCATCTATCAAGGATTCAAGTGCACACTCGTGCGACCCATTACTATCGGCCCGCTTCACTGAAGTAACTAAATATACTCTCACTGTCGACTGACTGTAGATTGAGCGCCTTGCGATAGCTAGCGTCACACCACTGGAGCGCCCTGTGCACATACGATGCACCTTCACGCCGTCGAACGAACAACGCCGATTACTCAACTCGGTCCTTGATCATTGTCGCGTTGCATCGTCCATACCATCGACTATTCCATTCTTTGGACACATCGACAGTATTCATAGCCGCCACCACTCAAGGCAACCACGCGTAGTCAGCTGACGCCACCCGCACATCACCCGCAATTCCCACTGCGAACTTGATCCACAACCTCGACATGAATTTCTCGAACAGTGCGTTTCGGACTATGCCAACGTCCACAGTCTCCGACGATACCATGTCTCACGCAAACCTCGTCATGGCGTGTAGATGGGGCTGGACTAGCACTCCCGACGAAGGTACCAACTCACCTTTCGCATCTTCGTCGACATCGCAGCAAATACCTGTTTCCTCATTTAACAACATTCGTTCCAAGCGATTCGCGCCATGTCAAGGTCGTCTGTACCATCAGCTTCTCTGTTCACATCGCATTCGTACAGACCTAGTCGAGGATTGTGGCGCAAACTGCATCGAACCGTATGGTAATACAGTGGATGCACCCTTCGTTTGCAACGAATGCATTCAAGCAGAAGCAGCAAAGATCTGGGAAGAGCGACAGACGCAACACAACGCGACTTATCCACCTATGGAGCAGATGAGTAAGGAGCAGTATGAGCAGTGGTATGCTGAGCACCGACAGCTCGAAGCAGAATTCTCGCGTGACCAGCGCGTGTATGAGCTGGAGCTCAAATCCAAGACTCGGCCGAGTAATATTTGCTCTGCACTAGAAGCTAGCAAAGAAGAGATGGAATTTGCAACTGAGCTCGACTCTCTGTCACTTTCGCTGATGGCGTCCAATAACTCGAATGTCGAGCAAGCGTCGTACCAGCCACAAGGACGTACGCGTACGAGCTTAGCGACAGACCCTGAGCAACAACTTCATTGGGACCTGAACACGCTTGCTTTAGACCGAGGCGCTTGTGGTATCGAATACTCCGGATCGCAGCCGAATAATGGCGTGTCGCCAGGACGGCAACTGGACCCGGAGGAGCTATGGAGGAAGCCGCGGAATTAAGGCTGTCAGTGCTTGTTACTTGAGCGTTAGTTGGGCGCATGCACTATGTCTTGTTTATTAGCGATTGCATAAATCTGGCGTATGGTAACTTTGCTTGTGCGGAAGCGTTGATGTAAGACTTCTGTGTACCAACAATTCACGCATGATCTTCTTCCACGACTGGAGCCGCAACATTATAATACATAACGGTCATGTCTCCCGGCCCGGATTGCGAACGGCCCCCTCGCTGCGCACCTGATTGACAATAGCTTGAAGTTTGTGGTTACATGTGGGGCACGCTGATGTGTCAAAGCACCGAAGACTGCAGACCTTGGTGCGCCATACTTTGACGACCAGGTAACCTCCGCACATAGGGAACAGAGACATCGTAGTTTGTGGGCTGTTGTGGCAGCAAGCACTTCATTCCCATTTTCTCGAAGTATGGATCGTTTTGTAATGCGACATAAATTATTCAACTTCAAAAATTTTCATCGATCCTCCTACCTGGAGCCTTGGCGCAATGGTAGCGCGTTGGTTTTCGGCTTGTGCCTGTTCACCAAAGGTTGAGGGTTCGAGCCCCTTGGGCTTCGGCATACTTCCTTTGACAAGTCTTCTTTCTTTTTTGCCTTTGTTTCTGTCACTACAGCTATCCTCACTGTTGGGATGTCTTGTGGGCTTGTCCCATGTCAAGTTTTTGGTTGATGACGTAGCACTCACTCATTGCGATCACGGCCTTCTTATCCGCTCCGCACCTTAAAATGCGAGCTCAACTATCACTCAGATATCACAGAAGTCTCCCGTCTATTTTAGGTGTATGGAAATGTTCATGGTGTGGTCATATTGCTTCAACTGTCTCCGAAGCTATGGGTCTGCTGACATTGCAGCGCGAGGAGGTATCTAGCAGTTGGCTGCGCATCAGGCACTCACGCAATATAGTAGCTTGCAGGCTACGGGCGCACTGTACTATCACTTTTTCGATGTGTTGAAGCACCTTATCCTCACTCAGTATGGTGAAGGCAATGGTGTCTCGTGCGACTTTGAAGATCATCCCAGACACCCCGTCCCGACATCAACAAACCCTGATTAAGCACTCCCTTCATCAGCATGCAGCAGATACCTCTACTTCTTACTCAAACTCCCCATCTACAGCCTTGCAACCCCTCATTTTCTCCATCTCCACCTTCCGTCTGTAATTCTCCTTCACCAATTTCTCGAAACTCTTGTGACCCAGGAAAACAGTACACCAGGTATGAACCTCCTTCATCCACTCCTTCCCTACCAAATTTCCATGATCGCAATCTTCCTTAAGCTCACACACAAAGATCTCTATGTTGCACCCACCTTCCTTGGCCTTTTTCTTGCAGCGCTTCACAAACTCTTGATATTCGTCGCGGAGGGTGGACTCGTAGCATGTGGGACAGAGAAAGGAGGGTTCGGCGGTGGTGGAAAGATTAACAGCAGCGCAGTTAGGGGCACATTTTGAGGACGAGTTTGGTTGCAGAAAGGAAGCGTGGATGGTATGATTGCAGGTTAGTTTGTGGACTGGAGTCCCAGAACATGGCATGATGTGTTTCGTGATGAAATGAGGAGCCATTATGTCGTTGACGTTGGCCGCAGGTAGTCAGACTAATTGCTTTATCGTGCGATAGATTATATGCGGTGACAGATCGTTGAGGAGCATTGGATTGGTTAAATCCTCGCAGGTACTGGCTGATCAATTGCACAGTGAGTTTTGCGCAAGTCGCGGTCAAAGCGTACATACAAAGCGACGATGCAAACATAAACCAATAGTCCAGCTCTGCGAAAGATTCATTGTCGAGTTTCACAATGCCTACATCGGAGGCGGGTTCAGATCAAGACCCTCGACGCTAAGCTTGAAGCTGTCCATGCGCGAGTAGCTTCCTGCAACGTCCATGTCGAGTCTGCCACGCTCACAATCTTCGAAGTCGACTTCTGCAACGAGCAGCTCATCTTCTTCCTCCCACAGCGGTCCAGCAAGCACGTCGCCTAGCGGTGATACAATCATAGAGCCGCCGCGAGAAACAAACTCTTCTCCGTCTGTGGACGATGCTTGGGGTTGCGCAAAGGGCTGCTGCTTGGGACTAAGTGGATCATCTGTAACCGATGAAGAGTCGATCGCTGAAGAGTCACCGTTCGTGGCTGACGCTTGGCCTTCCGGGATTGGCAGACAAATCTCGTGGCCCTCTTGTGTCTTTGTGATGGTACTTCGCCGTCTACCAGCGGCCCCACTGCCCTGTTGTGATATCCTCCTGCCAACTCCAGTTCCGTCCCCATTGCTCTGCGACTGCGCCTGGCCTGAAATCCACTCCGGGAGATGTTTCTTCTTGACGCATTGGTTTGCGCTTACGACGAAGCATCGGCCTTCGCAGCCTACGGTCCGCATCAGCGACGCCCAGGCGTCGCGCGCATCCGCTGTCGGTGCAAACCACAGATTCACGTTTTGGCTATACAAGCTTTGTCTCAGCAGCGGCATGTAGTTCTCCCAACATATCGCTGATCCCATGCACAGCTTGACACCTTTGATCTCTGTTGTCACTGCCCTCAGCGTACTCGCACTTCCAAAGCCCCAGATCAGCCGCTCGCTACCGGTGGGCATGACCTTCCTTCTCTTCCCCAATATCCCCATCTTTGGGTCTACAAACACAACCCCACAGTAAAGTGTGCCACCCGACTTTTCCACTATTCCAGTGACAACAAAGACACCGGTCTCTTTCGCTATCCTTTCTAACTCCTCTCTTGTCCCGTCACCCCTGTATTCCTTCCCTTTTGGCAGTTCGAGCTTCCGGTCTAGCCAATCTTGCCCAGCGCCGCTCGGTGTGTCGCCCATATCGACAGCATCGTGGAAATAGTGAAGGAACTGCTCGCGACCTTCAGGTGCGCGAGCACCAACCGCTGCGCCAAAAGAGCAAGTACGAGGATATCCGCCCAAGTATGCTTCGGGAAACAGGAGGACGTCGATGCCTTGGGAGGCGGCGCGCTTTGTGGTGGCTTCGAGGGCGACGAGGGTCTCGGCGGTTGTGGAGAGGGTGCGTGCTTGCGCGGACGCGATCTTGAGCGTTTGTGGCATTGTGAGAATGGAAATGACGCGTAGATCAGTGCGCGATCGAAGATCAAGTAAACTCCAAGGAAAAGAGAAGGAAAAAAATACGATGTATGAGTGTTTGAAGCTTGTCGTGATGACTACACACCAGGGAGCTAAGCTCCCAAAGCTACCCCGCTCTGACCCCCACCTTGAATAACCTTGAATAACCAAACGGCATCTTCAACATCTGTGGAGTCATTCCTACCAGGTATCACGTGTAATGTGGCTGATGTATTCAGTGTCGTAGAATGAAGGAAGACCCGGGTAGGGCCGAGAAGACAATCAGTGTTTATGTGGATGCTTGTGGAGCTCTGCAGGGACGGAGCTTCCGCAACTCCACACCACGACGTCACAGTCAGAGAAGCACTAGCAGACGAGGATTTCTTTTCTCCTGATAGAACTTCACTTGCGACAATAAAACATCCTTCCCATCATCTGGAAAATCCACATCTCCCAAAACACGATAGCCGAACACCCATCCAACATGTCGCAATCAACAGATCTTCGAACGCATCTCAACTCCCTCGTCCCGTCATCTTATCCCCAGCTTCGCGACTCCGTCTTACCTCAACTTCTCGCTTCAATCCACACCATAGCAGGCCACCTTCGTACTTCCCCCTCGGTAACTCAAGTCGGTACCGCCAACGCCTTTGGTGACGACCAACTCAATGTGGATGTCCTAGCTGAAGAAGCAATCCGCAAGACCATCTCCTCCTGTCCATCCATAGTCACAGCATCTAGCGAGGAAGATCCCGTAGAGAAATCCTCAGAGTCCGTTAGTAGAAGCGGAAATCAAGGAAAAGAAGTCTACACACTAGGTTTCGACCCCTTGGACGGCTCCTCAATCATCGCGCCAAACTGGAGTGTAGGCACCATCATTGGAGTCTGGGAAGGTGCCTCAGCCCTTCACCAATCCCCTAATGATAAACAAATCGCTTCTATACTGGGTGTGCTGGGCCCACGTACAACCGCTGTTGTCGCCATCCGTCTACCAGGTACTGAAGGATCGTGTTTTGAAGTCGGGTACGCGGACGACGGAAGTATGCAAGTCATTCGTCCAGAAGTCAAATTGACACAAGCTTCTGAAGTGAAAACCCGGTATTTTGCTCCTGCAAATATGCGCGCAGCGGCCGAAGACCAACGGTACCTCAATCTCATCAACCGTTATATTACCCAAAAATACACTTTGCGGTATAGTGGTGGGCTTGTTCCGGATGTTGTGCATGCGTTGGTTAAAGGCCATGGTGTTTATGTATCTCCGGTGACAGCACAGAGTAAAGCTAAGCTAAGGCGACTTTACGAGTTGGCACCCATTGCGCTAATCATGGAGTGTGCGGGCGGTGCGGCTTTGGATTCTGCAACGGGGAAGAGGGTGTTGGAGACGCCAGTTGAGGACACGGATGAGAGGGGTGGCTTGATTTGTGGGAACAAGGACGAGGTTGAGGCTGTAAGGAAGGCGTTGTTGGAGTAGAATACCAGAATTACTGATGTGGAATGATCGTATGAGAAGATAGCCAAGAGTGTAGTGATTGTAAATAGTGTCCTTGGACAAAAATGCTGGAACATAATTCGATACCTATATACCAAAGTGCTTCTAGTCTTTCAATGATGCCGCCAGCGCCGTATAAAAAAGAATGGGTATATATCCTGTGCGATCCATGTCAAAGAAAAGAGGAGATGTGGAAATCTAAACCGCGTAAATGCAAAAATCCAGAACGAGGCAGAACAAACATACAAGCCTCTGGCTATGGGCCCCTGTGTTATCCATCGCAGCGGGTGTGTGATTGCTGGGCGTCTAAGTCATGTTCAGAATGCGCTGCCAGCCTCGACGTCACCCTCACGAGTCCGGCTGCGACTCCCTGACGTGCCTCTGCTACCAGGACGGAGCGCCGCGCAGACCGTCCTGCAGCCATCGACCCAATCTGCCCTTCCCCGCCACCCTGGCTGCGTCGGCATTGGTAAAGCGGTGAGGGCCTTCGTACTGGCGAAGCTGACTTGACTACAATCATCCCTTTCTTCTACCTTGACATCCAACTTATGATTGATATGAATGCCCTCCAGCGGGACGTCGTCGCGAATCGAACCAGCAGTGCATTGCGAACGCTGCGCTGAGTGCTGGGATATTTTCGCGTCAAATCCAACGGACCTTGTTTTTGACGACGGGCCAAAGGACTTGCTTGGTGTGCCGGTCTGAGAGTATCCAGCCCTTGTGGTATCTGTGCCAAAGTAGCGGATGAAGAAGACCTTGAGTGAGGGAACTGAGGCGCAGATGACAGCTAGTTGGGCTTCGAGTGTTGTCCAAACCCAACCAGAGTATGCTGTCCAGGTGATATCGTAGGTGACTGGTTGATCAATTAGTTTTTCTTGTTTTATCTTGGGATGGAGTGACGATCTTACAGTAGTAAAGCTTTGTGGCGTAGAACGTGCGCAGAATACCACAGATACATGTTATCATTCCCAAGCCAAAGATGGCGCACAACCCCATTTTCTGACGCTTGCCAATCTTCAGGTTCCAAATCAAAAGTATTGGTAGCATGCAGATGATGAAATCTTGTACGGACGAGATAGCTGCGCATGCGACAATCAGGGCACCCTCGTTGCGGCATGTCAATTCGTTCTGCAGTCTCCAGGCGATGTCGAAGAGGCGGAAGAATCCCACTACTGGTGTACATGTGAAGACGATGGCGAAGGTAAAGACGATTCCGTAGACGATGCAGAAAACGATGGTACCATAGACCCCTGTGGTGACATGTCAGTACTTGAGTATACCATGTCGGTTGCTTGTGTTCACTTACAGTAGATGAACTGGTTTGTGAGACGATCGCCGATACGGCGGTAAAAGCAGAGGATTGATACCTTGACCAACGTTGTCGATAACATGTAGTTGAGTTCGATTGCCATGGCGATCTGATACGTCAGCATACCTTCAGATACAGCAGAACATACAAGCCTACTTCTCGTGTCGTGACTAAAGTCTCCCTTGTCTGGTCCCAGACGTGCCATTGAAAGCCATAGATGCGAATGCCTTTGCCAGTCAGTAATATTAATGTGGAGGTGAGGTAATGCTTACCGAGTACAGTGGAAATAGTCAAACCAAATAGCGGCAGGATTGCTATGCTCACCAGTATATCGTCTAGTCCAGTGTTCTTTGATATAGCCAGTCTTGCCCACATCCGCGCGCAGTATACGAGGAAGGATATACCCAAGAACACCATGAGCACGATCGGTGTCCCCCAACCTCTTTCTTCTGGGTCGACATAATTTGGTTTGGGCCAACTGAGGAGAACTTCTGGTGGAGGGTGTAGACCACCAGCTCGAGCAACAAGCCGGCTGGCATGTGATCCCAAAACGTTCACGTCCATATTAGGGTATACCGCCGTGGTGCCAGATACGGCTGTCAGGTACGGCTGTCAGGATGAGTGAGGTAAGGAACGGCCACCGCAAACAGAGAGAGCCACCGGGATATGAGGCACATGTATACGCCAGTCAGAGAGAGGCCCAAGACCTGATCGTGCTAGTGGTAAGTGGGGACCAGGTCTTCCCGCACACCTCTAGTCCAAACACCAGGGGAGAAACTCACGCCACGCTGCCGCTGCACCTAAGCATGTATGGCGTACATTGACGATTTCGCCGATTGCAGCCATAATTAGGTTTCGTCTGTTGAGGCATCCACAGCAGTTGCGGTGAACATCGGGTGCGCTGAAGCGTTGAGCCATGTACAGTCAGCTTCGAAGTGCTCACCACGTCGTAACACTCCTGTGTGTAGACCGCGCAATTGTGCTGTAGAATCCCGAAGGTGCACATCAAGGAATGTACTTGATGCCTACGTTCGACCGCGGAGCGTCGTGCACTGCTCGGCGCTAACCATCGATCTTCATGAGTGCGGAAAGCATCGATCGCACACGTGGCATGTGTAACATGAAAGCTTGTTAGTGTCGCTGTCGCAGGTGTTTGGGAATGTACACGACCCGCTATAACGGTAAATGATCCACGCGAGCGTATGGGGGGCTTGAGAAGCGACTCTTGGGGTAGGATTGCCGATGCCACCTAGTCGAGCTAGAAGCTTTCAATACTTCCCGTGTCTGCCGATCTGCAACGACTCCACTGAATAACGGCTGGTAGTCGTTCGTCGCGGATGACCCTGACTTCGGTTTCGCGTTGATGGCAAAGGGCATTCAACGCGACTGTGTTTCAAATGCTGCATCGAATCATCAATGACCCACACTGCACGTTTGGATTTGAACGTATTCATGTTCAGTGTTGGCGTGTCGAGTGCACGTGGGCTGAAGTGGATTGACACCCCAGTATTGAGGCAAGACCCTGGCGATCATGAAGGGGATTTGCAACCATGGGAAGCTCCATCGAATAGACAGTATGATGCACAACCACATCAGGCGAGATTTTCGCAATGGACGAAAAATCTGAGATCGCAATATTTCCAATTGGCATAGGCACCAAAAGACTCAGTCGCCCTATGAGGGCTACTACCACTTACTCGTGGTAGACCCAGGCCAAGGCTACTTGATGTCTCGATAGCAACACTTCAAACCTACTAGGCCCCACAAAAGGCCCTACAGAGACCAACGAACGGCTGCTGCTATGTCGTCTTAACCCGGGAAGTTTTGCACCTTATCTATAAGGTTGCGCTTCCTGTGGGACTTACCATGTCAAAACTCAATTTTTAGGGATCTGCAGCTACGCGACTGGTATGTGCTCGTGACGAGAAGTGACCCGCGCAAACTCGGCGACAGATCATAGTAAAGAGTCGGTATCTGCTGTAAGGTTCGGAAAGATGGATGGACGTGCGTGTTGGTTATGATTGAGCGATGTATTGAAGATTGTGGGAATGGATTGAATCTACCTAGGTATTGACCAAAACTGACATCATCACGGCGCATAGGCCTGTACGCCCAGACAAGGACGCAGATTTTACTTCGGCTTGCCATATCTTGCTCGCGCCCCTTTTCGACATAGCATCTATGGAGGCTTCTGAGTTTTCCCCAGCGTTGATGCGTTCTCTAGCTGATGCACTTCCGGCAACAACGCGCGACATCACACAGTAATGACTACCTTAAGATGATAGTTCGCTGGTATGCGGCATGGCTCACAGCATGGTCGTGGTTCTCTTGTGGCTATATTATGAACGACATATGTGTGCTGGTTGTTCACTAGGTCGAAAGTAAGGCGAACGCCTCCATGGCCTTTCGTACAGCCTCGGTTGCTTCTTTCTGCGGAACAAGATCGACACCAGCGTCAGCGGACTGTTCTGAACGCCCTACTCCTATAGCGTCGCCTACTATTCCTTGGCTTATATCTGTGTCCTCTGCCTCATCGTCACCCGGAATCTTGCGTAACACGGCTTTAGAGACTCCATCGTTTGATGTCGGATCACGATAATCCCATCTGCCGGGTTGCTTTCGATATGGCTTATTCACCTTGGCTAGGTTCTTATGGACCGCCGTACCGGGACGTTTTCGAGGCTTCGTTATCTTTTCATCAGAAGGCGCATCTTCCACTCCTCCAAAGCCATCTTGTCGCATGAATTGGTCGAAGAACTGCATGCGAGGTTCGTCGATTTTGGAAGCTGCTTTACATCCCCGGTAATCCTTCCTCAACATTGCCGCGACGTACTTGTTGGCGAAGTGCTGTATTCTGTCCTCAATCGACTCGATACCCTCCATGGGAGTGTCATTACTGGATCCAAGAGTAAGACTGTCTAGGGCTACTTCCGCACGTACTACATCAATCAGACAACTCGGGCATGCGAACGGCTGGCCTTGCATGGGATGCACACAGGTCACGCCACAGCTTGCAGTGTACTCAGTCTGAATCCGATGGCCACACTGAAGATCGTGAAAAGTCGACGAAGGGTTACATGGACTGTACATGTCGTAGAATTCCTGCTCACTCTCTCTAGTCTGGAGCTGGCGCTGTTGTCTTTCTGCTTCAGCTACATTTCTGTGGAAATTGTCGATAATAGCACGAGCGTGGGCGGTATGAGTATCCATGTCGATAGGCCTGTCAGTTTGTGGAGCTGGGTTGTGTGTAGAGGGCAGTCAAATGTATGGGGTTGATTTTGAATTCTTGCATTGAAAAAACTCATGAGGCGGTGATTGGTGTTGTATGCTAACAGTGGAAGTTGTTGATCTAGACGTTGAGTGGTGTTCGAGGGAGACATTAGACGATAAGACGGATCGGATCCTCGCGTGACAACAAGCACTATGCCGAAAGCGGATAACTAACTTAATGACAGGGCCTCATCCTTGCACCGACTCGCAGCCAGGTACCCGCAGGACATGTCGGCGAGGCCTTCTACTTGTGTATCCTCATCCGACTCACCACAATGTCGAATGGCGGGTAATGCAACTCAACTCCCGCATTTGTCTCAAGTAGGACGACCTTGCTCACAGGCCATCCATTGTTGTCTTGATAGCCGTCGAAGTCAAACCAATCGCAAGTCTCTAGTCCTGGAAAGATCATCCTCCAAACCTGCGCTCCAGGTCCAAATTCATTTGCCTCGCCTACGCCTTCAGCCGGCTCTAAAACAACACCCTGGGGGGTGGAGAAGTAGCGTGGCTGTGCATCGGCAGTCCAGGACAGACGGTCTATAGCCTCAAGCGCCGATGAACCGTTCACAATCAAGGAGCGGAGGTATAGGATCTGGTCTTGAACCACGAGATCTGCATACGTTGAGGAGGAGTTTGAGAGAGCAGCGCCAACTTGATCAGTGATTAGTCCAGTGTCTTCGCCAGCATTATAGAACCCTGCGTATCGCTCCTTTGTTCTCTCGCTCAACGCTTCCGCAAACGCAGGCGCAAGGATGTCATGCATAGCTGCCCTGATCATGCTCGTCGATATTCCTGTATATTCCGCCAGGCCAGATTGCTGCGCTAACACGATAATACCATATCCAAGGTTTGGTATATTGTCAATCCAGCTATGCCAGCCTCCACCGTCACCAGACTTTCCGAAGATGCTGTATGTCTTTTTACTTTCTTCTGCCAGACTGGCATTTTCACTCGTCGGCAACGACAAGATCTCGATCTCCCATCCTGGGCCGCTTTGCTGTTTGCCGTCTGGAAGGATGACACTTGGTTTCATGACTTGGCGACGCTGGAACAGCGTAATAAGCGTGGGTTCGGGAGTAAGCCATAGATTATATAGATAACTGGCGAGGTCGTTTGCGGAGCTCCACATGCCGGCTGCTGGATCATAGCCCTCGCCTATGATCAGATCGGCCCAGTTGTCACCGCCTGGGATACCCACATCTGGGTGGTGATCTTGTGGAATGGTTCCAAAAAAGCTATGCGTCATATTCAGGCTCAACAGCAGTTCTTGAGTCGCAAGCTCGGACCAGGTCAGAGAGGAAGAAGTCACATTATTGTAGTAAGCGGCGACAGCGGCACCCAGAAGTCCCAGTCCAGCATTGGAGTAAGCAGCTCTCTGTCCTGGTGCGAACATCAAATTCCTTGTCGCGATTCCGTCGATAACATTCTGCGCGCTTTCGCCTGCCCAGGCCGATCCAATAGTAGGCGCATCCGCTTTACCGGTACTGAGAATCATGTTGAAGCCAGTACTATAGCTTTCTCTCGGGATTCCTGCTGTATGACTTGCAAGCATACGGAGTGTTATCTCACTGCCGCCATTGTTCCAGTCATTCTCTGGCAGAGCGAACGAGGGAAGTAGTTGACGAACGGGCGTGTCAATGGTAAGGAGCGATGAGGACGAAGATGAATTTCGTCTCAGTTGGTTCTCGATAACTAGAGCGGATGCCATTGCGACGTTTTTCGAAACGGAAATCAAGCGGAAGATAGAATCGCTGGTCACTTCATTCGCTCCAGCGGGGGCGAGATCAGTCTCATTGAACTTCAGCGTTCCGTTGTTGAACGTGTAGGCTGGCTCTGGGCTTGACGCATGAACCTTTCGTATGTGAGCAACCTATCTTTTGGTATAGCTAACCTAGTACATACGACGGCGAAGCTGAGTCCATCACAGGTAGTGTCAATGTATAGCGACGAGAGATTCTGCTGCACTTGTTTGAATGCAGCAATCACTGCCGGATGTTGGAGTATAAGCGGATCAGACAGTATCTTGTCCGCAAAGTCGGGAACGCACGCGCACGTTCCACGGGCAAGCAGGTATGCCGCAAGTACGAGAATCGTCTTCATGGCAACTGGCACTGTTGTTGAGATCGATCCGCAGAAGCCAGGCCTTGAGGCGGGTGCGCATTGTTGGGTCGATGGGGTATTTGTACATTCCAGAAGTGCAACGTAGATGCGGACGATCAGGTACCGCCGAAGTGATCCAAGAGACGCGTCGTACGCCGAGATGGCAGAGAGGACGCATCAAGCCAATCATGTGCTTGTGCTTCTACCAAAAGAGACACCTGCCTATCGGAGCTAAATCAGTATGCAGCAATAGCTGCTGCAGATAAAGCATGAACCTGTTAGTGTTTTTGCAGCCTCCCACTTTACCCAAGTACCATAGGTAATCGACACAATGGATTAAGCAACTGCGGAACGGCAAGCGCGGTGTGACCTTTGAGAGTTGAAGCATCTGGTAATTGCTTAATTGCCGAAATGAAGACGAGACGGACCGAGAATGGAAGGGATGAGACTGGGTGTACGAAGTACGAAGGTTAAGCCAAGAGTGGGGCTACCGTGTCAATCCTCACCCCAGTTTACGCCTATCGCGAAGGATCATCAGCCTTACATGTGTCGGCGACTTCTATCACTTGCCCCCTATCTGTAGCAGTGGTCAATGCATGCGAGCTATTGATATAACTTCTGCTCTGACTTTGTAGTATTGTAGGCTCTAACCTGGCCTATACATTCAAATTCACAGCGAAGTGACAAAAGGAACGTCACACCGACAGGTCCGAAAATGGCGGATCATGAGAGCACCAGGAGAAAGCGCTCACGTTTCGCGAACTAAACGAGAGGTCCAAAAGATAACAAGATGATCCTATAGATAGCTCGTATGACGCTGGAGATGCCTAGGTAGTCACATCCCGACAGAAATAAATCTGAAGTTGCGCATATCCGTAGTCCAATTTTGTGTTAACGAAACAGTAAAATGCCCATGATGGTCATATATGTATATCCGATCTCGTTGACATGGAGATAGGCAACATTGCGGTTCTACCAAAGTAGTCGTCATGCTTAATTAACCTCTAAGCTCACAAAGTGATTGTCATGATGAGCTTTACCGCTACTCTTGGTGATGGCACTGTAAGGGAGCAAGAGGTATCAAGAATATCTATTATTGGAGACCACTATTTTGTCACATGGCGTGAAGACTTCCAAAGGGAAGAAACTGTACACGTTACATGCTTCCGAGACGTGTCTTCATCAACCACTAGTTCCGTGATGGGATGATACAGGAACTTTCAACTACAACGATTCAAGATGTTTCTACTACTTTAAGTACCAGCAGATAATGAGGCCTATCTAGGACCGTAAGTTGCAGAAGCTGAAGTGGTCGGAAAAGCTCACCACCCGTACACTACCCGAGGTCCTCAAAGCCTATATGAATGCTGTGCACCTGGCATACATGATGTAGTAAAGGCGTATAGTGTACAATTCAACAAACTCCCGTCATGTCAGATACCAGAAAAGTATGTCATCTCAACATCATACATGTCATTATTCTCATACTCCAGCCCCTCGAAAAGCTTGCACAGCAAGCACTTCGATCTAGCCTCACATCAATGCATTGCGAAAAGTTATCCGAGCCACAACGACCCGTCCATCACCACCATAAGCGTGACACTCCATTCCAACGCACCGACCTCACCTAAAACCCCTCTTGTTCTTTAACGGCGAATCTCCAGCTCCTCCTCGTCTCATTACCCTGCCCAACCCATCTGTCCCTGTGCAGAATACACACACAAAAACCTTGGGTAACCACTCCTCCCTCATTCCTACACAACCAAGATGCAACCACTTGTTGCAAGCCTCACACTGCACCATCGGCATTCCCTCATCTTCCACCATACCCTCACAAACACAACGTGTGCTATCGTTTGACCGAGCACTACACTCGGTTGATGGCGTGGTGGTGGTAGATGGGGAGTGGTTGAAGGAGTTAGAGTAAGGGTCGTAGTTGTGATTATGAGGTAGATTTGTAGTTGACAGGTTGGATATGTCGGCTGAGGCTTGAGCCCAACGCTGGTTGTGAGCAAGAAGTGTATTTTGAGACGCACGTTCTGAACTTGTCAGTAACAAGAGTGTAGAATCAGCGCGTGGCTATCCTACCAATGCGTTGTTGGCGAGCGCCTACGACCTTTTTCAGGGCACCTAGGGCGTCGCCGGGGGAGTCGGGCATGTGGTGGTCCTCGGGGTGAGCGGAAGACATAGGACGTTCCATTGCGCTGAATCGACGGGTGGTGTTATTGTCGGTGGCGGACCTCCGCGTGGATCTAAGAAGCTCAAATGAGGCCTTGGAGAGAGCATCAGGTGCAACCCTTGAGGCAGAGACGGATCGTGCCATCTTGAAGGAAGCGGGTCTTTCGAGTCCGCCGCTATCTGCTCGAGCGTGTTTCGCAGCTCGGCGTTCAGGTTGTGGTATGGCGAAAGAAGAGTTCCGACTGATGACCGGAGCCGGCTCGTCGTCTTCAGATTCGCTTTCATCATCCTCATAAAGCCCAGGATATTGGCGTCTAAGATCTTGCTGAGATGTCTGCCGCTTATTCTTGGGAGTCTCTTCGTCATCTCCAGCATGCACAGTCTCTGTCCGAGCTCGACCTGTCTCGTCGATGATGAGTCTTGTCCGAGGTCTTCTCAGCTCCGGTATCGATTTGAGCGCTCCGCCGCCTTGACGCTTCAGCGGTGATGAACGACGGGGTATCGTTGATGCATTGGCTGGAATTGATGTCCGAGGATCCATCGCAAGTGATTTGGCTGCCATTATTCCACCGTCTGTATTGCTTCGCTGCAGTACAGGTTTGGCGTTCTCTGCCGATCCGGTTGAAGAAGCTGTGTTGCTGCGCGAATGCTGGCTCCTTGACTTCTTCGCCATCTCCCTCTCGTTTTGTGCATCGCGCAATTGTGTCTCGTACGGTTGCCGTGACATGTCCAGAAAGGGATGATCTGGCATGTTCCCAAAAGAAGAAGTCATGTCGGGATTCGAGAAGCTGAGCAGCATGTTGGGGTCAACACCAGCAGACGTATACACGAACGAGCCAGGTCTTGAACCTTGTCTCTGTGATGGTGTATTTGCAAAAGACGCTGGCATGGGAGACGCTTGAAAGCTTTGGAATGCCGGCGTTTGCATCATGTTAGCTTGATTCATCGCCTGCCAGTTCATATCGTGCTGTGGCCTATGTGGGGTAGGACCAAAGGGATCAACGCCTAGCGGTACATCTAGATCCATTTGCATGCCATCGTTAGCTGGATCCCAGAACAGCTTTGATTGAGGCATAGGCGGCGCAGACATTGGCCCATGGCTGGGAAACTGCATCATGTGCGGAGTGTACTGCAAGTCGGCGAAACCATACGGAGTCTGGTTGAAAAGTCCGCCTGATGATTCCGGCAATTGGCTGGGCGTTCTATGCACCACAGTAGCTGGAGTGGCTACCTCAGTTCCGCCACTTTGTTGCACGCTCCTCCTAGACGAAGCGTCCCTCGTTGGAGGTGGCGTTTGCATGTGTGAAAAGTCCATACTGACAGGGCGTGACCCAAACTGTCCTTGTGAGCCAACCTTCCTCAGCCGATTAGGGTCGGGCGACGACGACAGTCTTCGGGAAGCGTCGACCGGCGGAAGAGGTAAATTTTGAGGAGCGAAGTGGTTGACATGGAACTCTGGGTCTTCGGGTGTGCGGACGGGCTGGCTATACGAGCTCGACGGCCGACCTAGAGGCGTCGACAGTGTGAAGGAGGGCGTTTGCACAGGGGTGTGCTGCCCATTAGGTAGTGGAGTGGCCCAGGCGTCGAGGAAGTGCGAGTGAGGAAACGTCTCAGTCTTGGGTGTTTTGAGACTTCCGTCAGGGAACGTCACCGATTTGGGTGTGGAGGATGGACTTGGTAGATGCCAGTCCGTCGATCTAGCACGCGACCCACGTTAGCCTGGGGCACTTGCAGCTGCGAGCCGAGACATGAGGAAAACCAAAAGTGCAATCTATGAACGGATTGGAAGGGAGTCTAAAGAAAAGTATCTTTGGCACAGGATGGGAAGCATGGCAAGGGATGATGCAACGAGCTCCAAATGACAACCGTGCGGTGTTGCCTGCCCTCTGCCTAACCCTAGACCTTCATTGGACATAGTCTGTCTGATAGTCATGTCTGGTCCGACATAGCCTGGCAGAGAAGCCACCGACGACGGGAATAGTGCACCATGAAGCTCGTTGCGCCAGCGGAGACAGTGTACATGTTCCGAACATGGGAACGTGGAAGAAAGTCGTACCCATAAATGTGCTGATCCAAACTCATAGCAAACCCAATGACGCAAAGTCCTGACACAATGCCCTGCCCTACAGACCATGTAGCGTGTAATATAAGACGTCGTCGACGGGTTCGAGGGAGGCGTTCGGCGGGGGTTGGATCGAAAGACAAAGGCGCCCTGGCTGGGACGTCTTTGGACTTCTTTGTTGGCGGGCGGCAGAGGGCAAAGGCTGCCAGATAGACGATGTAGCTGTGATACCTGTTGGGTAGTACAATCCAGTAGTGGCAGTAGTAGTAGTAGTAGCAGCAGGGGTTATGGCAGCGTGGTGAGACGTTGAAGATGCAGGTACCGGACGAGGGGGCGTAGGCACAGCGCAGTTGTGAAGAGGGTCCTGCAGGCTTCGGTCTGCTCACGCTGTAACGCTTTGCAGTGAGCAGGGACGGTGAAAGGTTTCTTCACGTACTAGGCAGGGCAGTGGGGCCGGGGAAACTGAAGCTGCAGTTGCAAAGGTTGTAGTTCGGCAAAGATGAATAATTGATAGTACCGATCGTGACCCGCAGCAGCACGAGCAACACGCAGTTGCGGCACGAGCGACGTTGCTTAGCCAGACTCTCCTGAGCCGTCGGCAGCGTCTAGCTCAGGTACCGAGCCCGCATGGGCCGTGAAGGGCGATATAGCGAGGCTGTCATAATTGGGTGGTAAGGGCAGGGAGGAAGCATGGGAGAGGCTCTTTGTCGTCGCCGCAGCCAGCCAGGCCAGCCAGCCAGGCGAAGCTTCACCCACCCGATGCACCTAGTAGCGAATAAGGTGATAGGCTCGGCCAGGAGTACATAACGATGAGCTAAGTCGCGAACGGACACGGAACGAACTGCACCATGGCTTGGGGTGCTGCGTGCCGTAAGGATGAGATGGGTAGAAATGACAGGTCCACGCTGAGGTCTTGCCTAGAAGCCGACGCTAAACCGACTTTCTTGTCCCGTCGACCCAGTCAGAGGCCCAGCGCTCGTCCAACCACGCGACTATCCTCTGCAACCTCCTCGACAAGCGTGCAACTACCCACGATGTTCCAAGCATCGCATCCTGCACTCCTTGCTCCTCCTTCACGAATCGGGCAGCAACCTCCGCAAAATAAGCAACAAAGGCAAAACTGCTCGCCAGTGCCAGCTGGCAAGCGACGCCGAATAATTAATCTAGCCGTCATCATGCAAATCCCATGAACCTGGAAAAGTAGCCCGCTCCCGGCGAATCATGGCCCGCATCATGGCTAGACTGGCTTGATTTAACCTGCGGAGAAAAAAAGCCCATAGATAGCAGCACTTTCCGGATTTAAGATAGTAAACCCCTCTACATCTGAGCTGAATCTCGATAGCCGTTCACCCCTAGCGCAGTGCCGCCCACCCTCCATGCAAGGTACCGTTCGCCCTTTACTTCACTCAACTCTTCGTCTGCCTGGATTCTGAGCCCGTCATTGGTAACATTGTACCCAAACTACCCAGACTAACGGGAAGCGCTCCAAGAAACTGCCTTACCACCTGCTGCGTAAAGTAAGCGCAGCGCCATGAACGATGGGGAAGTGGCTTTGCGCTATCTACCGGTGATCAAGCATGTAAGTTTATTGGATCGGATTCTGGGTGGGATTGTTGAGCAGTTTGGCCGTCTCAGGAACTGCTCGCGAGACCTCTTGTGCTCTAGGCCCAGCGTAGCCGAGATGAGCGACTCTGGGCTACGTGCCGGTTACGTCATAGATGGAGGTAGTGGTGTCAAAGTGTTTCGCATCAGGTTCCCAGATTTTCATAAAGTCGCTCATATATTCCATGACCACTATGATGCTATTACGAAGTCCTGATACGATATTGTGACAAACGCCTGACGAAAGAGGAAAGGGAAACGATCCGAGAAGTGATACTAGACATACATCTCGCAAGTATTATATACATCGAGAAAGAAAGTAGCAAATGATACATGGCGACAATTATGTGAACCGTTGATAAGAAAGGTCCGACACAACACTTGTCCCATCCCTGCCTTGTGTCGGTCCTGACAAGTCCGAAATATAATCGTCATCCGGATCACCAAACGGATCGCCTTCAATAAGCCTCGTTTGCGAATCTCCTACTCTCAAACTGCTATGCCTCGAGTTCGTTGTGAAGCTAGGCGGCGCAGCACTATGCGGTCTATACGGCGGCGGCGGCTCAGTAAGACTATTGTTGTCTGAGAACGGATTGTCCACAGGCCTGTGAGTGTTGGAGGTAATGGACACCATATCTGATGTGTCGATGCCAGTGAGGTAAGCGCCATTTGAAGAGTCTGAGCCGATAGGCCCAAGGATGATGGGTTGGAATGCGCTGGATGTTGACGTTGGGGGTAGTAGGTGGTTGGGCGGGCTACGTGATACAGAGATTGCTGGCGGCGGTGGTGAGCCTGGTGGTGGTGCCATGTAAGGTCGCACATTCGGTTGTGGTTGCATCTTCATTTCTTGAGCGACAGTCTGCGCTGCTATTGCTTCGGCTTTCCGTCTCTTGCGCTTGCGCAAACAGACTAGGGCTACCCCGCCTATGATCGCGAGGACGACAATTGGGATTACCGCGGCAGCGGCATACATTGGTGCATTGTTGACATGTTTTTGTGAAAAGTTCCAGTCTGAAGGCCTTCCTCCATATGGATTGGTTAGTGATTGCGATGCTTCGGAGTTCAAATTCGATGTTGAGGTCGATGTCGCCCACAGTGACGAACTGCCCATGTGGTCGGCATATGCAGTCGTTGCTGATGTGGAAGTCTGCCAGCTTTCTGTGGTTGAAGAGGGCTGTTGATACGGCGGCCATGGACGATCTGACGGATATCCCAAAGGCCGTACACTGGGCATGGGAGGTCTGCCTGAGGGGGGCATGATGCCAGTGAAGCCAGATTCAAATGCACTACTCGTCGGCGTAGTCGACCCCGTCACAGTGTACGGTAGTGGTTCGATGACAATACTCAACACGATTTCCGGAAGAGCAGTGGTAGAAGAATCGATGTCTTCAATTTCAGTGACCCAAGGTGGCGTCTCGCCCTCGTCTCCATCCGTTTCCCACTCGTCTTCTAGAGGAGCCATTGCGGCTTGGACAATGCGCTGACGAGAGCAGCTCCTAGCTACGTATGGACAGACCGCAGTGGTGTGGTAGGCTCGAAACCAGTAAGGAAACAGCAATCTGACGGAGATGCCTGACACCTAGATATGACCGATGCGGGAGCTGAATTGTGGTGGTGATCCTCCACTTGCTTAGCCAGTAGCAGGAGATGCGGGGCCGAGACGGGGTTTAGGCGTGACCTTGGTACTCCAATCGATGACGCGGGAAAGCACACTATGTACCCTTAGGCAACAATCGTTCCTTCTGCTGGGTAGATTCCTGGGAATCGATGAAGTGGCACGCAGTTGACCACTTCAAAGGCAATGCGGAGAATGCAAAGGGACACGGAGTGGGAGGGTAGTCCTTTGAGCTGGCCGAGGGCTGGGGTGGCGCAGACGTGCTACCCGTTGTCTAGCAACATGTGTGCTGCAAGCTTTCAGGCCAACAGAATGTAAGTCCGAAGTGCCGGCTGGGAATAATCGGCGCGGTTGGTTACATACTGGGATGGCATTGGAGAGACGGACTCAGCCTCGACGCCTATAAGACGAACAAACCCCACCTGCTCGGGTTGATAGTATTTTTAGGCTTGGCTAGCTGTCCTAGCCGTCGATCTAACAAAGCTTAGTATGGGGGAACCGTGTCTGCGTGCTGAGCTCACTCTTACAGCGTTTGTCTGTCGTTGTGCGGAATGCTGATATCGTGACCTGGTGACTCTCGTGTTCTCTACGATGGAATGTCTGTCAACAAACAAAACATGTTCACAAACAACAGCCGGCACATCCGACTTGCTGGATATGTAGATCTCTTGAGAAAGTCTTTGTTGTGGGGAGTGATTGGGCGGGGGAGTAGGCCCGGATCAATACGGCTGACTGTGACAGGCTATAGCTGCAGTTGTTCGCCTTGGAAGTTGCAAGTATGTACCGTTTGGGAATGGTATTATCACAAAAACTCCCTCAAAATGCAGCTAACGAGAGCTGAAACATGGAACTGAGACATGCATTGCAGCTGCAGTGCGGGAGATTCTCCAAGTCCGGGTGTATGTATGTGTCTCTTGGAGTATCGCAAGAGAGGTATGGCGGCTGCTGACTGGCGGCCTTGAACCTCTCTACAACTCAACATGAATTGCACAGACGTTAAACCTCACATCTCGGACTCATCGTCCACAATGGCCAAGATACCTATTCAACGTTCAGCATGAGCTCTTCTCCAGGATGTCAGCCAGACGCATTAGTCCGCCCGAAGTGCCGACTGGACCTGACATGTGCTAGAGACGCGCTTGGCTGATGATCTCATCGGCCCGCACGCGTTGGCTCCACTGTCTGCTGGCACATTCACGACGCCTAACCCCAGACTCTTCCGCTAACACGGACATGGACAAATTCAAGGGCATCACCAAAGGAGGCTGGCATCCCGAAAAGAATCGCACTAACAGCGGGAGCAGTGGAGGTGGACAGAGCGACTCGAAGCTCGGGCAAGTTGTATGTAAGCTTGTCCTTGCCTGCATGAACCCGTCGATTAACTAGGGATAGAAAGGATGGGTTGGAAAAGCCCAAGGTAAAGACCCCCATGCAGAGGCGGCCCGCGAACACCAGTCAACGCCACTATCGTCCTTGAAAGACCCCTCACAATTTGCTCCGCCGCCCAAGCGACTAGACTACAACGGCGGTTCGGCAGCATCCGCTTCGACAGGACCGTCCTCTGCACCTGCTGCATCGGCAAAGCAAAGGCTGCAGGAGAAGGAAGAAGCAAGGAGGAGAGCAGAAGAGGAAGCGAACAGGCCGCCTCCAGGGCCATACAGACCTGACACGACGGGGTTGAGCACGGCACATCTACCCAAGCCTCCAGCTTTCCGACCAGGCGCCGCTTCGCCAACGACTACCGGCGCTCCTACAAAACCCAAGCCCAGCCTACCTCCTCGTCCTCCACTACCGCCACGTCAAAACTCGAACCCTAATGAGTTCGCGCCCGCTCCTCCACCGACCTACAATGAGGCAACACGAGAAGCGGCACCTGAGCAGGGAGTCCTGAACCAAGGCGCTCTGGGTCGTCTGGGGCAGGCAGGCGTATCTGTCTCAGGCTTCGGCATTGGTCGAACGGCTTCTCCTCCAGTACCACCTCGCGCGAACCCATCTCCACCTGTTCCTCCTCGACGAGCCCCAAGCTCGGACACTGCCACACAACCTCCAGCTGCAGCCGGGCATGGCTCACAGATGAACGAGTTACAGAGTAGATTCGCAAGAATGTCTGGGCCAAAGTCACCAGCACCCCCGCCAACCACGGGCACATCGTGGGCAGACAAGCAGGCAGCGCTTAAGACTGCCAGCAACCTGCGTGACGACCCTTCAAAAGTGTCGGCTTCAGACTTGAAAGGAGCGGCATCGACTGCCAGCAATTTCCAGCAGCGGCACGGGGATCAAGTCGCGTCTGGGTGGAAGTCCGCCAACTCACTCAACCAAAAGTATGGGATTGCTGGTAGAGTGAACGGCCTGGCGTCGTCAAGCGCGTCGCCAGCCCCATCGCAAGGCCCATCGCAGACGGGAGGCCTTGGGAAGAAAGCACCACCTCCACCTCCACCAAAGAGGAAGGAACTAAGTGAAGGTTCGGCTGAGCCTCCGCCAATTCCTCTGAGTAGCAAGCCCAAGTTTTGAGTAGCTCTCTGCATTGTAGTCCTGTATATAATTCAAACCCAGCAACCACTATTATTACCAGCAACAGCGTCGTCGTATTTCTAGCCTGCTAAACCTGTTCCCCAGATGTGGCTGCTCGGGCACCCACGTCACCTTGCCAAATGCGGGAATGGACCCCCAACAGGTTCACTTATCCCTGCAAAATTTTGCATGCTTGCTTTCGATTACCTCGCCAACACTGCGCAAAGACGGGTCTTTTGTAGAAAAGACGGGACGTGTCTACTGCGATACTCGATGGCGTTAGACTTGCGAGAATCTGTATTCTTTAGATGATATCCACGAGGATCTCGTTGTCCAGTGGGAGTTTGTAGCAATTCGCCTCGGCAGCTGGTTGCGATGTCATTCGTCCAAAAAGTCCACCAGGTTGCATCACAACGCTAGCAATCCTCATCATAACCAAGAAGGACTGTCTAGAGCCTTTGCCTGCTGCTTCTAGCTCCTTGTCCGACGCACCTCTGCTGAATTTGTCCTCGCTCCGAGCATATCTGTGCTCTTGTTCTGCAAATATAACTTGTCCGCCTTGCCCTGGGTTCGTGCGCCGACAAATTTGTGTAGTCAGACTGTGCATCGCGTGCCTGGCCAGCGACAACAACACAGCTGTCCAAGATTTGCGCCGACGACAGGGACGCCCAGAAATCCGAGGGCCGATTTTTGCTATCGAGTGCGGCATAACGGCTGGGCATTGACCTCACGGAACCACAGAAAAAAGCCCAGCGGTCCCCGGACCCTTTCACTCCGCCGCACCTCGATTGCGCCTGCCTCGCGAACAGCACCCACCCTCGACCGAGTGCTGCCAACAACCGCGCATCTTCGCGACCACCTGAACATCTACCATGTCTGGTGCAGGCCCCTCTCTCCACCCCGGCGACTGGCCGTCGAGGGCTGTTCTGCAGTTCCCTCCCGATGCCGCTCCCTTGCCCATTCCTCCCCCATGGACTGGCGAGTCGACGTTTGCGAACCCTTTCCCGATCCCCGAAGACATCTACCAGGGCGCGTTGTCGTACAAGGTGCCCCTGACCATTGCCTCCGTCTACTTCGTCACCGTCACCTATGTCAACTGGTACAACCGCCAACACGGTAACAAGCCGTGGAGGATCGCCAAAACCCGCCCATTCTACGCCTTTGTCATCTTCCACAATGTCTTCCTGGCTGTCTACTCGGCCATTACTTGCGTCGCCATGATCCGCTGCCTCAAGCACTCTTTCCCCCACTACAGCGAGCCCAACGCCGTTGTCGGTACCATTGACGCACTTTGCAAGATCCACGGTCCCCGCGGACTCGGCGACGCTGTCACCTACAACAACACCAACGATGTCTGGAGCAGCCTGAACTCTAATGTTCTTGTAGGCCCTAGTGGCCTGCCAGACCAGACGGATGTTGGCAGAATCTGGAACGAGGGTCTTGCTTTCTGGGGCTGGTGGTTCTACCTCTCCAAGTTCTACGAGGTCCTTGACACGGCTATCATTCTGGCCAAGGGCAAGCGCAGCACCACTCTCCAGAAGTACCACCACGCCGGTGCTATGTTGTCCATGTGGGCTGGTATGCGCTTCATGTCACCTCCCATTTGGATGTTCGCCCTGGTCAACTCTGGCATCCACGCCATGATGGTAAGCAGTCTTTCTCCAATCTACCTGATTTTAACTAACGAATTCAGTACACCTACTACACCGTCTCAGCCCTCGGCTACCGCGTCCCCAACGTCGTCAAGCGAACCCTTACCACGCTTCAAATCACCCAATTCCTTGTTGGATCCGCTTTCGCCGCCATCCACCTCTTCGTCTCCTACACCGTCCCCGTTTCGGTCGCATACAAGGTCGCTGAGAAGGTTGCTCCCAAGGTCGTCTCGTCCTCCGTCTCATCCGCAGTTGCCTCTGCTACTGAATCGGTTGCTGAAGCCCTCCCCACCGCGACCGGTGTTGCTGTAGCCTTCCTCAGGAAGCTAATTTACCGCGCAGCTGGTGACGAAGGTCTCGCTGAGAACATCCCCGTCCCTGGTCAGCCTATTCCGGTTCGCCAGCAGCAGCAAGTCATTGCTGGAGAGCCTGTTCCTACCCACAACGCGGTCCATGACTTCTTCCACCCTCACGAGACAGTCGAGAAGACCTTCTACCGCACTGAGTACCAGACCGTTCCTTGCGTCGACACCTCCGGCCAAGCTTTCGCCATCTACGTCAATCTGATCTACCTCGCACCGCTCACCATCCTCTTCATGCGCTTCTTCTTCAAATCCTACCTGCGCCGCTCCTCGCCTAACGCCAAGAAGGACTTCAAGCCTCGCACAATCTCCGACGCAGCTGGTGACGCCAGCCGCAGCGTGGAGCGCGAGCTCGACTCCCTTGACAAGTCCGCTGAAGACGCCATCTCCTCAGGTGTGAACAGGGCTAGGGACGCTGTTCGCGGAAGGAAGCCCACCAACGGCCACATCAAGGACGAGCGAAAGGGTAGCATGAGCCCGGCCAACCAAAAGTTCCTCGAGAACATCAACCGCCGCGTCAGCCAAAAGCTCCAGGAACTCGACGAGGGTGCCGATGCTACAAGCAAGAAGGCTAGGCAGATTGCCAAGGAGCTGGTTGGCAAGGCCGAGGCTGCAGGTGAAAAGGTCGAGCAGGCTTACGAAGATAACGAGGAGGACGTTAAGGAGGCAGAGAAGGCCAAGGAGAACGCCGACCGGAATCGCAGCCCTAGCAAGCTGCCTCGCAAGCAGAACAAGAAGAACGGCAAGAACGGTCAGACCGACGAACAGGTGGCTAAGCCTGAGCAGGAGCCTGAGCCAAAGGACCTCAAGAACACCCTTGACAAGAAGGATGGCAAGGGTCTTTTCTAGATAAAGAAGTTTCTCTGGGGCGGTAATCAGCAAATAAGCAACAGATGATCAGTGGTGCGCCGTTTTCGGCCGCACCTCTCCAATTTAGGGTTCGAACACATTTCCTTAGGCGCTCTGTATAGAATCTCGAGATATCCGGGCGCGAGTCTGCTTGGAGGAAAATGTATCAGGACACACTAAAAGTCAGAAGGATATATCCCATGAGGTAAAGGATGACGAATGGAAAGGAAGGAAGGAAGGCTTGGGTGGATGGCGCAGCTAGGATGTTTAATTTATTTATCACGATATTTCAAGATTTTCACATCCTCCATTGTGAGTATTATGATTGATGGTGCCGCTTACATGCATACCGCCATGTTGACCCTGTGTTTCTCTTCCATTTTGCTCCAGAGTAGCTGATTGGACGACTCAATATTAACGAAGAACCCCCTCACTCCCCAAACCCATACCCATGATGCCACCACCCAACTCCAACACTTCCTCTCTCCTTTTCTTTTCTTTCTTTTCCCTCTTCAACAGCTCCATTCCTTGTGCTCCACTCGTGACTCCCTTCGTGACATTACTGCTCGCACCATGTCCTCCTGCTTTATACCCATCCTCGTCGTTCCTAGCGAATATCTGCAAGCCCCTTAAATGCGTATCCTTACCGTTCTGATGATTCTCTAATATCTTGATCTGCACGAGATGAGCGCGCAAAACTGGCAACTTAGGGGTTGATTGGGTGGAAGACGGGATGGGGCGAGGTTGGGGGTTAGGGGAGAGAGATGCGAAAGGCGCTCTGGGGTGGGGACGCGATATGGTTTGGGGGAGCGAAGGTGTTGATGGTTGATGTTGAATTGGTGTGACGGTGTGATTGTAATGACGGAGGTTGTGGTTGTGAGATGGTGGAACAGTTTGGGGTGTTATTTGTGGATGGCCGTGTGTAGTGGCGGGATAAGGAGGAAATGGTGTATGCTGCTGCTGTTGTTGATGAATCGGCGTCTCCAGATCCAGGTCCGTGACATCAGCCTCTTGAGTCGGCGCCGCGTTTTCAGAATCAGAAGATGCAGCGTCGTTTCCACTCCTTCTCGTTCCGTTTAGAGTGTAGGCTTCCGTCAGGAGACGTTGTGGTCGGTGACCTGTAGTAGTGCCTCCTTCATTATTTTCTTCGTCGTCATCTCCATCATCGTCGCTATCCGGATCTCCTACACCGGAAAAGTCCGCCCATATCCATCCTCTCGGGCTCTCCAATCTCATTTCGCCCCACTCCTGGAGATCGTTCAAACCGCTGCCTGCTAAGAAAATGATCTTAGTCGGCGTATAGCTCTCATCTTGTTCAAAGTCTAGGTACAGTCTAAGACCAACTATACGAACGAGCTTGAAGAAGTGTATATTGAGGTAGTGTGGCTGCGGACCATCGGATTGCCAAAATAGATTCGTATTTGGATGCCGAAGCTGAGGTATCGAACAACCCGGTTTAGAAGACGAAACGGTCCAGGAAGCCAAGGTAGATATTTCCCGGAGGTATGGTGGTGGAGGATCGAGATTGGGTAATGGAGTGTCGCCGGCGTGGTTTGGCGAACCAAAACCATCACCCTCTTCGTCATCTAGTTCTTCGTCGCCTTCCTCCTCTTCGTCTTCCTCTTCGCCTGCGAGCCCTGCTAGGTCGTCGCCGAGTGTTTCGTCATCATCGTTACCATCGAGATCTTGGTCTTCTTCTTCTTGGCGGTGGCCGTCCAGTTCCACATCGCTATCCGTGTCATCTGCTTCTGGGGGTGAAGGTGGGGGCATGTGATGTTGCTGCTGGACCCGGCCACCTCGGCGACGAAGTGAGGGTGGCATAATTGCTTTTTGTGACTTGATCGCAAGTCGATGTCACGAGACCCGGAGATGCAAGATTCGAGATGGCTAGGGCCCGTGGTAACCGTGGCCCTGTAAGCAGGTACGATAGAGTGGCTGAGTCGGGCGTAAGACGCAATAGGCAATCTTTTACCCAAGGAGATCGATTATGGTTTGTCTAAGCCAGCTCTGGTGTTTAAGGGATCGTGGCGCCACTAGCTGATTGTCCGAATGTGGTACACTGTGCGGATGGGTGTTGATCAGGTACCCGGATACGAATGCGCGTCGCGATGACGAAACTGTTGGTGTGCGTCGCACAAGACAGCAACGTCGAGACCCAGCTCCTACGATGAAGGTGTGGTTCCTTTTTCGGTCGCCGTTTGTGCTTGCTACTTTGTGCCAGGGTCGTGTTTGCGATGAAGTTCGGAACCTAGAGGCCCAAGCGTCGGGGAAATTGCTTCACTTCCCCTTTTGTCTACGCGCGTTGTGTACCTGGCGCTATCTGTAACCCTCCCCCACCACCCACACTCCCCGCTATCAATCGTTTCGCATCCGCGCATATTCATTGACATGCATACATTGCCATGCAAGATGAGATGGACGTAAGATCATCGGAGAAGGCCCCGGAGCGGAGCCCAACATCCGCGGCACGCTAGCAAACGTCCCCCGCAGCGCGGCCCTATAAGTGACAACACCAGTGAGCATCGGATTCGCCCCAGCCGGCGAATTAGAGTTTTCGATACATCTCCAAAGCATGCTTAAGGGCGGAGAAGGCCGCCATTGACAGTCTAACAGGAGACGACGACCTGGATGGGCCGCCCTGCATGTACTACAATGATAGTCAACCAAAGTCGCTCAACATAATGATGCTGTATGTTAAGCCGGTTCGTTCCCACAAATGCAGGTCCCAGGTCTTCTTGGTTGTTTCTTTTTCTCTTGAAGGATTACACACCCACAGTGCTATCTTTGAGCAAAACGTCATTCTAGATCGGTCTCATACATCTCCGTACCATTGCTTCGAACGTGGCTTGCAGCAAGACGTGGTATCACATCAAATACCCTAGTCAGCTACAGAGGATATGTAGTCCTCAAGCCACTTATCTTGCCGCCACAATCATTCCTCACTCATTCGTCTTGAGGGAATCCGTACCATTTCGACTGTGTCTTTCTTTCCAAGGCCGCTGTCACATCGTGCGAGATCAGGTCCATCCTAGCTTCCTTGATCATGATGCACAGTGCGACTGATCTGGCGCAATCTACCGAGCAGCAACTACGAATTACCATCGCTTTTCTAGCCTTGGCTTGGTTCTTCATCTTACTCAGGATATGGACTCGCACCTATGTTATCTCGAACTTTGGCTGGGACGATAGCGTTATGATCCTTGCTGGCGTAAGCTACTGGTCAGTTTCACCAAGAAAAACCTTCAGCTAACACTGGTAGATGACATTCACCGTATACTGTGGATCGACTTTGTACATTGCGTGCAATGGTGGAGGCACCCATGTCACAAGCGTGGACCGGTTGCAGGTGTTGACAAAGGTACTCATTCTGGCCATCATCTTGTATCATCATGCTCACCATCATAGTGGGTGGTTGCTAGCGAGGCTTGCTACATCATCACCATCATGATAGTCAAGATATCTCTTGCCATATTCTTCATCCGCATCATCGTCAAGCGCTGCCACCTTATCTTTGTCTACGTTACAGTCGGCGTCAACATCATCTCATCGGCATCTGCCTTCTTCTATTGCTTTTTTAGATGTGGACCCAGTCTGGACCAGTACGTAATGAACCAGCTTATGAACAATTGTGCGTCGCGGGAGCTTGACTTGTTCATGGCCTATCAGCAAGGTATGTAGTATTGTGAACCGCTTGTCTATACATTCGCTCACAGTACGCATCACAGCCGCTTTCAGTACTTTCACCGACTTTGTCTTTCTGTTGCTGCCCATCCCCATTCTCTGGCATGCCAACATGGACAAGAGATCCAAGATCTCTGTCGGTTTTGTTCTCTGCCTAGCAGCTACGTAAGTCTCCTTCCAAGGTCCCCATCGATTGACCCCCCTAACACACAGCAGCGGCTGCATCTGTTCTGGAATACGCTTCCGTTATATAGAAGGCCTAATTCAGACCGACGACTTTTTTTGGAGCGTCGTCAACATCTCCATCTGGAGCACTATCGAAGCAGGTGCATGTATAATCGCCGGTTGTCTCGCCACACTTCGTCCACTCATGAAAGGCGCGCTACGTCAAGCACGCGAATCGAGCGCTGTGTCCAGTGCTGCACATCACATATCAAGAAGTTTGCGATCGGCCCACCGATCGAACAACGAGCATTCAAAAGCACATTCTGTGTCACGATTGTCGCGACGAGATGTTGCGCTTTCCGAGATTGACCAGAGCTTTTTCAGTAACGAGCGCAAAGCCTCATTACCACATTTGGTTACCAAGCCTTCATACACCGAGTCCATCGCACGACCGGACAGCGCAATCACCCCTTTCGCATCCGAAATGGGAATCAGAGGCCGGATGAGCACCGACCCTATCCTGAGCCGCACCGAATCCGACGCTACCGACATGCCTCTATGGGAGAAAGAGAAGGAGCAGGGGTTGCGACAACCGGCGCGTGTCAGCTTGACACTGCACCAGAGGGACACAAGTGAAGAGAGTGTACCTGGTAGACCTAAGTCGACACCTGTTCTTCCTGTTTGATTCAAAGAAGCGGACGATGTTGTATGAACGATAAGTTCTGAACGGGACTGAACACACATACACTCTACATAAGTAGTACAACTCACGCGCGCATCGCCTCGACCAACACAACGACCAACAAGCAATGTGCAAACGTCGGAGCCAGACCGTGTCGTTATCGGAATGTGGCTCAAATAGAGCACCATCCTGGTCAAAGAAGGCGACGCCTACCTATGGTCACTGACCATGCCTACATAACCTTTGCCCGAATGACACCTGTCTATTGGGTCCGAACAGTATGAGGACGCCAAGGTCCTTCAAGGCTTGCGAGACTATTGGGATCGGAGTTGGAGTGAAGAAGAGCAAAGAGAGAAGACTCCTGGGGTCGATATAAAGAGGCCATGTTATTCAGTGAAACCATAGCCGACAAACAGTCAGAATGTCATCCGTCGACGAAGTGCGCGGTGACACTGTCACACATAGTCATACAGACATCCTTCCAATACATCTAACATAAATGCCACGAATTTCCTGAATGTGATGTTCTTTCGTCCGCCATGCCTCCTTATCAAATACTTGGAGCATTTATCATCTGCCACCCATAAAGGCAGGCTGGTATGCCTTGACACCGCCAGCCTTCATCAGTTCCCTCAGCGCCATAGTAGCGTACTGACTGCTCGCCAACTGCAGCTTCAGTACAACCGCAATCTTATCCTCTTCTTCTTTGGTCTCTTCTTTCTCCTCCCCTTCTTCCATTTGCGCATCAGCATTCTCTCCCTTCTTCTCGTCCTCTTTCTCTTGAGCCTTGTGGCCTACGTCCCTCTCCCGACCCAGCCTCTGCATGTCTGTCTCAACAAACTGCTCATCCACCTTCTTATACTCATGCACCTCAAAAGTGAGAGGCTGCAGCGGCCTAGCCAAAAACTTCCTGTAACCCCCACTCAAACTAACCTCCCTCCAAGTCCTCCGCATATCCATGGGATCAAGTCCTCCACCCTTCTCACTACCCATGAACTCCTTGTAAAACTCTCCAATTGAATTTCTCGGGTACTCGACATCGAAACCCGGTTGTGGGAGGACAATGTCCCAGATACTGTATTTTCCGGACGCGGCTTCTGATGCGGAGAGGGGACGGGCGCGCTCGAAATCTGCTTCGGGAGCGAGAGAGGAGTCGGTGCCGGAGGGGTTTATGATGGGTTCGCCGTCCTGGTCGTGTGTTGATGTCGTCGTCTTGGATGGGGCGTTTTCTTCTTTATCGCGGTGTTCGTTTACAAGAACAAGGTCTCCCTCAACAACCTTGTCGCCGTGTTCAGCCCAACGTTTTCCCGCAACGGTGTTCCAAACGAGAGACTGGTACGCGTGAACGTACATGAGACGCAGTGTACGAGGAATTGTCATGAGCGCGCCTTGCCAGTCTGTTTTGCGGTCATAGCGACCGGATTTGCTGTTTCGGGACCCGAGATGTTGGATTATATTTCGCTCTGCTGTAAACTTGCGGGGCAAGAATTCGAGGGCTTCGGCACCGCTGCCTTTCGTTTTCCAGATGTGGAGGGCTTGCGCACGGTTGCGATCGTCTTGGGAAACCTGGACAGCAGTGGCTTCGTTATTTGCGGCAGCGAGAGCGGTTTCGCTATACGCAAGAAGGTCTTCGACGGCGCCTTTTAGATCGTCTTGCAGCATCTTGCGGCCAATGGCATCGGTGCTTGCGGCGAAGGAACCGAAGCGTTGGAGACCGTAGTAGTTAATGAAACCTTTCTCGGAAAAGTCACTAATTGCCTTGCTGACCACGTCGTTGGCGAGTTGCCGTCTTTGAACAAAGTCTAATCCTTCTTCGCTCTGGAAGTGGCAGTCTCGGAGCGTGATGGTGAACTCATTGCCCATCAGGTCTCCAAGCTTCAAGTCGTTGTGGCGGTACTCAAAGTCTCCTACAGCAGCATTGAACAGTGTCTTGTTGAAGGCTTGCATGCGCTGCGCTGTTTGGCGCCTGACACAGACCCTCTGAACAGTGCATGCTCGTCTATCTTTTGTGCCTGCAAAGCCGAAACCCTTGGCACCACAGTTGAGCTTACTTCCTAGGAAGCCAACAACCTCCATTGTGTCCTTGTTTTCCTTGTACAGGTTGAAGTGCAGGTATTCACCACCAAGCTCCTCCCAATCCTGACCTCCTCGTCGCCGTCCCTGGTCTTGTCGATCCCCACCACCACCCTTGCCCTTCTTCTTTTTGCGCTCCGCTGGGGGAGTTGCCTTGATGCGTATGCATTGGTTCTCCTCCATAGCACTCTCGAGCAAGTTGGGGAAAATGCGACGCAAGCTCTGGTGAGCCTGTGTGCGCTTGTCCTTGTCCGTTATGGGCGATGATATGACTGCTTTAAAGTCCTTTGCTTTTTTCGATTCGCGTTTCCGTACTTGTCGGACAAGTTTGACGATGTCGTCGGTAGTCTGTTCGCCGAATATCGAATGTAGAATGTTGCGATCGTCTTCCGGTAACTAGACGGTATTAGCATCTGCGCAGTGCATACGCCTACAAGTCACACACCTCTTCTTCTGGCTCTTCCTTGGCTGCCGCTGGTTTACCAATGATCTGCTCCCCATCGTTCTCAGATTCTTTCGGCGCATCCTCAACCTTTGCTGGTTCCGGTACTGCGAGGGTTGTCTCACCAGCGACTCCCACATCCTGCATAACAGCATCGACCTTGTCGTCGGTCGCTGTTGTGCTCTCTGACTTGTGTTCGCCTGCACCTTCGACCGCCGGGACATTCTCTTTCACAGGCTTCTTCTTCTCTTCCACCTCGGTGCTCTTCAAATGCAGCACCTGCCCATCGAGCGCGATCTCATTGACTAAGAAATCCGTATATCTCTGCTTCAAGATACCCGTGAAACCCAAGTTGTTCGGGCAGACATACTCGGTTATACCGGCGCGTACTTCGCGCTCCAGATCCGTGTCAACCGACGCCGGCGCTGAAAGTATTGCAGCTGTCTGAGCTGGTGCAGGAGAGGTTGTGGGGAGGGATATGTTGGTATTTTCGTCGAGTCGCGCGCGTTTCGCGGGTCGCGTAGACTCGTCCAATCGTTCAGACATGTCTGCGCAAGAGAAAATTGTGGTGATGAGGTTGTGTGAGGAAGTCAAGTTTCGCAGACACTCGAGCTACGAGATTCTGCGCGGGGAAGTTTTTCCCGAGGACGTGCACGCGGGGAGGTGAGTTTTGGCGAGAGCCTCGATGCCCTCGTTACGACCATCAACATCTAGCTATGTGTACCTCATTAAGATTTATTGCAGAGACCTCTAGGACACCCGTCACAAGCAAGCAGAAAGGAGTTTTGTGGAATCATGAGATATCAAATTCATGTCATCTATCTGCTTAAGAAGAAAAAAAGGATCCGGCCCAAACTCCTCAATCCTGCCCAGGGGTATATTTATGCTCTCGACTTCATCGCAACGTAATTGCTAAGCGAGTGTGGCATTCCGCCTTTTTTGTGGGACAAAGACAGAACAAGAAAAACAAATGGGTATACATGTTCGTAAAACAGGCCCCGTAAAGAAGGGGAAAGAAGTGAAGAGGTCTATAGCGAGGAACTTCCATCAAGGAGTCCGCGCTGCGTGTCGGAAAGGACTGTACAGCACCTACGCCTGAGCGAAGATAGCAAGGGTAGCACAGAAGTTGGAACGGTTGTCCTCATCCTTGGCAACACCCTGTCCACCCATAGTGATCATATTGACCGAAGCCTTGGTCGATAGACCAAACCAGTTGATGTTTGTCGAATTGGCAACCTCGTTCATGTCTTGCTGGCAGTTCTGGCCAACGACACAGTCCTGGTCGTAGTTCTGGAAGAAGGAGTAGGTACCCGCGCCGTAGCTCCAGATGCTCTCGCTACCATCGGTGACACGCACAGCCCAGGCAGCCTTGGCTTGGCTCATGTCCGGGTCGAAGAACTTGTCGTTCTTGGTGAAGGGAACGGCAGCAGTGGGGTTGGGCTGGTAGTAAGGCGTCTCGGTTTGAATGGCCCCGTAGAAGATGTCCTTGGCGCCAGAGAACTGGTACTGCGACATTTGCGAGTGCTCGGATGCAGTGCCGTACATCCAGACAGGACCTTGGGATTCTACAAGCATACCGCGACCGTTGTAGATGTCAATTTGAGAGTGGTCGTCCTGGTCGAGCTCGTGATCCGCGGTCCAAAGCCAAACGTTCTCGAAGTAACCGTTGGAGTTCTTGGTGATGTGGAGCTGCATAAAGGAGCCAATGCACTCTGGGTTGGGCTCGTGGGTGGCATCGGGGTTCTTCTTGCAGTTGGAGGACTGGAGCTTGGTTCCGGCGTAACCGCCAACACGGAAGTGGACGTCCCAAAGACCGGCTGCACCGCTCTCTGCGTTGATGTTCCATTCCATCAAGATACCACCGGGAGCAGGACCTTGAGTACCGATGATGAGGTCGGAGGCTTCAAAGGAACCCTTGTCACCGCTCTTAGCACCAACTTGGAATCCAGGCTTGGGGTCGTCCATGTTGGAGAAGAACTCGCCTGTGATGAAGAAAGTGCTGTAGACTTCACCAACCATCTTGACGTTTTTCTCAGCGGGGATAACAACAGTCTTAGTGATAAGGTAGGCACCGTGGTCGACGTGGAGAACCTGACCCTCCTGAAGACCATCGATAGCAGCTTGGATAGCAGCCGTGTCATCGGTCTTACCGTCACCCACTGCGCCCTTGGACTTCAGGCTGACAAACTTGGAGACATCGACATTCTCGTACTGGGGCTTGCTGCGCTCGAACCAACCATTGTTGCCTTGGAGGCTCTGGGGCTTCGCGGGTGCACCGTTGACGTCACCTTGAACACGACCTAGGGTAGCTCCAGCAGCGAGAGCGTTACCCTGAGCCCAGGTCTCGACCTTCTTGCCACCCTCGAGGATAGTGTTACCAGCAGCACCGACAATGGCCTTCTCAGAGCCGGTGAAGTCGCAGTTGTCGAGGATGAGGGTACCACCAGTAGTGGGAATGCTGTTCTCGGTGAAAGACGAGTTGATACCGATGGGGGTGTTGGTGAACTTGCTGTCCAGTAGCAGAACAGAGCCGACAGTCTGGTTGGCGGGGCTGTTGGCCATGTCAAGACCGACTTGACAGTTGTTGATGAAAATGCTCTTGTATGTGAAAAGCCAGTTCCAGTTCTGGAAGATAGCGGTGCCACAGTCATTGAAGGTCATGTTGCGGATGGTAAACTGCTGAGAACCCATAAAGGCACCAATCGCACCACCGTTGAAGGTCAAGTCGGTCATGAAGCCACCGGAGCCGTTGTCCTGGAAGATACCCTTCTGGTCCTTGCCAGCGTCACCCTTGGCCATCTCGAAAACGATGTTCTGGAGACTTGTTGCTTGGGACACCTGCCAGTGAATACCTGCAGCAGCCTTGGTGGCAGAGATGTCAATGACGAAGTTGCGAACTTGGCGGTAGAAGTTGTTCTGGTTCGTGTACCAGTTGGCACCGTCACCACCTGGGATATAGGGATCGGCATCGATCAAGCCCATACCCTCGAAGTCCGGAGTGGCCTTGAGGATAGGCATGTTCAATGGGTCACCGACGAACTGGGTGTAGTAGTATTGAATGATGGGCTTGCTGATCATGTAAGTGCCGGCAGGGAAGTAGATGAGCGCGGGTGTTGTGGTGGTAGAGTCGCATCCCTCGCCGCAACGATCGCCGTCAGCGATGATCTTGTTGATGATTTCAGTGTCATCGGTAGAACCGTCACCCTTGGCTCCGAGCTCCTTGACGTTACGGAAGACCTTGTAAGATGCTGGGTTGGGGTTGAAAGGAGCCTGGCCCTGGCGCTCGATTTTCTCAAGCCAGTAGCTGGAAGCACCAGCTGCTGGTGCTGGTGCTGCCGGTGCTGATGATGGAGCTGGTGCTTGCGCAACAGGCACAGCAGTGGAGGGAGTGGCGGAAAGGAGGACGCGCAGCGTCAATAGAAGCGCTCCAGCGCTAAAGGCAACCATGATAGCAGTGCGTGCGTTGAAGTTCGGAGTTGTTAAACGTCGAAAAATTGACCTCAAAGGCTGGAAGTATCGTCGTCAGTTGACCTGCAAGAGACGTTGATAGTGTTGTTGGATCGTTGTGTTGGAAAGTTTGCAGGATTGCGAAGTGGTGGATAAAGCAGTAAGGTTGCCTGGCAACGAAAGTGGTAGAAAGTAGGAATATTGTTGTGAGAAGAAAACTTCTGCACAATAGAAATGAATGACAGAGAACAATAAGAACTGAAGACACACAATGGAGTGCTAGTAGATGACAGGAAACCTGCGTGAAGGGAAAAAGTGAAGAGGGGGGGCCACGCATTGTATAAGTATAGCAGTTCATTCGGGAAGGAACTTACAATAGTTTCGTGGCGCCAATCAAAGTTCTGGAAACTCCTTGTTTCAAGTTTCGGGTAGCCGGGGTGTGATGTTCGCTGTGCTGTGCTCGATTCATGTTCCCCGGTATCGAGTAGACATTTTATATCCTCGTCTTCGCTGTGATACCATCGCTCTTCTGCCGCCTCTTCATCGTGTACACCTGCACTTCCCGCTTCACTCCGAAGCTCATCCTTCTCTTTCGCCTCATGACGAGCACCTGCGGCCATGTTCGCAAGCCGCATTTCACGCCTGCAGACAAGTGCCGAGGAGTGGTTGCGTGAATGTGACCCTGTCGCCGTCGCGTACGTCCAAAATTACCTAGGGTCTCCACTAAGAAGGCCCACAAGACTGTCCCCGTTGAATCCCTTTCTCCGCGTGAAACAAGCGGGAGACGATGGCCAGTAAGTGGTTGAGGAAGTCCAAAGGCTGCGAGGCGAGCGTTTGTTCCTGGAAGGGAAACAAGGATCTGACTGGCGCGCCACAACCGGCGGCCGGAAGTGAGACGGCTTTGAAACGCCAGGGCATCGACAGGCCCTCGCTCGCCCGACGCGTTGATAAAAGCATTTGCCAGCGCTTCAACGCCACGCGCACCTCTGTGCAATTCGACGCGACGGGCCGGCAGGAGATCGTGGATACACTGCGATGCGCCGGTCTCCATCCAAGAGGGCGCTTGAGAGTCATGGGCCGATGCAGGCGAAGTTGTGGTCGAGTACAATGCAGCCTCGGCATGTGTCTTCCGCATCGTAGACACACGTCTTGCCTCCACTGTGTTTTTAGAAGAGAAACATTTCACGTCTTCGCTGAGCGTTGTGCGCAACGTTGCACGAGCCTTGCGGACAGAACAAGCTCGTGCCGAACACCAACTTGATCGCTTCCTTCGACGTGACGCGCTCCGAAATTTCCTTATGCAGGTACACAAGCATCAGAAACTACGCTTTACTGTGCCAGTCGCCGCCTTAGGTTGCATGTCCAACGGTCACCGTGTTTCGCGCCGGCCCCGGGTATACTGCTTTTCATTTCGTTCAGGGTGCTGGTGTGGGGCATGGGGGATGTTTTAATGAAACCCGAAGGCTGGCCTTGCAGATCCCTTGTGCTTAACGCAACCTCTCTAAGGCTCTATTATAGCACCTTCGACGAATGATATTGTGTAGACCGTGCTATGTAACAACTGCCTTGCGCTGCTACGAGAGTTTGCGCATGATCTAGATTGTGGCTGATGGGTTGCGATTCACCTAGATTCCCCGATCGTCCATTTCATTCGCCTTTCTTGCTCCCCTCTCAATCACCACAAGTTCTTCGCGTCTTCTTTTTGGGCAGCCATATGATGGGTTGACTGACCTCCATTGGCCTCTTCATTTAGCATGCGGCTAATAATCGTGGCGAGTCGTTCGATGCCTTCAGCAAGCATGTCTTCCTCTTCCCACTAGCAGCATGTTAGTGACGGCTCGGAGGTCCAACATAGTAGTACATACCGCAAAACAAACTCTAATATCATTGCTGAAAGACGTGCCCTCACGTTCGGTGTCGCCGGGTACCTACATCTGTCAGCTGTGAGCACACGATAGCGGAGAAGTATACTCACCTCAAACATTTCGCCCTGTACAAGCGTCGTCCTTAGCCGTGCTCATCATCTGGTTTTGGAACGTAAATCGTGGTTTGTACTCACCTGTGCGACCACCAAATTCTCCTCTTCCTTTGCGCGTTGTGCTACCACAGCACCTTTCAGCGGAGAAGGCAACGTGAGCCAAATGAAATATCCACCAACAATCTCGCGATCGGTTTGGGGAATGCTGACGCCTAGTGGAATGAGGTGCTTGTTAATTCCTTCCACCATACGGCGGTACCGATTACCATATACTGGCTGGAGTCTGTCGTACACGTAGCGTTGGAGCTCTCCAGTCTCCAGTGTCTCGGCCACAAAGCAGGCTGTCAGCTGGCTGGGTGCTCCACCTGAACGGCTCGATCCTCTGGAACACGTTAGTTGTCACTGCCTATTTGAGCGAGACATGGCTGTGGAGTCGGCCGTCGACATCGATCTAGCCGTCATGGTACCGATCTCGGGTACCTCAGATCTAGCACGAGCGATGGCGCGCAGCAAGAGTGAGAATCGAAGAGCTTGTCAGAGGGCATGCTTACGTTTGCGATACCCCGTATGCCATCTTAGGCGTTCCTTCGCACCAGCCTGTCCGTAACCCGGGGCCAAAGATCTTGGAAAATGATCCATTCGAAACTGCATTGCCGAACCCATCAGCGCCATGTCTTTCGGCGCCGCCGTCCAGATACCGGTCGATATCGACGATACGGGGCAAACCAGCTTTCTCGATTGAAAGTGTACTTGGGCTGAGACTTGATGGCCATTGCAGAAAGTCATATACATCGTCTGTAATGATAAGAGCGTCATACTCTCGCGCCAGACGTACCAACTCCTCTCTTCTCCTTAGGCTCATGGTCTTGGAACTAGGATTGGAAAACCCCGGCACCGCATAGATGACATGTTTGTAAATTTTGTTCGAAGGCCTCGGAGGTTTAAATTGCTGGTCATGCTGTCAGTAAGGCTATGCACAAATAAACGCATTGTTGAGGGAGCATAATCCTGAGGCAAGGTTACAACAAACTCCAACTCCGGCATAAATCTTCGACGTCATTTCAGCAACGACTCACCGGCTCATTGTTGTTTTCGGATTTTGCTCTCTCTTCACTCTGCCTAATCTGACTTCTCAGATACGACATGTCAATACCCTCTTCGTCCTCGGGCACGGCCCGGAGTTTTTTGTGGAACCCAGCATCCTCGAATATACGGAACGCAAGCATATATGCCGGAGCCACTATCCAAACATTCCTTGTATATACAGGGTCTGTGAAGTCTTGGAGTAGGCAGGCCAGGTTCTGAGAAGCCCCGCCGGAAATGCATACGCGCTCTTCAGATACTGGGTCCGCAGGCTTGTAGAACTTTGTGAGCCATTGCGCAATGTTGCTGCGTAGCCTGGGATCACCTGAATCGGGTCCATAGCACATGGCAGGATACGCCATAGGCTTCTTCTGGAGTACATTATGGGCAGCTTTGTCGAGCAATTGCGTAGGCAATAAAGACACGTTTGGCCATCTGTTGCTTGTCAGCGATCACTCGGGGCTGCGATGCGTCTTATTGGGCCGCGTAATGTCCCAAAAGGGTATGCGAGTTTGCATGAAAAGCAGGAGCACGTGCCCTCTTAGAAGATTGATCAGCTTCTTAGAGCTAGTCTTTGAGCCGACGACGTCCGGTAGGGCGAACGTCTTAAGTATTTGGTCCGCGATAGTTTCTCCGCCGCCCATATTGAATTCTGTATCGAGTGCTGATGAAGCCGTGTTCAGCATTGAGGATAACGCGGCTTCGGAACACGGCTACGTAACCGAAGTGGCTGGTGCGCAAGTATGGACCAGAGTGGACTCAGGCAAGCAATATCGTGGTGGTCGTGAGATTATATCAGATGCGAAGTTCGGAGATGAGCGTCGGCAGCATCTGGATGGAATTTGAAGTACGCATGCGATATGTCATTCCCACGCCTACTCACACGTAAGGCGCGGCTCGTTGCACGTGTGTTTGACAGCCACGAGGCCTCGGGTGCACGCTATCGATTAGGGATGGTACGTCATCCCTTCGCTTAAGATTGAAGCCGCCGCGCCTTTCAATAGTCAACACCGATGTTGCAAATAGTCACAAAAAACACGACATGTCAGCTGCGGCTCTATAGACACATACACACCGTTCAAAGTGTCACACGAATCTGTATTGATGGCTGCATGCTTGAAGGCTGGGAAGGACTCGAAACAACTAATAGTTGACACGACGCGGCTGAGCATGGGTCCGATTCGGTGGATGAGGTGGGCCTTGCCCGCAGTACGAGGCGCAGGTGCTCGCAGGTGTGAGCCAACACTGGCAAAGGGTCCTTTTGTACATCCAAGAGGCCGCTGAGTGGCCGGTCGGGCGTACCCAGCTGGAAATACAGCCTCCAGACTGAAGGGAAAAACCAATCACAGCTGACACTGATCGACCCACGTTGTGGCCACCCAACCTTTGACGTTACTCGTGCACTAGCATGGTTGCGACACTGCCGGATCTGCAACAGCTCAAATATAGATCACTTAGTTCTTTCACTAAGCTTTTCTGTTTCCCTTTGACTATATACTACCTTGACCGGCCCGGGGCCCTGCATGTGTGGTGCTCGTGTTTGCTATCCGCTGTGTTTTGTCGACCCTATGTTAATGAGCGCATAGTGTTTTCTTGCGCTTTACGATACCCCAACTCTCGCTCCTCTTGAGCCGCGTAGACCAAGAGTAGACCGTTTCGCCATGTTGGGAGACAAGAAGAAGTCGAGCCGTCGGCTGTCGAGTTTGTTCGGATCGTCTGGGTCGTCGGAACCGTCATCAGGGTCTACGAATACGAAGTTGAGCCCAACACCTGCTTCGTCAGAGTCCAGCAGCCGCCTGACCAAAGTGCGCAACCGCCTCTCCTCGGCGTCACACCTCACGCCCGAATACCCTCCACCAGCTGCACCCGCATCTCCACGTCAAGTGTCTCTTTCCAATCCCACCATCCAGCCAGTCGACCCTGCCGATCTTGAGCCGCTGGAGCCGCCGCCGCCGCTCGAGGTCCCTTCGCGCGCATCCTCCCCCGCTAGCAGCCGACCAGGAACGCCGAGCTTAGAACCAAGTTCTGAAGGCAAACTCAAGAAACTGCGCAGGAAGAGCGGTCTTTTTGGAGGCCCGCCAGGTGGCATTGAGGGGCTCAATGGCTCGCACAGCAGAACATCGTCCGGCAATGCCAGCCCGCTTGCGTGGATAGTCGGACACAAGGGCAAGGTCCCATACAACCTGACCTTCTTGTTGAACGGCGAAAAGGTAGTCCTCTTTGATCTTGACAATATGGTGCCGAGTGTGCTGACGAGATGAAAGGTACCTGAACTATGGGACGATGCAGGTGACACGTTTGTCTACCTCTTTCCCCGCACATCTGACAAGGGCCCTTCCTTCCGTATCGACTCCTCCGTATACGCAGCATCACAGCTGCTCACCCGCCTCGTACACGGCAGCCTCTACAGCGATGGGAACGTGCCCCCGCTAGATCTGGCAGAAAGAACGTCGCGACGCGTGTCTCGCGAACCCTTTGGCGAACAATCACGGACCGCATCCCCCGACCAAAGCCAGATAGGAAGCTCGGATGAGTCGATATCCAAGGGGTCCAGAGCGCTAAGCGACGCCCTCGATGATGAGTACACGGAAAAGCATCTATACATGCCGATCTCGCTGAGCTCAGACTCAAACATCACGCCTCACGAGCCGCGACTAAACGCAAGCGACACGGACACATTGGTCACCTACCGCAACTTTTTCGCCTTTCTCATTGGCCAGTCGCTGGTCGCTACGGAGCGTCATTCAGACATCTTCGACATATTCCTGCGGATAGGAGACATTTTGTCACACTATGCCTTCTCCAATGTTGATGGATCTACCTTTGGCGAAGTTGCTGCTTCCAGCTTCGACTGCTATGTCGATGAATTGACTCTGGCAGACGTCCGTCACAGCCGCGAGAAGACGATAGAAGCCATTGTATTAGGAGAAAAATTGCGGTCCATGTCGCTATACACGGAAGGCTTTGTCCACGCTGCTGGAAAGTACGACAGCATCAAAGAGCTGGACTCGCCCAAATTTGCCATGATTAGCCCCAAGAGTGCTACGCGACTAGCCCGTGCTGCTATGGATCTGGATAATCGCGAAGCCACCATCAATGGAAAGCTCAAGGACTTTGAGTTCCCGCACATTTTCTCTGGTATTATGAACAGCGCCATGGCAAGCGAAGGCAAGGTCATTAGCTTCAAAAAATGGAGGGCTGCCTTCATGACGATCAAATCTTTTGTTATGGACTACTACCGGCACAAGTACGGTTCATGGCTGCCAAAGGCCAAGTCGAAGAAGAACAACTTAACCACAAGTGGCCTTAACCGATTGGTCCTATTGGAAATTTACCACGACATGTCCAACTTGTATGACCTCCTTGTGGACAGGAAGAACTTGACAAATCGCACTGCGGACGGCTTTATCGCAGAAGACGAGGGAACCGATATCGAATCGATTGTCGCACGTGCGCTGAGAAAGGTTTTGAGCGAATACGACCGTAGCACGCCGCCAGTCGCGCCACCAATTCCTTTTGACCTGCCACTATATCCCATTTCGCAAAACGCAAAGACAGGCGACGCGAAGAAGGATGCGAAAGCTCGTGGGAAAAAGCTACACAAAGACGAAGTAGCAAAACTGCTAAAGCAATCGCATAATGCAGACGCCGAACAGCAGACACCGTTCTTGGAGGCTTTCCGCCAGTTTGAGTTCAAGCAAGCCACGGGCTCGAATATGGACGACATGTGGGATATGCGATCGGGACAGTGGCTATTCCTGTACGCCGTCATCCAGTCATTACCCATGTTGATCGTTGATGCACCCGGCGTCCGGTTTACCGAGGGCGTGGAATACTTCCTGTGCGAGGTACCTCGAAGCGGTGTACCGTGGGCTCGGGAGGACACAACACGATCTCGAACATGGTTTGGTGTAGCAGGAGGAGCACAGGTCGTCAGCTTACCAACGGATGTTGTCGAACACGGAGTTGAAGGCACCTTCCGACGATCTCACTGTTGGAAGAAGGCACAAGAATGGGCAGCGAACGATACGCTTCTCAACGCCGCGATGCAGGAGCTGAATGCAGAAGCTTCGCCATTACCCCCACCACCTGGCCTCCTGGACCCTTCAAACGCTGCCCGTGGACGATCTCAGAGCCCCGACCGGCGGCGCGAGAGTGTCATGAACCTCGGGTTGGAAGCGTTGCCTTTGCCTCCTGGTGTAGCCCCGCCAATGCCCATGGGCTCGCCCTCGCTGAGACCCGCGTCGAATCACGATCCCAACAAGACATTTGACGACATACTTGGAACGACGCCTGACAATGGCAAATCGAAGAAGAAGTCGAAGAAATGAGCCATAGAGGATGGACGACGGGATACGGAATTGATTTTGTTGCATAAAAGCGCTTGTTTTCACAATGTTCATACCGCGTTAATGTTTGGTATATGCTGGAGACAGCCATTGGCGGGGCTTTCCAGTCATCTTAGAGCGTTATTTGCATGCACGCGCACAGTATTCATTTATTTTTGATAGCATGAGATGCACCAGCTTTGTAGTAAGGCTGAGGTTGGAAGCTTGATAGAAGTTAGAAAGGCAGATATATTATTAAACTTGTCGCTACCGCGCTTGTCGTTAGTTCCCGCTCCGCATTATCGCCGATATCGTTGTTTGCATTTACCCACACTAGGACTCATCCACAACTCGTTGCGACTCTGCGGGCTGTTGAGGCTTTATTTGCTTCGACCGCGGTTTTCGCATCCTGCTCTTCGTCAAGATGACGTCCTCGTTACCTGGAAACCGCGACTTGCCCGTCTCGCAGTACGATCTGGGCACATACTGGGGTCGCGTGCAGCACTCAGCAAATATATCGGATCCGAGGTGAGACACTGCGCGCTGGATATGATGTTTCCTTGCGGATGCTGGGTGTGTGGTGAGTACCACGACTCATGGCTTTTCAATTACTTCTCTCCGTCTCAATTGTCAGTCCAGATCACAACTGACAAACGCGCGAACAGAACCCTCCTCACCTCGTCAGCCAGCCTCGAAAATGCAAAGAAGCTCGTCACCGCGTACAAGACGGGCAAGATCCCAGATATGACACCGGAGCTGTGGAACGCAAAGAAGATCATCGACTCTACCATACATCCAGGTACTACAACCAGCGCAATGGCACGATGAAGGGCAAGGACGCTGACAAAAGTGCAAGACACGGGACAGCCAGTCTTTCTGCCTTTCCGCATGTCGAGCTTTGTTCTGACCAACCTGGTCGTCACGGCTGGGATGCTCACACCAGGTCTTGGGGTACGTAGGAGAAGCTCTATGCTAAGACGGGACGACAATACTGATCGTGTACAGACGGCGGGAACACTAGGATGGCAAGTCACCAACCAGTCGGTCAACGTCGGAATCAACTTCTCCAACGCGAATAAGTCGGTCCCGCTCTCTACCTCAACCATCGTCCAGTCATACCTCACGGCCGTCAGCGCATCCTGCGGTGTCGCACTGGGTCTCAACGCGCTGGTGCCCCGCCTTAAGAGCCTCTCGCCCAATGCAAAAGTCATCGCGGGTCGGTTAGTGCCTTTCGCGGCTGTCGCAACAGCGGGTGCGCTCAATGTGTTCTTGATGCGCGGCGAGGAGATCAGGCAGGGCATCGACGTGTACCCCGCGCTATCAGAAGCTGAGCGACAGCGAGTAGATACAGGCGATCTCGAGATCAAGCCATTGGGCAAGAGCAAGAAAGCGGCCACACTGGCAGTGGGAGAAACAGCGCTGAGTCGTGTGCTCAATGCAACGCCGATCATGGTGCTGCCTCCTCTGATTCTTGTTAGGCTGCAGAAGACCGAGTGGCTTAAGCAGAGGCCTAGGATGGTGACTCCTGTTAACCTGGGTGAGTCAATGTGCAAGTATCTGTGAGATGGTGGTAGGGCTGGCTAACACACGTATCAGGACTTATTTTCACGACGTCCATCTTCGCACTACCGCTTGCGCTCGCTGCGTTCCCACAACGTCAAGCTATTAGTGCGAAGACGCTTGAGCCCGAGTTTCATGAGCGCGGTGGCAAGGATGGAATGGTGGAGTTTAACCGTGGGATATGATGGACCGGTATTATAGGTAACATTGACGGTGCTAGTGTATAGGGACAGCGGCAACTGGGATATAGTGTGAGCCTCAAAAGACACATGCATGATTCTGCAGAGCATGAAGCGTGGCTGCAAGTTGCAAGTAGAGGACATGGTCGCGCTGCTGCATTGCGGCGAAGACGGGTGTCCTGACGATGTGATTGGCTAGAGCACCCAAAGGATCTCGAAAGTCGTGCATAGTACTCGACAAAAGAACTACATAAGACCAAATGTCCTCATTCCAAAAGCAGCTCTAGGCAGCAGTGAATTAAGCTTTAGATAAAACAGCAATCTTAACTCGTGACGTGCGTTGGTCGATATAACGTCAAACTGGCCTTTTGACAAAGACCAGGTGTCAAATAAGTTCGGAACAGGGTAGCTCGACCCCAAGTACATTTACTACGAAACCGCCCGCCGATTACACGACAAGAAGAAACACGGTTTCGACCGACACTTCATTCACACCGCTTTTTCTTGGGATAGATTCCCAATCCTTCTCTTTTCTTCTATCGAGGCTTGCTACTCGAATACATACCCTGCTCCTTCCCCGCGACGCACATCCCACTACAACCCTCCCGCGCCTGCACGTTAACGACACATTGCACTCTCCCACACCACCACACATCATGGCGCCACCCGGACGCCGGAGAGGTAACCTCTCGCCCGGAACAATCCTCCTCGGTCTCTTTTTCCTCTTCTCGTCCACCGCATCCGCCGCCTCAGCAGTGCTGGGTGTCGATCTGGGCACCGAATACATCAAAGCCGCACTAGTAAAGCCTGGCATTCCCCTCGAAATCGTCCTCACCAAAGACTCGAAACGGAAAGAAACATCGGCCGTTGCCTTCAAGCCATCGAAAGGCGGTGCGCTTCCCGCTGGCTCCTTCCCCGAACGCTTCTACGGCGGCGACGCGATTGCGTTGCAAGGACGATTCCCAGGCGATGTATACCCTAACCTGAAACACCTTCTTGGTGTATCGAGTGAGAGCGACATTGTGGGCACGTACAAGGAGAGATACCCCGCGTTGGAGGTTACAGGCACAGAGGGTCGCAAGACGGTCAGCTTCCAGAGCGGCGTTTTCTCAGAGGATAAATCATACACAGTCGAGGAACTATTGGCGATGGAGTTAAAGAACGTCAGAGAGAACGCAAAGGCGCTCGCAGGCAAGGGATACGATATCCAGGACGTTGTCTTTACCGTCCCGGCCTTTTACACGGTAGATGAGAGGCGTGCACTTGAGATTGCCGCAAGATTGGCTGGTCTCAAAGTGCTTAGCGTCGTGTCGGATGGTCTGGCTGTTGGTCTCAACTACGCTACAGGCAGGACATTCCCTGATGTCACAAAGGATGGCAAGCCGGAGATCAACCTGGTCTTCGATATGGGTGCTGGATCTTTGTCTGCTACTATTCTCAAGTTCCAAGGCAGGACTGTCAAGGACGTTGGAAGGCGCAACAAGACTGTCCAGGAGGTTCAGGTTATGGGCACTGGATGGGACAGGACTCTTGGAGGTGATGCGCTCAATTCGCTCATTGTCGACGATATGGTGGCTACTTTCGTTGAGCTGCCTGCTGCCAAGAGCGCTTCTTTCACCGCCGACAAGGTCAAGACCCATGGACGTACCGCTGCGAAGCTCTTCAAGGAGGCTGAGAGGGTTCGTCAGATGCTCAGCGCCAACAAGGAGACCACATCCTTTTTCGAGAGCTTCTACGAGGATGTTGACTTCCGATACAAACTCCCTCGCGCTAGGTTCGAGGAGCTTGCCGCTACCTATGCCCAACGCATCGATGGACCCATCAACAAGGCTCTAGAAGCTGCTGGACTCACATTCGCTGACATCGACTCCGTTATCGTTCACGGTGGCGCAAGCCGTACACCTTTCGTCCAGGCTCGTCTCGAGGCTGTCGCAGGCAAGAGTAAGATCAGGGCGAATGTCAACGCCGACGAGGCCGCCGTATTCGGTGCTGCTTTCAAGGCCGCTGGTCTCAGCCCGTCTTTCCGCGTCAAGGAGATTCGTGACTCGGATACCCAGGGCTACAACCACGGTTACCAGTACATGTTTAACATGAAGGACCGCGACCAGAAGATCTTCACCCCCAGCACCAAGCTTGGAGCGACCAAGGATCTGCCATTCCAGATGATGGGCGAGTTTGAGTTCACCATGTACCAGGCCATCCCTGGTGCTAACGGCGAGGTGTCAAAGGAGCCCACTCTTCACTTCCAGAGCGGCAACCTGACTCAGGTTGTTACAAACATGATCAACGACGACAAGTGCGACCGTGATTCCTTTAACAACTACGTACAAGTCAGGCTTAGCCCTGTTACCGGTACTCCTGAAGTCTTGTCCGCGTGGGTTACCTGCGAGACTGAGAGCGAGGAGGTCAAGGGCGGGATTGTTGATGGCGTCAAGAACCTGTTTGGAATGGGTGGCAAGAAGGACCAGGAGCCGTTAAAGGAGAGTGAGAGCTCGTCTTCTTCGTCCGCTTCCAAGTCGTCTTCGAAATCTTCTTCGTCTTCGTCTTCGGCGGGTACCGAGAGCACTGATGCTGCGAAGGCTGGCGAGAAGAAGATTAAGACCATTCGATCGGCAATTACATACGATGTTGAGCAGCTAGGATACAAGAAGTTCCCTCGTAAGGAGCTGAAGAGGATGCAAGACAGGTGAGTCCGTGGACGGTGCTCGACTTCTTCACATGCTAATTTTGAATAGGCTCGCTGCTTTCGATTCGTCAGACAAGTCTCGCCGCGTTCGCGAAGAGGTCTTGAACTCGCTTGAAGCCTTCACTTACCGTGCCCGTGATTACATTGAGGATGAGTCGTTCATCGGTGCTTCCACATCTGCTGTCCGCTCGACACTCGAGACGACGCTCGAAGCCGCTTCAGAGTGGATGTACTCTGGCGGAGCAGATGCAGATGAGAAGACTCTCAGAAGCAAGTTAAAGGAGCTTGAGGACATTGTCAACCCCGTTCTCAAGCGCAAAGACGAAGCTTCCAAGCGTCCTGACGCCATCAAAGAACTCAAGGATACCATCGCTCACATCAAGGAAGTCGAGCAGCTAGTGGATGGCCAGATCAAGACGCAATCAGCCGAGAGCTCCAAGAGCAGTGAAGCAGTATCTAAGGCTTCTGCTGACGCTGCCGCCTCGCCATCTACCGACCCTATGGACGAGCTTGACGACGAAGCAGATGCACCCGCCGCACCTGAAATCACTGAAGTTCCTACTGTTTACACGGAAGACGACCTAAAGACTGTCCAGGACTACGCCTCAAAAGCACAAGCATGGCTTGACGAGAATGAGGCTAAGCAGAGCAAACTCACACCCACCGACGATCCGGCCTTTACCGTCAAGGACATTCTTGCTGAGAAGAAGAAGCTAGATGACGTCGTCATGGACATGATGATGAAGAAAATGAAGCACTTCAAGCCTCCGACGCAATCTTCCAAGTCGAAGACTACGAAGGCCAAGGCGACAAAGTCCAAGGCCAAGAAATCGGCCACCAAGACTAAGAAGGCAACCAAGGAAACCGAGAAGCCTGCTGCGGCAGAACATCCTCACCCGGACTCTCAACAGCAGGTCGAGGACATGGAGAATGGAGACATCAAACATCAGGCGCATGGGGGTGAAGCGCCCAGTCAGCAGGAGATTGAGGAAGCATTGAGGAAGGCGGGCATCTACGCTGAGAATGCGGAGAAGAAGGAGGGGAGAGAGGGTGGACCGGATGAGTTGTAGACGAGAAGCAGACCAATGATGAGGAAAGTCTAGCGTTAGATCGAGGTTGTTAGATTCACTTGGATGACAATGTAAATGATGCAAACGTATTCAGTGCTAGAGGTTCACCTTCTTTTTCTGATTGATCTTCAGTCTGCTTGTCATAGTACTCTACGAGCTGAGCACTTGCAAACATCTGTTATGCAAGTCAAATCGACTCGTGATGCATATGGAGCTGGCATCGAGCCTAGTCTTCTCCCGCATATGTCTAGTCCAGAAGAAAACATATGATGCTGCAATTTGTTTCAAGATTCACCGAACAAGGGCTTCACGATGGATCTCATCATGTAAGGTGCGGAGTATGCCTTGTACGGAGGTGTGAGCCGATGCAGGGTGTGCTGGCTACTGTGGTGGTGGAATATTCACGTCTTTGTTCGTGTGCGTGTGATGAATGAGTCGAACGAGAGGGGTAGTGCCCCACAGAGCGATACGTGGACAAGAAGCGTCTGGCGAAACTTGGACAAAATTGCTGTGCATCGTGAGGTTTGTTGTAGACCATGGTACGCTAAGTTTGACTTTGGAGCTACATTTGTTTTCTACTTGGTGGATGAAGTAGTCGGTTCAATAGCTCGAGGTTTGACTGCTGCTCACTTTCGCTTGTCGCTATGCGCGCCTGCGATGGTTTCTCGTCTGGTGGGGGTTTGGTTATCTTTGAGTAGTCATGTTACATGTTGCAGAATGAGGCTGCACTTGCATGAAGAAGGACCCAGATCCTATCAAAGGCGAAGAATACTAACGGAGACATACAAGCGGGAACACTGCCGGGGGCTGCACCGATAGAAATCCAGCGCGTCAACGATTTTCCGTGCGCTTTAACAATTGAAGCGTTCGCGGTGTGCAGAAAGTATGGGGCTGGAGAGGACTAGCCACCGTTATTGTACCTTTTGCGGCTACTCCCAACAACCGTGCCGCGCTAAAGTGTCGGTGTGGTAAACAAACGCCAGCACGCTTTTGACACGTCGACAACGCACGCACTAGCCATCCCAACCACCTCTCGTCCAACCCCCCACCGGGTGCCGCCTCGGCTCTCGATGAATTTCAGATGATGGGATCCCTGAACTTGATTTCTACCCAGTCCACCATTGTTCATTCACGACCTTGAGTTACACCTGTTTGTAAGAATTGTTGCACAGAGCGACAAGAAGGTCCGACATGACTACTACTATGCACCACCCCTCACCGCAGCCGGGCCTTACCTCATTCGCCATCTACGAAGACCCACAGGATCGCGAACCCATGTCACCCTCGGAACTCTTCGAGGGCAGTGACTCGTACCACTCCGAACGCTCGTTCCCAATGGCCCACGACCTTGTACATAGCATTGAGCTGCAGCAACAGGAGCCCGACGACGAACCACAGCCCTACCGCAGCTCATACACATCACGCCCCGGATCACAACAACGAATGATGTCAAATTACAGCTTCGTCTCGGCTATTCCGTCAGAATCCTCGATAGCTTCCAAGCCTGCCTTGCCTGCCAACGAAGCTGGTGCGCGAGCCCGAAAGGAACGCCCGCGCTTCCGGAACACAGAGTCTGTTCGCGCTATGCAGATGTCGTCGCCTCCACCAATGCTCGCACATCAAACCTCACAGGAACGGTTGAAGGGATCCTTCAAGCTGGCTACACCCAGCAGAAGCGGAAGGTCCGAATCCGATGTAACAAGACAGTCTACTGGGTCACGGAGAAGGAGCATACGGGAGCCTCACAGTCCGAGACCCACCCCCACACCGCAACAGGCACCGCTTGTCTTGTTGCATGTCACCATTCTGCCCATGCAGGTACCATACTCGCACGACATCATGGCTAGGATCATGCCGGATTGGCTAGTGGAAAACTACAAGCTGTTGGAGGAGAAGCTACAGGATATTATTCTGATGCGACGTGGGCTTCTCATCCCGCATCCTCGGGATGAATACGACCTGCTTGAGGAACGCATCCTGGAGAGCTTGGAGCTGAAGACACCCCGACTGCTTCCGTGCGGTCACTTTGTACCACCTGAGGACGAGGACGACCGGGAAGACGAAGACGATGTCGCCAGCGTCGGCGATGAGAACACTGGCCGGGGCAGTCGTATGAGTGGAGGCACCTTGACCGAAGGAAGCAACACTTCGGCCAACGGTGACCACAGCATGTGCATAGACTGCCACCGTGAACTCAAGAAGCCTGGCAAGGGTATCGGTGCAGGTACACGGAAATGGGACATCAAGATCTACGCCGCCAACGGTCTGATGCGATCTGCCGCATGGCAAGCATGCTGGAATGACATGGAGAGATGCGATGTCGAGATACACCCCTGGATCCCCGAAGAAGTCCGCAAGACCCTAGAGCGCCGGGCTCAAGAAGAGCAAGAAGCAGACAAGCGCAAGCAGCTATACACCGTGGAACTCCAACGTCAAATTCAAGAAGCCGCAGCCAAAACAAAGATTCTGGAAGAGGAAGCCAACGAAAAGAAGCGTAAAGAAGAAGCCGAACTACAAAAATCCTTCGAGGAGGCCGCCGCTGCTCTACAAAAAAGTATCGAGGAGAAGGCGGCCGAAAAGAAGAAGTTTGAAGAAGATCTTCAGGCCAAACTCAACGAAGCGAAAGAAGCTGTCCGTCTCGAGCTCGAAGCTAAAGCAATCGCCGAATCTGACGCAGTAGCCCAACGCCTCCGCGCCCTTGAGTCTGCTATCAAGGAACAAGAGAAGGCTGAGGCTGAAGCCTCTCACCGCCTTCGATCGGATCAGATTCCTCTAAGCACGCTGATGAAGAACTATGTCATCCTTCTTCTGAGCGACAAGCGCAATTTCGTTATTCTGCTGTTGGCTGTCGCTGTCGCATATCTCGCGATGGGTATGCGGGCTGCTCAACAACAATCACCATTGTCGTCGCAGATGCTCGAGCTACCTACCGAGGTTGCTGCCCAGATGCCGAATCCTGTTACGGCAACTATGACTGCTACGGCTTACTCTACTTTCACAGTCACTGAGTTCCAGACGCCTACTGCTATTCCGGTTCTTGCTGCTGCGGACCCGGAAATTGAAGTTGCTGAGGCTGAGGCCGAGATTGAACCTGAGGCTGAGGCTGAGGTCATTCTTAACGAGGTGGCGGTTGAGGAAGTGTCTACCAGCTCTGTAGCAGAGCTTCCTCTCGCGGAAGAGTCTGCTCCCACCACCATGGAAGACAACATCGTCGTCGACCAAACACCAACCGAAGCTTCCTCCTGCGCTCTGGAGGCAGTCTTCCCAGCCTCGCTTGCCTTTTGCGCCGCATCGGCTTAGCGACGGCCATTCATGCTTTCCTTTCTTTCCAATTTATCACGCATACACTCACGGCCTCAAGCATCCACATTCACCTACCATATCATGTTTCATGTTCATGACGTTATGTAGCGCATTTCGACGAAGATATCCCCCTCGTTTTACTGTTGTAACGGCTTTCTTAATCTTCTTTTCACGGCATTATTCAGGCATAGCGGGCATGGTGTTGAAACCCTGGATCTGGGAATTGCATGGTTGCAGACAGTTCTATACCAATGAAGATCTGATATCATTACAATGTTTGCTCTCGTTCATCTGTGTCATGACAGAAAAGTGTGCTTAGACTCCGAGACAAGTTTTGTGGGCGCTTCCCTGAGTATCTGTAACCATGATCAGTAGATGTGTACCATGGAGGTGAACAGAGTAAGCTGGAAGATAACTCGGTATTACGGATACTCTGGTAGTTGAGTAGACAGATCTTCATCATCATCAGATTTGTGTCCAACAGATTGTCCCATGCAACATCATTATACACAAACCCATTCCTCGTCTCTCCCGATCATACACTATGGCCGCACTCCAACAGCTCAATCCTCAGCGATGCCTTGCTTCCTCAGCTCCTCTCTCCTCTTGCTGCTCCTGCCCTTGGCTTCCTCAACCCACGACTCATACTCGCCTTCACCCGCGTCCAACTTCGCCCTCACAACGCCTTTCAGCAACTCTCCCACAAATCCTACGAAATTATGCCTCCTCAACGAGTTCTCCCACAGCCACTTGGCGCGCTTGTCCTCCTGCTCTTCGAGTTCGTCCTCGTCGCCGATTTCGCGTGCGCGGATACGCAGGTCGCGACAGCAAGCCATGAGGTTGAAGCGGATTTCTGTGGCGGGATAACGGGCAATGCGGCGTTGGAGGACAGGAATTATTTTGCTGGGGAATTCTGTAGGTGTGCAGGCGCCGTGGAGGATAGGGGCTGGTTGGAGGCCGTCAAGTTCGTAGAGTTTGCCGTTTATACTTGTGTAACTGTTTGTTCGTCCTATTAGCTCAACTCTTATAGCTGCCCAGGGTACCAAGGGTGGGCTTACGCGATGAAGTGGAAGACGTCGTCATCCTCGGTGGCCGTTCGCTGTGTTTCGTCGACAAAGGGTGAAGATCGCGCAAACGAGTTGTGGGTTTCGCGGATGAGGTCCGAGTTTGAGAGTGTTTCTCCACGTAGCTGTTCTCCTTATCAGCTACTTCATCTTGGTGCTTCGCTGACTTGACGCACCTCTGGTGGAAAGTCACCAGCGAATTCCTTGAACTCCTTCAGCTCCTTGCCGATTTCGACCTCCTCTTCTCGATTCAGCAAAAGCGAGACTATTGCCTGTGTACCGCATGCGTTTTGTATTGTTTGCGCGGGGAAGAAGAGGGTGTTTGCCGCCTCATGGTCGTAGGTGCCATCTTTCGGTACGTCGCTGGGTTTCTCGCCCGTGGGGTATTTGAACAGAAAGATCACGCCGTAAAGGGTACCGAGGGCTTGTAGGGCCGTAGCGTCGAGAGAGGTGAGTTCTTCGAACTCGACGCCCTTAACACCGAGCTTCTCGATGAGGTATGTAAACACACCCTAGGATAGTCAGCAAGCTATTCTCTCAAAGAACTTGTACACTCACAGCATCAGACTCGATAGTATTCCAGCCTCCCGACATAGTTGCGCGTAGAGGTAGAGCGGTGTGGTTTGCTATGAGTTGTCGCTGCGTTGAACCTACGCCATCGAAGGCGCCGCCGGAACAACTGCTCGGCCCGCGATTCGGAACGGTTCCGATGCCCCACCATGATGAGTGAACAAGGTCTTCCCATGTCTTGACATATCTTACCCCTCTAACTGGTAGCATTCAGATGCATCTTCTCGTATTACCAAGAAGTCTCGGCATACTCAGATCTGGCCGCGACTCTCTATCAACATGTCAACTTTTGAGCATCTATCACCATAGTCAATTATCCAAGGTTGCGACTGCCCAGGCAGTCAACTCACAGCTCATTCGTAGCATCTGAACATGACCTGCAATGCTACCTGTTCACTACTTCTCGCTGCAGCGCATTTATTGCAGCAAAGTCCTCTACGTCCTCTCGGTACGGCTAAGTTTCCAGTTCATCAGTCATTTCTTCAAAAGCACGTTCGTCTTGATCGCCTACTATGAGGTCACGCTGCCACCTCATTCTCTCTTGTAGGCGAAAATGTCCCTCTCAATCGACAAGCCCATATCTTTCACTACCTTTCTATTGGTAGATATTGCAATTAGTGTGCATCGTGGGTGGATCTATGGTTGACCCTGGTCTGTTCCCGAGCACGCAATGAAGTTCCAACTTCGCGCGATGGGCGTGGGTCACTCAAGCCATGACGATGTTGGAGTGTATACAAAACCAGAGTCTTCTTGGCCTTGTGAGTCTTGAGAACTCAAACTTCATCTGTAACCATGATCAAGAGTCAAGTTTTACTATTTCTGTCCTTGGGGCTAACTGCTGTTACGGGCCGTTCTGCTAAGCCCAACTTTATCTTCATCATTACTGATGATCAGGACTTGCATCTAAATTCTATCGACTACCAGCCTTCGGTACAGAAGCATTTTGCCCAAGAAGGTACCTGGTTCAAGAAGCACTTTTGTACTGTGGCATTGTGCTGTCCATCGCGGGTGTCCCTCTTAACAGGAAAAGCTGCCCATAACACAAATGTCACGGACGTCTCTGCTCCTTATGGTAAGTTAGACATAAGTGTACCGCTTTATGAACAAACTCTAACTACAAAAAGGGGGATATCCTAGGTTTATCGAGGAAGGGTTCAATGATCACTACCTTCCGGTATGGCTTCAAGAGGCGGGATACAACACCTATTACACTGGCAAGCTTATGAATGGTCATTCTATCACCACATATGATGCACCACGAGCCAGTGGTTGGAATGGATCCGACTGTAAGCTGTTCGAAATGGCAAGGGTATCTTCCCATTACTGACACAGCTAGTCTTGATTGATCCAGGAACATACGTCTTCTATAACTCCACTATGACTCGTAACCATGACCCCTACAAAAATCTACCAGGAGAGTATTCGACCGACCTAGTAGCCAATGCTGCAGTTGGTTTCTTGGAAGAAGCTATTGCCGCATCTGATCGACCGTTCTTCATCGGTGTAGCGCCTATAGCTCCTCATTCAGAGACAGTCACCAACCCACGGCCTGCCAAGTTCAACCCACCAGTTCCTGCAAAGAGACATGAGCATCTCTTTCAGAACGTCACGATACCTCGAACACCCAACTTCAATCCAGACAAAGTAAGTTACTTCCACCAGCTCATTTCATTCGTCATCTCACATTTACGTTCCAGCCAGGAACAGCATCCTACTTCAAGACCCTCCGCCAACTCAACCAATCCGAGATAGACTACAACGATGATTGGTACCGAAAGCGTCTACAATCTCTGCAATCGGTGGACGAGCTCATCGATTCCATCGTTGCACGTCTGGAGGCAACCCCAGAGGTTCTTGAAAATACTTACTTGATTTACACAACAGACAACGGCTTCCACATCTCTCAGCACCGCCTCCCGCCTGGAAAAAGCTGCGGCATTGAGGAAGATGTCAACATACCCTTCTTCATCCGCGGTCCTGGTATCGCAAAAGGCGCTGTCCAAACTATTCCTTCTAGCCACACTGATATCGTCCCTACGCTATTTCATCTAGCTGGTATACCTTTGCGAGAAGACTTCGACGGGGAACCTATTCCTGTCACTGAAGAGCTGCTTGCGCGGAACGAGAAAAGCGAACATATCAACATTGAATTCTGGGGTAATTACCTAGTTGAAGGAAATACCTTCTTCGGGCAGAGCTCTTTGTTGAACAATACGTATAAGACTGTAAGGGTGGTGGGAGAGGAGTACGACTTGGCGTATACTGTGTGGTGCACTAATGAACATGAACTATACGATATGACGGTATGTACCATCTTTCTGCTACCCTTTATCCTTCACGGCCAAATTGAGCAGTGACTAACGACATGCCAGAACGATCCTTATCAGCTCGAAAATCTTTACAACACGAACAGCACAGCCATAAACGGGTGGTCTATAAATAAGGTCACGTCGAGACTCAATGCTTTGTTGCTTACGCTCAAGCGTTGCAAGGGCCGTGTTTGTACGAGGCCCTGGGAGAAATTACATCCAGGAGGTGATGTGAAGAGCTTGGGCGATGCAATGGAGGGGAGGTACGATGTCTTTTATCTGGAGAAGCAGCATCAGGTCACTTTTGAAGAGTGTGCCTTAGGTCAGGTGTTGAGTTTTGAGGGGGCTCTAGAGCCGGTAATCTGGCAGGAGGAGTGGGATGCTTGGAGCTGGGCTACTTGAACAAGAGAGTCAGTGCTATAGTCTTGGGAGGCAGCTCTCCAAGTGCCTCACTTGCAAAGAAGGAAGGAAAGAAAGAAAGAAAATGAAGCTCCCCCTGAGAAACGAAAGACAGGAAGCATTTGCGTATCATCGGCGATGCCGAGAAATGGCCTGTGTGATGTCAATCATCAGTTTCTCCATAGAGTCAAAAGAAGTATAGCACATATCGCCAGACTTGCTCCACATTCCGACATCATCGCCCAACCCAATCTATATCGGTTCGTCTATGTAGCGGTATCAGAGTACCCGAGTGAACTTATTTCGATAGAAACATCGGAGATACATCCACTGCATGTACATGACACGCCACAATACCGTCACCATCATCCCACGCTCCCCCAATGAACACTCCAGGATCCCCAACCGCACCAGCCTCGTATCTCGGGATAAAAAAACGCCCATGCCCACCTGTACACACTACTGTACTTCAGCCTCGTATACACGGCACGTCCCATTAGCGTGACTGCCACGACGGTAAACGAGTGCGGTGCGAGTAGTAAGGGCGTCGGTTGGAACTACCGCATCACCAGCCACGACGGTCTTCGTTCGCTCTCTTTCTCGGTCTTACATCCACGCATGCATCCACGCAATCCACATTTTCCCACTATTTCCAATGCTTATCTTTGTTGGATGTTCGATGTACGAACGGATCTTAGCTTTCACGTTCTGCATGAGCGAAAAAAAATCTCTGGGACGATCTTTCAGACTATGTTTCACATCTAGGAAGCCACGCGTTGCAGAGGATCGTAACTTCGTGCCTTCGCTCCTTCGCTCATTTGTCGATCTTGGTCATGATAGGGGCCAGTGTTGTGCTGATGTTGCTGATCACCTTGCAACAGTGACATTTGACGGTTAATAGTAGCAGTTACATGGCAGTAGACCGGTTGTCGGGTGAATTGTCGCCGCGCCGAATTGGTCTTAGGATGGCGTGGGTTGGAATGAAATGGGGGTTTGGAAGGTGGGGCTTAGCTTCCAACCTAGAGTGTGATCGGAGGTGTCGGAGGAAAGGATGGTAAAGGAGAGTTGTGATAGTGTGACGATGATGTGGTGAGATGTCAAGTCAGAACTAAGTTAGTTCAGGCAGAGGCCGGCGAGTTGAACATAGGAGTATTCTCCGAGTGGTTGGTGTTGAGATCTCCGTTAGTTGGTCGGTTCGCCCAGGTTTGGCTTCGCCCATCTTCAGAGCCGGCGCCAGAACGTGCGAAGCGTGTGCGCCAGAAGGGCTCCAGAACCATCGGATCAAGCTTCACCGACTAAAAACAAATATGTCGCCGCCACGAGCGAGCGCATTAAGTCGCTGATGAGTCCGTGCCAAATGGCACTTGTTCAGCCACCCCTTATGTGTGGATCATGTCGTTGGCCTTTCGGATCTTTCTCCAGCATTCGGCATCATGACGCCTAGGTGAACCGTCTCTCTCGGCTCGACATGTCCATTCTACGGCACTTCCGCCATGGCCGCACGCGTCGGATCTCGCCCCAATGTGCGCTTGTTACCGGAAATAGAAATTATCAATGACCTGTTTAGTGTTAGCGGAAATCTGTTCCGGACGTCAGAGATCGCTTTCTTTGCGCAGGCATTCGCGTGCTGTTCGGCCGACATGATTTTGGTAGATGATCTTCGTCGGATGGCGGTCAAGTGAGTTAGTGCCGTGCCGGTTCGTGAGCTTTGCTCTTTACAGTGGAAGGACTCGAGTCATTTGCTACTGGCTTTGCGATTGCCAGATCAGCTTTCTCTCATGGTCAATGGAGGAACCGCATTGGCGGGAAGAATCATGCGATGTTTACGTTTTGTTGGCAGATGAGTGAACAGTCTAGCATTTTACTGTGGGCTCGAGACGAGACGAGGTCTCGGCATTATGACACCGCAACTCCCTCCGGAGGCCGTGGACCACGGCACCAAATAGATAGCCTGTGCACGCGACTGCCAGTCGAAAAAACGTGTAGGGCGCGATGGAGACAGCGGAGCCCAAAAAGATCCAAGGGAGCGGAGCCGTTTGCACCTCAGGAACGGCGGAAATTTGTTGTGGGTCATTCTTTTCCCATTGCACGTTTCTTGGAAGTGTGGTTCTACTCGCCTCCCCTGGTCTTTCGTGCCTTCGCTAGTGAAACCAGGGACGCGGCTAAGGCCTGCCGGGCTCCCTAGATGCATCTGCCATCTGGGATGTCAAGCACCAAAGCTTTTGCGAAGTCCAGTAGCACGTGAGTCGCACAGCGATGCTTTCGGGCAGACCATGGATCAGGCTTGGACATCCAAGTACCGAGATGCCGAGGAGATGGTCTTGACAGTTTCGACTATGAAGGCTCTGGTGTGAGCTATTAGCTAAGACGTGACACACTGCTGGAACTGTCGGTGAGCCACATTGGGAGTCGAAAGCCGAAGGCAACATGTTGACAAGCAAGTGTTGCGATGCAAGTAATGCGACAGAAGCAGACAAGCGGAGGACATGCCAGAAGGCCACATTGATTCGTTTGAACCGCTTGCACCTTCCTCATTACGTCCGTCGCTTGCATGGATCCGGATCCTGTGGCTGCAATCCTTCGTTCACATTCGACCTGAAGGGCCATCTGATTACAATCGCAACTAAAAGAACCTGCATGGTAGGTAGCCTCGGGATCTCGAGATCAGCCTTAAATCGCCAACGTTGACCGGTTCTCGCTATTGGTAGGCTGCCAAGCCGGGGTATTCTGTGGCGGTGCAAAGTCAGTGACCTCTCGCAATCGAACACCAAAGAAGAATGGCTCAGCTGTCGCTGCTTTGACCAGTGTGATGCGCGTACGCGTGGCTGGATTGGCCAGCAAAACCTTAACCCGCTACCCGCGAAAAGCGATCCAGCGGACTGGAATGACATCAAGCTCGTTCCTCCCTGTAGGTCATACCTTAGCGCACGTTGTGTCTCGATCCCAAACCCTTTCCGTCCGGGTTACCCAGCCCAGAAAAGTGCGCATTTTGACCTGGCAGCAACGGAGGAACTCGAGTGCTGCAACGGTAATCCATCGTCGGCAATATGCTTGTACGTAAACCCGTGCTGCCGGGTTGGTAATGGGAAGCGATGGTGGGGTAGCGACTTGTGATTGGTTGAACAAAGCTAAAATTGGTAGCTGACCTGTCCATCCTTCAAGCGAGCATGCAGGGCAGACCCTGGCCATCACATGGAGGAACTAGGACTAGGGCTGAGAAACTAGGACGATACTGGATAACCTTAATTCTTCTGTGCATGCTATCTGCTGGTGCCTAAGTATCCTTGCGCTGTAGTCGGGGAAGTGCGGAGTCCTCTCAATCAGGAAACCCTCTCTCAGAAAGTAGTACTCGTCGCCGTAGCTCCCCGCCTAATGCAGTTTCTTTCCTTGTCTCATTGCCGATGTTCATGTGGCGTCTGTGAAAGCCTGACGAGCCTTCTCCACGCACGCCGGGCACCAGTCCCGCAGCTCGATGTGCCGTTTCCTACATTGTACCCAACTCCGGTCCAACTACGGCTGACACAACAGGGGAGCATGTGCCTGTTGCATCGTAGTGCGAAACATGTCCACTTGCTGTTCCGTCCACCTTGCGTCTCTCCGGATATTGCGCCGAAGCGCCGGAGCAACCAGTCCATGAACGGCTTACGGCGGAAGCCACAACACCTTGCCAGTGGTGGCATGTCATAGGTCCGACTCTGGCTGGTGATGGGCAGAGATCAATCGATCGGAAATTGTTCATCTCACGCAACGGTGGAGACGACGAGGACGGGCCGGGCGGATGTGATAATTCGTTGCGTCGGCATGGTTCCTTGAATTTCCGTCGAGACGATGCTCTCTCAGGCGTGACTGTACTGGCTCGGTACGTACCCCGCAGTGGTCGCCTGGCCTTGAGCGTTTCCAGCATCAGGCATAGGACTATGATGATGAGGTTGAGAAGCGACAATCTGCATCGGACTAGTCATTTGGTTCCTGGGGGATCGTTCAGCGCGCGCTCGTTCACGTCCAGATAGGTGTAGCCACGAACCCGCTGGGATAACCAGATTGCATTCCAAATGCGAATGCATGTTCTTGTGGGGCCGAATAAGGCGGTAGCAGTGCTGCAGGCGACCCCAGCGGAGACGCGTAGCTACTCGAGGATGCATAGCTGCTAGCTGTGCCGTACGCGTCGACAGTACCAGATCGGGGGACTTCAAGGTACGGTGACGTTGGTGCAGAAGTCATGCCAGAGGGAAGGAATGTAAGTGGTGAAGGAGCAAAGGCAGGGGAGAGGCTTTGGCCGTAGCTGTACTGCGCGATATGGTTCTCCAGATCCAGATTGATGCTCTCCAGTGCGTATGCAGATTGCTGCTGCATCGGAGAGATGGACGACATTTGCTGCCGTGACCATTCCCGCCTAGTCTTGTACGAAGAAACCATATCAATTGGGAACTGCACTAGATACGACATGGTCTGCAGCCGTGAATCGTATCGTGGGTCTTGGAAACCTTGAACCAGATTGTTGATCTCTTCCAATGGACGAAGGGAAAGATCCGCGACAAAGACTGACGCAACATCCGGGAACATCGGCTCCAAGGCTAGTGCGGTAGCGTAAAAGTGCGCGAGAACTACCAGGACATTGACGTCCCCCCGTTTGGCCGCGAGAAGTGAAATGGGAACCCAGAATAGCCACTTCCGTAATGCGTACAGCTGGTTGAATTGTTCCTCGGGGCTTTGCGGCTGGCTGGAAGATCTCAGGCGGTCGAGATAGCCCTTTAGCTGATCGACCCATTTCGATTCCTGTTCGTTACGGACGAGGTAGGGCTGCAATCGTTGCAAGGAGGCGTGAATATCGACCAGGGCGTTCATGTGCTCTCTTCGTGCTTCAGGAGATATTGGAGTACTGATGGGGTTCATGAAATGTCGGTTTGGCATAGGAGTGTGCTCGGCAATGTAGTCAGCGAATAGAGACTCATGCCTCCAGGGCTGCATAGATTGGATGACGGTCTTCGTGCCTGTGACCAGAGAAGCCCAGCCTCGCCTATATGACTACGTTAGCTTTGGTTGTTCTAATTTGCGCAGCTCTTCCTTACCAGTCTGTCGCCTGCCAGGCAAGCAGGAGAGACGCCGCAAGCACTGCGTCCGAATTGTGCTTAGTAAAGTTGGTGATGCCGTCGTGCAATCCCTTGAGAGCAAGGCTTGCGTGATGGAATGCAAGGTTTCGGGTTTCGGTAGACTGAGAGATCCACGCCAAATGCGAGGCAGAGAATGCGAGGATGCTGTGCATAACGAATGGATGGGTCGCGGCTATGCTCAAGAATCTACACATGTTAGTGGTTCTTCTGGACATTGTCGCTTAGGGTGTTTGGTGCGTACTTGGGCATCATGTCGGTCCAAAGAGTAGATTTCGATGTCCTATTCCTGAACATTTCATTCGAGATAGAAGAAAGATGGTGTACCAGACGGAGATCAACCGTCGTTAAGGCGCGCCATTGCGGTTGTGGGTACACTCGAAGCTCGGGGAAAGGAAACTCTCCCGTCTGTCTCCAGAGTTCGATGGTGGCCTCGATCTCAGGCGTCCAGAGCAGATTGGGCTGCTGGGGAGACTGGGGAGATTCTGGCATCATGGCAGTTGGACTGTCCATGTAGTCGCAGCGAACCTGGTGCTTGGTGCAGTTGCGGCTGATACAAAGTTAGCATGTGGAGTGCAAGTGAAGACTTGTTGGTGCTTACCATTGCGGGAATGTTTCATCACAGCGAATATGCCGCCTTTTGCACGTTTTGCAACCCTTTCGGGACTTGGTATGGCTGCGCCTTGAAGGGCCTCCACCGGGTCCAGCCATTTTTCAAGAGGATAGGTGAAGTAATTTAGCGAAAGTGGGAAGTGAACCGTACGGCGTGGTCGTCGTCGCAATCGTCAGGGTACAGGTGGATTCGTAGACAGCGTTCTCTCGTTGTGTGCTATGCTAGACGGACAGGAAGGTAGGATAGGCGAGGGGCTGTGTATATGCAGGCGGTAGATCTGGCGGGCGGTTGATAAAGCGAGGGTAATGGGGTCGAAACCGGTGACTAAATTGGACAGGGTGTTGATTTGGAGGCTGGCGATGGGCGTTATGGTGATATATAGTGCAGAGTGCAGATGGGAAGTGCTTAGAGAGCTCTAGGGCTGGAGAGATATTGACGCAAGGCCAGCAATACCTCCGGCGGACACGCTACGAGGGTACGACAGGACGAGGTGACAGCGGAAGTGGTCAAGCTCGTCTGCAACATGCCCCCTGCACAGTGACCATGCAGGATGAGGACAAGGCTACGAGACTAGAGGCTCGCCAGGCTGAAGAAGGGACTTGGGTGGTATGCGAGCAAAAGCGCAGGGTGACTTGTGCTCGGTCCCAAAGACGACAAACGTCAAGAAACGGGGCCAAGTAGGGTTAGCCCAAAGTAGCGTCCACACAAATAGCAGTGACGCCACGAGCGGCGGAAGAGGGACTTGGGTGGCAGCCCGCGAGACGGGAGAGGCTAGCAGGGAGGTCAGAGAAGCTTGCGGGAGCTACAGTCGATGGAGTGACTGATTGCCAGATGGCACCGGCTGGCTCATGCTCGTATGACATAGCCCCGGTGTAACTCCTGTGGGGATTAAGCTTCCAGCGAGCCATGAACCCTCGCCTTTCAAGGGCGCTTTCTGGCATGCATCGATCCTGTGCTGTGAAAGAAGGTCAGGCGTGTTTGGATGAATGAAGACGCCCCCCTGCCTGGCGAGGATTGACCCCAGGCCTAGGGTGCTGTGTGAAGGTGCTAGTTCGCCGACGGCCATGGATCAAATGCAGAAGAGGGTGGCCTTCTGGTCAAAGCCCCTGTCAATCCGCTTGAGACGGAGACGTTTGAGCGTGCAGGTGCATGAGCTGCTCAAGCTGGAGCTCGGGCTCAGGGCGCAAGAGGCGTGAAAAACGGCCATTCAGGTCCGACGACCGAGGAAACGCCAACACCTTCGCGGGCCGTGCGTGGAGAACGATCGACCAGTAGCACATGGATAGCTCGTTGGCCATGCTGTAACGGGTAGTTCGAAGCCGCATGAATAATAGTGGGTGAAGGAAGGCACCATGCCATGGTCGCCGGGTCAGCTTCGGGGCGCGCGCTGCTAAATTTTTTCGCAGACAGCTCCAGATGTCAGAGTGAGCGCCCACCATGACGAGCCACCCATGGCCGTCGAATTGAATGCGAGTGCGAGTGCAAGCAGAGGGTTCCGCTGCGCAATTCGCATTGATGAGGTCGCCATGCGCGAATCATACTGAAGTTGCTGATGCAACGATACCAGAGATCGCTAAACACTGCGGAAGCCGGGGCCTTCAATATCTCGAGGTCAAAAATAGCCCTCCGTGCGTCACTCGTCACCAGACCGCAGACAAAAAGGGTCTACACTTTCCATCGCGCTGACCATGGTGCCCGCGTTGGCTTCACTTTCTATCGATACTACGCTGGCCCATCCATCATACCGCTACTTTCGCATTGAGTTGCGCCGAGTAGTGGCGGACCTCGCTCTATTCTTGTATTTCCGCTATCGACGGAAGAGCCGCCAGGCGATGATTAAGCATCGCATGGCCTCCGTTCCCACGAGTCGACGTCCTCGCCTACGCACAACACCATCGCAATACTGGGTAAAGCCAAATCTCCCCCGCGTCGTCTGGCAATATCTGATGCAGCGGAGAATGCTTGTTTGCGGGAACCACCAGCCTGTGCAGTAATTACGCGACCTTGCTTGTGGACGCCTGATCACGGCATGCTGCGTGGCATCAATCGCAGCTGCTGTAACAATGTCTCTCAAACTTCGTCACCGACATGCTCAGTACAGGACTGGGAACTATGACGTTCTGCCCACGTTCGTTGCCGTGGTGGAGCAGAAAGTAGCTGCCACGAGATACGAGTTCTAAGAAAGGAACCAGTGGTAACACTGCTGCACCAATCACCAACTCGTCTGCGACCACCGAGGCTAAAACTTTGCTAAATGACATGGCGGACTGTTCCAAAGCAGGTTCATGCCACAAAATGTGTATTCGCAGGCTAGTCTGAGTAAAGCCACATGACTACGTCGAGCTGGTGTTTGGTTGGCATAGATCGAGAGGAGCTATTCTTAGGATTAAGGTCTTTTTACCCTGGGAACTTTGCAGCCGACACGCATCGAGGGCTACCCATGCAGCCATGTTTTCTCTGGGGTTCTGCGACTAGGGTTAACAAGACACCTCTCCACTCGCATCTCTTCATCGTGCTTTCGGTCTTTTCCGACGACTATCGGTCTTTTGAGCGTACACTAAGACAGTTGCGCGCTAACAAATCCATTGACCACAACAGAACATACAAATGTTCTCTATGCATATTTTTATGAAGTCTGAAGAGGCTTCATCTTGCGACACCATACAGTCAGTCACACGATAGCAATACACATCAGCCGAAATGCATGTTTAACAATGCGATTTTCAGCGCGCAATACACCTACTCCCGCTATCTGCAAGCCACACTTTCTGTCTGCACCACCTTGCAAAGCATTCTTCTCCACCCGTCGGCAAAGAGCTATAAAAAGCGTCGCACCCTGCCCTATCATTGGCGCGGAAGCGACTCTATCGGCAAGTGTGGCAGGCGACACAAGGAAATACACATACTCTCCGCTCATCACGGGCCGTTACGTGCACTGTGTGAATTGCTCCGACCATTGGGGTCTTTCTCCACTCCTGGCCGAACGCACATCACAAAACATCATCTACAGTACATACACCATAGTGATGATCGTATATCCCAACCTTAATCCTTCATATTGCCAATATATTGTCGCACAAAAGCGACTATGCAGGCTACCTAAACTATACAATTATCAATCACCCTAATAAGTTTAAAGCATTTGCAAGTCAATACTACATGTATAGCCACTGACGTATCATGACAACACTTATGTTTCATCGCATCGTGCCAACATTGTGTGCAATTCGACCCGTAACATGAAACGTTCGGAGCGGCCGTAATATTGCGAATCTGGCAAATAATCGACTTCGGACGGACATCCTTCGATAAATAGATTGATCCCCACACGATCGACGCTGGGTATACTGAGTCGTAAAGCATGGGAAAATTTGTCAATTCTCCATGAGCTCATCACCTCGGTCGGAGCTGAATGTTCGGCTTTGTTTCAGGTCACGGCAACGTTACATGCTGCCGGTATCCCGTTCGTTGGTGACATTGGTTTCATCGGCAGTACCGAGCGCTTGGAGCGGATACGGGATGTACTGGGTAGGGATGGGTTGGGACGGTTATGTCATGATCACTGCCAGAAGCAGGATTTCCTCGAGGGATGTGGCTCGCCCCAAGTTTCCGAAGGAAAGTACCTTGTTGGCTTTTTGCACTCATCAGCCTAGAGACCAAACCTGCTTCTTCCATATCCTTATATTGATACTGAAGAGCATGTATTCATCGACGCATTGTAACAGTGTTCTTCGGAATTATCGACGGCTGGTCTCAACCATCGGTCAGTCCACTCACCGAGTGAGAGACAGTAACGACAAGATGATTCCGTCCTTTTACTCAAGATCTCTTCCATCAGAACGAGCATGAGCGATACGATATGGATGCATCTTGTTGCGATACTACGCTTAATCCTGCTAGCTCGCTGTGTATACTCAGATGAGCGCAGATGCTTGTGCAATACCTCAGCTCATATATTATGATATCCCTGAGCCTTGAAGAAGAACCTCTCGAAACGAGACCTCGAGAACGTGAGGATTTCTAAGAACAGAGAACCGGACTCACAAGCAAGAAGAAAAAAGCCTATTTAACAGAGTGAACACCTTGTCTGACTCTGTTCCTTCAATCGACGTACATGGCACGAGAATGCATATCTGTGCTGTTCCAATATCCAGGAACAATACTGAATCGACACTTCCTACAAAACGCGCATACATGAAGGTTGGTATAAATGACAACCGAGAGGCAATCATTCAGACGCACCTAAAATAAGGTGCCAAAGGCATCAAGTATTTGTTCAATAGAACCTTACCAACATTGGTAAGTTTAACTCCAATTATTACCGCTGTGGATTGAAGAAAGTCCACGGGGGCATTTTCATGATGAGGTGGAGGACTGAATTGAAGTAATATTGAAGGGAGAACCAGGCCTAAGATTATAGTTGGTAATACTCATCATTGTCAGGGACGTGGCCGTGAGGTGTACAGTAGCAGTCGCGAGGAAATGGTAACTGAGGGATATTTGTTGGCGCGTCGATGGCGTATCCCGCTGCCTCAATCTTAATCTTCGTGGTATCGGGCTTGCTTAGTCTCTTGTTGAGCCAATACTAGGCAGTCAGAAACATAGCACGAGTATACTTGACGCAAGAACAAACGCTGGAATGCTATTCATCGTACCTGCTCCATGGATGGGGAGTGTAGGAGGAATGGAAACTGAAACTAAACTAAGCTACGCTACCTACTATACTATGGATTGATTGACAAAAAAACGCCTTTGCAATGTTCATACGTATCATCGTCTCTTACTCGTGGTGAAATTCAAAGCTGCGCTCGCTGGAGAAAAACACATGTTCTATATATAAATGCCGCCCCCTATTGCCGAAAATGCTAGCACTATTCCATATCCTCCTCATATCAGGGTCACACACATCCTCGCTAAGTGATGGGAATGTGAGCGCGCCTGTTGGTATTTCCATCTCTTCCTCTAACCAGACATATCCTTATTCAACGCCCGCAGTAGCCACACACGTAATCATGATTGGAGTTTGATACTTTTTCGTTCCTTTAAACGGAGTACAAATCGCGGAAGCGCGCTTGTTGTTCGGCAGGGAGACCTCCGAGGAAGGCGTCGAAATCGCCGATCATGCCCTTGTATGTTTGAATGACCTTTTTTCGAAGTGTTAGCTGGATGCGCGTGATGGTATCAAGCATGGGCATAGTCTTACCTTTTGGAAAGTCTCATAGACCTGTACTCCGGCAGTAGGACCCCTTACAACATTTCGATCGGCCATCGACATGTCGTTGAAGAACTCAAGAAGTGATTGCTCCATAGCGCCAGGGTTGGCCAACACAATTAACATGAAGCCAGTGAGGGCATGGCATTTCTCGTCCGTCCATTGTACTTTCCTGATAGCACGGAGGAAAGGAGGAGCGATTTGAGCAAGATGTGGAGCGAGTAAGGGCGCACATCCAAGACCTAGGCGACCCAAGGCGATGGCTGCGTTCTCGTTCAGAGACTCCGGAACCCGCTCGTCAAATAGGATGCTACCCAGCTTTTGTAGCAGTTCCCCGACGTATGGTTGCATGCCTTCTCCCTCGCACATGGCAATCTCGCCAACGGACCAGCAGGCATTGTTAATGACTGAGTATCCAGTATCCAGGCCAGAGGAATCTATCTGGGAAACTTCCAGCTGTGTAATAAGAGTCTTGATGATGGGTTGTAGATGAGGCTTGAGTTGTTGAAAGACGTAAATGGCGCAGTCTCCAAGGAGCGCATAGGCAGATTGCCGCACGTCATTGTTCTGATCCCTCATGCAGATGACTAGTAGCTCGAAGAAGTTAGATGCTTGTGAAACCAGTGTGGCGCTGTCCTGGGAGCTCAGAGCTTGGATGATTGCGCTGAGCAAGTCCAAGCTTGTCACCAAGAAGTCTTTGTCTGGAGGCTCGAAACCGTTAATCTCAGCTGCCATGACGCCTTCTTCGAGATTGCGGTGAATGATCTTCATGCATCTAGCAAAGATTCCAGCTGCATATGGCGCGAATGTGTGTCCGAGAGCTGTGGCCACATATGAGAGACATTCCAGTAATGGGAACATTTCTCTTGACTGGTCGGACACCTTGTTCCATCGTTGAAGAAGTGCAGGCATGAGTGTTTGGACGAGTTTGTCTTCTGATAGCTTAGGTCCCACGTGCTCAGCGAGCGTCTGAACACAGTCATAGAGGATGAACATGTTACGGTCCTTGTACATGGAAAAGCACTGCACGAATTGCTGAACGATGACGCCACAGTAATCTTCGAGCTCAGTGTTGGCCTTTTCTTCGAGATTTGCAAAGGCCGATGCCGCAGCTTCCTGAACGCGTTTGTTTCTGTCGAGCATCTTCATCAAGATGCCTTCCATGACTGGCTCGAAGAATTGTTTCTTGCCAGCAGCGTCGAGATGTGCCGCCCATCCCGAGTAACGTCCAAGTGTCCAACAGGTGATTTGGCGAACGACAGGCTTTGGGTCATTCAGTAGAGTTATGAGGAAAGGAGTGAGCATAGGAAGGTGCGGCTCAACGACCGACATGCAGCCATCCGCAATTGCGCCAAGAGCCAGAACCGCAGACTCCCGGTTGGGCCACTCTGCATGGTTGAGGTTATCTGTCAAGTATGGAAGGGTCGCCTGGAACACAGCTTCGTGGAAGACTGATGCGAGGACATCAAGGGCTGCAGCGGAGCACTTTCGCAAATTCCACTGCTCTTCGGGATCACCAAATTCATCGTCGTCGTCGAAATCGTCAATCTCGCCCTCACTCAAATCGTCATCATCTGCTGAGGCTCCGGGTGTTCCATTGGAGACTGGGACTGTCTCGCCGTTCGCGTTAGTGGTAAGTCTTGCGGCCTTGTTTGATGCGAAAGTGGGCTTGATATCTTGTTCCCTGTCGTCGACTTCATAATCTTCCTCTTCACCCTCCAGACGCAGAATCTCGTCCTCGCTGTACACCATGCTCGATAACAGAACAGGTATTATCTTAGCCAGATATGGGCCGAGGTGGTCCCGCATGTTCTCGTCTTCGCTGGCGCACAGCCAGAATTCTGCTGCATCCAGAGCCAAATCCGCGTTGTTCTCCGTGCGTTGCTGTGCCACCATAAAATCGACCAAACCGCTCATATGTGGTATGATCATCTGAGGGGCAATATCGGCGATGTGGACAAAGGTGCGGCAGACGTGTTTCCGCACGTCTTCACTGGGGTCGGCGGCCAATTTGAAAAGTTGATTTAGTAGCGTGTCGATGTTCGCGACAACAGCCTGAGGCTTCTCTGGGACGAATACGTTGATAGCGGCCAATGCGTCGGCGCGTACCCGAGGCTGGGGACTTGTGGTGAGCTCGAGTAGCTTCGGGAATATGAAGTTGAGGGGCTTTTGTCCCTGGTATTCGCGATCCAACGCCTTCCTGTTATCCTCACAGATCTTCAGCAGAGCACCCATGGCGCCTTCTTGTGCCTGTGTCGAGGAATTGCCGTCCGCGTTGCTAACCATACCGACCAGCTCTGACAGAATCTGAGGCCATCCCATGATGGTGCCCTGTCGCACAATCTCCGTTATGACATTTCCGGCATAGCCCCGTATTTGTGAGGTAGAATCCGACAGTCCCATAAGTATCACGGATCGTATGTAGTCCTTGGTCGAGTCGGGCATCGATTTGTACGTGGTCTTTACGTCGTTCTTGAGCATAACGGCAGCCGCAGCTCGCGTCTGGAAGTACTGGGCGGCGTCCATGTTTACGACCGGCGGGGGCTGGCTGCTGGAGAAGATGTATGCGAGGTACTTGTCGATATCGGGTGAAGTTTGGGCGGACTTGAGCATCTATGCAGTCGTCGCGGTCAGCACAATATGGCGATAGGGTGTGTAGCAAGAGCAAACTAACCTCGCCGGCATTCTTTCGCGCATTCGGATCATGGCCACTGAGTGAGTCCCTCAGACACTGCGCCAGCTGCCGCAGGGGCTCTTCTTGGGGTTGCCACGCCATATTGGAGTGTGGTTTGCTTCGCAGTGCGGGGAAGGTGTAAAGGGGAGTTGACTAGCAACCCTAGAAATGGGTATGAAGGGAAAATCAGGGCTGCGCTGCGGAGGTAAGGCAGGCAGAAAAAAGAGTAGACCCTGGCGACTTAAGCTCGTTCTGCTGGTACGCTTCATGGTTAGCTCTGCTGGGGAAAGCCATGGACGAATTAACAATGAGGGGCAGCGCTCACCAGCCTTTCGCGTGCGAAGCGGATAACAGGGTGGGTTACAAGGCGACGAACATGTTTTTGATCCGTCCTAGGAATAAATTCTTGCGCTGCAATATTTTGCGTGTGGTGTAGTTTGCTCGTAATTGACGCGGGGGCCGGGTCGTTGCAGTGGGTTCTGCTTGCGACCCAATTATGCGCGGCGGGCGGTGAGCAGCTAGGAAGAAGTTGCTGCCGTGCGACTGAGTCGAGGATAGAAGCGCAGTCAGCCTTTGTTAAGGCGAAGACGAGGGCGGTATAGAGTCGGCCAAGTCTAGGTATTTGCGAGTGCGCGTCTGCTGGGGCGACCTGCCTGTTTGCGACGTCCCCAGCCCGGTTGGCTCGCTAGAAAAGGGCGACAAGGTGACTGCAAGACTTGTGCAATAGATCGCATGTTCCAGCTCTTCCCCCCCCACGAACAAACAAAGTCGCCATCATCATGGCGCCTCGTCGATCATACGGTGCATATATGGTCGAGACAGCCTGGGAGTTCTAGATAGCACCTGTCATCAGCCGCCTGTTGCACAACTCGGTGCTTCTCGCACACGTCGTGCTGCAGCACCTGCATCGTGCTCCTACTTGAGATGACGCCGTCCGGTATCGCTTCATTCGAGAAATGACGTCTGGGCAACTCCTTTATAAGTCATGTGAGATGTTTCGAGTAAACACGTGTATCGCAGCTACTCTTTCCTGTTTGTCTCACACACTTCTCCTCCACCGCTTCCATGTATGGAAACCCACCCCGGTGAAGAGCTACATCGAGAAAGACCTCGTGGAGGCAGTCCTAACACGAAGAATGAGTTTTGTCGAGAGTATCAGCGCCCAGCCAGTTCGATCAAACACGCAACACATGGGACATCTGCAGGATGCACTCCTACTTGCCAAGGGGCTTCAATCACGGTGGATCTCCCGAAACAGTGTCGAATAGCGAGTGACTTGTCATAGCCAGATGGCAAAGATAACGGACGTCATGTTGTGATGCAGTTCGACCCATTATCAAAGAGACACGGTGTTGACAGTAAAGAAGATTGGTCGTTCATCGGGCTGCTTGCGTAATCCGCGTGTAACATGACATTAACACATGAGGCTCTCATGCCGTGATGGTTCCACAGTTGGACCTGCTTCCGACGCTTCTCGCAGTCCAAATCCTTCCGGGCTCTACTAAGCACATGTATGGCCTGATACCCGCCGTCTTAGACTGCATGGTACTATGGAAACGTCGATATCAGGTTACACTTACTACCTTGTGTACCATTGTTCACTTGCCATCAGCATCGTGTGATACCAATGAAAAGATTATGGAATAAATTTTGCAGCCGGTGGAAACATCCTCATTGAATCCCTCTCGCAGGAAAACGATGATTCCTACAGAGAAACTGAGGGTACTAGCAGCCTCTGGTTAGTGCAGTACTGATCCTCTTGCCAATGCAAGACGATGGGCTCTTTGCAACACAAACAAATCGCACGGTACATGTCATTCTTCAATCCTGAAGCTGAAAGTATACAGCAGTCATAGTACTAGCAAGGATTGCAAGAAGAAAATTCCCGACTCCAAAGCCTTGCTCTTGTGTTTTCGCAAACCCCACGATCATTCCGGAGACAACAAAAGCGACAGCTACTCCGATAGCTAGTAGAAGACCAAGTACAGCGTGATTTGGACCTTCAATGATGTGTACTCCCCATCCGAACGCAAGGTCTTCGTTCGCAGGCGCATTACCCTTCGCCTGCTGGGCCTCGGCGATCAAATCCCTATCGAGCTTCTTGGGTAGACGTTGGAGCCAGATATTTTCCATATGCTCGCCCCATATGTTCCATCTCGCTCGATGCAGATAGTGAAGAAAGACGTTGACCGGCATCCTGATTCGAGGGCAAAGGTAGTGGTAGCGCTTTTCGTCCAGTTCCTCTTGTGGTGGGAACTCATCGGGCTTCTTGTGGATACCAGCTCCGTACTGGTTGCGCTGACTGACGGAGAACTACAAGAGCTTCAGTATGAATGTCCTACATCAGGGAAATGTGTGAGCTCTTACCATAACAAAGTTCACGTCACTAGGCCGCAGGAAAAGTCGCCGCAGACCGATACCGCGACTGATATTGTATTTGTCCCATATCATCTCAAATAGCTCGTTGTCCGAACTGATACGTGAAATATCGACCTCATGATGATCGATAGCATGGTTTCCCGTACTCACGCAAACTTCAAAATACTTGAACGGTGAGGTGATCTCCACTACATAGTCTGATCCGGAAGCCGTAGAACTCACGATATTCTGGGCGTTGCCAGCACGTGGTGTATTAGCGAGGCCTGAAGGTGGACCAGCTGAAGATGTTTGTGTCGACGGCGCGGATCCAGTAGCTCCAGAGCCGGAAACTCCGGTCGCCTGCGTTGTCGATATACCACTCGTAGGTACATGTCGAACGAGGGGGTCTCGCATACAGGACAACTGCTGTTTAAGTTGATCAAAGGCCTCGATGTCTTCGACAGGAAAATCACCCCAGAGGATAGTGTTGCACGACTTGGATGATCAGCAAGGGCGATAAGTCAAGAAGGAAGAGTACGAGAGCTTACACAACGCCAACGCATTCTCCTATAACCCCGAGGAACGTGAGGAACGAATAGTTCCACAATATCGTAAAGGTAAAAAGATGTACCCCAGAAGTTCGAGAGACTCGAAACTAAATCCCTAAAACTGCCGCCACGTTGGCGAGATCGAGTTCTTCGTTCCTGTTCTTGTGCCGCATCCTGCTGCTGGTAGATCTCAATTACTGTAGGAGGCGCTTCGTTTGTTGAGTCAGCTTGCTCTTGGTCCTCGATAGAAACTGTCGTCTCTCTCTGTATTTCTTCAGCCACCACCACGTTATCGATTGGTTTTGGTGTGTCCGTAATCGATTCGACTACATTCTTTTGATCAACCCCATCGATCTTCAACCATGCCTGCATCGCCAGTACAAGTTCTCGGAAGGCCTCAGAGTTGATCAGGAATTCCTGTACTTTTTCAATATGAGGGAATGGTAGGTCATCGTTGAGCTCTTCATCAGACGACTCATCGCGATCTGCTCCCAAAATTGGTTGATTCCGTTCTTCAACAATAATGTCGCCCCGAATAGTTGAGAGCCAGGTCTCCAAATCCTGCTTCTTTACTTCACCGTCTGATGGGTGGGGCAGTTCGGCGGATCCGGTTATGCTCCAAATGATCTCATCGGCTATGCGCCCTGCCAGTTCACGTACAAACTTAGCAGCCTGAATTGCTAGACTGCTATCGGAAGCTTCTTTCAATAGATCCCGACCGTAGTCCCTCAAAAAGCCTCTGATATGCAAACGTGCCTTCCTTCTGTCAACACTAGAGATGGCTAGGGTGTATGTCGCCTTCAACTCTTCTTCGTTCAAAAGTGCTCGTGAGACCTCTCGGATTCCAATGGTTTGAACTGGGTTTAGACTGGCATTTGATGTAGAAGAGACAGAAGATGCGCTTTCTGAGAAAACGCTGTCGATCTCGCTTCCATCATCAGAATCCAAGTCTGGCGTTGCTGACACTCTGGCATTGGTGGAGGTGATGCGCATATGCTGAGGAATAATGTCATGAGTCTCAGCATCATCGTTGAGGTTGCCGTCGCCTGTACGAACCAGGTAGGCAGTGCTTGAAACCTGGATTTCCTTCACAAGCCTACGAAGCGCGGGTTCTCTACCTTCTTCACCTTCTCCATATATCACCATCATGTTCACATCAAACAACCCCATCAGAGAATATGCCGCATCTTCTCCACGCGTTGTCTCACGGTTCTTCGCCCATGACATCCGCTCCTCGACACTAAATTCAGACAAAGGTGTTCCTTGTAAAGCTGCGGTGGGAATACCGGTAATCTCGTGTATATCCCGTAACAACGAAGTTTTATTACCAATGTATTTGCCCTCTTTGGAGAAGAACTTCACTGAATCAGGAGCAATGAGCTCTTGAAGCGTCTATCCTCGTGTGAACCATCTGCTGTGACGTAACGAGGCGACGGTCGAAACGTCGGAAAGATACACATAGCAACAGACCGCGTTGTGATACCAAGCGAACTGAGAGTTTATGGCCCTCTGGAGCTCTGTGCTGCTCATTTTATCGATACAACAGGTGTCTATCCAGAAGTGATAGAGGCCATCTTGAGCAGCTTGGGCCGCACAGAAGAGGAGTTTTCTGTAGCCCGCCTTGTCTTTCCCAGTACCATTAACTACGTCTCGGAACGTGACTTCTTCGTCTTCCCACGTATGGGACAAGATGGCATAACGCGGAATATCATTGCCGATGAACTCCATGAGGCTGAATTCGCCATCGTCGTTGCGTCGCAGAAGACGCATAGTGGAAAGTCCGGACCGGAAAACAGATTGACACAACAAAGCTGGAGAAGCCAAAATGAGACGACAAAGGATAGCAGGTAGGAAGATGTATGGGCTTGAAAGACCAAGTAAGCGCTCAAGGCTGAGGCTGAAGCTGGAGATCGCTTGGCATACCCGTCTCGCCAGCACGTAGGTATAGCTGCATACCTACCCCTCCTAGGGTCGCAACAGAGTATTATTGGCCATGCTACAGATCATAGTGCAACAATTCGGTTGACTGGAGGCTATAGTGATATCGAAAAGGTATTGAGATGCATGAGAAAGGAGCTATGGTACTGCGCAACACAAGGCAGCAAAGGCATATGCTGCTAGTGAAAGCGCACTTGGCCTAGTCAATGAGACTGCTAAATGTGACAGTGCTGGCGTCTGTCTATGGGCTGAAGATGTTATCCCGAGACATAAGACAATTGACTATTAGGCGCAATTAATTTCTACATGGATATCGGATGTCGACGTCATGATGGTCACTTAGTAGTCCAGACCCGCGCCGAGACGGGATGAGCAGCAGCGAGTTCCCAACCCCCATTGCATCGCGTCGAGGTTGAAAGAAGTTTCAATGCTTTGGTGGGGTACCAGACGAAGCTGCATGTTCTAAGGACTTACTCTTGTTAGGCACAGACAGTACCTGATGAAGCGCAACTGAGGGCGGCTCTGCGATGTTGGTGTTTCAGGACTGTACGACATGCGGTAACGAGTGGGCAATGCCTCAGGGAGCGAAGCCAGGTTTCCCCGCCCTGGAACAAAAGCAATCGCGGTTAAGGGCTAAATTTGGGCCATGCCTCTTGTAGCATGTCTGGACTAGCGATATATTTGCTTGTGACGAGCAAGTCGAATTTGAAATACCGCAGGCTCGGTGTGGAGTATGCTGCTGTGTTGTCGTAAAAGACGAGCTGTAGCTGCAGCGGGCTCTAGAAGTAATGTGCATACGCGTGCTGTCGTGGCCATGCAAGTGCCTGTTGGTGTCGCGGTCTGGACTGTCGCGCGAGGGTGTCGATGGTTGAGAGTGCCGGCTCGAGACGGCTACTGCTAGCAGCAGCGCAGTACCTGATACTAAGGAGACGCGGCAGAGACTTGGGAAACAGGTTGATTTTGGAAAGTGTCGTGTTTCGTAGCCAAGCTGTAACGGATAGATCGGCAGAATCCAGGACGGGCATCCCAGAGGGTCGTGTGCAGCGGAGGTGGCAAAGCAGCCGCGCGATCCCAAGCCAAGCTGCGTCAGGCACTTGACGTCTCACGCCGATCTCACCCTCACGCCAATACATCATCACACACACACTTCGACGCCTTTCCTTCACCCTCTCCAGCGACATCGCGCTGTTACCGACGGCCATTCGCACTTTCACCACGCCCCATCGCGTCGCTGTTGTGTCGCTAGCACTGCCCTCGGCCGCGACGCTTCATCGAGTGGTAACCGGCCCCCACTGGTCTACCTAACGACTCCACCGGGCGACTTCATCCCGGCACGAGCGCGGCCGCGCCCATCGCAACCTCATCCGCCAAGTCGCAAACGTCCCACTGCCTCCCAGTGACGGCTGCCTTTACACAGCACTTCACAATGCTGCCCCAAGAACCGCTTCAACCGGGCTCGCCGCCAACCACGCTCTCGAGGTCCTATTACTCCAGCCACAATGCGCCCGCCGCGCACCCTACCGTCTTCACCGGGTTCCACCAGGCATCACACCTCGATGATGTGCGGTTATCGGGTCACAACAACAACCTCGGCTCGACGGCCAAGGGCATCATGATAGGCATATTCTCCGTGCTGGCCGCTGCGGGAGTATGTCTTATCATCGCCGCCATTGTTTACTACTTCCGGTACACCAACCAGGGACGCATTTTCCTCGACCGGATAACGCGGCCTGGTGAGTATGACGACGAACAGCAATTTGCCAAGGAGGAGGCCGAGGCGCTAGAGGATATGGATGATCTGCAGAGAACAGAGTACATGAGAGCGAAGGGTATGTCATCCAGAGTATTTGCAGTTGAAGGGAGCATTGGCTAATCCCCGCAGCTTTTGTGCAAGCAAACCCACCCGAATCCGTCCAGACCGACATTTCTCTCTCGCAATTTCTGGCCATACAAGAGAAAGGCGTGTCTGCCTGGGAGTTTGAGCCCGAACTTGAGATCGCCAACTGCTTTGTCGAAGGCCGAACCGAAATCGAGTTTTTCGATTCTGAGTGCAGTGTACAGAGTAACCTCCCGATACCGAAACAAAATGAAGTCTACTATTGGGAAGCCAAGGTTTACGAGAAGCCCGAAAACACCAGTATTGCGATAGGCGTCACAACAAAGCCCTACCCGTTGTTCAGATTACCAGGTATGTATATTACCATCACGAACACTTTTTCCAACTGCTAACATATACTAGGGTACCACAAAGCCTCGATATCATACATGTCCAACGGAAACCGCCGATACAACCAGCCCTTCCACCCGTCCGCCTATGGCCCCTCTTACGTCCAAGGAGATGTCATTGGAGTTGGCTACCGACCCCGAACTGGAACCCTCTTCTTCACACGAAACGGCAAGAAACTCGACGACGTCGCTCACGGTCTCAAAACTCAGAACTTCTTCCCCACCGTAGGCGCAAACGGTCCTTGCCAAGTGCACGTCAACTTTGGCCAAATGGGCTTTGTCTTCATTGAGGCCAACGTCAAGAAGTGGGGTCTAGCCCCCCAAACCGGTAGTCTGGCTCCTCCTCCACCATACGGCAGCGAACAAGGATCGATTCTTCTGGATTCTGGTCGCGAGGGTATAAGAGAAGGCATGGCCGGAAGTTACATCCAAGCGGGTTACGGACACGGACGGTCTAGCAGCCAGCAAATGCGTCTTGGAAGACAGGTCCCAACAAGTCCAGGGCCACAGCGCAGTCCCACAGACATATCATTAGCGGCACTCAGTCTTGTGGATTCAAACGAAGATACTGCCGGCGAAGGACCCAGCGATGATCATACTACAACTATTCCGGTAAACCAAGGTCAAGGTCTTGGGCTTTTACAACCTGGCGAACTTCCCCCCGAATATAGCAGCCCTGTTGGCTCGCCTAGTCTGCGAAACACAATCGATCACCAAGACGGATACAACTGGGACGAGCGAGCACCGCTTCTGCAACGGTCTGGCTCAGCTAGTCCCGAAGTACCTAGCTACGACGCTGCTATGGCTGATACACCAGGGATCAGCCGACCAACTATTCGAGTACGCAGTGCGACTGAAGCCGGCGTCCGACCACGACCGAGAGGACCGAGATGATTGAATCGAAGTCATTGTTCTCCTTTGTATTGTTTTTCCTAGCCTCATACGGTATCTCTTTCAACTATACCCTATCGTTCAGCTTTTTTTTTCTTACTTGTCAGGATTGGGTTTCGAGAAATGTGACGACCCCATACGGCGAGGGGCAAAGAAGTAAGCACACACTTTGGAGTTGCTCGACCTTTTGAGGGGTCCGAGCCAAACGGCGTTCCGGAAGCGAACATTGTTACTTTTTTCTTGTTTATACTGCTGGGGAGTTTACGAACGAGAGCAAACGAACAAGTTGTTGCTGGCGTTTCTTATAGATTGGTGGAGGTTTGCGTTGAAGTATGCGAGTGACGTACGCTTGAGCGAAGTCCCAAATTGAGCAGGCTTCTGGATCGCCTGAACTAGTTTGTAGTAGTAAGATGGACGAACTCCTATCAATATACATACATTCTCATGTTCATACAATTGACGCCGAATTGAATTGCTCCGACAAGGACACTATTTATCCAACATTGAAGCAGGAACACCTCACAAAACGTACCTGAAATACATGTTCTCCTTGTCCGTCAAATCCATAAAAGCAAGTTTATCCCTCTCTGCTTCGTCCACGGCCAGAGCGTCTCGCTTCTTGTTCTCTCTTGCAAGCACAGCGTAGAGCGCCACAGCAGAGGTGATCGTGATACAATAGCAGATGATCAAACCTGTCCACAACCTAGGGTAGTGCTTCCCTTTCTCCTGGCTTCTGATCAACAACGGGCCTACAATGTTCCCCACACAATATGCAACGAATACTGTGCCAGCCATCGCGCTCTTCTTGGTTGCTCCGCTCACATTCGCCATGGCCACAACAATGGTCTGGCTAACAACCGCACCGAACGTGCCAATGATGCTATATCCAGCGACGGGTGTGGCCGCGTGGTACGTCCACTCGCTCTTCCAGATCATGGCGCATCCCGCGATGACGGGCAGACAGTGCAAGATCAGGAGGATGAGACGGATATCAGGTATCCGCGAGGACAAATATCCACAAAGTAGTATTGTAACGAGACAGATGAGTCCAAGCGGAAACTGCCATAGTATAGATGCGAGGGTCGACCAACCGAACGTGTTCACAATGAGCGGACCGAAACCAGAGACTGCGCCATTGACGGTATATGCAGAGGCCATCAGAAGAAAGATGAGATAGAACTTGACATCCGTGGCTGCTTCGCGGAGTTGGTACGTTTTGATTTTCTGGCAGCGGACGCCTGTGGCTCCCTTTCGGAGCCGTTCAACAGCGACGACGCGTTCGTGAGGGGTGAGAAACCAAGCTTCTGCACAGGAATTTGGGATGAAGAAACACCAAATGCCGAAGAGGAGGGTCAGGCAGCCGGCGAGGAGATAGATGTATTGCCAGCGGCGTAGGGAGCCAGAGGTAATCTGCGCGAACCCGTAGTTTAGTGCGCCACCGATGATGGTAAATAGGCCTGTTGAGCTGAACCACCAAGATTGTCGAATGGATTGCTCGCGTTGAGTGTAGTAAGACGATATGATTGTCATGAAACCGGTGGGTATGATGCTTTCCACGAAACCGAGGAAGAATCGCTGCGCAAACAAGCCCTCGTGGGTGGTTACGGTAGCTGTCAACATACAGATTAGTGACCAGAGGAGTACAACAGCGCCTAAGATTCGGCCCAAATTGAAGCGCTGGAGGGCAAAGGTTAGAGGATATAGGCCTGCTAGCATTCCGAAGTAAAAGAGGGATGTTGCCCAGGACAGACGGGTGGTAGAGACTGTCGGGGGTGTTGTGGAGGCGTTTGTAACGACGCTCAAGGAAAGGTCCGCTGTCATGCCGAAGAGGGCGGCGGAACCGAGAATGGCTTTGTCATAGTAGACAAGACCGTATCCTGTGTGCTGTATGTTAGGATGATATTTGGCTTGCACAAGGCTGATGATTGGTGATGATGGACATACCCACGATCATGGCGGGGATAAGGAACAAATCGATCTTTCGGAGCACTTTTGCTTCGGTTTCTGGATCGATATCTTGGGCATGTTCGCCGACGAGGTCGATTGCTATGTCTTTGTCGGTTGACGTTGGAGCCGCGCCCGATTCGGTGTCATGATGAGGACTAGGAGTTGAGGCTGTCGTCTTCTCATGTCGCTGAGTAGCTGCCATGTTAGGAGTCGTGCCAACTATTTGGACCACACAGAAATGCTTTAGATGACTAGGTGAAAGGAACCAGAAGAGAATTCCACGATTTCATATCTTCATTATACAGACACGGCTTGGATATCCACGGGATGCCGCATCAAAGCTAGCGGCACACCATTCCAGCATGCCAAACCACTGCAAACTGCAAGCGAGGCCGTAGGCCAACCCAAGATTCTAGGCATAGTACTCGCACACCTTTTGGCGTACATTTGTGATTGGCGCATTAGGCTTAATATGCCGTGGGGGACGGATGTTGGGATGAACTGCGCGCGCGGAGCATAGACGCTAATGTGGAATAAGTTTAGTGAGTCTATGACATAATCGTGAAAAACTTTCCTTGACGAGCGTCGCGTCTTCTTCCGCTTACTCTGCCCAACCACATCTGTCCCACCATCATCATACACATATGAAGTTTGTGTACTCATGTCGTACACGCTCTGAACAACACACGTGCGCTATTTTCGCTATCTTCATTAGAGAGTGAAGTGATCGCGCCCTAGAAGCGAACCTTTGGAAGCCAGAGCTGCCTTTTTGTAGAATGGTCTCTTGCCTCGCTCAATCCGCTGTTCCATCAGCAGATTTCGAGCTGGATACATACTATCTCCTTCTAGGAGATGGCTTGTACGAGACAAGAGTAAATGCGACGATCTTTGAGTACGGAACCGCCTGAAACCATGTGTCGGACCTCCGTAATTTATCTGTCGGGACATAACATGCTTGTTCTTGTGAACTAAGTTTGAGAGCGTAGGGAGTACGTAGCGGGTAAGTAAACAGCCGTAGAAGAGTAGAGCAGAGCCGTCTTATGGTATGAGCAGTGGCGCTATGACGCTGAAGCAGGACTCTCGATTATGCAGTTCTTTGCTTGAAGGCTGTACTCAGTTGGTCTCTGATAGGTCAGCTAGCTATCCAAAACGTCGCTTGTGGTCCGTAATTATGAAATGGAAAGTCGCCCTTATTCCGTCATTCGAGTATAGCTTGATCACTCTACCTGCAAGCTCTTTGTAACCATAATGCCTGCTTTCACAGACCTTTCATCACGCGATAAAATGCTTTCCTGACTGCTCTTCGTCCGATCGAACGCCCATCTGTCAATGCGCTCCCTCGGCCGTGATGTGACCCTGACCACTCCTCTCGATCCATATTCTATCAAGGCGAAGCCATCATCAGCCACTGGATGTACCTGCCTTTGGTAACCATCTGCACTTGTCGATTTTGACTTTCCAGTCAAGCCTCGGGCAGTGTCGCGGAACCAGCTGAACAGTGGTTTGAGAGCTGGCAGTGACGCTGCGATCATACCCATGTCGAGCTCGATGAAGTTCCAGATAGAATATGTGTCGTAAATGTATGGTTCTGGGACGCCAAACTGACTGGAGGAAAGCTGTCTAACAATACCAGCGACAGCAGCGAATATACCAAGAGAGAGAACGGCGACGAGGGAGAGGCGCGTACGGAGTGGCATTTGGAGCTTCCACTGTTTCAGTTAGTGTGATTGTTAATATGGGAATAGATGCCTGGAAGGGTTGAACGTACGATCAAAGGTACGGGAGCGAGAGCGAGGAGGAAATCGGTAGAGATGTTCACTACTACAAAGACATTAGTTTTATATACAACTGCAAGTAACCGTTTGTAGAAGTTAGAGACTTACTTCCATTGAACAATCTAATAGCATCGAAAGTGTCCCCACTAAAGCATTTCGCAGTACCGGTTCCAATAGGTGGTGGTTGCAAGTCGATATCCCACGCAGCTGCGACCGGATTACACTGGAAGATCTAGATTTAGTAGATCAGCGGCTCATTATCCTTCAGCTGGTCATTGAAGGTAATATGACATACCAATGTTCCCAGACTTGCCAAAACAAAAGGAACCAGGAAGCAGATTACACCCCAAAGAAACCAGACTTGTGCTCTCTTCGTGACCAGACGTAATAGGAAGAGACACACTGAGACCTTGACCAGAACGATTCCGACACTGACGGTAGTCATGTGTACTAGGCGAAACTTAAGGAGCTGTACATAACGTGGTTTGTCGGAAGTGATTACAGCGATGTGCTTGCCAACGCCTAAGTGGATCTCAGTCACGTATGCCGCAAAGCACACCGTTGCGAATACCTGACACTAAAGTATGAGTAAATCTTCTCACAGGCGCTCGGCACCGAGATGCTCACCAAACACATGACCATTGTCCAATCGTCCCATCGAAACGACTTGACAATAACAGCTCGTACATAACATCTTCCTAAAACAACCAATGCTGCTATTGCATAGATAGGGGCGACCTGCGCTAAAAGTGTTGGCCCATTACTGTAAGCAATGAACTCTGCGGTCATTTCAGGTGGAGATGTATCGGCCATGGTGCCGAGCTTTTTAAGAAGGATATACTTGATGAGGAGAAAGGGTCCCAAATAAGCACCTCGTCTCGATCTTACTTCTTGTACTTTTACAGCTCTTTCATGGTGGCTGACGCAATACGGGCTGCATTAACAGCTTGTCGAGGGAAGACGGGACATGGCTTAACAAAGTTTCGCTTGTGACCCTCCAGAGGAAGTGGTGGCTGGAACTGCAGGATCGACGATTGCCTGCAGTTTCAAAGTGTACGAATACCAAGTGTGAATGCATGCTACAAAGGATAGGTTTAGACAAGGCTGCCTTGACCATAGCCAAAGCCATGGATCTTCTTGCTCAACCATCTGATCAGAGTTGCATATTCCAAGGAACAGACGTCTTCGAGAAGCCGTAACCAAAGTATGACCTGCAAGCATCTCCACATACGAGATGTGCCCTGTTTAGCTTCAGGAGTATACCATCGTATTCAAGTTCGTTCAGCAATGGATACATCTCCACAAGCCAAGCCTGACAAGATCCAATCATGAGACATGATAATACGTTATAAGGCAATCAGCCGATTGTATGGCATCTGAGTTATGATCAGCTTGATGACAGACTGGTCACCATATTGTAAGGCCTGCCAGAATGTGGGGCCTTGCTAACATGTGAAGCAAATACCGGTATTCGAGGATTGAATTCGAGTGTGCAGCACTGCAGCTGGAACGTAGACTGACTCGCCGTTGTAAGTGGTTCGATACGAAATCAACTGTAGGATTGAGGTCCTGTCTCAAAGGATTGACATCCAGGACGAGGCTTTCTCTGTGTTGAACCATTGGGGGAAAGAAGCGCAGCTAGGCACAATGTGGAGACAGATTCGGAACCGGAACCGGAACAATGGACCCCGGGACTCCGTGCATACCCACTACCAAGGAGGTGTGCCTTGGCAGGATGCGGGAGCCGTCTTACGGCTTTGAAGCTCGAGCGCAGTCAATCTTCTACACAACCTAGTCCCGCCGTGATGCGCGTAACTGCGTCTCAACTTCCAGGGCTGGCTAGATGCTCCGAACCATCATTAAATCCTTCCAATGCCGCTCTACCAGCGTTCACTATTACCGATCCTGCTTTCTGTAAGATGCAGCCGTCACTCACCCTAGGTATAGCGCTACAAGACCTCTGAATGAACAGAATGATTTTCCACCAAAACTCACGAGCAAATGTACTCTATTATACATCTGCAGCCGACTATGCGGAATACTCGCTGCTCGCCTTATACTTGTCCTCGGAGATCACATCGAGAGGCCGGGTAAGTACTGGGACCAGGATTTGCTCCTGTTGGGATAAGATTTGCAAGCCAGAACATGGGTTCTCTGCCGGCAATCCAATCAATATACTTACATGCAGGGCCAAATTGCCACGCGAGAACTATCCACCTTGAACACGTGGTGTTGGCTATCCCGTACTGCCACGGCGACATCAATCCGCCTCCTCGGGTAGGCGGTGCTTTTGATTTGACTGGAACGATTGCTAAAGACCGACTGTTCCTTCCGTTGTCAGGCTATGAACCTTTCCTATTCCTTCTTTAAGCCCCACACCTAAGAACGTGAATCGAGGAGCTTCCACGTCCAAAGTCTCGCCACTACATGCATTCCGCTGTAGGACCATCCTTCACCTTCCCTACCGTAGATTAGTCGATAGAAGCTAGACCCTTCTGGCTACTTTACGCCTGTGCAGAAAAAGGTACTGGAGTTTCTTAGTGGATAGTACGATACACTGCTGTAGAGTATAAGACGTCGTCTCCTCCATGGTCAAGTAATAGCCGCGTAAAATTAGACCTTAACATCATGAAGCTCTCCAGCGTCTTGTTGGCAGCACTAGTCACTACCGTCAGCGCAAAGCACAAGCCTCAGGAAGTTGATTCTCTGGCTGCCCAAGGCCTACACAAATTGGAAGCCTATTATTCTAAGAACGCATTGCCGAACCCAAAAACATGTACTCTAGATAATGTAGCTGTACGAAGGGAATGGTAACCAAACGTATACCACCTTGACGGCATTTCAGCTCACATATCTCAGGTCAACCTTGAGCAAATCGGAGAGGCACAATTACATCGACGCAGTCAAATGTCTAGCAAAGTTACCAGCAAAGACTCCTGCTGCCATCGCTGCAGGCGCAAAGAGTCGATACGATGATTTGGTCGTGACCCATATCCAGCAAGCGTTCACAATCCATGGAACAGCCAATTTTTTGACATGGCATCGCTATTACACTTGGGCGTTTGAACAGATGCTGAGAAAAGAATGCGGATACAGAGGCTACCAGCCGTACTACAATTGGTAATTATCTTCCACATGCAATTCACACGTGGAACAAACGCTAACGTCCTACGCCAACATCTAGGGGCTACTGGGCAGATAACCCCAAAGCCTCGCCTTTCTTCGACGGCAGCAGCACAAGCATGTCCGGAGACGGCGCATATGTGGCCAACAGGTCTTCGGTCTGCTTCCCCTCAATCGAAATGTGCTATATCCAGCTTCAGCCTGGAAGTGGAGGAGGATGCGTAACATCAGGACCATTCAAGGAGTACGTCTCGCCCTTCCCCACCCTCTTCATTGCCATACATCCACTAACGCCCTTTTCAGCTGGAAAATCAACATGGGCCCATTGGCAGCCGTCTCACAGCCCCCTCCGAAACCGAACCCCCAACCTGACGGCCTAGGCTATAACCCCCGCTGCCTCAGCCGCGACATCAGTCTGCAATCCGCCAATGAGACGCGCGATGACGTCGTCGCCGCTCTGATTAGAGACCACAAAGATATCGAGAGTTTCCAAACCGTGTTTGGAGGAGAATTTGCAAAAGGAAAGATGGGCGCTCATGTTGGCGGGCACAACACGATAGGAGGGGACGCTGGATCGGATTTTATCAACTCACCTGCTGATCCGGCGTTCTTCCCGCATCATGCGATGGTTGATCGTGTGTACTGGACTTGGCAGAATCTTGACCTCGCGAAGAGAAAGGACGCGATTGCTGGTGGGGTATCGGGCGTTGGGGACGGAGGGGCCAGGGGAACGCTGGACGATGTTTTGACCTTGGGGGAATACGTTGGGGTTGGAAACATAACCATCAGGGATGCGATGAGTACTATTGGGGGTCCGTTTTGCTACGTGTATGCGTAGATTTTGTTGTTGTCCACCTGAGTTTTGATGCATGAAACTTCAAACCTGTACTCAGATACCTCCAGTGAAATTTGAAGACATGTTACAATGACCATCCAGCAATCTATGAAAGTACTTTGATTCTGGCCATCGAAATGACTCTCTCTTAACTCAAGGATGTTCAATCCCACGGTGTCACCTCACCCGCGACTACCATTTCCGGATGCGTACTACTCAGTCCATTGAACTCCAGACTAACTTCCACACCATGCATTCTCCTAAACCTTGTCCTCGCATCCTGCGTTACAGGATCGAGCACCAACTCGTCTGGGAAGTTGGAGAGTAACCGCTCGACCTGTCTCTTCCCGGGTGTCGAAGCGCACACAATCTTGATTTCTGTGATGGGTTTCGATGGCGTAGAATCAGTTATTGTAGTTGTCGTTGTCGTGGAGGACTTGCTAGAAGATTTTCGTTCCAAGGGTCCGGTGATTTTGGGGTTTAGTACGTCGCTCAGTTGCAGACAGAGAGACTCAACGACGAGTTTGAAGCGGTTGGAACGGATGAATGCGGAGTATAATCTGTGTGGATCAGGTCCGTTCACGCCACTAACAGCAAGCGGGGTTTGCTGAACAGGAATATTAGTCTCGCCTTGTTGGAGATGTTGTGCCAGTGGACTGGGGTTTGGTGGGTGATTATGCTGGCCATGCGCATGCGGTATCAGATGTACTTGGTGATGATGGTGTGCATGACCACCTAAACCCAACGCTCCTTGCATGAACTGTGGAAACGGCATTGCTGGAGCTGGTGGAGGTGGAGGAGGGATCTGATTCGCGTTACCAGTGGCATGCGCATGGCCGCCTGCACCACCAACAATCTGTGTGTTGGTCAAGAGTTGGTTTACGACGTGCTGAGTTTGTTGCTGAAGAGCAACATGCACACCGTATGGAGTAGCCCCTCCTTGAACCCCTCCTACAGGACCAACAAATCCACCATGCTGTTCTGTCAGTATGCGTGACATGAAGTGAGGACACATTGTCCATCTGAGAAATACCCAGAGACTCCTCAACTTTGGCAGATCCCCTCTCAGACTCCTCTCTCCCGACTTGCTCCCCAGATACGGTGTCCACAATCCCAGGTCTTTGTCTTTTATCCGAAAGTACACGCTCTGTATGTTGACGGAGGCGGGCGACGTTATAACACGAAAGACGTTGCAATCGCTAGGGTGTGTGAACAGGAACTTGTTCTGCGAGTACAGAATATCCACCGCTTCATTGTGGACTTGTTTGTTTGTCCGGAGAAGGCCTACGTTGATACTACGAGTTTTGCTGGGCAAGGATTCGGGCGCTGTAGTAGGCCATAAGAACGGGCTACTAGAAACCAATGCGTACGTATAGACGCGATCGCGGAGTTCTCTCGGTAGAGACAAGAGGAGGGAAAATGACGGATCGAGTTGTGTCTCATCAGTTTGCGCTTGCAGGACTGTGGGCGTCGGGAGAGCGGCGCTATGCGATGGGTTGCGGAGGCGCGCCGGGCGACTTGGTGATTGCGGTGGCGCGTCAATCATAGTGGTATCAGAAGAACTGCTGCTGTTGGAAGAGGAACGCGATCGCGACGGTGTCGATGTGCGAGAAGCCATCCTTTCTGGTTCCGGATGGAAGCGCTTGCTGATAAATAGTCTAGTGAGGCTGCGAAGCGATACAACGGTACGTACGGCGAACGTTGGGTGTGGTGGTTGTGGTAGTAGTGGTAGTACAGTAGCACCGTGTTGCGCACGATTTGGCCGAGGCAGGGACGGGTGTTTCACGTTCTTATCATGCGCGAAACTATAGCAATGCGAACGTTAAAGACGGTTCACGCTTCGCTAGAACAGAACCGGGGGGAAAGTGTTGAGCGGCTGCAACATGTGCCTCATTCCTCCACTGCTGTGATCCCATCATTGTCCAACCGCTGAGAACATGGCCGCGGCTAGACCGATGCCGATCAATATTCGCACTACCCAATTACTTAAAGCAAAACTCATCATGGCTATTCCTGGTACGGTAAATGCGCTTTCGATATTTCTAGACTGTCTTTTTTTTCAACCTACCTAGATAGCTACCTATGTTTCCCTTTTCCTGGTTATCACTGAAATCGCTGCCGGTTCCTCTCATGACCTGTTTAGTGAGCTGCCCCACGGCGCTGAGCGGGGAACCGACCTTCCAAGGGTCTTAATACAATTGCCCAGCTCAACATTCGGTCGGCCTGCACCGCCACGCCTCAGGATGCTCAGGTCTAGCACGCTAGCTCACCTTTGGTCCTAGTCGTGCGAACAATCTGCAACCGCGCAAGCCTTCACCTTCAGGACTGGGAATCAGAGACTGGACAACCGCTCGCTTTTCTGTTTTAAACACCGTGGAGAGATAGCGCTTGTCAAAGACTCCATTGCTCAAATCGATGCTCTTGTCTTAGGTCTAGAATATGTAAAACATACGCCTCAAAGCATCTCTCATTTGACTCTAGCCAGGCACGCAGCAACTCCTCATGTCTGCCCAGACTTGTTCTCTCGAACTCGTACATGTCGAAAGATGTCCAGCTTCAGAATTGTCTTCGAACAGCTATCATCTCGGCTATGGTCAGTCTTCTGCCCATCCAACGTCACACCAAAGACCAAAGTGATCGCTGAAATGCGCTTTCAAACCCAACCCCGTTACATCAGTCAAAGTCTTCTCTCCACAGAACTCCAACTCGCTCGTTTGCAGGATGCCCACGCCGGAAGGGGTAAGTTTAAACAGAGCAACTTTGTCCAACCGGTTTGGCGGGAAAGACTGTTCGCCGTATACACCCCAAGTGTGGCCTAGGTCATTTGGGCGAAGGCGTACCCACGCATCGGTAAGATCGTTGGTGCTGACAAGGTCGTCGTCTTCCGGGAGAACGGGATTGAAGTCGCCGGCGATGATCCCGCGGCCAGCTGCGCTGAGGTACGACGCGCAGATGGAGAGCTGGTGTGGCCTTAGTGACGGATTGATTGGTAACGAATCCAAGTGGACATTAACAAGTCGAATCCGGAGGGAACTTCTACCAGAGGTGTGCTTGCTCGAGGGGTTCAGAATCAGATCGCAGCATAGGGCGTCTCGTTCAAAGCGACTAGGTAACGAAACCCTCCAGATGGCGCCTAGCATGATACCATCCGTGGCTACCCAAAGCTTTAACACCAAATTGATGCTGATAAACTTTTGGTTTCCAAAGGCGGAGAAATTGACATCGCTTATGTACCAATTTTGCTGTATCCAAAGATCTTCGAGAAGTGCTGCAAGCGATTCCCTTGATACCTCTTGCAGGAAAACAACATTTGCAGCTCCCATATCCTTGATGACCTGCAGTAGTGCAGATATACGAACCTTTGGTAACGGTGCATCTGCATTTACGTTCCAACTCACAAGGCGGAACGAGCCCGCCCATTGATGTCTGGTGCCAGGCCGAGAAGTTTTGTCATTGACGAATGGAATCCACAGTCCTTGATTAAAGTCGTGCCATTTTTGGAAGCTAGACGTTGCCGTGGTTGTTGGCAAAGGTGTCTGTTGCCACCATGATTTAATGTGGGTACATATCTGCGATAGCATGGTGGAATCAGATTTGTGGTATCCGCAGGAGGGCGTGAAGCGCAGAAGGTAATTATTTCTTTGTTGACTTAGTGACAAAGCAAGGTAAAGACTTAGTCGTTGCCGCAGTGGTGCAGGGGAAAGGGAGTCGAAAGGCCACAAAACATGCTCACGAATTGTGAAGAAGCTATTGTAGGGTACCGATGCTGCCTGTTATGACTTAGCGTTGATACTGTACCTAGGTAAGAACTTATCGCATGCAGGCTAGCCTAAGATCACCCGGACAGTCTTGATATATTTCGAAGCTGCGACTCATAGTACTTAGTTTGCTGCGTTACAATAGCGAATTTATTACTAGTGAGGACATAGGATTGTCAAACTAGAGTGATATTGAGTTTAAGAGGTTTGTATTAACTAGGTACGTAATGCAGTACCAGAAGATTTGGCCAGGCAACATTGGAATGCTCAAGTGCTTACCTAAGTGGGTACCTGGGCATCCTTTGAGGTGGCCCTATTATGGACAGGATACCCCATGAGCCAACACTAAAGCCACCCCAACGCGTGCCCGGATTTACATAGTAAGGCAGCACTATCCAGTATCGAAGTTGAACGATATCTACATTTCAGAGTAATCCATCAACCTACCTAGTTACCTAAGGTTATTCGTACTTTCAGGTCTGTTCAGCAACTGGGGAATGTGGTGTAGTTTTGTCTATCAGACGCTTACTGCGACGATTTTGCTGGTGCTGATGTTGACTATCATGCGTAATATCACCTGGAGAAGCGATACAACTCGGCGGGTCGTCGAGTCGAAACTCTTTACTACAAGTCACTGGCTGCACGTTGAAACTAGCCGTACGAGGCGCGTGCTGTAGCATAGGCGATATTAGAGCCGCGACACTCGGTCCTTTGCATAAAGTAGAAGATTGACGGCGAAACTTGGCGTTAATGAGAGCATCGATATCAGCTTCATCGATAAATCCTTCGTCACCATCAACATGAAAGGTTTCAAGGTCCAAGTTATCCCACGTCGGGTCGTTGTTGGCGGGAAAGAGGTTGCTCAGGCTCTGTTTTCGAGTATCGAAGGCCTGGGCGGGTGCGTAGCCGGGAGTTAGATAGTTGTATTGGGAAATGGACTGTGGAATGTCTTCTGGTTCAGAGTAGTCAATACGCTCTTTCTTACGAAGACTCAAACGGCGGGGTTGTCGATGCTCCATACCAGTGCCGATCTCTTCAAACACGTCCGAGTCTTCAGATTCGTCGGCAGCGGTTTGACGAATAGTGGACGAGCTTTTGGTAGCCGGTCGTTCGTCGCTGGATGAGCGGCTATCAGAAGGCTGGCGCCTTTTGGAGCGCTTCCGTCTAGGAGCCTGAATCTCGTCGCCAGATCCCGCAAAAGCAACTGCTCGACGTGTTTTAGAGCGCTTTGTAGCAACTCCCGCTGCATCCTCGGCGATGAATCGATCCCGTAGATCTTCACATTCCTTAATACGCCGATTGATCTCAGGGTGAAACAAATCGTAGTAAGCAGCGTAGTCGAAATCCTTCTTAGACCCACTCCTCTTAAATTCCGCAAAGGCATCGGTCTTCTCTATTTTCTTGTCAACAAGCTTGACCTCCATATCACCGCGGTGAACAGGGAACGAGCCGGGACGGATTTTTCGCTGGAGGATGAACTGTTTCATCTGCGATTTTGCACGATGCTCCATGTTCATACCGTAAAGTTTGTAGATGAGCGTACGTTCGTGCGGTTTGGGTTCACCGCGCTCATAGTCTTCATGAACAGGGTAATCAGAAAATTCGTGAGTATCAGCTAGTCGGCCTTTGCTAGCAGCTTCGATAAACTTGCTAGTCAATGCCGCTTCATAATGATGTTTTGGGCCAAACGCGGAGCCGAAGCGGCCACTAGGCTCTTTTTCCATGGCTACACGTTGATCAACCTTAACGTCAGCAACCTGGCAGATGTACGCAAAGTCTAGGAAACGCTCCATGCAATACAGATGAGCGTAACCGACGCAGTCGTATGGATCGGCTACGCCAGTGCCGTACGTTCGGTGCTTTTCGTCGAATGCGACGCGGTAGTTGCCAACTTCGGCGGTGCCTTTGCCAGTGTACACACGCATTGGGCACTTCTCGAAGCGACAATGGCTGTGAGAGGCAGAAGCATAACGACGTGCCACGTCTGAAGCTACTGGCTGGATCCATATGCGGAGATTATCGAAAGGATACTGGGTGATGTACTCGTGAATCTGACGAGCAGACATGGTGCGCTTCTTGAACTCATGCATACCATTGTTTTGACTGTACTCAAACTTGTATTTGGAGGTTTCCCAATCGCCATGGGGATGATCCTTGAACTTGTACTTCCGACCTTCTTCGGCGTGTTGATTGATGCGAGCAGTGCGTGTGGTTTCGCCCCTGGTCGTGTTGTTGACACGTACCCAGGGCTTGTCATCGCACTTTTTCGGCTTCTCTCCAGCTTTGACCACAGCTACCTTGACTGGCTTGCTCACGGAGCTGGCGTTGGAAACCTCAGAGTGGTGGCGAGAATCTGGTGAGGACCGAGCACGTTTGGTGGGCTGCCCGCAAGGTCGCTTGACAACGGGCACGTCGTTGTCAGACCCAGACTCAGATCGGTCACGTTTTCGTTGAGGTAGCTGATGAGTAGTGAAAGTCTGGCAGGGACGACTGAATCGGCGAGAGCTCGAAGACTGTATGGTATCGAGCTGTTGTGTTCCGGTATGATACTCTGCTGGCATCGCGACATATCCGGTGTATTGTTGCGGATACGGATGTTGTATAGATTGAAAATATGGCTGGTCTGGGTACATTGAACCATAAGGATCAGGATACATCTGTGGATTCTGGCCAATGGCTGCATACTGTGACATATCGGGTACAAAGACATTGCCACTAGGAAGCGCGGAAAATCCGGGTGTGGTGTCTAGAAGCTGAGATGGTGCTTGGAAGTTAGGATCCCAGGAATGGATGTCTTGAGAATAACCGATGTTGGAATCCAGAGTTCGGCTACCAAACGGCTCTGTAGGAACGGAGTCAAATAGACTCTGCCCAGCTTCACTCAGATCGAAGTTCTGTCCTGGTTGATTATCCTGATCAGCATTGGCATTTGAGAACGACAAACCAAGTCCAACCTGGTTATCTTGAGAGAATCCGTTGAACTGGATTGAATTGGCAGCAAAGCCGTCCGTTGGCATCCCATCCATAGCCACGTCCGTATCATTGGTTCCCGCCCACGCAAACGCGTCTGAACCGAAGGTATTGTCTTCGAGTCCATCATTGATATTGAACTGCTTCAGATCGAAGTCGCCAAGAAGGCAAGGGTCAACTGCATTGGGAAGACCAAGCACGCTCTCGGAGCCATTGAACTCGCGGAATTCAGCTTGGCTGTGGTTGTATGTTACATTAGCGCCGGTGCTCCGTAGGTATGCATCCGCTATCGACTTATTTACGGCTGAGTGATCTCGACGATCGCCAGGGGTTACAAATGCTGCCTGATGATCGGGTTGGGTAAATGGGTTTGCTGGTTGATCCTTCGATACGATCCTTGGGGAAACTGGTGATTGTGAAACAATAGTCGAATACATGTCGGAAGATTTCCTGATAGGTTCAAAGCGTACGGGACGCACAGATAGCAAGGCGCATATCGTATATATATGAGAGATCATAACATTCTTTCATCGAGTCTTGTAAAGTCACAGATTTAGATTGAACAAAGGAATGTAGAAAAAGTATCTGGAGGTGCACATCGTTGTGCTGAGCCTATAAAGCGGTCATCAAAGGGTAACCAGCTAGTGAAATACCAGCATTGTTCGAGTCCTTCCCTCGCTGTCATGTATCGCTATCACTGAGCATTGTGGCGATGGTTTACTTCATGCAGGTGTTGCATCGAAACAAGTCGCTCAACTGCCTCGGAAAGAGGACTTCGGAAAGAATCACAAATTCATGTATCTGTTCTTTGTTAGCTGTTGAGCTCCCAAATGCATAAGCTGAGAAGCAGGTAGCCAAAGAAGGTAATCAGATTATATAAAGCAAATTTTTCGACACAATTTTTACGAACAGGTCTGTGAATTTTGTCTTTTTTTCATCATGAAAAAGGAGGGAAGGACAGGACTAAACATACCAAGTTGCTGTATTTGAGTGCTGCGTTGCACTAAGCGTGAGACTACATGATCATACTGGCATTGCGCAATAGCATCTGTTAAGAACCTTGATCAAAGGCTATTGCAGAGTACGCGCGCTGTTGTAGTTGTTCATGGTTGGTGTAAAAGTCAAGACACGCAGGTCGAGGGTGATGAAGAAGACTTTTGCCGGGACGCTATGACCGGAATATCTATATCTCCGAAAAGCCGAACCACTTCCAAACACACGGGCCCTCCCGCCGCCTTGACACCTCTGGCCTCTACAATCGTTTGCCTTACAAGTAATCCCTGCCTCAGGAATCCGCAAGTCTGGTTCTGTCCCGCTGTTGGGCGATCAAACAGGCTTGCCGCACCTGCACGTGTATCGTTTGGGGATGTTCCCGTCTGCGTTAGCCCCACGCGAAACACGCCTCACGTTCGATGGTCAAACACAGACTGTTTAGTCAAACATGAGGACTATCCAGCATATCAATCTATCGCGTCTAGAGAACAGATCGAGACGCTATGGAATGGAAAACTCGGTGGTTCGTTAACTCAAGAACGTCAGGAATGCCTCTTACGGCACATCGGAGTCGAATGGTGAAGAGGCCGAATGAACATCAAAACTTGTATTGCCAGTAGAAAAGCGAAACAATTTGTGGATAGCATACCTCTGCCCTGGTTGTTCAAGGTTGCAGCTTCAACGTGACTGGGTAGTGAGGCTTGACTTTACTGGCGGGCGCAAGCTCTAACGCCATACAGCTTCCTACTTCGCCTTTCGCTCTACTTGAACACCTCATCTTTTGAGGTCATTCTCTCAAGCGTTTCCACTCTCCTGGTTTCCATCAGCCGGGGCTAGGTATCGTGTTTCAAAGACCGGCACATGCTCTCGAGGCATCTCGATGACAGGGGAGACCAAGCGCCAAACGTTCGATGAAGTTCGGAGAACACTGTGGTGGATTATGCGGGACATGACCCGCCTCGGTCACATCACTAGATGCTAAACGTCTGGGATGTTTCTCACACGGTACCCAGGTAAATCACAAACCATTCAGGTTGCCACGACTGTCCGTAGCCAATCGCTACTCACTCGCAAGATAACAAAGTTCTTGACCCATACCATACATCCGATCCCTCACCATACATGCAACGCGTCCACCCGGGATGCTTGCTACCGGGACTATCATGTACAAAACCATGCGTTCATAATGCCACGGCTACCTCTACCTGCACTTCGGACCCTTTACCGTCGTGCTGCTTCTCTCGATCGTCGATTCTCCGCCAGTGTCTGGTTGGCCCTTTTTTCCATCTCGGACCTTACTCCTCTACTCCAATGTTTATTCTCTTCTAGACGATGGAAAGCGGAAAGCGTCAGGAGCTGGTGCTCCTTGGTTCGATTACGTTCTACCTTATAATTACCCTTCTCATTCTCAGCTACATCACAGTCGGTCTACGGTTTTGGGTGCGATATCGCATCACGAGATCTCCAGGATGGGATGACGCCGCGATGGCAGCGACACTTATGCTGTTTACCTGCTATTGTGCATTCATACTCGCAATCACCTTTCGCAGTTCTGACCGAAACCTCTTCAGCGAAGAGGCCATTCACGTAACTTTAATTGTACGTACCTCCAGATACCAGTTCTTCACAACAGTGCTAATGTTCTGACAGTTTATTCAACTATCTGAAGTCTTCTACATCCTCACTACGACATTCCTCAAAGTCTCGCTGGGACTTTTCTTCCTTAGGGTTCTTACCAAGAAATGGCAAAAGCTCATATTTCATGTCATCCTCGCCATCAGTGCAACGTATGGCCTCTACTACGTCTTCATCGCTCTTTTTCAGTGCGGCGACCCAACACGCCTCGCCGACAGTCTGCTATCACCGTCTTCCCCTAACTGCCTACCTTCTGCTCTTCTTCTTACCTCGGGCTACCTCTACGGCGTCATCAATGTCATCGCTGATTGGACATTTGTCCTGATCCCTATCACCGTTCTACTGGACAGCGACCTCGACCGAAGAAGCAAGATCAGCGTTAGTATCGTCATGGCGCTAGGTGCAGTAGGTAGCGTGAGCTCGATCTTCCGGATGGTCTACTTGAAGGGACTGGGCTTACATGCAGGCGGTCTACGAGGTAAGTGCTTTACCCAAACGGAGTTGATGGTTACTCGTACTAACAATTTCACAGCTGAATCAGTAAAAGCAACAATCTGGGCAACTGCTGAACCAGGCACTGGCATCATCGCAGCCTCAATCGCTATTCTTCGCCCTCTTTTCCGCCAGATAGCTTCTGACGTCCGATCAAAAGCGTCTCACTACTCACACTCACGCAAGGGGTCTCAACAGTCCGATGATACCATCGCGCTGACGAGTCAGGAATCTGCTGCTCAAGCGATGAAGAACAAGAGACATAGCATGTACAGAGTGAGTGAGGATCTCGTCGATCCTTGGAGTCCGACCATTGTTGCGACGGCGGATGTGCAAAGAATGGTTGTAGTGAAAGGGAGAATGAGTCCTGTCCCAATGGTGACAACGCAGGCGAGGGAGATCGACATAGTGTGATGCACATGTATGTGCATGTACAGATTTATATATATGAGCTCCGAGTATATGACGCGATCGAGATAAAAGTGGAAGGTCCAGGGATAGTTCAACCTGTTATCAACATTCAAAAGCTTTATTATGATATTATGTCAGAATCCAAATATACCATACGGAATTACATACTCGATCTCCAGTCCCCGTTTACTTTGTGGTTTGCGATGCGCTGTCGTGTTGTATTTGATCGTTGTTCTGAAACGCAGTAAAAAGATCCTTATAGAGCTTTAGTACCAGAACTCTCAACTAGAAAGGTAATCGTGGATATGGAATGAACGCTACGGCGAATTACGATTTACCTCGGCGGAGTGATGGAGGAAGGTCCAGCGGATGACGTCCCGATAGGGCCAAACGCGGGAATGCGGCCCCAGGAACAGCGGGAACATGGCGAGTTTGGAGCTTGGAATTGGTTATCCCAAGGTCACCAACCATGACATAACTACCTACTTATCCGCGCCATGCGTCCTTCGCAGCAAGAGACGACATGTGGAAACCGAACCTCCACCTTCAAAGAGGCGCTATAAGGCCTCGGGTTGCTTGCATCTGCGCGCACGCCTCCAGGCTCCCCTCGACGACGACGTACCTTCCCCGCCAGCGACGCTGCTTCCACGAATACTTCATCACACACATACCCTCGACGTCACTGCACCCCGACTCGCGAGTCGCGCAACCTGCGCTGCATCACAAGCTTCCGCGCGACAAAAGCACGCCCTACAATGCCGATGGGTCAGGTCGCTCGCCGGCTGCCGTCGTGGGCACGTCGCGCGAAATGACCGTCGTACGCATACCATTGAAGAGCGCGAAACATCATTTTGGCGTCTCGTTGTCGCGAGGAACACGGCCATACAACGAAGATGCGTTCCAGGCAGGTACCATCGATCTCCCCGCATTTGCACGGCGGCGACCTATGTCTCTAAGCCGAAAGGGACAGAGCGCGGACAACGACGAAGTCACGCCGGACGTGGGTGCCAGCGGAGATCCCCAAGTCTTCTACTTTGGTGTCTTCGATGGACATGGCGGCGCCGAGTGCTCTGGCTTCTTGAGGGAGCAGTTGCACGATTACCTCGAGAAGGCGACCAAGCAATTCGAGCTCAAGAGCAGTCTCACGCGGGAAAGAACAGAGACGCAGTCTGGTTCTCCAAAAGCCAAAGGCGAGGCATCTTCTGGCGATCGAAGGCAAAGAGACAAGGAGAGTCTGAACGCTATCGAGACGCATACGCCACCAGGCACAAAAGCTATGAAGCCGCCACAACCTGGAAGTAAAGACCAGCTACCGACCGCCGGCTCCAAGTCTATGGATGGTCCAATCGATGGCGTCCCGCCAGTGCGGCAGTCGGACAGCGTGCGGAAAGCTGAGGAGCTAGAACAGCACTTGGTCAAGCAATGGAAGGAGCTTGTAGGCGGATACTTCAGACGCTTCAAGCCAGAGTACTTTTCCATGTCTGCAGGCGGACGCGGCCATCCGGCGGAGAAAGAAGTCATCGAAAAGCGCCATACGAGCTCCCCAGCGATACCTGATGACATCAAAGAAGGCATCGGAATCGAGACTGTGTTAGAATATGCTTTCCTCAAAGCCGACTACGATTTCGTTGCTGCTCAGGTCGGCAAGAAGGAAGAGGACCCTGTTCGTGCGGACAAAGCTCTGAACGACGATGACATCCTTGGCCAGCCCTCGCGCACGACTACCAAGCACATCGGGGGCACGAGTCGCTTCAAAGGAGGCAGCACGTGCAGTGTAGCTCTCATCTCTACACCCACGCCGTCTCCCTTCTGGCATCCTTCGTCTCCATCCTCCCTCATCACCGCTCACGTTGGAGATACCAGAATACTACTCTGTAACACGGCAACAGGTCTGGCTGTTCCCTTGACATCCAATCACCACCCCTCCCTCCCCGAAGAGGCCACCCGCCTCCGCCGCTTCGCTGCCTCATTTGTCACCGACTCCTTTGGTGAGGAGCGCATGTCCGGCCTCGCAAACACGCGTTCCTTTGGCGACATGGCACATAAACGCGTCGGAGTATCTGCCGAGCCTGAGATCCGTAGAATAGAACTCTCGCCAGCAGAATACTCGTTCCTCGTCTTGTGCTCCGACGGCGTGTCTGGGCACCTTTCTGATCAGGAGATAGTGGATATTGTCAAAGAAGCGAAGACACCAGAGCAGGCTGCGAGAGACGTAGTTAGTTTTGCTACTGAGACTTCGACTGGCAGTGAAGGCGCGGACAACGCAACCGGTCTTGTCGTTCGATTGGGTGGATGGGAGAGGCGAGGAGAGGGAGGACTGGGCAGTTTGGGGACGAAGGAAATGAGAGATTGGAGGAAGAAGGAGGCGGAGGACCCTCGTGCTTCTGGGAGGATGTGAGAATCTCTTTTGTCTCGATGGAGCATTGGTGCATGACAGGTGTTTCTTGGAGTCAGAGCGAGTGCATTAGATTGCATTGTACATAGTGCCTACCATATACTTTGCAGCGTTCATGTCTCACTCAGGCCTGATGGTACTCTGGATGTAGAGCTCAACTGCAAGTTGCCGTCATGACTACCTTGCTCTCAAGAACATGCTGTCATGCACGCTGCCGCGATGATAATGTCAACGTACAGGAATGCGCATCCATGCTATTCGTCATGATGATGTGCGCGCGTTGTCCAATAGCCTCGAGGTGATTGACGGCCTGCAGGTCGTGGCTTGGCTTCAAGATGGGTCTACAACACAGCCAAGTCGACGACTCGAGGGTAATGCACAAGACGGCTGGATGTCATAACTCTATGCAGTGTCTGTGCAGGACGGTAGACCCTCGTTCCAGTGTCATGGCTTCCACAGGGCTGCATGCGGGAGCGCGAGCTGGAATCTGGGGGGGGAAAGCACGATGCGCAAGCGAGCCAATGCGCCGTTGCCAGGCGGGCGCTCTTTCCTCCAAGCTGCCGGCGAACTCGTCGATGGTGCCTGAAGCAAGCAGAAGAATAAATTTCTGCCCTGTCTCACCCCTACGAACCCGTAGACACCTACATACCAAACAAACACAGTGTTTGTTTGCTGTCTTGCTTGCTGCTCTTTGATCCGTTGCTCTTACACCCGTCTCCTCGCACCAAAAGTCCGTTCTGTTAGTGGGGCAGACCCTTTAGGAGGAAAACAACACGTGAACTAGGCCTGTCTACGCTCGACCTTCTTTCGCTTCAAATTCCCTCCCTACGACGACCGCCCACCGCAACTTGTACACTCTCTCTGCCTTCCTGCCGCACCACCTTCTGCTTCTCCCGCCACCGCGGCTCTTTAATTCTTTGCAACGCTAGATACCCCGCCTTAAGTCCACGAAGCACCCTTCAGCAATTATGGACATCAACCAGGTGTTGGAGGGGACCTATGCTGCCGGTATGCTTTCTATCTACATTCTTCTAGAAGCTCCACTGACTCTTCTGCAGACGCTAGCATCCGTAACAGCGCCGAGCAGCAGCTCATCCAGGCGGCCGACTCCAACTTTGTAAGTCCCCCCACCGTCAGAAGGCTGCATGTGCTTCCCGAGACATGCTCAGAACACTCCCACTAACGCCTTTCGCTCCAGCCTCAATACCTTACCGTCCTCGGTGGCGAACTCGCAAATGAACAAGCCCAGCCCCAGATCCGACAGGCCGCCGCCCTGGCCCTGAAGAACGCTTTCACCGCCCGCGAGTATGCCCGGTTACGTCAGGTCCAAGAACGATGGCTCAACCTCGACACCCAGATCAAGCAGCAGGTCAAGGAGATGGCCCTGCGTACTCTGGCCACACCAAACAAGAATGTCGGCTCAGCTGCCGCTCAGTTCATCGCCTCCGTCGCCGCTATCGAGATACCCCGCAATCAATGGCCGGAGCTGATGACCACGCTCGTCGAGAGTGTCGGTCAGGGCACCGACGCCCAGAAGCAATCTTCACTTACCACAATTGGTTTTGTTTGTGACACAGACGACGTAGAGCTGAGGGACGCGCTAGCACATCACTCCAACGCTATCTTGACGGCGGTTGTCCAAGGTGCCCGCAAGGAGGAGACCAACAACGACGTCCGTGTAGCGGCCATCAACGCGCTCAGCGACTCGATCGAGTTTGTGCGTTCAAACTTCGACAATGAAGGCGAGCGCAACTACATCATGCAGGTTATCTGCGAGGCCACACAAGCGGAAGACAGCCGCATTCAGCAGGGCTCGTACGGGTGTCTCAACCGCATCATGGGTCTCTACTACGACAAGATGCGCTTCTACATGGAGAAGGCGCTATTTGGCCTTACCATCCAAGGCATGAAGAGCGACGAGGAGGATGTTGCCAAGCTGGCTGTCGAGTTTTGGTGCACCGTCTGCGAGGAGGAAATTGCTATCGAGGACGACAACACACAGGCACAAGCCGAGGGCTCAACCGAGCTCAGGGAGTACTTCAACTTTGCACGAGTTGCCACACAAGAGGTTGTTCCAGTGTTACTAGAGCTACTTGCCAAGCAGGACGAGGATGCCGACGACAACGAATACAACACCTCCCGCGCGGCATACCAATGTCTACAGCTCTGGGCACAATGTGTCGGTAGTGGTGTCATGCCGCCAGTTCTCGCTTTCATCGAGAAGTACATCCGCTCCGAAGACTGGCACTACCGGGATGCGTCCGTTTCCGCCTTCGGTGCCATCATGGAAGGTCCTGAGGAGTCGGTGCTTGACCCGATTGTTAAGCAGGCTCTGCCTACTTTGATCGGAATGATGGACGACCAGAACATCCACGTCAAGGACTCCGCCGCCTACGCTTTGGGCCGTATCTGCGAGGCTGTTCCTAGTGCGCTCGACGCACAGCAGCATCTGCCTCCTCTGATCGGAGCTCTGTTCAACGGTTTGGCCAGCAACCCCAAGATGGCTGCATCCTGCTGTTGGTCGTTGATGAACTTGGCCGACAGGTTCGCAGGAGAGCCCGGATGCCAAACTAACCCATTGTCGCCCCATTTCGCTCAGAGCGTGCAGAGCCTTTTGCAGGTTACCGAGCGAGCTGATGCTGACAACACCCTCCGCACAGCAGCATACGAAGTACTCAACTCCTTTGTCAACAACGCCGCCGGCGACAGTGTTCCTCTAGTCAACGAGCTTTCCAACGTCATTCTAGAGCGCCTGGAGAAGTCTATGGCACTCCAATCTCAGGTTGTCAACGTTGAGGACAAGCTGACTCTCGAAGAGATGCAGACCAGCTTGGCCAGTGTCATCATGGCCATCATCCAGCGATTGGAGAGCGACATTAGGCCCCAATCCGACCGTATTATGCAGGCGCTGCTGAGCCTTCTATCGTCTCTGCCTCCCAAGTCCAGTGTTCCAGACACTGTTTTTGCCGCCATCGGTTCGATCGCGACCGCGCTCGAGGAAGACTTCCAGAAGTACATGGAGGCGTTTTCTCCATTCCTGTACAACGCCTTGAACAACCAGGAAGAGCCTGCGCTCTGCTCCATGGCCATTGGACTGGTGTCCGACATCACCCGATCCCTAGGCGAGAACGTTCAGCCCTTCTGCGATGCGTTCATGAACTCCCTTCTTCACAACCTCCGCAGTCCTCAACTTGGCAACCAGCTTAAGCCGGCTATTCTCCAATGCTTCGGTGATATCGCGCATGCTATTCACGGTGCGTTCGAGACTTACCTAGCTGTCGTTGCTCAGGTGCTACAACAGGCTGGTCAAGTCACGTTGACCACCGAGGGCAACTACGAGATGATTGACTACATCACCTCTCTCCGGGAGGGCATTATGGACGCATGGGACGGATGCATTGTCGCCATGAAGAGCAGCAACAAGAGTGAGTCTTACAATTTATAACGTTGACGACGTACTAATGACCACAGCTCAACTGATCGTTCCTTACCTTGACTCGATTTTCGACCTTCTCCGCACGATTCAACAGGACAGCAACCGCACCGAAGCTCTTCTCCGATCTTCATGCGGTGTTATTGGGTGAGTAAGATTGTTTCTCGCCAGGTTTTATTCTACTAACATCGTCCAGTGATCTTGCAGATGCATTCCCAGCTGGTGATTTCAGGGAGTACTTCCGCCATGAGTTCCTTACCGCAATGGCGAGGGAGACACGTGCAAATGCGGACTTCAGCGGCCGAACACGAGACACCGCTCGATGGGCACGTGAACAGATCAAGCGTCAAGTCGGTACGTCGCTCCGCAACAACCCCTACCTCCGTCCTGGTCCTCTTTAATAGAGTCAATATCCCCATTATATGTATTCCAGCCCACTGACCTCCCTTCCCCAGGCGGCAACCAAGGCGTAATGGCCTGAGTGTCTTGATATCCCTTCCTTCCCCAGCACTGCTTGACCTGTGTGTTGGCCAATATGTTGGATAGCTTCTCTTGTGGAAGTACCATTTAGCATGTGGCTAAAACATAGGTTTTAGCTCTCCCTCGCGTACCCCAGCACCTCGAAGCACAATTCGGAGCCCATCCGTTCGAAGATTGTCGTCGCGCACGGAACGTCGCTTCTATGGAATCATCGGTCTACATCCCTCGCAATCGCCCGGATATTCTTCACAGAGCAACATTGTCAATTTCGTCACGCCTCGTTGGGGAGGGCGAAATTGGCTTGTCGCGATACGACGATGTCACGGGTTCCAGGTATTGGGAGCGGCTTGATGGTATAGAAGGCTATCGTCCAGTCATGGATACGATCTCACGTGTCTGTGGTCACTCTGGCACGTCTTAAATGCTGTCACACACGAGAGATGTCTAGCCCACAGTATCCAGACAACGCGGCACCCCCATCCAATCCACCCCCAATCCCGACACCCATGCGCATCCCCCCCAAACGACCGTCGAACCCGAATCGCGTAGCACCCTCTCCAACCAAATCATGTAGCACCAAAAAGTCTTGTAAGGCAGAGCGCATAGCTACTAGCCAGGAGAATAGATCCTTTCCAGTCCCTTTTTTTTGTACACTCACTTTCGGTGGTTTTTTCCATTACCATTTGGAATAGGCGTTCATGCCATGTTGACCTTCAAGTGGTCTCCATTGGTTTTGTGGATATATGCTGGGTTTATAGTTGTAATGATTATTGCTGTATAGACTTGATACTCGAGGCTTGATTGTCGGTCGTGATTGTGATGCTATATTATTCGAGAGGATTTCAGCTCAAAACTGACCAAGGTCGAGTCTAACTAATGTATACAGAATCTGCACTTTCATCACCTCCACCCCAGGTTCTCTTCTACATCGTTCCCGTACAATACAAGTTACACTTGACCTTGACCACCCACCCACTTTTCACTCAGCTCCCACCATCATCCCGATCTCCCCTTCGAACTAACCAAGCGACCAACTCGTGGCTAACCCAACAATGTCGTTCACCAAGCCGCCGCCGCCCAAAAACCACTGCGAAGATCCAGCATCACTGCTGCATACGCTAGACTGTGAACACGTCGTAAAAACCTCTATTTCTTCGTCTTTGTCGCCTACAACCGCCATCTCCGCCACACCAGCAACGACCTCAAAAGCCCCCTGCTCGCCCAACTGTACGAGAAGCATCTACACTTCCAAGCCACAGATCCCACTCTCTTGGCTCAGGCGACGACAGAATCTACATGCACACTTGTTTACGTGTCTTGTTTGTGTTGAAGAATACATTCGTAGCCAGTACGCTCGCTGTCTAGAAGAGCATACTAGGAAGGGTGGCAGGGTGACGGATAACGTAGAAACAAATGTGCAAATTTGGACGTACGAAGCTGTCTTGGAAGCTGTAGAGAGAGGAGGTAGGATTTCTGAGGGGGTTGTCGGAGTCTTTCGGATCAAATATTTGGAAGGGTTTAGGTCGTTGGGACGGGGGCAGAAGAAGGATGGAGGATATGAAACGTGGGCATTGAGAGGTAGAACGGCCGGAGCATACCGTGAAGGAAAAACACAAACAGTTGTGGATGACAAAGACGCAAGTGAAGAGAGTCTGATCGGTGGAGAGAACAACGATGAAGTCAGGGTTGGGGATGTGGAGATGGAGGACCTGGCCGACCGGGTTACGGATGCAAGAATTGATATTCAGCAAGATCATGCGGTGGATACACTCATGGAGGGTCTTTCGAGATTGTAATTGAACATCATGGGGTAATGGTAGTAGAGAGTGAATTACTGCGCTATGTACAGCATACACAATTTGCACAGAAAGGGTAGTGATGACAATGGAGAAGGACACAGCGCAAAGATCTGGCATCCGATGAGCACCCTTGTAGAGAACGTACCTACCTAATCCACTTTCTGTAGAATCATCCTTAAGCTCTACTGGTTAACGTCAACTGGTTACCTGCGCCAAACTTGCGTGCCTGTGTGGGCCTTCCAGACAAGATGACTCCATTCTTCCTTACTTTACCCTTAAGCTAGAAGAATGGACCTTGAAATCAAGCAAGAGATGTCATGCAAACACATTGACATGACATCCACTCGAGCCAGGGAATTACCTTGGCGCACCACTGTGGTAGCTACCAATTCCCACCGTCTGTCAAGGTATCACACGCTTGTGTTATGTTTATCGCGACGCCATGCGTCGCATCCGAATTTAAGCAAGCTTGAACTAACTCTTCCTGACGTTAAGCACGATAGCTATTCACGACGCAGCAGTGGCGCGAAGAAGAGAATGGAGGTTCGAAAGTCCTAGTTAGCTACAAGGCATTGATGCGATCGAAACCTATCACGACGTCAGGCGAAGAATGGTCAGCAATGGAGAGAGGGTCAAACCACAGCCAAATCACTCCAGAGTATGCCCATACTCTAAATCAAGGCCAAGGCAACGAGGAATCTAAAACACATGATTATTGACAGACAAGTCATCCAGGGAGAGGAAGAGACGAGCTGGTCCTATGTGCTATTAGCAGCCATAAATCCTCCGCTTCCTGATCCATGCTGATGGTGTGTGACAGTCTGTGAGTAACCTGGAGACCAACGTGAGATCTGAACAAGGCCGTGTTCCTCGACAGACGTACCGAAGCAAGCAATAGTCCACCAACTTGTCACCCATCGTCTGCCTAAACAACCTTGTTGATTATCCACCCAGACATTATCGTCCCAATATCCACCGAAATTTCCATAGTACCTCTGAACGCTTATTTATCCTTCATGTGTTGGTAACAACGCAGCCTCCACCACTGGAAGCACCGCACGTTGCATGTTTTCGCTAGCACGACACAAAGGCCGGTACCCAAGAAATGAAGAAGAAAGAAAAGAGAGCCGTACCATACCGTCAACGCCATGCATGCGTACCGAAGGTGTAAGACTGTGCCGTGATAGTAACCGTAAGAGTGAACTAAGAGAATGAGCCGTGTAGAAACCGTATGAGCCCATGGGGTATGCTGTACACATGAGTGATTGGGTATGCCCAGCAGCAGTACCTACCACATATCTCATGACAGTTGTAACGTACCAATCGCTTAGAACCTGCTTGCAGCAGCACCCCAAAGGGAGTTATAGATCTTATCGACAACGTACGAGGCGCGGATGGTGCGGCTGTTGAACGTGCGACCATTAAGACCTTGGAGAGCCTTCTCACCACCAGAGACGGAGTCAAACTTAACAAAGACGTCTCCTTCGCTGTTGGCATCAACAGCAATATGAACGACCTTGCCGTACTTCTTGTCGCACTCAGCCTTGATCTCGACTTCAAGGTCCTTGACCCAATTGTCGCCCCAGTTGCGTTGTTCCTCGTCAGCATCGAAGACGTTCTCGATCTTAACGCATTTGGAAGCCATGGGAGTGGCGGGGGCGGGGGCAGCAGGCTTGCGAGTGGTAGGTGTAGGCATGGCAGACTGACTGCCCTGCTTGGAGTCGGGGACGTCGCGGCGAGCGAGAGCATCCATGAGTCTGCTGCGGTCATAAGTCTTGTAGTTAACTCCTGCGACATCAGTGTCATCAAGCGCAGAGGCTCCGCTGACACCGCGGTCGTCCTTGCTGTGGGTACGGTCGAAGACACCACCGGAACCACCAGCATAGGCGCCTCGGCCACCGGCACCACTGAAAGCAGAGCCCTGGTAGGATTGTGCTTGTTGAGTGAAAGTACGTAGGAGGTTGGCGGTCGATTCTGGGGTAAATTTGTCATTGCCGAGACCGACGCGAATCTGGCGGCCAGCGAGCTCGAAACCGTTCATCTCTGCGAGAGCATTCTTAGCGTGCGAAGGATCAACGAATCTAAGATGTGTTAGCCATGATAGCATGCAGGGTGGACGTGTGAACAACTTACTGAACGAAACCATATCCCTTGGATCGGCCAGGATTCATCTCATCGCGCTGGAGGATGACCTGCTCAAGCTCACCGAAAGGCTCGAAGATCTCCTGGAGATCCTTCTCGGTGACACTGAAGTGTATGTTGCCAACGTAGAGACGGTGGAAAGGGGCGCCGTTGGCACCGGGGGCAGCACCACCCTCAGAGGGACGAGCAGCACGGTTCTTCTCTGCTTCAGTAAGCTGGGCAATGATGGGAACACCCTTCAGTTTCTGGCCAGTCAGCTCCAGTGCTTGGGGAACAGACGCTTCATCCTTGAACTCAACGTAGCCGACGCTAGAAGGACTGTCAGCATGCTTGTCTGGGTCGTAGTGAAGCAAGTACTTACCCCTTGGACCGGCCAGTGACTCGGTCCTTGACGATCTGAGCTTCGACAACAGGGCCAACCCTCTCGAAGAAGGTGCGCAAGTGGCGGGTCTCAGCGCGCTGAGAGATCTGCTGGACGAAGATGGTGCGCTTGTCGCGGTCGTCTTCGGTGACCTCGGGCTCGGGCGGGGTGGCATTGCGACGGCTGTTGCGGCGCTCATCACCACCGTTGCGGGGACGGCGGTCGCGCGACCTATCGCGGTACCTATCGTTGCCACGGTCGCGAGGGGAGCGGGAACGCGGACGACCTCCACCGCTATAGAAGTCGCCTCCACGGTCACGGCCTCCACGACCTCCACGGCGGTCGCGCGAGCTGCTGCGGCGGGGCCTATCACGGTCTTCATCTGTGTCAGCACCTTTGCTTGAACGAGGACGGCTTCCGTCTCTTCGGCGGTGGTCTCTGTCGCGGCTTCGTCGCCGGTCTCCATTGGACTCACGATGACGGTCCCCACGGTCTCGGCTCCTATCGCGACGGTCTCGGCGGTCTGAATGGCGGTCGTCGCGGCGGCTGTCGGTGTCGCGCGCCTCGCTGCTGGCGGTGCGCTCGGCGTCCTTCATCTCGACCTCGCGGGCCGTCTCCTCGAGGAGGGCTTCGACTGCGGCCTGGGTAGACATGTCGGTGGTGGTTTCCTAGCTCTCGATAAGTGTAGCTGGTAGGAAGTGATGCGCGATGTCACTGCAAAAGGCGATGTGTTGTTGTTGATGGCGAGCACGGGCTCAAGTATTGATTCAATTGCGATATCGAACGGACGTAGTAGATGTCACTGCGGACGATTTCCGTAAGACCTCTTGAGTGAACTGCACTCGACAAATGTGTGCTTGATTGAAGCTTTGTGGATGCCGTTCAGTTGTTAGTAGGTGGGTGAGGTGGAGAGCGGAGGGATGGCCTAGGCGTCGCAACTTGAAAAGTTGGAGAGGGGTCTTGGCAAGAGCCTCGCATGACTAATCGGGAAGCTGCAGGCAACGATTCACGTGCACAGCAAAGTGCTGAAGAGGAGCAGTGACTGAGGAATCATAAGATTGTTGGCATTACTATTATATAGGGTAGTGTGTCATGAATATATCTGCAAACATCAAGCTGCTTGGACCCAAAATGGTCTCGCAGACGCACTAAACGCCTTCTCGCAATGCTGGTCTTGACAACGTAGTGACAGGTGGGTGTCTGATAACAAAAGTCTAATAGGAACCTCATCAATTTAGCTCGACTTGATGACCTTGGAAGGTCCCATCTCGAGCTCAGTGCCGAAGATGCGGTCCCAGAAGCGGCTCGTGACACCGAAACCGTTCTGGTAGTCTGCGAAGTGATGTGCGAGGTGGTACTTCTTCAATTGTTGGTAGTAAGGGGGTAGCCTTTGAGATGTTAGTGAGGTTCTTGAACGTAACTTTTGCGTATACATACTTCTGGTGGTGGAGGAAGTAGTGTGTCATGTCGTAGCAGGTGTATCCAAAGATACCACCGCAGTAAGCAGCCAAAGCAGCGTACCAGTTCCAAAAGATGACTGCGTGTGCAAATTTCCAGAAAGGCGCCGCGAGGACGACGAAGAGCGTAGGTGGCATGACGAGCCTGTACCTGTCCATGGGAAGGTAGTGGTGGATGCCGTGAAGGAGGAAGTGCAGGGTGATAGCGAAGCGGTTGTCGGGAAGGTGGCTGCTTGTTGTTAGAACATGTTGGATGTGTGAGAGGCAGAGAACTTACTCATCGAGATGGAACAAGCACCTGTGCAGAACGTATTCGATAATGGTCCAGAAACCCAGCCCAAAAGCCCAGTATCCCGCCAGTTCCATGGTAGATGACAGTCCACCGAACGCTACAGCTGTTCCGACTGCAACGCAAGGCCACCACAGTGATGGTACGATCCACCATGGCGTCTTGCTAAGCGGCTCCAAGAAGTTACCGAACAATGGCGCAGAGTCGCCTCCCTTGTAGTGACGCGGTCGGTGCACTTGCTCTAGGTAAAAGTCTTTGCTGAAGCCACCGAAGAAGACCTGCATCAAGAGCGGCTTGTTCAGGTCCAGGAACTTGTGCTGCTTGTAGTCCATGGTGGGGTCAGTCTCTTTGGAGAGGTCTTCCGCAGACGACATGCCGGTTGCGGCGTACAGCGGCTTGCCGTTCTGTTCCATGCCCTTGAGCTCCAGTGTGCCCACCTCGGTTGGTGGCAGAGGTACAATTTCCGCAGGGTTCGAGCTCTTCACTGCGCCATTGAGGACAGGCTCGGTGGCCATGAAGCCCACAAGGCTCTCTTCAAGGATCTCGTAGGCCGAATCGGAATGTGTGTGAGAGATCTCGTCCTTCAGAATGGCTTCTACGTCCTTGCCAGCGTATTCCAGGATGAACTCGGGACCACCGGGATGGCCCTCAAGGAAGTCGGTGACATCGTAGACCTTGGTGCCAATGGTGACATAGCACGACTCTTCGTTGTTGTGCTTGCGCACCTCGGCGGTCGGAATCGTCGGAAGGGTGCGACCGGGCATGGTGGTGGTTGTCGACATGAACTCTACAGTAAAGGCGGCAGGTTCTTCGCAGTACGTGAACGGAGAGAGGTAATCGTTAAGTAATTATGTGAAGCGGTGTGTAATCCAAAGACAAAGTATCAGCGGTGTGGTGGTCAGCTACAGTTGCGTGGCGACAACAACGCGGAAGCCAGGGATGGAAAACTGTGGCGTGGTAGAACACCAGTTCGGGGTAGAGAAGGAGCGTATAGGGTGGGAGGATGCGCAGAGTATAAACAATACAATGCGCGCGTGTGTGTGCAGAAGACAATATAGCAGTCTGTAAGAGTTCCAGTTATTGTCAGGAGAGCCAAGCCGCATCGCTCGCCTCGCAGATCTCACCACCCGCAGCTAATGTGGCGAGACCGGCATCTTCGCCTTCCCACCTCCGAGACCGAGATGCCACCACGAAATCTCAGTTTGCGGAAAGGAGATGCAATTTCCCTTGGCCTGGAGATTGCCGTGGTAGTTTCTGATTGGGCACGGTCTCTTCTAGCGCTCTTCATGTGCCCATAGTCGGATCACTTTTGTTTCGTCCGAATAAGTGCAGGCAGCACCCTAAATCACATGCGACTTCGCACCGCTTCCATGTGAACGTGCCTCGTGACTACCACACCTACGACGCATTACATCTAAATCTGTTAAAGTATTCGAGCCATTCCACGAAAAGGAAACTCCAAACAGATACCTGGGTGCAGATGTTGCGGCAGTCGACGTAGGCTTCAACAAGAATATCTTCTGTCGTGGACAGAACCGTAGACTTCTTAGTTGTATATGCTACTTCGACATGCATTGCTGTAACAAAGAGGCAAAGTCAAACGCCGGCAGAGTGTTTATCGATTCCCTTGTATGGGGTAAGGTTGCCTTTGGGTGGAACACCAAAAGACATTTCTGCAGCATTGACCAGCTTCAGGTCACCTGAGCGGCTTTACGTGTCCTGGCAAGATATGTATACACGTCGACGATTTCCAACGTCGAACAAGCCACCAACATATCGGCCCGCCGTTTTGAAAGCATTCGCGTGGACGCCAATGACAGGCTGTGAGGCTGCCCGCCAGCCTTGCTGGACCCTTGTCTGCCAGGGGTAGAAAAACGACATTGCGTCACTGGCCGTTACCAAGTCGCGACTCCTTCACAGCATCCAACAGCAGCCAGTCCTTCGATATGTGCCTTGCTTTTGGTACAGGGCCCTGGCCCTTGACCTCACCCCCGTTCCCAGCCTTATCATCAGTACCTCCACAACCTCAAGCACATCTACATACCTCTACGACGACGCTTAACAGGTCTATATCCTCTCATCTTATACCTAGCAACCATTCCCTACTACGAGCACTCGTCCTGTGATTGCGCATCCGCTGTGCGCAGTCGCATCCCGCCATGTCTACTTTCAAGTCCAGCAGGGGTCATACCCGGCCTATAAACCATTATTCTATCGCTCAGCTATGCACCGTATTGTGCCTGAGTGCGTTGCCTATGGCTGACGCTTTCCACCACATGGCACAAAAGGCACCCTGGAAAGCCAATCGGAGAAAACTGGACATCACCCCCTTGTTGGTGACGAACCGTTGTCCCGAGAGCATCTGGCCTGGTATCTCAACGCAGTCCGGTACAGGTCCTGGAGAGAATGGCTTCAAGCTTGAACCTGGGGAGACGAAAAACCAGACTGTGTCAGAGGATTGGCAGGGTCGCGTCTGGGGTAGGACGAATTGTACGTTCAACAGTGACGGCACCGCTGCTGAATCGGGTCGCGGAAAGGCTTGTGGATCCGGCGACTGCAATGGCGCCTTGAATTGTCAAGTCGGGGTATGTTATTACGCTCTATATTGATACACCGCTGACTCAGATGTAGGGGGACGTTCCCGTCTCGCTTGCCGAGTTCACGTTGGATGCTGGGGATGGACATACATACTACGACATCTCGCTTGTCGATGGCTACAACGTCCCCATGGCAATCGTACTCCAGCCGCTCGAGAACGTCACGCTCGATGATATTCCTCCGAACCTCACCAACCCATCCTGCCAAGGCACGGATGGACTGCTAGCTTCCCAAGGCTACAATCCCTATCCCGAATACCCTGACTTCTTACGCACGAATACCTCCTACCCCTTGCCCTTTGATCAGAAGGTCGATAAGAATAAGATCTCTAAATGGTGTCCATGGGATTTGCAACAGAACCCCCCTGAGAAGCCTGGCGATGGCGTATATCCGTATCCTGACGACAACATCCAACGGCCACAGTTCAATCCTTGCTTCTCTGCATGTGCAAAGAACAATCGACCTGAAGACTGCTGTACAGGAGAATACAACTCTGCAAGCGCGTGTAAGCCAAGCGAGTACTCCAAAAACGTCAAGGCAGTCTGTCCTGACGCATACAGCTTTGGTATGTGGTCCCCTCGATATTCAATCAACGGAGTAAGGCTAACAACCAGAACAGCGTTCGATGATCAGACTTCAACCTTCATCATCCCCTCCGGAGCTGGATTCGAAGTGGTCTTCTGTCCCGGTGCGCGTTCGACGACGATCCTCTCAACGAGCCGAGAGGAAATGCTTCAGTTAGCGCAGCAAGGCAGAGTCGACAAACAAGCTACGATGATGATGAAATCCAGGAGTGAAATGGCAAAGAGAAGTGCTGCGTCGAGGATCTCAAAGTTGGGTGGTAATCCATTTGCGTTTGTTTTGGTTGTAGTGGCCGTGACATCAGCTTCACACTTCTGGTAGCAAGACTGTAGTTACGCTTTGTCGTCCATGGGGTTCGGAAGCCCCATTGCTGCTGTTGTTTGTTGGTCGTACGTGGAGCGAGGTGGAAGTCTTGCGGCAGTCCCAGTTTTATACCCCTTCCTCTTTTCTCCAATTGACTCTTAAGCATCTCAATCCAATACTTTCCCCCAGATCATTCCCTCATTGCAGCACAGTCGCATGCAGAGAGGGGTCTGCTATAGGCCACATGTTGGTGAGCGACCAAATGCATGACCAGGTAGTGGTGCGGCAGAATTCGTGTTGTCAGATTTAAGACCTGCGCCTTCCGGGTAACCGGAAGCTGCTTAAGGTGCTGTTGGTAAGGTACCAGGTAAGATTTTACAAAGCGATTATAGCGTACGTACTCAGCAACATAAGGTTGCTCTGGCAGAAGTACCCCACGTTGCGTGGGACTTGACCACTCGGAACACTGCCGTCGCTCCTCCAATGTTCTACCCAACTTCTCCATATGGCACGGAACAACGGAGACCGATCTCATCTTGCAATTCACCCTCTGTACCTGCACCTCGTGGCCTTCTGACGGCTGAACTGCGGCTCAGGGTCATATCTTCCGACATCAGATCCACAATAGGCGGCTTGCTAGCCGCTTTGGGCGCGGGCCACCTTCTCCGCATACCCTTTACGGACCACATCACGGTGCTACGAACGGCTCGATGGAGCTCAACGCGGCACCACATGCTCCGGCCAAGTCAATTGTCTGATTTAGCATGGTAGAGGGATGTCCAGTCGTCATTCAAGAAGAAAGGGCGTCCCCAGTGGTGGTGCTGCTTACCCCGCTAATTGGTAGTCTCAGGCAGCGATTTCTAAGGGCTGGCAGGAGGTTCGATCGGTCATTACCATCTTGAACTTCATCCATCATGGCAAAAGCACAAGCTCTGAGCGCTCACGTGCTTTCGAAGGGTTGGACCTTCAAGCAGGCTGATGATACTGCTGATGATGCTTGGATGTCGGTCAACAAGGTTCCGACAAATGTACACCTGGACTTGATGGACCACGGCAAGTATGTCTCGACGTTCCAGGAATCGGAAGCGTTTTGCAGAAACTGACAAACGAGCCAGAATTCCGGATCCTTTCCTGGGCTTCAATGAGCTTGACGCAGAGTGGGTGGCAGACAAGGTTTGGATATATAAAGTTGAGCTGCCCAAGGTACAGGAAGCAAAAGAAGGTATTACACACGTGCTTGCCTTCGACGGTCTGGACACATTCGCTACAGTCAAGCTCAATGGAGAGACTATCCTCGAGAGCGACAATATGTTCGTCCCGCATCGCCTCGATGTGACTAAGAAGCTCAATTCTGAGAGCACGAACACTTTGGAGATCGACTTTGCATCTGCCCGTCTGGAGGCCATCAAGATCAAGGAGAAGTACCCAGACCACAGATGGGTTGGATTCAATGGCGATATGGCAAGGCTCGCAGTGAGGAAAGCTCAGTACCATTGGGGCTGGGATTGGGGCCCAATCCTGAACACGTGCGGTCCCTGGCGTGAAGTGCGATTGGAAACCTACCAGGCAAGGGCCAAGGATCTGAGAGTCGACTACAAACTCGATGATAGCCTAAAATCAGTCCAGGGAACCATTTCTGCTACTGTGGAAGGACCGTCTGCAGACAGCGTTAGCTTTGATGTTTTCGATGGAGATCAACGAGTCTTTAGGGAGACTGCAAAGATTAGCGAGGGTGTGGCCAAAGTGGATTTCCATGTCAGCAGTCCGAAGTTGTGGTACCCCCATGGTTATGGCGAGCAGCCTTTGTATACCGTTACTGCGACGGTTCTCACGAATGGAGCAGAGACACATCAAACGTCACGTCGAACAGGTTTTCGGAAAGGCGAACTCATACAGGTGCCAGATGCTATTGGAAAAAGCTTCTACTTCCGGGTCAACGGCGTTGATGTCTTTTGTGGTGGCTCGGACTGGATTCCTGCCGACTCTTTTACTCCACGTGTGACCGAAGAAAAATATCGTAAATGGCTCGAGATGATGGTTGATGGCTATCAGATAATGATCAGAATCTGGGGTGGCGGCATCTGGGAAGAAGACATCTTCTATGACATCTGCGATGAACTCGGTGTCCTGGTGTGGCAAGATTTCATGTTTGGCTGCGGCAATTATCCCGCCTTTCCGGACATCCTGCGATCAATCAAGGAAGAGTGCACCGCAAACGTCACCAGACTGCGACATCACCCTTCCATCATCATCTATGCCGGAAATAATGAGGACTACCAGGTGCAGGAGTCGTATGGCTTGACATACGATTACGAGGACAAGAATCCAGAGAACTGGCTCAAGACTGACTTCCCGGCTCGATACATATACGAAAAGGTGCGTGCGTATCGTGCGTTTATCAATTACAATTACGCTGACAGCACTTTTACAGCTACTGCCTGACGTCGTTGCGGCGGAAAGTCCACATGTTCCATACCATCCAGGATCACCATGGGGCGACGGCCTTAAGACGTCAAACCCCACAGTGGGTGACATGCATCAATGGAACGGTAACAATCTCCACATTGCGTCACATATATTATACTTACGACGTATGCAGTGTGGCATGGCACACAGGAAAAATACCAGATTTTTGATACGCTAGGCGGCCGCTTCAACAGCGAATTCGGCATGGAAGCATTTCCACATATCGACACGATCAAGTACTATTGCACCGATCCTTCTCAGTTGTACCCGCAAAGCCACATGCTTGATTTTCATAATAAAGCGGACGGACATGAGCGAAGGATAGCCACGTATTTGGTGGAGAACTTCCGCACCAAGACTGATCTAGAGGTATGTGCCGTCCGACGGTTACCCGGTTCATGGTCGGGAACTATGACTAAGTGGGCCGCAATATAGCCGGTATAGGTACTAACAGCGAATAGTCGTTCATCCACCTAACACAGCTATCCCAAGCCGAAGCACTAATGTTCGGCTACAGGGGCTGGAGACGACAGTGGGGTCAAAACAGGCATTGTGGTGGTGCACTCGTCTGGCAGCTCAACGACTGCTGGCCAGTCACTTCGTGGTCTATCGTCGATTACTTCCAGCGCAAGAAACCGGCCTACTACGCTATGCGCAGAGTCCTTGCCCCCATCGCCGTTGCAGTCAAACGGGCGCACTTTGATTGGAGCGTAGTACATGCCAGAGTACCCAAGACTAGCGACTACGAAGTCTGGGTCGCGAGTCAGAAACTGGAGGAAGTGACAGCAACCGTTGAATTGCGATATATTAGCGTTGAGAGCGGCAAGGAGATTAAAACGAAGATCGTCAAGAAGGATATCAGGCTCGTACCGAACGGAACGACCGACGTCCTCTCAGGTACCATCGACAACCGGAACGAAGAGCCGCATGTCCTAGCCGTCCGCATATGGGTCGATGGCGAAATTGTGTCTCGCGATGTCGATTGGCCCCAGCCACTCAAGTATCTCGAGTTCAGGGACCGCGGCTTGGAAGTCATACCGAAGGGTGAGACTATTGTGGTCAAGGCCCAGAAACCGACTAAAGGCCTGGTCTTCGAGGAACGTTCAGGCGTCCTTGTACACGACAGTGCTATAGATGTGGTGCCTGGAGATGAGCAGATCATCAAGGTAAGGGGCTTGGGCAAGCAGGATGAACCGTTGAGGTGGACATATTTGGGCAAAGATTAGGCGTCAGCTCGCAGGATTCGGAATGTGGAGTTGCTTGGATGATGTGGAAGCAAGATGACCGCTTTGTGGGGCATAACGTGTGAATGCGAGTACATGTAGTTAGAGGTATGTTCAGCGCATGCTGACGCGCAAGTACAACAAGTCCTTGATCATCAAGAGCGTCGACTAGCTCATCGGCTCGAGTTCGTATGTCGCGACATAAACTTTGGAACACGGCGAATATAGGCAAGGACCAAAGGTGTGGGATCGCACTGCGTAATAACCAGGCATTGTCGAGTAGAGTTTGGACCGAAGGGTATATGTGAGGCTGCTATAGGTCCATCGTCATGTATATGCCAAGCCCTGGATATGAACGTGTCTATCGAACATGCTGAATTTCCAGGGTTAATTAAATGGCGCCGCCCAGCGCTTTACAGCATTGGCTGGAACTGCCCTGCATGGGGTAGAGGGTGCAGGCAAATGCAACCTAGCCGCATGCCATCACGCAAAGCCGGTTCGCAGCGAGCACGCAGCAGCGTTCGGTGGGTTTTTGAGCTTCTCGGCCCACACTGGCTCGCGACCCGGACGCTGGTATGGGCTTTTGACTGGTGATATGTCGGCAGAAGGCGGCGGTAGCGAGTATGTCGCATGGTTGTCGTTCCTCTTCGCCTGCAACGCGGCTTGCCTGCAACGGCCGTCCTTCATAGGTCGGGTACATCTCACCCGAAAGCATGTGTTCGACGTTAGGGTTTGTGATTTAGGTTCGCATCGCACCACCCTCTCCAGAGGCCCACACACACATATCACGCCTCTAACGTAGGCACGCAATCCATGCCCACCTGCGCCCATGCGATCGAGGGTGCGCGCTGCTTGATCGTGGCGGGAAGGATGATCCGCACTCGCTGAAACGACGTGCAGTAGTGCTGCCGCAGCCAGAGCGAGAAGAAAAGGCTGCTTCATGTCAGTCGCATAGCGTAGCGCTCTAAAATGGTAATGTCGTGCGCGATCTCTTCTGGAACCCTTTTCGAAGCCGTCGGCAGCGGCACGCCCCATCTTTGACTTCAATTTCGCTTGGCCCCCTCCCCTCGCGAAAGACGCAATCCTTTCCCGTCCGCCCGTCTCAACGGTCGCCTGCCCTTTTTTTTTCTCCTCTCCCTCTCGCTCCACCAGTCAGCCCTGCTGCATGCAAACAGGGGTGCTGTGGGCTATAATGCGGGGATTATACCCTCTCGAATGTCCACTCTGGAATGCCTTTCTGTCGCCCGGGCCCTGCGACTTGCTGTTAGCTTCCGCGCCGAGTATACCACAAGCTTCTGCAGGATTATGACGGCACATGCCTGGGAACCAGACGCACCTACGTTACGTTTTGCCTCTGTGCATCTTATTTGATTCAGGCTGCAGGTGGTATGCACTGCTCAAACTGCACTACCGAGCGTCTCTGATATATCGATCCCGGTTCGTCGACCTTTTAGTTCCGATTCTTGTTATATTGGTCCCTGAACGTACCACCACTAGTACTTTGTACCATCATTCTGGTCATCGCCTTCTTGTCACGACATATTTGACCGACTGTCCTCCTTGACCTGGCACCTGGATGCAGGGTCGCCTGACACTTCTGGTCTGAAATACCTGTTCTTCTTTCTTGAGTTGCGGCCCTGAAGCACGTCGCCGACTTACCACCGAGGTCACTGCAACATGTTTCATACCTTCCAGTCGTCCGTGGGAATGCGGTCACCCGGAGCAGACAGTGACAGCGCGGGGAAACCATCACGCCCACCAGGCTCACGACGCATATCAACCAGCAACGCATGTGTCGAATGCAGACGACGCAAGATTCGATGTGACGGTTCACAACCTTGTGGACAGTGCCAATGGTATCAACACCCTGAGGCATGTGGCTATTCGAAGCCTGCACAACGAGTTGTGCCTAGCAGAAAGTGAGCATTCTAGAACATTATCAAGACGGGTCGGGCTAATCAGTTTGGTAGACTAGTCGACAAGCTTTCCAACAATATTGAACAGTACAAGACCATCCTCACAAAGTTGTATGGAGTAAAGAACCTGGAGTCGCTGGCTAGTCTCCCACGCGAGGAACTGCTAGAACTAGCTCTCTCCTCCAGTGCGATTCACTCAACGACATCGCCGTCGGCGGCCGACTCGCAAACGCTATCGGACGTGCAGGTTGGATCTGATGGAGCCGAAAGCTTGGAAGCGCTCGAGCAGGCTCCGCCTGAAGATCCTTACTGGGACGAGGCACGGAAGCACCAGCTCCGTGTCCAAGGCATCTCCGACGATGTAAATGGACTATCAATGTCCGTCGACCGCCTATCCTCTTATGTTGGCATCTCTTCTATCACAGCGGCACTAAAGGTTATTGTACGATGTGCACCCCAGACGCGTTCGCTCATCGCACACAACAGCCAGGAGACTGCGCTACCAAGCCGCGCAGGCTCTCCGCCACCGGAGTTAGCAGACAGCAGGCCAGATGCCTTACCGTCTCCCGAGCATGGTCAAGAGCTGATTGAAAGCTATTTTGACCGCGTGCATCCTTTCTGTCCTATGATCGATGAGCGAAAGTTTTGGTCCACGTTCTTGTACGGCAACCGCAAGGACTCAGCATGGCTGGCGCTACTGAACATGGTCTTTGCATTGGGGTCGCTTGCCTCTCTAGCTGCAGACAACGAAGCACACTATGTCTACTTCAATCGATCTCGGCAGCACCTGTCTCTGGAGTCGTTCGGAAGTGGCAACCTAGAAGTTCTTCAGGCTCTAGCCATTATGAGCGGATACTACATGCACTATCTCAACCGCCCGAACGAAGCGCATTCCCTAATGGGTGGTACGCTTCGTATGGCTACCGCGCTAGGTTTACATCGTGAGTACTCGGAACGCAGTGACGCAAGCAGGCAGTTCATGGCACCGGGTGAAGAGGATTCTATTTCCCCGGAGATGAGAAGACGCATCTGGTGGAGTTTGTTTTGCCTGGATTCTTGGGCTTCTACTACGACGGGTCGACCTTCGTTGGGCAGAATGGGGCCTTCCATCACTGTCTTGAGGCCTGGAACGGCCGCAAACACTGTAAGCCTTCTTGACGAATGCTGCAGTCGATAACTACTGACGTCAAACACAGTCCCAGGCAATACCACCACCCAACAGCCCTCAGTACATCGAGCAACTCAAGATCCTGCCTCTAGTGCACGCTTCGGCATTTTGTCAGATCGCTACTAGGATACAGGATCGGCTCGTCGAGTCTCCTCTGCTTTCCTCCTCAGAAACCGCTAGCTACGACGCACAGATTGTGAAGTGGCATGAGGAACTACCATCGATTCTCTCCAACCCTGACGAGCCGTGTCCAGAGTTTCTTCGGCGAACCAGACTGGTTATGAAGTGGCGCTTCCAGAACATTCGTATCATCCTCCATCGTCCAATCCTGCTTACTGCAGCACTACGGCGCTCTCCTTGGGTCGCCCTCAGCGCGGACGAGAAGCTCGCAGTGGGCAAATGTCGACTCATCGCATCGAAGACAATCGAAGAAATCAACCACGAATGCATGCCCGATCTCATCTCAGGTTGGAACGCAGTATGGTTTTGCTTCCAAGCCTGCATGGTACCTCTGGTTTCATTGTTCAGCGATACCAGCATACCGGAAGAGGTTGAGAAGTGGAAAGCCAGTGTCGAAACAGCACTCACGTTTTTTGAAACAGTCAAGGACTGGAGTATTGCAGCTAAACGAAGTGGCGATGCAGTCACCCGCCTCTACGCCGCATACAAGACGAATGTATCGACACTATCCCATCAGAGTCAGACCGCTATGCCACACATTCCCCATCCCCAGCAATATCGACAACAGCAACCTCACCCGCATGCCCACACTCACTTCCCTGTCCCGGGCACGTCGGCCGCGCCGACGATGCTCAACACCCACCCAGTCGCTTACGGACAACATCCTTTCTCCGCATTCGGACATTACAACCCAGCAACACCTACCTGGGCCAACGCCGGGAACGATCCGACGATCTTGAACAACTTTTGGGATGATATGATGTGGGATACCAATTTACCGGATATGCTAGAGACGCCGTTTGGGCTTGGTGGGGACTATGAGTTTGCAAGTGCGGCACAGGACTCTGGGGCGCAGGGGGCCTGTTGGATGCATGGAAACTAAAGAGACCATCAGGGAGCGTTACATTAACACTCCTGTCGATCGTTTCAGTATTCAATGTTTGCCCAAGTCTGGACAGCACATACCGCATAGGCAGCATTCGAGACTATACCCTAGCGTAGGAACGCAGGTCCGCGTGTGCGCAGCACATATGCGCTGTCAGTCTTGATGAAGATGCGCCAAGACGACTTTGTGCGACTGACGATGCCGGAGCCGACCGGACGACGCATAGCCACCGGGATATTGCCTAGCAACTCGATCGCATATACGAGAGCTCCCAGAAAGAAGTAGCAATATGCAACAGCCGGCAGTGAAACCGAAGAAGCGGAACATTCAGCACAAGGGCTACCCTTTACCCCCTGGTTTCATATACACACACATGGCAGTTCAGGGTTCAGGCTGCTGTTCGGAGCAAAGGATGATTTACACGGATTATAGATAGATCAGCGGCTTCTAGCATTGTTCTCCCGAAGTCGCTTTATTTCTCGTTCTTGTCGATCTACCACATCTTTACACAGTTGCACGGATGGAAAGTAAGGCTGGCTGGCACGTCCAGGCCATGGAGGCGGATCCGCATGTAGATGTCCCCTTTTTCTTTTCTGCACTTTTGCTGCGCCTGTCTGCGTCGTTTCCGCATCCTTCACCCCTCTTCTATGTTGCATCACAGCCTTAGCCCTGCACTTTCTCTCTTTAACCTCGACTCTGCATCGCCTCCACATCACCCTTTCACCGTTTTGCAGATGTATGTACCGCATAGGTGGTTAGATTTTCTTCTATTCACTCGCTATTATAGACATGGGGTGCGCATTATTTGTACCCCAGATTCTGGTGATGGCTAAATAGGCATGAGGTTGATCGCATACCAGGGCCTGCATGCAACGTCGGAAGTAGTTAGACATAGACACGAATGCATACACCGTTTTCATCCGCTTAACACCGAAAGAGGATTCGTGCAATGGGCGTGATGGCTTAACAGAGGAGCTATATGCCTCTCTGCTGTTACTTGGTTATATTGTTACTAATCCACATTTCACTGAGTGAGGGTGTGTTTAGCCTAAGGGCGTCGTGCATGTGAACGTGGACCAGACTAGGACATGTCGAGTTTATGGTCGCGTACGTAGAGGAGAAGTGAAAGTAGGAGTGATCTTGCGGCTACATCCAATGCTGTGTGCTCAAAAAAAGGAGGGAAAGAAGGCGCACGTCTACAGTATCTAGGTATCATCACACGACACCAAGAATTCAAAGTACAATAACACAAACGCGCTACTGTTTCTGTCTGCACACTACAGATACGATGTACCAAGCGCACAGCGGGGAACGAGTCCATCTTGGCTGCTTGTCCTGCAACATCAAATGCTTAACCGACATGTGTTGTCATCGGTGAGTATGCGCGGATTTTTGTCCAAGGTGACGTTTGAATTGTGGTATGATATGTGCAGGGTTTGCAATCCATCCTGAAGGAATCTGGATAGATGTGACGCACGTGGTTCTGGGCGATGTGGGACATGGCAGGCGAGGCGAAACGGGCTGCGGGGGTGCCGATGACGGAATGTTGCGCGGATCTTAACGATTAGCCGCCTAGGAGAGTATCTGTTTGGTACTGCACAGTGCATTGGAAACAAGTGACATGTGACAGATGGATGCGGGGTGCAGATTTTGGATTGAATACACCTAGTGGTCCTGTTTGTACACGCACGACTAGACGAGAGCGAATTCACGTAAAAGGGGTCGTGACGATGAACGAAGTTGCACCTAACCTTCCCGCCACCACCGCGCACGTCTCACCCACGTGCACGTTGGCCCACCAGTTGTCGATCGCAGCCATGGAGCTTGGCTATCTATCCTCGGACCTACTTCACCGCCGCCACCTTGGTCATGTATGTGAAAGGAGCGCGATAATCGCATCTCCAGCTTTCGTTTCTCCCCATCGACAAGCGGATTGATATCCCATCGCAACAATGTCAGAGCCCGATCTCCACCGCGCCATATCCATGAAGCCCCACCCATTCCATACACATCCCGACCGCATAGAACGCACATCAAGTCCCCACGTCCACGTGAATGCCAGCAGTAGTGGCAGCAGCGCGCAACACCATGCAGATAGCTCAACCCGCAAAAACGATGCTAGCAGCACCGCTATCGAAACAGCGGCTCCTACGACCGACCACGACCCCATAGCCCGCCACGTCTCTGCGCGTCACAGCAGCTTCCACGAAGACATTGAATCGCAATCGCCGCCCTCGTATACCCCCGACAATGACCCGTACTCGCTGTCCTCTGCGATAAAGCCCGAGTCGGAATTGGCCTTGATCCGCGCCAACACGTCGCGAAAGCGCGATGGCTGCGGTCCCATCACCCTCAACAAGAAGGCTACCTCGGCGAAGAAGTTGGAAGAGTTCTACTCGGCGCAGAACGAGAACATTGAGAGATTGCTCAAGCCAGTGGCTGAACATCGGGCTGCCGCAAAAGATGAAGATACAGCCAACCACCTCAAGTACAAAATCGCTGTCATTGGTTCCTTTGCCGCAAACATCATTCTAGCCGTCCTACAGCTCTACGCCGCCGTATCTTCTCGCTCGCTGTCGCTGTTTACGACAATGGCCGATTCGCTCTTCGATCCCCTTTCCAACCTCACGCTTATAATGTGCAACCGCGCCGTGGCACGTGTTGATGCTAGGAAGTTCCCTTCAGGAAAAGCAAGAATTGAGACTGCCGGAAACCTCTGTTTCTGTGCGCTCATGATTACGGTTTCTGTGGTCATCATTGTCGAATCTATCCGTACGGTTGCCGAACACTCCGGACCCGAAACCAACGACTTCTTTCTACCCAGTGTCATCGCCGTCAGCATTGCTTTTGCGACCAAGTTCTCGCTGTTCTTGTATTGTTGGGCCTTGAGGAACAAGTACAGTCAAGTCAGGATTCTGTGGGAAGACCACCGTAACGACCTGTTCATCAACGGGTTCGGTGTGTTGACGTCTGTCGGTGGATCCAAGTTGAAGTGGTGGTTGGATCCCATGGGTGCGATGATACTATCCGTCTTGATCATCTTCCTGTGGTCGAGAACCGCGTACTCGGAATTTCAGCTTCTCATCGGCGTTACAGCTGATACGGCCATGTTGCAGCACATCACCTACATCTGTAAGTCTCTTCTCATTACATCTACTTGGGCTGTGCGCTAACGCTTGCTTTCCAGCGATGACACACTCCCCCACCATCCTCCAAATAGACACTGTGCGTGCCTACCACTCCGGTCCCCGCCTCATTGTCGAAGTAGACATCGTCATGGACCCAGAAGCTACATTGAGAGCTACACATGACGTAGCTGAGGAACTTCAGATAAAACTGGAGAGTCTTCCTGATGTAGAGAGGGCGTATGTTCATGTGGACTATGAGACGGACCATCGACCTGAGCACTTTTTGAAGAAGGAGTTGTGAAGGTATGGGTGAGGAAATGGGGAGGTAGTGCGTGGAAGAACAGCGGGAAGAGTGAATTGAAGTGTGTAAGGGCATAAGAGAATGGTCTCAACTTGTATATAGTTGTTATCAGTTCTTCGATATGAAGAAGATGTGGGAATTTTCCTACGCTTCTACCGACTATCGCTATTAGGATATATGCTACTACTCGTAAAGTCGTCTCATGTCCATATGCTATCCTCGTTCTCTGAATTGCATTGTTCGTTTCTAGAATGTGATTGTAAACCATCATGTCGAATGTTACTCGCGCCGATGAGATCAGTCTGATTTTTCTTGGGGAAACACACTGCGCATATATCGTTATGGATTCAAAAGACGTTCTCAACGTTTCAAGGTTGAGCACTTTCAAGATCATGTGATTATCGAAATTGCCGACGCTTACTCTCTTGGTGACAAAGGCATGATTACTTTTACTATGATACTTGTCATGTGAGAGCCCCCTCTTTCATGTAGAGCAAGCATATCTCGAAAGTCGTGGGTGACTCGTCGATTATGGGCCATGGTAGTTCCGTGGGCCGACGTAGATAGCAGCGGATGTATAGATGATCACTGGGTCGCGTACGCCACGTGACTGGCAAGCAGTGGTACATTCCAAAGACGCGTCTCGGTTGAACATATCTCCAGCAGGCCTTGAAATAACTAGTGGTTATCATGACAATGTTACACAGTTCATCAGTTGAATCGATGGTAGAGCCCAAGTAAGCGTAATTACGTGCTGCGCAACTCCCCCTTCACCAAATGCGCAGTGACCACTCATCTAAGTCACTGTCTGTTGCTCTTCACTAGCGAGTCTTCTCGTGATTGTTCGCTTCCGTGCCGTTTTATCGGTCACCTTGGCTTGTTGTTTGGCTCGTCCAGTCGTGCCTGCCTTGCACCCACAATTCACGGTGCTGGTCACCCAACCTACTACGAGCGACTGACATAACTCTGGCCCAGCACCTGCCTCGTAACACAGTCACCCCCAGGAATTTCGCGTTATACAGGCGCGATGCCACCGTCTATTGTGCAACAATTTGGCAACATGCTCTCCTCCCGCTGGCGGCTTAAAAAAGATGCATCGCCGTCACTCAAGCAAAAACCCTTACACGAAGTTGCCAGGTACCCTCAAGTCATCGATATTACCCCAGAGAACAACTCGTGTCTCAACCCATCGATGTCCTACGAGCACATACTGGAATGCAGACACATCATCGTAACAGCGAGGCCCGACGAGCCATGCGCACCCAACTGCTATCATATTGCCAGCAACAACTCATCGAAGGACAAGGGAGCACTGAAAAGAAGCAATGTTCTGAACTTCTACTGCGACGCCTGCATGGAGACAGGGAGCGAGGCGCTCATGTCCAATGACGTTTCCTCGCTAGAGGCTGGCAAGTGCACCAATAGTGGCGCACAGCAGCGATACTGACTGAGTGATAGAGGTCATACGGCTTGGAATGCGTCATGGAAAGGCCGAGCTATGCGGAAAGGAGGCAAAGTTTCGTAAATGCTAGATCGCGCTCAAGATTACCTCATTGCCCTGCAATAGTGACGGTACAGTGGAAGGACAATACACACCAAGGGCGAATCATCACCCTTTCGATACCACGATCCCTCGAGTAGGCGACAACTTCTTCGAAGACGTGCTCACCAACCCGGTGGAGGAGCTCAATCCGACCAGCGATAGTGGCGCGAGTGCATCCGCATCCACATTCGAAGACGGCACTGATGTTGACAGCAGCCCTGCGCATCTTGGAGAAGGTGGCTCAAACTACCTCCGGTATACCCGATCCACCACACATAACAAAGGAAAAGCAGCAGCACAGGAGGCTGAGCCAATTCTGAACACGGCCAGTAAGACTCCATCGCGTCACGCTGGCAAGAACCCTCCCATCGCACGGAGCGCCGACACAGCCTTGCCTGTCCCTGCACAGTGGAAGCGGAAACGGCCCATAGTCACTGATGAAGACGATGACTACGTGGATACTCTGGAGGAAGAGACAGTGGTTTTCAAAAGACCGGCGAAACGACACACGAAATCTACTATCGCAACATCAACGGTACCGGCTGCGAAGACCAAGCCTGGGCGTCCTATGAAATCTGCGATCAATACGCCTTCAAAGCCAGCTACGAAGCGGAAAACTAGGAGGCTAACGAAGAAGCGTTCATAGGCAGACGTGTTTAAATCTACGTGTGTCGGAAGAGAAAGCCTGCGCAATTGAAGAAGAGATGGTCAGGAGTGATGTCTGGATACTACTGGATTGGGCGGCGGTCGCTCTACGAAACGCAGATTAGATGTTCTAGAAGCGAATCGAGATCCTGATGTGAAGAACAGAAGGCGCTGCGTGCCGAGATTAACGGCGAGCAATCGTCGTCAAAGAGTTGCAGGTCAGCCGTTGGCACAGGCCTCATGAGCACCGAAAACTGTAAGAAACGTCCTGTTGAAGTGCTGGATATATGTCTTCTTTCTTCAAGGCCGAATGCGTCAACGACAAATCGAAGGATCCAATATTTTTGACCTGGTATATGCATGCTCCCCGCGCGTAGTGATATAGGTGCAGCCGGCATGTGGGGCATCTGACCACATCTTTAAGTACGCCCCGTCGTACTGAATGCAGCCACATTTACTGGCACGTTCCAGTATCGCATACATCAGCTTCTGCAGCAGAAACGCACCTGTTTCATTATCGAGGATACCATTGAAATATTCGCAATAGAACTTGCTGTGCAGGAAGTTCTGTCCTCTGTCCGGCAATCAGCAGAGCGTGCTACAATGTCTCAATTCGAGCTTCGCGCTGCAGGTATTTTGGATCTGTATGCAATAGCGACAGTATGGACAGCCGCGTTCTTTGACGACGAGATCATCGGAGAGATCATGCATCCGCACCGCAAAGACTATCCTGATGACGTTTATTGGTTCTTACTGCGCGGGATTCGAGAACGATTCTGGGACTGGCGCCATCAATTCATAGTCGTAACAGATAATGGAAAGGTGGTTGGGGCAGCAGATTGGAGGAGGCTTGGGAAAGGCGGAGAGAGCAAAGAGTTGAGCGTACTAGATCCACGTATGTTCACCGCGAAACTTCTCATGACAGATGAGTCTGGCTCCCGACTCACATCAACATTCTTACAGGCAACCTCATCGCGCCCGTCTTGGAGACCTACCACTCCATATCCCTAACGTTGTTCCCGAATCGTGCCGCCGACCCTACACGCGCCTCGTTCCTCGATACCGCTGTCGCAAACTCAGAGAAGTACTGGACTGGCCAGCGGACCGAATGCTGGGACTTGCATGTTTGTGGTGTACATCCAGACTACCAAGGTAAAGGTGTTGGGAAGCTGCTGGCCCGATGGGGAGTTCTAGAAGCGCAGAAAGAAGGCGAAGATGTCGTAGCTAGTGTGTTGTGTGGGGAGAAGAACAGAGGCTTCTATGGCAAGGCTGGGATGAATGTGCAGGTTAGCGAAACGAAAGGTAAAGGGGGAGGAATTGCTTTGTTCACAAGATAAACTGCACTGCCCTCGAAGCGGCGTCATATACAGTCCGTGCGCACCCAACGAGCCAGTTCAGTCAACGAGCCACCCGAAGCCCCGCAACCTCATGAACTATCCCAACTGCAACGCGTCATAACTCCACAACCATGGACCCGATTCAAGAAGCAATTAAATATATCAAATCGCGTGAGGCTGGAGATAATTTCTCGTACCAGAAAGTCGCAAAAATATTCAGAGTTGATCGAACGACGTTGTCGCGGAGGCACCAGGGCACACAACAACCCCGGGGCACAGAGGCAGCCGAACATCGACGAAATCTCAACCCACAACAAGAGGATGAGCTTATTAGCTTCGTAGAAGGGCAAACAAGAGACGGAGTACCACCTACAAGGTCTATTTTAAAAAATTTCGGCAGCGCGGTTGCGCAGCATGAGGTTTCAGATAGCTAGGTTACCCGGTTTCAACACCGTCATCCCGATGAGCTCATCTCCAAATGGGACACCGGTATAGATCGTGAGCGTCACTTTGCTGACAACAAGCGTAAATACGAGTTGTATTTCAACTTGCTGCACTCCAAGATGCGAGAACATGAGATTAAAGAGCGCAACACGTACAATATGGATGAGAAGGGCTTCTTTGTCGGCATCGCCCACCGCAGGAAGAGGATCTTCTCTAAAGCAGTTTATAAGTCGGGAGAGCGTACCGCGGCGATGAGGGATGGCAACAGAGAATGGGTAACGCTGCTGGCTTGCGTATGCGCTTCTGGAGAGGCATTGCCGCCCGCTCTTATCTATCAGGGCATCTCCGGGGTTCAATCAAGCTAGGTTAACGACCTGTTGGCCGAACAACACCAAATCTTTGTATCCCACTCGGCTTCGGGATGGTCAAATAATAATTTGGGACTTGCCTGGCTTCAACAGGTCTTCGAACGCTTCACGGCAGCTAAAGCTCGCCGACAATGGCGCCTTCTGATCCTTGACGGCCACGCCAGCCACCTCACGCCGGATTTTTTGGAGTATTGTGAAGCTAAACGCATTATGGTTATGGTGTACCCACCACATTCTACACACAGTTTGCAGCCGTTAGATGTTGTGCTCTTTTCGCCACTCTCAAAACACTACACCGAGGAGCTTACCCAACGCCTCCAGCGTACCCAGGGCATCTCGAGGATCACCAAACGCGACTTCTACAGCAACTTTTAGCCGGCTTGGAGCTCTACAATAACTCACGATCTTATATTGAAGAGTTTTCAAGCTACAGGCGTATGGCCGATGGACGCTGACCCGGTACTTCAACGCTTCAACAACCAACCACAACAACAAGATGACGAGCCAAGAATAGGGGAGCAAGGCGACGGCGATACCTGGCCTCAACTGCGCAAAATTTTTGAAGCTGCGGTGGCTGACAAGGCCAAATTTAAAGCCAAACGGCTGTCCCAAGGCCTACACTCGCTGCAGGTCAACAACGAGCTTCTCCGCCTCCAAAACGCGGAGCTTCGCGCTGAACTTAACCTCATGAGATCCCGACCGTCTAAATCAACAACACTAACTACTCAAGAGGGCGACGATTGGCACGGCGGAGCTGTATTCTACAGTCCCAGGAAGCTTGCCAGTCTCCGCGCGCGCAAGGCCGCAGAACTGGACGAAGCCGCGGAGCAACAACTCCAAAAAACTCGCGATAGAGAGAGAAAAGCGGCAGAAGCAGCTGAGAAAAAGCGCTCTCAAGAAGCTGCAAAGGTGGCTCGACAACAAGCTAAAATTGCTAAGGATGCGGAGCAGTTACGGCAGCGTAAGGAGAAAGCTGCCGCACGGGAACTTAAAAAGCTGCAACAACAAGCTGCAACACTAAAAAAAACTCACGATACAGCAAATAAGCGTAAGCGAGAAGCCTCAGCTAAGCCAGTAAAGAAACCAACAAAGCGTCGTCGTGTTGTTGCTCCATCAAGTCAGGTGGTTGATGGTCCGCCTCGGGCGCCCTCCCCACCTAAATTTGGCCTGCACACCCGCCAAATCAAGACGCCAGCGAGATACAAGTAGTGCAAACGCTTTAGTAGCGTCTATATATCAATACACCAAAAAATCTCACGATAATAGCTTTTGTGGGTGGCTTAATAACCTCATCTTTTTTGTCGTCCGATCTTGGTGGGGTGGCTCGTTGACTGAACTGGCTCGTTGGGTGCGCACGGACTGTATCGACCAATGAGCGTCCAAGGGGTTGATGCCTTCTGTGCCGATGACGCCGTTTACATGCCGTACTTCCACACCCACGCGTGTCCATAATCACACTCGCATCTCGAACCTATTTTGACAGAAACCTTTAGGTCGACTGACCCCAGCGCATTCGCGCATTGCTTGTGAGAATGAAAGACCGAAAATGCCGGCCGCATAGACCGAGCGCTCTCTTGACAGCCTTATATAGCTGTTGCTACGCGCCCTAGATGACGGCGAACAGCTACACCCCTACATAAAGTGCCCGTTACTGTCGACGCAAGATGCTTGACATTCGTTTCGTCATCACTTTCGCTGCAGGTATTCTGCTCCATACTACAGTCTTCTCCAGACATTTCGAATGGGATCGACACGCACCCAACATCTTGACGTTCGCCTGTGCTACTTTCACAACTACGTTGGTAATAATCGCCATCAGTGGGGATGTCTCCATCAAATTGTCGGTCGCATTTACCAGCGCGGTCGCTGCATGCTTTCTCGGTGGCTTCCTCTGTTCTATGATCATCTATCGATTGTTCTTACATCCTGTCAAATCATTCCCTGGACCAACAGCTGCTCGCGTAACTAGTCTCTGGGTCATCAAGCAAAACGTACCAGACCTGAAATTGTACATCAAGCTACGCAGTCTCCATGACCAATACGGAGACTTCGTGCGGATACGTAAGTCAAGACTACAGCCGTATGAATGTGCGACTAATTCCCTCTAGGACCACGCGAACTCTCAATCTGCCATCCCGATGCCATAAAGGACGTTCATGGCCCCAGAAACAACATCAAGAAAGGCGAATTTTACGATCAAACTTACCCATCCCACACCTTGCAATTCATTCGAAACCCAGATCTTCACAAACAGCAACGTCGGTATTGGGACAAGGCTTTCCATAGCACCGGTTAGTGAAGATGAATTGTTGGTATCATCCTAGCTAATGTTCTTAGCATTACAAGGCTATACGCCACGTCTCACGAGGCACTATCGCCTCATGGTCGATATGCTTTCTCGTCATGCGGCTTTCGGCACGCCGATAGATGCTAGTGGTGCTTTCTTAGACCTCTTCTTCGACGTCATATCAGATCTAACGTTTGGTAAATCGTTTGAGACGCAAACTAGGAATCAGCGAGGCCCGATCGTGACAGGATTCCTCAGGAAGCAAAAAGCGGTTGGTTTCGCATTGCTCAGTATGCCACTGCTTCATATCGCCAGGAACCTACGCATTTCACTGAAAAAGCAGAAGTCTTGGGAAGGCTGGTACGATGAAGCTTTGCAAGCGCGCAGCAAGGTAAGTCATCTAGGCGCTATATCTTTCAAACTAGATCTGCTCACACGCGCAGATGCATATCCATGAGCCGGACATATACACATACTTATCGCAATCCGATGGATTTAAGAATAACACGTTGAGTGAGGCGAAGTTGGCCATCGTTGCTGGTGCTGATACGAACGCCATCACAATGTCCAATGTTTGCTATCTGCTGTGTCAGCACCCTGGATATCAAGCAGAGCTTTACAAGGAGTTGTCAAATTTGCGGAGCTTAGACGGAGTCATCGATGACCGCGACCTGTTAAACAAGCCTTATCTGACTGGCATTATCAACGAATCGTTGAGGTTGCATCCGCCTGTACCCTCTGGCCTTCAGCGAGTGACGCCTGCAGAAGGTGCGATTATCGCAGGTCGTTACATACCAGGCCACATGAACGTAACGACACCAACGTACGCTCTGCATCGAGGTATTGGCATCTCCCGCATGGCACAACTTCCACTGATCTTATAGATCCACGCGCGTTTGTCCAGCCCAACGACTTTATACCCGAACGCTGGTCCTCTCAGCCTAACCTCATCCTTCGTAGAGACGCGTTCGTGCCCTTTGGATTTGGAGGATACAACTGCGCAGGGAAGCCATTGGCCATGATGCAGCTTCGTATGGTCGTTGCCATGATCTTTAGAAGATTCACGGTGTCGTCCGCAACTAATAAGGAGGGCTCATGCCAGTACTTCATTGACCATCAAGCCGACTGTTTCACGCTACACCTCGAACCGCTTCCTCTACTTTTCAGAGAAAGACATGCCATCTCAAAGGTACAGAATCAGCCCAGCCCATAACGTACTTCAGTTTCTTGTCGAAAAATGTCACAATACACCCATGGTTGTGGTAATCTATCGTTATGAGCAGTCAAGCTTTGGTGCATGAATCTTTCACTTATACTAAGAATGAACTTTTAGAATTAATTGTTAGAGATCAATATTCTAGCTTCCGTAGAAGGAGCCTGTAGGTGCTGAAGTAGCGACTATTTACACAGTGACAGCGACAACCTTTCCACCCTCGGTGTAAGTACCATTCACAGGGGCGGCTTGACCTCCTGATGTTACAACATAAACAACGCTTTGATCCTTCCAAGTTCTTCCAAAAGCAGCCGCAGTCGCACCAGCAACCACCGTTGTGTTCAGTCCTCCAGCAATCAAGCTTCGAGTCCCATCTACATCTACTCGTTCCAATGAGTTTCCGCCATTTTCCGCGATGAAAGCGACACCGTCCGCAGACATGACGAAATCATCCCCAGGCAAATCGGTTTGGAGGGTTTCATATGGTCCGACCGCCTCACCAGTCGATGTGTTGATTTCAACACGGCAGAAGAATCCTTTCAACGCGTTGATGTAGTAAAGATACCCATTGAAAATCTTGATCCCGTTGATGCCCAACACGAGGAGCGTACCCTCCGCCGGCTTCATCGTCTCATCCTCGAGTACAACATCGTACTTGCCCGTCCAGACATTCAATCGCCAAACGAGTCCCAGAACAGAGTCTGAAATCAGGACGGTACCTTGCTCGCGATCCAACGTCGTCATTCCGTTCAAGAAACTGGCTTCGGGGAGCGCCTCGATCTCGGAGACCTTTTCGCATTTGGCCAAATCACCACGGTTAAAGTCGATTTGCCATACCGAGTAACTCGCTGCGTCTGATCCTGCTCGTGCGACGGAGAAGTTGCCTGCGATGAATACGAAGACGTCAGGGCTCATCTCTGTGATTCCTAGTAGACTGGTCGTGTTCGTTTCATCTTCGAGGTTCGTGATCAGAGTTGGAGTGTTGTTGCGGAAAGGGTTGATTTCGTAGAGGGAGGGGCGGTCGATTAGTGTAACGAGCAGGTTTCCGTTTGAGCGGACGGCGATATTCTCTAACCATGTGCCATTGTCGAACTGATATACCGATCGAACGGAAGCCTGGGAGCTGGCCGGTAGAGCTGCTGCTGCTACAAGAGGAGCTCGTAAGATCGAGATGGCGAGAAAAGTGATCAGGGTGCTGAGATGAAACATGTTGGATGGATGTTAAACTGTTCTGGATATGCAATGTCATTCTTTCGTGCAGCATTTATACGCTGCGTAAAGGGTGCCATCATCAGTCGCACAGCTCATTTTGCTTGCTAAGCGTCGTCTGCTTGGAAATTGGGTGAAGAGTATGCTCGGCATTCGTTAGCACATAACGTCGGTCTGGGGCTTTGTAAGCTTATACAGATCTACGTCCCGAGGTTTTGCCCAGGGTAGCATGTTTTGATAAAATGAGAATATGTCAACAACTGTGAACAGAAATCTGGTGCATCCAGAGAGCTACACGAGGATGGATTTATGTACAACTCTTCATTTGTTGACTTGAAACATTCCTCGATCACATCTGGCGTTGGCTTCCATAGCCGTGTATCGTACAACTCAAATGGCAAATCGTATCTGACCGACCTTACAGTAAGTCGACAAAACTAATCATTGCCTCGGCGATGATTAGATATACCATCCCGTGATCTGAGCTTGTGAGTATGCTGTATTTAGTAATAGCAATGCGCGTTGTTCGTAGTACCGCGACTACGCATGGTGCGAGCCATGTTTTGTTCAGTAGACTTTTTAAAGTCGGGCCGCTCTTCATGATGCAACTGTTAGCATTGGCTTGGCGAAGTGAGATACTCTTATGAGACTAGCTCGGAAGGCCAAGATTTAGGCTCATTGTGCCTTATCCAATGAAATGCGATACGATCGGCCCGCAATTAAGTGTCTTGGAGAACAAGGTCACGATTTGGCCGCGAAGATGGGCTTGACAATAGAAAGAAACATTAGTCTGTTCTTACTCTACAACGCAACGTCGTTCGTTGTTGACAACCTCGCTCATTTTGATGTTCGCAAGTACAACTGTCCAACTCCCCATCTCCCAGCGAACATTCCAACCACCCTCTTAAACCCTTCCACCTCCTTCTCCTCCACACCATCACCATCTGCGTAGAATTCTCTCGTTTTCAAAACTGCCACTCCCGCTCTGACAACACAACACAACCCTGCAAAAGGTAGTCTTCCCACTTCACCTACCCCTTCTTCCCCACTTTCCCCTTCTCCGTTGATCTTCTGGATCCCTACCTTCACCATATCCCACGCCATATGTCTCGCATATTTGAGCGCCAAATGTACCTTCTCATACTCTGGATGTGGACGTCCTGCTAGCACCGGCAAGGTAGATGACAGATGCCGCATCTGTGCTTCTTGGAGTAGAATGTTTGTGCAGAAGGCCAGGGCAATGGCGTCGCAGTGCAGCCAAGTATGCGGTTCGGGCTTCGAGACTAGGGCTTGAATACAGGTTGTTAGACTTGATGTGGCTGTATCGTAGGCGTGGTTGGGTTGTGGTGGGGGGTTGAGAACGAGAGACGAGATATACTCCAAAGCTGGGCTTGTAGCCAGAGCGACGGTGGATCGGATGTGTAGTTTCCGCGCAGACGTTGCTGATGCTAATCCAAGTGGCGGGTGCGGTGGTATCTCAGGAGCCAGATTGTACGAGATACATTGAGTGGTTGTGTGATAAGAGGGCAGAGCCAGAGGAAGGTGCGTAGGTGATGTCAGAGTTAGGACGCGGTCTAGCATGAGCAGACTTGGTTTTATCCATTCCAGTGTCCAAACTAGGTTTGCGCTTTTTGTGGCTGAATGTTGTAGGAGTTGGAGTATACCCACACTTGCTGACATGGTTTGGAAAGCTTGATTTGACATGCCGTGACTTGTTTCGTAGAGAGCAAGGAGCATGGATGCTTGGAGGATTGATATGTTGACATTGGTGCCGCTTTGGAAGATGGCAAGCGATTGTTTCAATGCGCGGTAAAGTTGGCAGCGGGTTATGTGCTCTGCATTGTCGCATGGTCGGCGGCTCATTAACCACAGACATAACAATAGGAATGGACGGTATGTTTCCTCGTGTGGTGGTTGCTCATACGAAGCATGATTTTGCCGATCTTTCAGAAAGTCTTCCGGGACGATAGGACACCATTGCTGGATAGACGGACCGAAATCTTCCAAAACGAGGGATATATCCACGTTGGCTTGATCCAGTATGTCGTATACTGTATCCGCTAGCATTGCCTTACTTCCGGAAGCATCCTTAGAGTCGGCAACTACTGTTACCGCATGCAGCAATGCCGTCGTACTCCGCGACGAAAGGTCGACATGAGTACATCCTTCGAAGCTTATAATTGATGGCTCTGAGTCCACGTCTCCGAGTCGTGGCGGCTCTTTGTATGGCGTGTAATCACATACTTTTCCTTTCCTGGCAGTATATTAGTCTAAAGCTACTAGACTCGGTTGTCAACAAAAGCATTCGCGAAAAAGAAAAGACTCACACAGCACATCTCTCGCACTGTGGCAGCGTCCGGTCGCATTTTTGTTTTCTTACCCGACAATACAGGCATACATTCGCCGCCTTTGCCGTTACAGGTATGAAGCCAGCTATCGCACTCATCTTGCATTCGAGCCCTCCAATCAGATCGTTCAGAAGATATGATGCGGAGAATTTAGTCGGGCACTGTAGTCGAAGGTGTTACTATAGCAAGTTAGCAAACAGCGGCCGATGCAGCAATAAAGACAATCAGTAAACATGGTCCTGGCGCTGACGTGTAGGTAAGCAGGGTTTAGCGAGTCGGCATCGGCATCTTGTACAGCGGCATTGTGACCTACAAATCTGGTTTGTCGCAGTGTCAAATAGATTGTTATGGTTTATTATTGCGTTATTGGGTATCTACATCGCTTCCCCACCTTCATTCTCCCACTTATCCAGCAACCAGTCCATCCCTGGGCTCCTCTACAATCTCACTCTTCCCATTCACATCATCCACAACCTTCTCCTCCACCCTACCCCCAGGCTCGAGCCCCACGGCTTTGACTTCATCTTCATCTTTCTTAGCCAACTTCTCTGCCTCTTGTTCTAGCCTCTTCTTCTCTTTCTTGCTAACCGTCATACTCCCCTTCTCCAATGCTTCCTTAGGCAGCGGTCTGACATACGGTTGACAGACCCAATATGGTCTTTTGACGCGAGCTACAGTTGCGAGGGAAGATTCGTACGGATCCAAGTTTTCTCCTGTGATCTCCTCCATCGTAGCGGGCTGTTCTGGCGCGGAAGCCGTCTCGTTGGCATGCTCCTCTTCATACTTCTGGATACCCTCTTTGACGGCTTTCTCTACAAGGCTCAGCACGTTTTCAAACGCGTCGATATCGCCTGTCCGTGATCGAGCGAGTGCGTCGCGCACATTATGATGTTGCGAGACGAGAGGACGTAGGAGATGAAAAAGATGTGCTTGCATAGCCGTGAGGTTGGGATTCGACGCCTCTTTCTTCTTTTCCGATTTAGACATTGGCTTTCTCTTTTTCTGTGGTGGGCCGTCTTGTTCATCTCCTGCTCTCTTGCCATTCTCCGCTGCGTTGTTGGTGTTTTCTTGTGGCAGCTCTTCGATATCTCCAGGCATCCAAAGTGGTTTCCGTTGTGGTGGTTCCTGGCCGAGGGCGTATTTGTGAATGATGTCCATGTATCGTCGCATCACAGCGTCCATCCTATATCCGCCTTTTCCGTCGCGCCCGCGCCAGTACTCTCGTCCTTCCTGACCAGGTGGAGGTGGTGCGGCGAATATGGTCGGATCGTAAAGGTTTCCTTCTGCGCTCATGACGCCATCTGCACCTGTCGCTTCCAGACATGTCGCAATGTCTTCGTGCTGGAGGATGTTTCCATTGGCGAATATAACAGTCTCTTTGGGAAGGTTCTCCCGTAGATGCCGAATCATCTTCCAATCTGCCAGTCCTGTGTTGTGGCCCTTCTGTTCTCTCCGTCGGCCGTGTACTGTGATGATACTTGCGCCGGCATCTAGTAGTGTTTTTGCGTATGCCAGAGTCTTCTCCGGTGTCTCAAGCACCCTCATCTTTGCTGTAACCGGAATTTCCAACTCCTCATGCAGCTTGCGTATCATCCTTGATATCAGGTCCCAGTCCTCTTGTAGAAAAGCGCCGTACTTGCCTCTCTTCGCAATACCTTGTGGACATCCCAGATTCAGGTCTACCGCATCGCAAAAAGGCGCAACATGTTTCGCAGCCCGCAAGAAATCTTCGGGGTCGTTTGAGCAGAACTGTACTGTAAGAGGTCTGTCAAATGCTGGGTTGCCATCTAGATGTCTATCTGAGTCGGGTAGTTGTGAGAGGTGATAGTAGTCGGTGGGTGACGGAATAGTCGATTTGAGAGGCTGAAAGTGAGCATCGCGGTAGTTGCTCTTTTCACCGAACATCTTGGAGTGGAACATCGGGGTATACGCTAGGAGGTTCTTCTGCTGAGACTCGGGAAGGAACGAGCGCGACAGTAATCGCCATGCCTGTAAAAGCCATTTCGTTAGCCATCATCCCAGGCCAGTTGTATTGAGTTGAAGAGACATACGAACTCTGACTGCTCGACCATAGGCGCGAGTACCAGCTTCGGACTCCCGATACTTTCATAGAATGCGCGTCCGTGAAGTTTTCTTCTCTTTCCGTTCTCCTGAACAGACACATCCCCGTGGCCTTGACCGTGTATAACCCCCGCCATCTCTCCGTTGGCCTGCATCGTCGTCTCGGTCGTGGTCATCGTGTTCGCAAAATACCGTCTCGGCAATCGGCTCGCTACCCTGGGGGCGATGGCGCCCCCAAACGCTTGGAGAAGAAGAGGACGTATGACGCCGAATCTCTCACGATGTGAAAGCACGAACGAGGTGAGGCCAGGTACGAACCGTGCGCAGTTGCGAGATGCGTCAAGGTAGCTTTGACTCGTGGTGTGCTTGTTCTGCGAAAAAACGCCATCCCGCACTCCACTCGGCACGAAATACTGACCAATCGGAGTGCAAGATATCTCCGTATCACACCATTGAGCGTTTGCTGAAACTTTGTCGTGGTACAACAAGACTCATCTTGTGTTATGGTGAGCTCAATCTTTCTTTTTCTCTTTACGTAGTTTGTCTACCATCAATCCTGCTTGTTTCTCAGCATGAACCATGGATTCAGCCTGCTCGTCAATACGTCTTGGGCACCCTCGTCTGCGCCCTTGCCCAAACTTGTTTGATGTCACCGACCATCTTCACACAAGTGTCCAAACTTGTCACTTTTGATCATAACAGACATTGCTTCCCAACGGCATGGTACCTAGACGCACCACCAAAGGTACCGTGCCCTTGCCTAACACTAGCCCTTGGCTTCGACCATACCTTTCCCGACATCACGCCATCAGGGTACCACATCACGACACCCGAGTCAAGCACATTATCCATATATCAAACAATCCGCATCTCCAAAGCTTGTCAAGGACACACAATCGGAATATACCAGTATAGATTCATCACAACATACAGCTACATGACCACCCGCAACACAAAATACGCCAGATGTTCCCAATCAAAAAGCCTCCATCCATCTCGCATCCTCATTGACTAGCATTAGTCGGATATCTCATCGGCCGTTATGACGTCTCCACAAAGGGAGAGAAAAAGAGAAGACTGTTCTCTATGGTGTAGGAGGTGAAGGAAAACGCTGAATCGCAAGAGAAGGACAAACACCACCTATCGTTGGAAAGGTCCCATGGTTGAAAAGCACGACAACGCCGATGATATGCAGTTTGGTTTATGCCGGATAATGCTTCGTAGAAGAAGCCAAGGAAAAAGGTGGAGTGAACCAGTGCACAAAGGCAATGCTGGCCAGTCTCCGGATATCATCAAAAGAAGGTACGCCGGGATCAGAAGACCATCCATCCGTCCAGGAGTCATGAAGATATGAAGGCGATGCGGAAGACGCCGATGTTGTTTAGAAGGTACTCCAGTTCCACGTGCCCTGGAAGCTCTGAGCTATGCTGCCAACGCGTGTGGTCTCAGGGCGCTTCGCCGCAACAGGAGCCTCGATGGCTTTTGCGGCTGGACTCGGCCCATTGCTACTGTCTGAGCTCTCGCTGTTGGTGCGGCTGGACCGAAGGTGCTCCCACTCGCGGAAGGAGCTGTGGCAACGGTCGCAGGCACGGTGCCAATGGCCCTCAGGATGGAAACGTGCGAGCTCATCGAGACGGACATTGTTGCGCGAGTGCTGCCAGCAGAAGATGCCGCCGCACTTGCGGCAATGGTGGCGACGTTGGAAGAAGCCAAAGGGCTCTTGGCAGGATGATGCGGAGCACACCGAAGTGGAACTATCGGCCTAGGGACTGTTAGCACGACTGGACTAGGCAGGGATGAAAAGAGTGGACAAGTGTCGCTAGCACGAACTTCAGCCCTGCATCGGGTAAAGGGTAGCGTGGGGGACGACCGTCTGAATAGAGCAAGCGGTGCCGGCGTTGTACGATGGAAATTATCCGAAGACGAATCCGACATGCACAGGACGATGACCAGGACGGCCAGTATCGCCTCCGACAGGCGGTGGCAGCGTCTTGTTGAGATGTGGCACACCAAGCGCTCGGCATCTCGGCTCTGCAGACAGCGGGAGGCCAGACCAGGGCACGCTAACAGAGGATCCACTCGGACCATGTACGTAAGATCTGAGCCTCGAGCCCTGGTTGAGCACGCGACAGGGAAGGCCGTGCGGGCTAGCAGCGGCATAACGAACAAGTAGGAAAAGCGTCAATACATACCTGCCAGTGGTTGCGTGTGATTGGCCCAGCGACGGGCGACAGTGGTTCGGCGTTGTAGAGGCTCTGCATGTCCTCGTTGCCAATCTGCGAGCCGGGAGTCGCGCTGCCCTCATTTGCGACCCACCCAAATGCTCCCGCCGACCATGCTTGGTTGGGAGAGCTGACGCCAGAGTCGACCTTTGGCGGCGACCTGCTGCTGGGCTTCTCCGTCTTGCGCAGCGCAGCGGGTATCCCGATGGCGGTCCTGGGCTGGTAGATGCCCTGATGGCGGGCGAGGGGCAAATGTGTGGTGCGCGGGGAGGTAGGAGAGATGTTGGCGGGCGTGTTCAGGCCCGAGTTTGTGGGCGAGTACTGCGAGTGTGTCGAGTGTGTCGACTTGCGGTATGCGTGGTGTTGGTAGGGAGCATGTGCGTGTGTGTTGTGCGGAATCGCCGTTGCTGAGGAGAATGTTGTGGCCATGTTGAAGGTCGTAACTAGAGGTTGGATGTAGTCGGGGCAAAGCAAGTCAAGTCGACGGGGAGGTGTATAATACGTCCTATGTCGGTATCGACAGGCGGTGAAAGTGGACGGCTGGTATTGGTGCAATCAGTGGTATGCAGCCGTGGAACAGGAGTGCGGCTCCTTGTAGGGTGTGTTGGTGTTTTGGTTGGTCGTCAATTGGTAGCTGACGTGCAGGCGATAAGAGGACAGTCGGGCGGTGGTACAACAGACGCCGGGGCCACAAAGTCGACCGTGGTTCAGCAGGACATAGTCGAGTGAAGGGGAAGGTGATATGTGTGGTGATATGCGAGAGATATGTGAGGCGAGATAAGAAACAGCGGTGTCGCGTGAGTGCGGAGGAGACCTGGGGTGAGGCTCTGGGGACAGGCAGGATGAATTAACTTGTAGCCAGCCAGCGCTTCTGCTAATAATTACCTACAGCGAACTGACGGATGGGCGGCGATAGCCCGAAGGGGGATGCCTGTCATGCTTGGCAACCGAAAGAACGACAGGGTATCATCGGGCTACGACCGGCCATTTGAACATTGCATCGAGTAACGCCTTGGGAACTGCCCTCTTCCCACCACACTTGCTCTGCTCTGCAACACTCCCAAAACACACCTCGACAAAAGCGCATAAACAACAATCTCCATTCTACGCGAACGCCTCCGTTTCCCGCTCCCCCAAAAGGAACTCCCTCCCCTCTTCCTTCGCTGTGTGAGTTTAGCCCTCTTGAGGCGGCCAGCCGTTGGGTTCCACTTCTTCCCGTTTGGGCGTCCCTTATCTCTAGCCAATCACACCAGGACCAAATGAAAAGCAACCCCTCGACCTTCTCCGAGGACGGAACTGCTGCGTCAAGCGTGAACTCTGCCCTGGGGATATGATGTAGTCTCCGCGTCGTATCGTGATTGCATCTTGCTCAACAGACCGCGATAGACGTTGATAGACATGATAGACATGACAGCATACCTCACCTCTAAACGACAGGCAAGTAAGCCGCGAGAGGCGCTCCAATCCCGCTCAACTGCGGCCAGCCTGCAACAACTGGCGGGGCATAATTGCCACGCTACCTAGCTATTCAATGCACCTCATCCACTCCGATGCCACTGCAAGCTCCTGTAGCAACGACGCGCGCGCGCAATTATCCAATATATTATGCTCCACTCAATCCCACCTTGAGGCTATTCGGCCAGACCTCACGATCGTGGAAAAGGTGGGACTCTTAATGAAATCGTACCCGCTTATGGGTAAGGTAGCGTCGCGTTGTGAGCGTGGATCATGAAGCGGTCCTTGAGAGCTGAGCAGTATGGCGTGCAGCCATCCCCGGTCGTCTCTAGCACCACGCGAAGCCCTGCCATCAGACCAGAACCCACCCACTCCGCAACTTTCGCCGCCAAAACTTTGACGTATGCGCGCGTCGAAGACGTTGCAAAACGTCTGCTTTTCATCCTTCTATCGATTCGCCGGTCTTTCTACGGTCGATACACCTTCACCGCTCCTCAGTGACGACGTTCTCTGGTTCCTCGATGCCGTTTACGTCGTTTCTGCAGTAGCAACCGCCGGACAAGGACGACAAGTCCTCGTGATGTCTCGTGACGTCTTTTTCCTACATGGCAGTAATTTGTTTTGGTAATATCCCACAACGGCATGGCCGGCTGTGATGCAGAAGATACTGAGCACACTGTGACCTCACAGTGGATTATCACGTCAAGTATCTAGGGTTCTTATCAATCCGGGACGATCATGAAGCTGACAGCGACGATCTCCATATGCCTTGACGAGACATTAAGGATAAAGACGTCGACAAGCGGCAGGTGAAACAGCTTGAACCCTCTGAGCTAGTAGACCAGCAGCGACGCCTTGATGATGAGTTCGACCTGGACGTGGACGAAATCGATTCCATGATCACAATTGGTATGGACGACACTACCACGACAGGTACGTCAGCCTGGTATACTGCATCTCGCAAGACAGCTTCAGGGCCAGTCGCTTAATGGTAAGTGCATACCCAGTAGATCTTTGACCAGGGATGTAAGAAGCTTGGAACACAGCCTGGAACCAATCATTCGCGTGAGTGAGAGAGGTGTAGATTTATTGTATTGCTGAAAACGTCCATCTAGCTTACAAGAACAAGCAACACGACGAAACCTTGGAACATAGCCTAACAGAAGTTTGTTTTTGCTGCCGTTCCGGCTCATGAGCTTGTAGATGTGAGGTACGCCTCCTTGATCTTTCGGAAACCACAGCTTGTAGCAAAGGCCGACCACGATTACGGCCGGGCTTTGAAAAGCCACGTTACCTAGGTGTGTAGTAGCAACGTAAACAACTCTGAGAGCCGGGCACGTGCGAATTCCTAGATGGTCGAATGCAACCTCATTTGTTGTTCTCGTGTACTAATCGCATGATGCTTCATCCGTGCATATGTACCAGGTGCAGATTCTAGCTTAGACGCCGGGCAGTCTCGCCGAGACTCAAACATCGTGGCGTTAATTCCGCCATCTTCGGGTCGCATCGTGCGCTTCACTAAAATTGCGCCGCCGGCCAGTGGCCCACAACCTCACGATACCGCAAGAACTTCGGATTATGCTATTCGAGTGCGCCGATGGAAGATCCACGGTACTCAGCTCCCAAGGCTGCGCAATGGCCCCATCCCGAGGTCGAGAGCCAAGACGACTGCCACTGTGATCTGCCCGTGGATTTTACCGCGTAGATCAATGCAAGACATAGCAATATCAATCCACATCATCCACATCATCCACAGCATCCACAGCACTCACGACATCAAAGCCAGATGTTCTCAAATCTCCGGCGAATCTGCTCTTCCGGCTTCCGACGTTCACGGACAACGCCTACCTTGGCGTTCCTTGCCGAGACGCCATCATGAAGTTTGTTTTCCGGACCGAGGCTCAACTTGCCACGCCAGTGTCGCCCCTAATACCTAGGTAGTTGACAACAATGGAGCAGCTTGTGACGCGGGGAAGCGTTGCTTTCACTCTCGACGACTGTGGATACAAAACAAGACGACACCTGCGTTTGCACTACTTTAGCATGCCCGACTGCTCCACCTGAAAGACCCTTTGAGGGTCCACGCGCGACATCAAGGCTATCCCTGGATTCTCAAATCTACGTGGCAAAATGTCTTCAATTCTCTCAACTGAGCCCGTTTCGCCGAAAGCTACTCCGCTCCCACCACTGCCGTCTGAGGATCCGCTCACGTCCCAACAATGGAAGACACTTCTTGCTATTGCGGATGCGGTCATCCCAGCAATCAAGCCCATGTCCACGGCGAAGACGCGCACTGAAATCGCTGCGACCGACACCGATTACTCGACCGCGATTAGCAAGCTGAGGGCTCTAACGCCGGAGAATGACCCTGATGCGGTAACAGCGGTGAAGGACTACCTGGATGACTATGCGAGTCAGGATCCAGCGTTTCGAGCGGAATTACAACGTGTCTTCGCTATGTACATGCCGCAGAACCAAAGAAAGGAGCTGTGTATGGTGCTGAATGTCCTGAATACTAGAGCGGGGTCGCTGGCACTGACTGGTTATCTTACACCAATTAGCGAACAACCCGCTCATGTAAGAGAGTCAATCATTCAGGGCTGGGCTACCGCGCGGCTTGGAGCGCTTCGCCAACTGCGTCGCTCGTTGGTGATCATTACTAAACAGGCTTGGATCAAGACGTCGCCTGCATTGAGACGCGTTATAGGCGCCCCACGCGTGCCTCTGGGCATGAAGCCTGGGAAGGGCTTCGACTATGAGTTTATTCAGATTCCTCCCGGCGACAAGCCTGAAGTTATCGAGACAGACGTGGTGATTGTGGGAAGCGGGTGTGGAGGTGGTGTGACCGCGAAGAACCTCGCGGAAGCCGGGCACCGTGTGTTGATCGTAGAGAAGGCATATCACTGGACTCCAGATCACTTTCCCATGGCTGAACTGGATGGATGGCACCATCTTTTCATGAGTGGATCATTTTTGACATCTGATGATAGTTCTGTCAGTGTTGTAGCAGGTCAGTCCATGGGCGGTGGAGGTACTGTCAACTGGTCTGCTTCTCTCCAGACACAGGGCTACGTCCGTCGCGAGTGGGCAGGACGAGGTCTTCCATTTTTCACATCTGCAGAATTCCAAGAGTCTTTAGATCGTGTCTGTGATCGCATGGGCGTCTCAGACAAGAACATCAAGCAGAATCGCAACAACGAGATACTACTTGAAGGTGCCAGGAAACTCGGCTGGACCGCTAAGCCTGTGCCACAAAATACCGGTGGACAGCAGCACTATTGCGGTTATTGCAACTTTGGCTGCGGCTCGTGTGAAAAGCAAGGCCCGGTAGTATCCTTCCTCCCTGACGCTGCCCGAGCGGGAGCAAAGTTCATCGAAGGCTTCCACGCAGAGAGAGTCATCTTCTCCAATAAGAACGGCCGAAAGATAGCAACCGGCGTACTTGGCACATGGACATCCCGTGACGCTCACGGCGGCGTTGCTGGTTCCCCCCTAACAACCCGCCGCGTCCTCATCAAAGCAAAGCGTGTCGTCGTATCAGCAGGAACCATGCAATCTCCGCTTCTCCTCATGCGTTCTGGACTCAAGAACCCGCAGATAGGTCGCAACCTATACCTTCACCCCGTCACCTTCCTTGGCGCTTATCACAAGGAAGAGATCAAACCTTGGGAAGGCGGGATCCTCACTGCGGTAGTAGGCGAGTTCGAAAACATGGACGGCAAAGGCCATGGTGTCAAGCTTGAAGCTACGAACATGGTTCCTTCTGCGTGTCTTATGTGGGTTGATTGGAAGAGCGCTATGCAATACAAAATCGACGCGGCGAAGTTGAAACACATGGTTGGGTACATTTCCATTGCAAGAGACCGCGATACAGGGCGAGTATATCCAGATCCAGTCGACGGTCGTGTGAGGTTTTCGTACCAGACATCCAAGTTTGACCAAAAACACGTATTAGAAGGTGTTATTGCGCTGGCGAAGATTCAGTATGTGGAAGGAGCACAGGAAATCTTCACCGTAATACCCAATATGCGACCATTCGTTCGGGATCCTTCCATGCCAGCAGGCGATGGTATTAACGATCCAGAGTTCCAGACCTGGATCCAGGATATCAGAAATATGGGCCTATCATCACCTGAGAGTGTGTATGTCTCCGCGCATCAAATGGGTACTTGCCGGATGAGTGCGAAGGAGAAAGACGGTGTTGTTGACCCGGGAGGCGCTGTCTGGGGCACTGAGGGCCTGTATGTGGCTGATGCGAGTGTGTTCCCTAGTGCTAGTGGAGTTAACCCCATGGTTACAAATATGGCCATTAGTGATTGGATCAGTCGAGGGATCAAAGAGGGGATGGAGGAGAGGCCGAGGTTGTAGGAGTATAATTCCAAGGAGGTTGTGTACCTCCTGACGGGAACACTAATGACTTTGAAAGATGGTAATAGATATAAAGCGCTTTTAGAATTCGAGTGCTATGAGAATGCATGATAGCTTCTGTGATTGACGCACGCTATGCTACTGGAGACTTTTCTTCAATGATTTCCCCAAGCCTTTTGCAGAACATCCCTTACTGAGCTCACTTTGATCTCAGGAAACACCTGGTTGAGTGTCTTTTCGGGCTTCAAGTCAAACACCCCGTCATGGAAAAACTTTCCGAAAGTTGCCATGAGTAACTGGGCATTCTCCTTGGGCATGATAGGATAGATGTCTTTGTGAGTCTCAAGCTCAGTTACCGTTCCTGTATTAAGCTTTTCGATCGAGTCGTATGTAACTCTGAATTTTATTCCTATTTTCATGTTAGTGAGTACACTATGGTACTTCCTGGCGGGATATATCACCCTTGACCTCTTCTGCAGTCTTGACGAAATCATTCCAGGTAAGCCTGTCCCCAAGAATGTAGCTCTCCTCGTCCCACTTTGGGAGATTCAAGCTCGCAGCTACAAACTTCGCAATATCCACAGTGTGGATAAATGAGATTGGAGTTGTTCCGGTACCGGGGAGAGCGGCAAACTCGTTTTGCATGTCGACGGCCATGGTAAGGGGGGTTACGTGTGTAGGTACGTGGGGGTAACCCCAGTAATCAAGAAAGAAACCCACATAGAACCGCGTGTGTTCGAGGGATGTCTTCTTTAGGACCTCCACACCCTCGAACTTGACGCGGCCGATGATGAAGTTAGCGGCGTCGGCTTGCCTACGTGGTACGTTCAATGTAAGCAGTGCTTTTGCCAAATAGAGTCGGAATTTCGCTAGCACTTACTCTCGAGTCATGGGGACACCCCAGATACTTGGAACAAAACGCTTCGTTACCTTTGACGCATCTGCAGCCATCACCAGGTTGTTCTGCGGCTTTGCCGAAGTGGTCAAAAAGATCGTGGAGATCACTGTATGAACATCATTCTCTTCCAAGATCTTCTTCATACTCTCAATGTTGTCGTAATCGACAGCGATGATTTCACAGCCAATCTCGGCTGCAAGCTTAGGGTTCGCCTTGATGTTCTTAGTACACCGAGGTTTCTTTTACCACACAAGTAGTTTTTGCTTACCGATCTGCTCAAGATCTTCACCTGATGTTTGCCCTGGCGAAGAACCGTCTCCGCAATAGTGCGACCCAGGCCATTTGCACCACCAGCAATTGCGATGACAACCATGTTGAATGATTTCGGGAAGTTTTCAAAGAGCATTGATAGGAGATCTGTAGCAATGATGGCTTGAAGGTTTTTGACAGAGACCTATGGTGCAACGATGCTCTATATGCGTATGAAACGTCAAAGTGACAAGCTCAAGACGTATACGCATAATTATGTAGTCTGGAATTAGAGTTGAGTGTTCGTCCGTTTCAATCTTTGTAACTCATTGTTGCGAGTGCGCATAGTGAATGTGAATACGTCGGACGTCAAAACTCGGAGAATCATTAGTGTTTAATAAACAGCATGGATGTTTAGCTAACAAGAGGCGTTAAGACTTAATAAGCTTTTTGCGCAATCGAATTATGAGTTTCTTGCCTAGCCTTGACAACGGTTATCCACATAGTTGATTTGTGGTCAACCCTGGGTGGCTACAGTGGTAGCACGCAGATCCAAATGGTGGACCTCTCGGATATCAACACTACATCAGTATTGACCCAGCGATTGCAACATCGCTCTGAGAAATGATAGGTGGTGGTCTGTTGTTTAGTGCTGTTCGTGCATGGTGATGTTTATGTCGTACTGCAATTCCCCGCAATAGTTGTTAGCCCGACGGCGAAGAAAGAAGTCCCGCCAGCCGGCGCTAAAGTCCACCACCTGGAGAAGCTAGAATAGGCGCTATGTCGCACAGTCCTTGCAGCGACACCTCCGTAATTTCTCCAGCGCGTTCTACACTGTTGATCACTGATCGGATTCTACTTACCAGAAATTGGAGCTCGCACCTTACGCCTCAGCCATCTCAATGTGGCTGGGATACCTGTATAGGTTGAGGTCTTACCAAGCGACGATATCAGGGACGAGAAGATGATCTTTACACAGCACAGTGTTCGTCCGTCTTCGTCTAATCGTGTCAATAATCTCTAGGTATATAGTTCTTTCGCGATCTACTCTCCCATAGTATCGCATCAAACCGAACCAGAAAACTCACATTCAATCCGCGCCTCCACCATTTACTGCAACCCTTCGAATCTTACAATGGCACCGTCTTGGTTTGTTGCGCATCTAGTGGCTTGCGGTATTCTCTCTTCCGTTCAAGCTCTCCAACTGCCAAATTATGTCGGGTTGAAGACGTCGCAGAACAATAGCATTCTCGATATCACATTCCACAATCCGAACTCGACTCTGAACTTCTGGAATCAAGACACCACGAACGGGTTGACTGATATCGTAGCGAAGCTTCAAAAGGACAATGAGACCAAAGTCGTTGTCTTTCGGAGCGACGTCCCAAGATATTGGATAGGTCACCTCGATCTAACAATGCCTGACCTCAGTAAGTCATCCCGTTGAACATTTGGATTCGAACAGAACTGAGGATTCGAAACAGCGGAGACGTGGCCAAGTTACGCCGAGCTTATTTATAATATCTCTGCGCTACCGCAAGTTACCATCGGCGCTGTAGAGGGCAGGGCGCGGGGTATTGGAAATGAATTCCTTGTTTCGCTCGACATGCGCTTTGCAACCAAAAATGATACTCTGATCGGACAACCAGAGGTTGGCAGTGGACTCATTCCAGGCGGAGGAGGAAGTCAGTTTCTTCCAGGACTGATCGGTAAGTCATATCTCTCTAAACTCTTCACATGATACATGGACTGACTTCATCTACCACCACTTAGGACGAGGGCTAGCAATGGAATATATCCTGAGTGCGAAAGATATAAGCGCTTCCGAAGCAGAGAAAATTGGCTGGATAAACAAGGCTTTCGACACGTCGGCCGAGATGAACACCTACATCGACGGTCTTACTTCACGCCTGCGACTGTTTCCTCAGCAAGCGCTAGCGAGTGCTAAGAAGTCGATCAATCGGCGGACAGCACCAAAGCTAGAGGATATTCAACCTGACGCATCAGCTTTCGTCAAGCGTCTTGAGGATCCAGTTGTGCAAGCATTGAGTGCCAAGACAGCAGCTGTGTACCAGAAGTCTTCAGCCTTCGAAATCGAGCTTGATCTAGGCAATTCGCTACTGCAGTTATACCAATAGACTGAGAGCGACGATGGTGTATGGTAGGGAAGCCAATTAAGCTTGGGGTCGTCGTTGCGCCGGACAAACGAATGGGCCCAGAACTCTGCCTGAGCCCCATGTAGTTGAACCTTTGGGTTTAGTACAGATGAAGATATGCCTTCTGTTCCTTTCGCTGTCGTTATTCATGCCAACATCTTAATGTTCATTGTTCCAAATAGACATACATGTATCTAAGCTCTGCCGCCATCGAATATGGTTAGTATGAGTTGTTTTGATATGTATCTACGCTGGTAAATAGATATACTATACCCTAGCGTGGGTATAAGGTTCTGTCTGGGTCAGCTATAATCATATGCGGTGATTTGGTGGGTATATCTGGGTATACTTGGGTATACCATACCCAACCTCAACCCACGCTTTGACCACCCCAACCCAACCCAACCCAACCCATACCCACCTTTAGCGCTGGAATCATGGGTTAGAGGTTGTGGTTGGGTTAGGGTCACCAAACCCGACCCAAACCCGACCTAACCTTGACCCAACCCTGACCCATTCACCAGCGTATATGTACCTAAGATCGACTGGTTCACCCGACAAGTACATCAACGAGATCACTAGAGAAGCAAATAAACACCACTCACAGTAATTCACATGAAGATCTAATGAGTAAGCTATCTTGCCTAGGACTTTATTTTCGACGACCACTTATTGCGACAACCTCACAAACCCAACGTTTGGAACGATTTCACCGTATCGACAATAGACTCCTCTAGATCTCTGTACTTCATCCCCAAGATTTCGACCGATCGTTTGTTACTGTATCTATACAGCCTGTCGGTTCCACCGTCTGGATAGTCACCACCTGGCGTGGCACCGGCCGAGATTTTCCTGTTGTATTCAGGAAAGCGTTTCTCGATGATGGCGAGTATCTCTCTGTGTGAATAGTATCCCGCTACCGTGAAGAAACGCTTGTTCGCTGCTGCGGGTTGTTCGAGTGCTGCGACATGTGCTGCAGCAACATCGCGGACGTCTACCCACAGATAGAGAAGGTTATTGTCGGGTATCTCGTCTTGGAATTTGCCCTGTGCCGCCTCAAGAATACGTTGGTTGGAGGTATTCATGCTGTCAAGAGTCTCCAGACCATTAATCTGGCTTCTTGTTAGAAATTGTTCCTTTATACCTAGAGCTGGATGAACTTACAACCGGACCAAAGACCATTGGAGGATTGATGACAGTAATGTCAAAAGCAGGGTTTTCGCCCGCTAAGAACTCCCATGCAGCCTTCTCGGCAAAGGTTTTGCCAGCGCTGTATGCCATGATAGCGTTTGCTTGCGCTTCTTGTTCGGTGACAGGGTTCCAGTCTTCTTCCTGATAGATGTGACCTGGCCGAGTGCCTTTACTGGCGTCGGCCATTGCGGCAAAGGAAGAAGTTATAACGACACGTTTCACTGAAGGAGCGCTGGCCTTGATGCTCTTGAGAATTCCAACCGTGCCTTCGACTGCTGGGTCTATCAAGTCTTTCTTAATGTCGGCGATGTTGAAGCGGTTCGGGCTGGCCGTGTGCAGCACTGCTTCGAACGGCGGATTGGAGATGACGGCCTTGTCAAAAGCGCCTGGTGTAGCGATGTCTGGCACAACAGCGAATCCCAATTGACCGTTCTTGACATAGAGTTCGTAAGCTGTCGTGAGTTTTCCGACTTTCTCTTGGGTGCGGACTGTAGTGACTACTGAGTGCTCGCACTTCAGCAGTAAATCGAGAGTATGGGCTGCGATGAAGCCATTGCCACCAGTAAGGAGAACGCGCGTCATTTTAGAGAAATGGGATGATGTAAACTATATGCTTCAAGTAAAAACCAGCAGGACAATATTGATCAAGCCTTGGTGCCGCTGTAATAGACGCTACAGCTGTCGAGTATAGCTTTTCATATACGCACAGAACGGTGTTTGGGTTGCGCCGTCGGTTCTTTCGGTCTGCCGGTGATGGGTCAGCCCTCAGTTTAGCTTGCCTTGTCTGGATTCCCTCGTCGGATCAACGGTATGTATACAACGCCGTGCTAGGAGTAACTTGGTGTACCTGAGAATGAGACCAACCACTAGTGTAAAACAGGGTTTCGTGATGGTCGAAGTACTCGTCATGTCGTATGAAGCTCCGCGTCTGATTATTAAACAATTATGGGCCGGTAAGCGGTTCACCTTCGAAGTCACATTGCGTCAGCTCCCAATATGATTACCGATATTGCAGTGTGTATTTGTTGTTTTCTGTACAAATGTTGTTAATTCTGAGAAATTGGAAAGCGAATGCATCGGTCTACGTATAGACAGGGGCCAGGCACTGTGCTGTGTCAAGAATCCATACTAGTTTGCATCGTAACAGTACCTTCATGTCCAAGGGTCAAGCCCTGAAAGCCGTCTCCCCAGACGTTGCCCAAAGAATGGATAAACCGAGATCGTGACTATCGACCGACGACTGCCTCTTGGTAAAGACGACCACGGTAGCGGTCAATACCACCGAATGAACGCATTTTGACATCGCGCAGCTCATGAAATGTGTAGACGGCTGTCTTGACCGCGATTGCGCTGGTATTGTCGAAGAAGTGGGCTAAGATATCCAGAAAGGAGACCATACCTGTGGTTTTGTGAGTGAGAGGTGAGTCGCTCTCCTCCTTCGCGTTGGAGAGCCTGGGAACCCTCTCTGATAGCAGACTCAGTGATCGAGAGCTGGTTTTAGATAGCAGCTTTGGTCAATTTGTCGTCGTGACAGGCGACTTCCAAATCCGCATACCAGATAACATCTCAGACGTAAAAGCCGCGATTCTGAGTGTAGCCATAACGATAGCTGGTTGAGGACTCTATCAACCACTGGAGCTGCCGCTCTGTTAGTGTTAGCAAGTTAGTTTACACCATGTAAGACTGATAACACCACCCGATAGATGTCGTTGTCACAGCATCTGCTTTCGTATCATACCCTCTCTTTCGTCTTCCCACACTTCATCTCATATTTCTCTGTGAGCTGAGGTTGGCTTTATCCGTTCTGCGTATGCTGCGGAAGTGTACAGGCACTGTATAGCGGCTTTCGTCGGCCTTCGCTTATCAGCACTGCCATGCAGTGTATCGACTCGAAGGATCATGCCCAGATAGCGCCACGGCGAAGGATCAATGGCCTCTAAAGGATCAGGCATCGCATGAGGTTGGTGAGGCGAAGGCGCCCCCAGGTGTCTGGGAGCCTGGCGATAGGTACGGCCAACGCGCTGCCTGACATGTGAAACAAAGGCAGTAAGGCACAGATGATCCACCGTGGAAGGCCAGAATGTTGAAGCACATCTGATTCGCTCTCGGTCCATGTGCCGCGTTGATCTGTGCGGCCCGGATAAGGGTCCAAGCTTGTGACATCACCGTCGCAACGTCGGTGGGATGGCCTCGAAACCTCACTCGCCCGTTGAGTTCCTCGACGCGCGATCTCCAGCTTTGCTACCGCGAAGAGGATAGGCGTTGTCTTAGGACCCTGAGCGCCTGAAACTACGGGACCCAAAACAACGTGTTGCATGCTACCCGTAGAGTTTGTCGGTGTGTCTCTTATAGTGCACATGGCGCCTTTTCGCTCAGGCAGGGTTTGCCTGCGATTGCGCGAATTGAAGACGACGACTGCCACGCAATTCCTTGACCACTGCCACCGAGCACGCCATTGCAGTACTCTCTTCCTGCCTCAACGACTCCTTCACCACCACACCGACCCCGCCTGAATACAACGCAACGTCTACAAACCTCGACGGCGACGCCATCACAATCATCACCATGACCAGCGTACTGAAAGGCGGCTTTGGCTCGCCAAATGGTGCGCCTTTGCTGGCGACCAACTCCGGCACTGAGTTTGTCAACACTGTCTGCCCGCTCAAAGGCGCCCTTGATGGCTATGACAACACAATACCCTGCAGCAAACAGAAGATCCACGTCCCGCAAAACTTCTGCGATGCCATGGCCATCCGCGAAGAAGTCTATGGCGAGCAGGGCGTGCCTCTTGAAGCCGAGTTCGACGAAGACGATGCCCGCAGCTGGCACTGGGTCGCTTATGCTTCCGTTGCCACCCACACAACCCACCCCCCGAAGACACTGCGCCGCTCCGACTCTGGCAACACGCCCGCTGACGACGCACGACGCGCCTCTGCCACCGCCACCCGCGTTCCCGTCGCGACTATTCGGCTCATTCCTCCGCCCCACGGACCGAACAAGTACGTCGACGAGGACAAGACGGACAAACACGCCGATGCAGACCCACCCGGCGAGGAACAGGAGACTAAGCACCCGCCGGAGCCTTACATCAAGCTCGGCAGACTTGCAGTCCTGGCGCCCTACCGAAGCCTCGGCCTTGCGAAGCTGCTCGTCAACGCTGCGCTCGACTATGCCATGATGAACCCCGACCTGATCTACCGGCCTCCGTCTCCCACCGCTTTGGAGATGGCACAGATGCTGGGCAACAACAAGGAGCGCGAGATTACTTGGCAAGGGTTGGTCATGATCCACGCCCAAGCTAACCTCCAGAGCATGTGGGAGAAGCACGGTTTCCACGAGGAGCTGAGGAACGACGACGGTGAAGTCGAGATACCAGCAGAGCCTCACTGGATCGAGGAAGGCATCGAACACGTAGGCATGTGGAAGAGACTGTCTGTCGAGAAACGAAAGAGGTTGTCTCTATCCTCCCTGGACTCTTCCTGAGCCTGGTCGCGTCTCCGCCCGCGTACATTGGCTCAACATTTTCACGCAATTCGCGTGTATGAGCCTAGAAATCACTCTCTACTTCTTTGCGGACCCCTTCATAAGACTATTCACTTACACTTGTGTTTCAAGTCTTCACGCCGGGCATCACCCAGGATCTATCATCGCTACAAGACCCTGGATATTATGACGACTTTCACACTCGTTTCACCCATGCGACGATTCAACATTGCTTATACCCCCACACCGCACGATCACGACGACACGGCCGAACTTCACTAAAACTTGCTTTATTTGCTTATAGACAAGAGGGATAGGAGTGCAAGCGATAGATGGCGTAGCGGTATTTTGTATCAAATCAACACCAAAAGTTACATCTCGTACATGTCATTTATTTGCGTGTTCACCTGTTCTCTGTCATTACACGAAATCCCGTTCCCACTGAGTTGTGATCCGTGTAGGCAGACACTAAAGTTGGCTTGCTAACCGTGTGGTACTACTCGGGAGTGCATCTGGAGGAAGGCGCATGCCATCAGCACGACCACGTCGCGAACACACCAGTTTTATAACATTCACAGCACGTGGGCACAGTGGCACAAATGAAGCACATCAGAATACCTCCCGCTGTCGAAAAGTGATTGATTCGGCGCCTCTACCACATTCCGTCGCAAAGAGCTAGTTCCGGTCTCTCACTTCCCTCTGTCTATTTATCTTTCCCCCACGTCATCAAGGGAAAGCGACGCGCCGCTCTTCCACCGCTTCAATACTGTTGACCAGGATCGCACATCACTCGCTTCCATGTCCGAGACCACAATCACGAAACCCAATCTCTCAACTCGAGTCCTCAGTCTTCTCCGCTCACTTTGTCGGCCCATCATCATGCTTCCGTTTATCGGTCTTACAGTCGTTATCTTGCTCACCGCGCTCTACGGCAATGTCCACGCTATTCGCCTTCCCAGTGCCGATGGTAAACACAAGTACAAGGTCGCTGTCAGCCACTTTCCTTTAACAGACACTGCCCGAAAAGATCCATACAAGCCGGATGAGGTCCGCCGGCTTATGGTCAGCCTGTACATGCCCGTACCCAAGGAGTCATGCTCGAACGAATGCCAAAACAGCTACATGCCCCCTCAGACCGCTGCGATTGCGAACGAGCAGTTCATCGAAGGCGGGAAGCGTGATGCAGGCATATTCGAAGAGATGGCCTATGGCGTTTGCTGTGGCAGTTCTACCGACATCGATGCAAGCAAATTCCCAGTCATAGTCCTGGAACCGCATGTTGATACGAGTAGACTACTCTACTCTACCATGGCACGTTTCATTAGCGCAAACGGTGTCGCCGTTGTTGTCATCGACCATCCTGGCGACGCTTCCATTGTCCAGTTCTCTTCCTCCCGCACTCGCGACCTCCAGACTGTATATAACAGTGGTACTGTCCCTCTCTCGAACTTCTCCCCCATCACAACCTGGAACACCACAGTCCAAACTGCTGTCGACACGCGCATGGCCGACATCGCGTTTACGCTCTCTCAGATCAACAACGTCGCTCTTTTGCAACAGCATTTCACAACTCAACGTTTTACGTCAGGATTGAAGACAGCGACGTACGGTATCATTGGTCACGGCCTTGGTGGCACAGTAGCAACCTCACTCGGTCTCACCTCTTCTGCCGTAAAGTTCAGCATAAATCTTTCCGGTACACCACCCCTCTTATCTTCAGATGTTCGAAACGTTCCTCTTTTCTTCTTTGGTCGCGCCGACTTCCGCCGCGAGCACGACATCCACTGGCCGACGACCTGGTCGCACCTAACTGGCCCAGCTACGGAGTTTGACCTCGACGACTCTGCCATCTTCGATGCGTCCGATCTTCCCATGATTGTTGAGCTAGCTAGGACGGAAGGTGGAAAGAAGGGCACCAAAGCCCGCGGGCTGAGTGGGAACGCTCCAGCGGAGGGCGCGCGTGCGGTCACCTGTTTTCTGGAGAACATTGTGAAGGAACATTTCAAGCTGAATGGACAGGGCATGGATCTGGGTGGCTGTGTTAGGAGGTTTGAGGGTGTGAAGCCATATCCTGGGTACAAGAAGGAAGAATAGCTGTATCAGCTAATATGTCTTCGGATGGAAGACACATCTGTTAGATTTAGTAACAGGCAAAAGGAGATCAAGGCTACACAAAAGTGGAGCATCTAGGCATAGTCAAGATATGGAAATGCAGAAGTTTCGAACCAAATCGAGTTGGGCCGAGAATTTCATGATTACAGGAATTGCATATACGCTCAAAACCCAAACACATTCTCTCCCTCCTTGAAACCCCACTTCTCCAGTGCCGGCAAGGCAGCCTTCTGAATCATACCGGGAGGTCCACAAAGGAAAACGCCCGTCCCCTCTTCTGGCTTAAACAGGACTTCTTGAATCAGATCAGCATCTACATGACCCTTCTTGCCCTTCCATTCGTCACTCGGATGACTGAGGATATGAGTAATCTTCAGTCTGCCTCCGCTAGACTTCTCAAACTCATCAAGCTCCTTGTGCAGCAGGATGTCCTTTTCAGACTTGTTCGCATCCAGAACACAAATCTGTATATCAGGATCGCTCGATAGCATCGCACGTGCGATGAGTGAGTATCCGGGCGTGATACCACTTCCGCCGAGAACGAGATTGATCTTCTTGAACGTGTAGTCTTTTCCAGAGATGCTAAAGACGCCCTTGCCGTTGTATACTATTTCGCCGGTTGGGCCTCGGATCTCGATCTCCTCACCGAGAGGCATGCAATCGAGAATGTTGGACATTGCGCCACCGGGTTGCGAATTAGATGGAAAGTAGGTCTTGACAGTGAGTTCGAAGGTACCGACGCCGTCTGCGAGATTCTGGTTGTCAGTCTTCTTCTTATCGCTTCCATCTGATGAATCAGGAAGAAGTGGTTTGGTAGGCGTGTATGATCGGATGAGCATCTTGTCTTGAAGATGGTAGCCTAGCTGTACGTGTTGGCATGTTGCGAGACCCAGATCGGGTGTATCGTCTGGTAGTTGGAAGGTGTACGCGCGTGTGTCTTCCGAAATGGACTTGCGGTCGAGGAGCTTGACCGGTACCCATCGGTGTTTCTGCAGAACAACTTTACTGTGTTGAGAAGATGATTGTGACTGCTCTTTCGCAGCTGCTTCTGCGTTTTTCTTGATGAAAGCAGCAGTCTTGTCAGTCACTACACCAATTGCGCATTCTGTTCGGAATATTAGCGTACGTGCAACAACCATAATTGGAAGACTTACCATTGAGCTTCTTGTAAGCATAACCGTCATGTATGCTCTCAAATTCATTACTAGTCTCTGCGTGCACTTTGCCGGCATGGCCCAATACGGCGGCTTTACCTCCGGGATGCCATTCCAACACGCTCGTCGCATCGTAAACCTTTCCATCGACCACGATCCAGCAATCATCCTCTTTGTCATGCTTCTCGATCTCCTGCCGAGTGAACTGCTTCTGTGGCGTACCAGCCGACTGTTTGACAGCCGCCATCTGGTTCTCAACGCTCGGCTTCATCCACCCACCATCCGCCGTGCCTGGCTCCACCGGATGACGGAACATGATTGAAGGCATATCAGAGTCGTCTCCCTGTACGATTGAAGGTCGAACAATGTACCAGCAGTTGTTCATCATACCCATGACGTTCCAGTTTGGATCTTTCGGCTGGGTGTTCTTGAAGACGTTGAAGCAGCGCACTGTGATGCTGTTCGCTCTGAGTAAGTGCGAAATCTCAATGTCCACATGCCAGTGTAGCCACGTCCAGAACTTGTTGCCATGTCGAATAGGCGCATCTGGGAATTTTCGAATACAATACAGCCACGTCTCTCCATCGTCCAGCGAGACCTCCACTCTCTGTACTTCATGACCACCGCCATCGTATGCATAACCTTCAATACGGTACGTCTTTCCTTTCTTGGCCTCGGAAAGCGGTATCTTTTCCCCTTGCGCAGGCTTCACAATGACCGAGTTCAAGTTTTGCTCATTGCAAGCTGTGTCGGGATGGCGGAACAACGTCTCCGCAAATTGGCCGTCCTTTTCCGTAACAAATGATGGTAGGACGCGGTTATCCCAAATATGATAATGTGAGTCATTTTCCTTCTCTGATATCCAGATACGCTTTAGCCACTTGACGCAGCGTCCACCAACGTACCCTGGTATCATCAGTCGCACCGGGTATCCGTGATCAGGGGGAAGCGGGAGATCGTTCATTTCGTATGCGAGAATAACGTCGTTTGTTACATCCATCACGTAGTCAAATGGTAGACATGTGGAATACTTCCCCTCACTGGGCTCGTCTGCGCCCTCGAAATTGACCCAGTAGCGTTTGCCTTCTGGCATCTTTGCTGGTAAGCCAGCTTTAAGCAGGATGTCTTTCACCAACGGTCCTTTCCAGTATGCGCAACTGACAGCCGCGCTACCCCAACTGAATCCCTTAGACTTTTTGATCATGTTCAGCTCTTTCCGGCGGTTACCGTCACACGCCAAAGCTACCGGAATGTTGATGGTATCAAAATCGTTCTTCAGATTGTCCATGGACAATACAAGCTTACCGCCTTCGACATCCAACTCGTGGAATTCCCACAGCAGTCTTGGGACAGCGCCATGATTGCGCACATAGTGCAATTCGTTAGGCGTAATCAGTCCAGCGTCGTAGAGATGTGATAGGTTTGCCTCGGCGTTCATTGGATGCTTACCCGTCAGGCGAATTAAATCTGAAGAACGTGGCAGCCAGTTGTCCGGGGAAAATTGATCTGCTTCATCGATGGAGATGGTGCTACGGTTGTGCGTTTGAGGGCTTTTGCGCTTTCCATCGTTCTGTTCAAGGGTTTGGATGTAGTCCTTCTCGTGTTGTAGAGTTCGAAGCAATGCGATTTCTTGCACGGAGTAACGCTCTCGAAGCTTCTCATACTCTGTCTTGTTCTTATTTGCGGCTTCATCGCTAGAGTAGCCAGAGTCCTCCCCACTTTCGGCATATGCGTCATGATGCTTGTCGCTGTCGCCCTGAGTTCGCTTCCATTGCTCTTCGTCTAATGTACCGTCACCTTTCTTTTGGTCCTTTGTACCGTCATCCTGGTGCTCATCCTTCTTCTTCTGTTCTTCTTTCTCGCGCTTCTCCACGTTCGCCGGCCACTCCTCTTGGTTCTTGACCCAATCTTCCGTGCACGGGAGCACAAACCTCCAGCCTAAGCTTCTATTCTCAGGGTGTCGCAGGTGGAGATCCTTTTCTTCTAGCACAATATCTCGAAAGTTGACAAGATCGCCCTTCTTCTCTTTTCCCGTCAAGTCTTGGTGACCCTCGCGTGCTTCTTCGACGTCGTCGCGCGTCTTGGCCTCATCACTCTCGTGGGTGATGCCAGCCCGACGGTCATCGCGATTCTTGTAGCCGACGCGATGTTGGTGATTATGTTCGGTCGACCAGTCAGGCTCCTGCTCGATCTCCTCTCGCGTTGAGCCAGGGTGATCGGTAATGTGGACTCGCCAGGGGACTGGAGGCATCTTTACGCGTTTTTCGAGAGCAGCAAGGCCAAAGAATTACTACATCCTCGCGAATATGCATGTCGCACACGAGGATATGTAGCGAACTGACCATAAGCATGATGCTGTCGTTGTGTCGTCATGGTCGGTTTGCTTTTCTGATGCACGACGCGCTCCGGACAATCTCGTTGGTTCACCCACAGCGACTAATCCGTACTATTTGTAAATGCAACGCTTCCGCGGGTAGATCGGAATGTTGGGGTCCCGCCGACTAGTTAGTCTCAGCCTAAAAGTCGCTTCCATTGCCGGAGAACCATGGTAGGTGAGTTCAAACGTTAAGATGAGGTGCCGGGTTTGCAGCTTGAGATGAAGGGCGGCGTCGAAAGAGGCTGGATCACGAGTCATAGTAGCTTCGAGCTCCCATACAGACACCTCAAACAGGTTGCTCAGGACATGGAAATAGTGCTGAAAGTATGTTACATTTGCGCAAGCATTAGCTTGCTTTGTCGTGATTCTCTTGCTTTGTCATGGTCCTCTACACTATCTTACACATTAATCTTGCCAACTTTCCCATCCCTCCTCCCTCCAAACGCCGCTCTTGCCTCCTTCTTTTAATACAACCCTCAAATCCTGCACCCGCTGAAATTTGTCCACTGCCTTACACATATCCACCACACTGAGCGCTGCACCCATGACTGCCGTCAAAGCTTCCATTTCGACCCCCGTAGGACCCGTACACTGGACCTTTGCTTCGATCTGGATGCCGCCGTAGCCGGGGTCGATGCTGTACGGGGATATGGGTATCGATGGCAAGGAGTCTGGGGAGGATCCACCCGAGTTGGACCCAAAAGCACGAAGTTCGACCCCGACATGCGTCAAGGCAATCGGATGGCATAAAGGTATTATCTCGGGGCATTTCTTTGCTGCCATGATGCCCGCTATTCGCGATGTACCCAGAACATCGCCTTTTTCCAAGCTGTTCGAGCGTATCAATTGGAGGGGGGTAGGGTTAGTAAAGTACACGGTTCCGACGGCGATGGCGGTGCGTGTTGTGTGTTGCTTGTTCGAGACGCTGACCATGTGTGCGGAGCCGGAGGCGGTCAGGTGGGGGAGGTGTGGTTGAGGACTTGTGGGCTGGGCTTCTGAGGTTGGAGGAGGTTGTGGGGTTTGCGGTTGTCGTTGATGTAGTTTATCTTTCCCATCCGTCTTATCGATCGAGCTCGGCTTGGATTCGGCTTCAGGCGAAGGGAAGGTGGCGTAACGTGAGGAGGTCGAGTACATCCTACGACCCACCAACCTAGACGTCGTCGAGCCACTGGACTCTCCTCTTACTACCTCAGTCATACCATGCTGCGCCTGTGCCACTGCCTCAACATCAGGTTGCTGTTGCTGCAACGGCTCATGTTCCATATCATCAGCCAGAAACCCCAGACCTTCCGCTTCCATCTCATCCCAATCCAGCTTGCCTTCCGCATCACCAGTCAGAGATTGTCTCTCAGAAGACACATCATGCCACCTCATTGCCATCCTCTCTGCTGCATCATTGTCAAGATTGTGATCTATCACCATCTGATCTAATACCGCCTTTAGCTTTTCGTCAACTATTCCTTTAACCATCTGGCCCGTGAGATTAACATTTTCAAACCTCGCCTGCCATCTTTCAATCAAGATCTTCAGCCATGTTTGTAGTGTGCGTTTATTCTCAGAGGTCCAGACCTCGTAGGGTAACACGTCGAGGCGTGGATAGGATTTTTTAAGCCGGTCTCGTAGGGCGAGGACTTGCTGCTGAAGTTGGGGGACGGGAGCGTCGAAAGTGACGATGAGATCTTCGTCGATAGGTAAAATGCCGGATGGCGGAACAACGAGACCAGGACGTTTGCTTGGTGAGGATGAGGGCGAGGATGATAGGAGATCAAATGCATGTCCTTCGCCAGGCACCGTTGGCACTCGTCCCTTGTCCATGATTGGATCCGCAAGCGCATTTTCCTCGGAGCTTCGATCTAATTCGTTTCGACCCAAGACCGAATAAGGACCTGACCCCCCAACTGACCTTACGACCCAGTCGGAGGGTAAGACTTTCCTGTCTCTTTGTTCTTGTATCTTAGGAGGATGTGTAGGTTCCTTCCTGATCTTTTTCAATGCATCATCCAATATATCACCAAGACTTTTGCCATCCCGCTCTTTTCCTTCTTCCCTTGCTCTTACAACCATCCTAGCCCTTCGTTCGGCTTCTTCCTGTTCTTCCAACTGTTTCACCAACGCCCTTTTCTTCTCCAAAATCTCTTCTTTCTGCTTCCTCAGCTTAGCTTGTCTCCTGAGAGCAGCGAATCGACTTGTATACTTTTCCACGGTCTCTCCAAGAAGTTCTTCATACTCGAACCTTTGTGCTTCAAGCCTCTCTTTCTCCTTAGCTTCCTTTACGTTCGTTGCAGGCCTGTCGATTTGGTGGACGACGCGGGCGATGCGATCTTGTAGGTTGATGATATTTGTTTCTAATATCTGGATTGTTCGATCGCTTCCTTGTGGTAACTTTACTTCAGCCAGAAAGTCTCGTATGGAATGCAGATCCATTCTCGTCGCGTTCTTGATGGCTTTACCAGCTTCTGGAATATCCTCAGCCTTTTGCAGTGGCTCCAGCTGAGATAGCTTCTCCGCAGCAGACACAGGCGAGGTAGAGAAGGCTCGAACAGTGGTTGAAGGGGGTTGAGACACGATATTCAGATAGGGCAGTGGTGAGCTGGGTATGCGATGTCGTGCCAGCAAGGCATGGGGGTTGTCGAATGGTCTTCTCCGTAGTACAGGCCGCTGGGAGTTCCGGCTCGCTAGAGGCTTGTCATCTAGACAGGGTCAGCAAGATACATCACAGACTGAACTGCCGTAAGCGATGGTAGAATCGGGTATATGATTGGTATATGTAGCCACATGTCCATCTCTAAGCGATAGTGTAGACTCACAATCAAGGAGAACGCTCAGAACGCCAACTATGCAGTGACCGCCGTGGTATCGTAAGGCATCCAACCAGAACCATTGTGAAGGAAAACAGAAAGAGTCCAGATTTACCCACCAATTAAGATCATGGGCCGATTCTCCATGTTGGCCAGATCATCCAAGTCGGCGTGCTTTTCCGCTTTGCGTTTGACGGCAGCACCAACAACGTCAAGGAGTTCGCGCTCGCGTTGGCCCCAGCCAAGGATTGTCTCATCGCTCAAGCGGCCTTCGTGTCGGTCCATCTCAATCTGCCTGATGCGCTCAAATGCTTCCTGGTCAATGGGCTCGCCATTGTTGCCCTGTCGCAGAACGTCGCGCAAAGACACCTCGGCGTTACCGTGTAAGCAGACTTTCAGATTGCCGTCACTCGTTATTCGTAACCGATTGCACGTCCCACAAAAGTCATTTGTCATGCTCGTGATGAAGCCGACCTTGCCCACGAAGCCTGGCACCTCGTACGTCTTACTGGTGTCGTTCTTGTGTCCTGGCACCGGCCTGAGCCCCGGATATTTGGTCCTGATGATATCCAGCATCTCCTGGAAGCTGATCATCTTGTTCTCACTCCACTTGTTTCCACCAAAAGGCATGTACTCGATGAAGCGTACTTCGATGTCCTTTTCGCGGCCCATCTCGACAAAGGGTAGAATCTCGCGCTCGTTCAACCCCCGCATGACGACGCAGTTAACCTTGAGCTTGACGTTGGCGCCTAGTTTGTTCATCTCCAGTATGCGATCAATCGACTTCATGACAGCATCGAAGCCTTTCCGCCGAGTCATGATCTGGAACTGGAACGGGTCTAGTGTATCCAGACTGAGGTTGACGCCAGTCAGACCCGCTTCCACCACTGCGTCCAGCTTCCGGTGTAGCGAGATGCCGTTGGTTGTGAGTGCGAGTTCGCGCAGGCCTTTCGGGCGCAGACTGCCGATCTGCTGCATGAGCGGGACGATGTCGCGACGGACGGTGGGCTCGCCGCCAGTGAGGCGGATCTTGGTGACACCCTGTGAGACGAATAGCGAGGAGAGGTAGAAGATCTCGGGTGTGGTAAGCATGTTGGCCGACGGAGACAGTGGTATGCCCTCTGCTGTTTGTTAGCAGCGTCCTTTGCTGTGTAAGCGTACCAATCGCACCTTCTGGCATGCAGTACAGACACCGCAGATTGCATCGCTCTGTGATACTGATCCGGAGATAGTCATGCTGCCTATTGAACGTGTCCGTCAAGAAGTCGGAGAAGGGTTTCGCATTCTTGATCGCTTTCCTCCGGGCGTCTCCACTCGAACGTGACGGTACCGCAACCGGTGGAATCCCCGCGGGAAAGTCGACATTCGGCTCCTGGGTCGCCGCGTTGGTCGCAACGCCTCTTGTCTGTAATGCGCTTATTGACGGTTGTCGTAGATAATTGCCACAGCCAGCAACTCGTCGCACCGCGGCCGGGCCCGCCCGTATCCTAGCCATCTGCGCCATTAGGAGGAGTCGAGTTTGTAAAAGCCTCGTCCAACATTGGGAGGGGCGCACATGGGGAGTTATATACGCCAGAGAAGGGTAGGGCGGAGATGACTGAGATGTGACATGCGGCAGATGCTTTAGGTGGGCTGTCCGAGCCGATTACAGGGATCTGCTGCCAAGTGCGGCGACCTTACTAAGATACCCTCAGCAAGGGTGGGGTAGGCAAGTGTATCCAAATCAGTCTAGATCTTGAGCCTAGGTGGTCCTGATAGCCCTTCTGCTATTTATCCCTCAGACGCTCCGTGGACATAGGAAGTATGATGTCTGTTGATAATTTCACGGAACAGTTCCGATGGTTCCGACAGTGGCCAAAATGGCACATGCACACTACAGCATCCTTGTCCAACATGGGAGTCTTGGGCATTTTCCATGTTCTCCATCACCCACGCGTTTTGTGGATATACAAAACGTGCCAGGCTTACTAGAGCGGCCCGCGGACATGTGTCTTGACACGACCGCAAGCTGTTCTATACAACCAGTGCCCCTCTTCACGCCCTACCACTACCTTGGCCTAGCATCGTCCTGTTTCTATTCGCGTCATCATTCTTGTTCCTACTTTCCCGCCCCTCTCTCTCATGGAAGAGCTCCCGAAACCTACTCTTACCCTTTTCTGTTGGAAAGATTATACACGTCGGCCTATCAAAACTGTGTTCACTGTCTGGGGAGTTGTATAGGTCGGTACCACGTCTTGCTCTGAAAGGAATATCCTGCGTTCCAAGGCGTGAAAGGCTGTTAGTCGGCGAACTGTCATGAAAGGCCTTGACTACTGGTGATTGTGCCAGCTCGCGGACAAGATGTGGATGCCACTTCACGCAGTTCGGACATGTCCGTTGTAGACAAGGCTGTTGGTATGTAATACTGTTTTGCCACTTCCCTTTCTGCTGTCGATGTGGTCCGCCGTAGTGAAATTGGTGCAGCTTTGCTTTGCAGGACGTGGGCTCATTGTGTGAGCTATTGTGCTTTCTTCGCCTTACTTGACGAGCTTGATAGCCGTGGGAGCTGGTGGAAGTCGAAGTATCAGTCTTGGCTTCGAAAACGGTCTATTTGATCTGTGGAAATGGGCTTCAGGCTGATAGTCGTTCCATATGTGCTTTGGTATTCTTATCTTGAGACCCATCTAGCCCAAGAAGCTGTGGCACTTGACTAATGTGGGATTCTGGTGTAGAGAGCGCCCAGTGGCAGAACTACTTGCTGTTCTTCCTGCTGTGATGTCGCAATTAGTTGTCAGCTAGATGTTTATAGAACTGTTTGCTGGTCACCGACAGCTTGTACTTACGCAACAAGCGAGACATTGTGAAGAAGGCGTGACTTCTGCAGCAGAGTTGTTCTAAATAGATGAAACCAGGTTCATTGTCTAACAAACAATTGGGTGGGCATGACCTCGTCTAGTGCCCCTTCTAATAGTGTGTCAATGTCAATGGATAAGTACATTGCGATGCTGCAGATGTGCTCCTGATGCGATGCTGAAGGTCAAATGCTGAATGCCAGTATGAAATACGCGCTAAACAGCGACATCTACTCGTAACACTGATCCCAAAGGCCACCGCTCCTTGCAAAGCTTTGGCTGTCTACAAACTTACTCAACGTACACCTGCCATGCTTGTCACCACCACAGAAGTCCAATGGATGTACGCGGTCGTTAACAATGACACGAACTGACTCTTCCTTCTCGTGCTTACACTGCAGCTTCTCCACGTAGAGACGTGCTGCAAATGGCACGCTCCATGCTGCCGAATAACCATGTGTCTTCTTTGTATCCTCGATAGTGGTGTTCGATAACGGCTTCGTTCTGTTGTACAGGCCGAGCGCAGCCAAAACACCACTAATGTCATTATCGTGGCTGAAGTCGGCGTATACCTTGCGGTCGAGGGGGAATGTCTTGGGATCGGAGTCTAGGGTGCGATTCGTGTTGGTGTTGTCGTCAACAGGCTTGTTCGTTAGTCGCGCCAGCAGTTCATTGACGTATCCAACGCCCTGAGTCGGACCAAGCGGGTTGCCAACGCCGTAGCCGTAGAACTTGCCCAGTGTCTGGAAGTAGTCGTATTCACGCCACTCCTTTTCGGTAAAGATTCTGCAGAAGTCTGACATCTTGGCTGACGGATGCGCCAATGTATCAAATGGGCACATGTCCATCAAGTACACGATGGACGTGGCGCTGAGGTTCGTTCCAAGAGCAGAGTTGATGCGCTGTTGGATCGGCGGCACAAACTTGTCAGCCCAGACATGCTGCGCCCTATCCCCGAGACCATGATGTGGACCGCCCTCAAATGCTGGACAGATGTCGTGGGAGAGAGTATTGTTCCAATTCGGCCCTTCTGGAATCACCACATCGATCTTTCGCGGCTCTTCCTTAAGTGATTGCGCGACACCCGCAAGCCACCTCTCAGCTGACTCAACTACACGGTGTTGTCCGCCCGCGCGTACGAATGGTACGTTGTCGTCGATGAGCTTCTGGTAACGGCGGTAGAAGTGAGCTCCTGAGTTGACCATTTCCTGCCTCCCAGCATCCGTCAGCTCATCCGCACCCAATGTATAATCGTAATCCTTCAAGAATCTGAACTCTTTCGGATACGATGTGCTCGTGTTTTGGATGTCTGCGATCAAGATGTGGTAGGCGAGGGTTTTCCCCAGAGTGGGATCGCGGCCGCCGTGGCGGGACAAGACGTTCGCGAAGGTGATTTCGCAGCCCTTCGGAGGCGCTACGTTGATGTCCGAGGGTACGGAATACCAAAGCGAATATTGACCCCAGGAGTGGCTCGTCTTCGGGCTACAGCGGTAGCCTTCGTTGACGCTGTCACAGGACTTGTTGGTGGAGACATTAAGGAGGCTTTAGAGCGTCAGCTTTGGACCATTGAGAGGACTGATGCTTCATACTTGGAGGCTCCGTATAGAACTACGCATGCGCCGAGTGCTCGTAGAACCCATATGCCCAAGCCTTTCGACCGTTGGTCGCGTCGAGATCTGTGCGAAAGAGGCTCCTTCTCGCTCAACGGCAGAGGCGCATAGTCTTGGGAACGAGGGCCACGCATCCTGTTCCAGGGCTTACTCATCTAGAGAAGTAACGGCAATGATATCCACGAGTCCGCGAATTGATACGATGAAGTGACAAAAATTCCAAGTTTACCTCTGGAGTACGTGTCGGTGTTGGAATGTCGCGTAGCCGCGGTGACGTATGCGCCCATCATGGTGTTGTCGGCAGAATCCGAGGACGCCAAGCTCGAGCGCAAGAGCATCCACGAAAGTCAACCACCACCGCACTCCGTCCTTTTCACTTGCATCGCGTTGTCATCTGATCGCGTCACCTATCGATACAGCCATGTTGAAAAACGCCCTTGACGCGCAGTAAGGGGCTAGATACGGTCGCGTCCGTAGCCGATGGCGGCTTTCGGTCTTGCATGCAATTGCGCGATGTAACGCCGTTTCGTCAGCTAGAGATAGACGCGAGCGTGGCCTATGATTGGCGTTTACCCCATGTTTTCGGTCAAAGTGGAGACCGTCATCAGGGCGTCTTATCTATGGATGAACCACAAGTAAGCTTTGACAAGCTTCAACCACTAGGCTGGACATGCCCTATCCGTATCAGCCGACGTCAATGGCGGCATGCCTAACGACACAGCATCCGCGCGTTCTTCGGGGTCGCATCGTCAGGCCAAGGATTATATAGAGTCCGTCTCCTCGTCTCTCGTTCCGTAGACATCGAGTCCCTGTCTCGTCAATTCATTCGCCGCCTGGATACGCCACCATGAAGCCCGATGAGCGACATACACTGGATGACGAGGCCCAATTGCAGGCTCTCGGCCACAAGGGTGAGCTGAAGCGCAACTTCAGTCTCCTGTCTATGCTTGGGCTTGCTTTCGCCATCTTGAACTCGTGGACGGCGCTTTCATCGTCAATCGGACTAGCTCTGCCTTCCGGTGGCTCAACCAGCGTCATATGGGGACTCGTCACAGCTGGTATATGCAACTTGTGTCTGGCCGCGTCCCTGGCCGAATTTCTATCAGCATACCCCACTGCTGGTGGACAGTAAGCATCTCCGAGCGGTGTTTCTATTGTCAACTCACAGTGTTGCAGATATCATTGGGTCGCCGTCATTACCCCGCGGAAATGGGTTCCACTCGCGTCTTTCATTACTGGGTGGATCAATGTATCCGGATGGCTTGCACTGACTACTTCCGGAGGTTTACTAGCGTCTCAGCTCATCTCTGGCCTAATCGCATTATACCATCCCGACTTCACGCTGCACCCATGGCAGGTCTGGCTGATTTATGTCGCTTGGACGATCATCGCCTTCATCATCAACGCCTTTATGAACAACCTTCTGCCTTACGTCAATCGTGGCGCTTTCATTTGGTCAATCGGCGGTTTTGCGATTGTCTGCATTACCGTCCTAGCTTGCTCATCCCCGGAATACGCGTCTGCAGAATTCGTCTTCACCGAATTTATCAATGAGACGGGCTGGCCGGACGGTATTGCTTGGCTTCTGGGCTTGCTCCAAGGTGGTTTTGGGCTTACCGGTTACGATGCAGTCGCACATATGATCGAGGAGATTCCGAATGCTGCGGTTGAGGGGCCAAAGATCATGATCTACTGCGTCTGTATTGGAACAGTAACTGGCTTCATCTTCCTCATGGTCTTGCTATTTGTCTCCGGTGGCGACGCAGAGTCCATCATCTCAGCAGCGCCAGGCCCCTTGTTACAGATCTTGTATAATGCTACAAGCAGCCGAGCTGGAGCAGCATGTCTACTAATGTTCCCATTGGTTTGCATTCTCTTCGCAGAGACTGCCATCATGACCACCTCTAGTCGCATGACATACGCATTCGCTCGGGATGGCGGCCTTCCATTTTCCAAGTTTTTCGCAAAGGTGCACCCACGCCTAGGTCAGCCGCTCAACGCCCTAATTCTGGCTGCGACTTTGACTATTCTCTTTGGATTGATCTTAATCGGATCGAGCAGCGCTTTCAACGCTCTTATCTCAGCATCAGTTGTTGCCTTGGGTGTGAGTTATGCGATACCCGTTGCGATCAATGTCTGCCGTGGTAGGAAGATGCTCGGACCCAGAGCCTTTGTTTTGCCTGGACCTTTCGGCTGGATTGCGAACTTGATTGGTATCGCATACACTATCGTCACTACTGTTCTCTTCTTGTTCCCGCCTGAATTGCCCGTCTCAGCTTCGAGCATGAGTAAGTGTTTTTTGCCGATTACATGTATTATGCTAACTAGTCCAGACTACTGCGTCGTCGCCTTTGGTATAATCCTGTTCATTAGCACCTTCCAATGGTTCGTAGATGGACGCAAGAATTTTACTGGCCCTCGAGCAGATGTGGGCCTCGAAGTCTTGGAAGCCATGAAAAGCCATGAGCCAACCGACGCTACAGCTCAACATTCCAAGGCTGTCGATGGGGGGAAAGACTTACATGAGATGGAAAGGTAGGAACTACTACAAACAGCAACATAATCTATGATTCTATGTCCCTAGGCGCTACTCTTCCAAGTTTACATCATGGCCTAGACACGGTCATGCGCCTTGGCCACATAGCCAGTGAAAGTGCAAATTAGGCCCAGCCTTTGTCATTGAAATCATCCTCCGCGCCATTATATCAACACAACCTTTCACTTCGCTTGGCACTGTGACAGTACCGATGCCCCACGCTCTCCTAACTATATATACCATTCTCCGTTCACAGCCTTGTTCCACTTGCACCACCTCGTAGAACGGGCTAATCATCCATCGAAGCCTTACTTCAACACATCGAATAACCAAAAGCGAATAGCAAATATGCTTAGCACCTTTCGCAGACTCATTAACTATTGGGGTAGCGCGAATGCCCCCGGGAAGCCTGACGATATACCGACCAAGGCGGCGTCTTCCCAAATTAGTAGTTCGCCATCAACGTCAAATAGCAATTCCGATCCAGCATATCGCGCTGCCTTCAACTCTGGAGCCCCTCTTATGCAGTTTGCGAAAAGGGTGCCACATGCGCAGCCGTCTTCCAGCGCTCCTAATTCAGCGCTGTCTGGATATCTCTTCTCGCGTGTCAAGGGAACAGGCACCTCTAACATTAACGATATCCCGCCACCACAAGTTCCCCTATATGCCAAACCAGTTACGACCCCCGCTGGCCAGAGAACTAAAGACCGCTCTACCGAATCTGAGGATATCGACATGCCCGATGCGGACTTCCGGTCACCTCCGACACCTTCAACAACACTACCTGGTGGGGACGACGCCCACCATCTATCGAACAAATATTCACAAGACAACGGAAAAGACATAGCAGCTGAAAGTGTTTCGAGCGGGCCATCCGACACCGTTTCGTCAACATCAGTCCACCGCAGCAGCCGCCCTCAATCGATCCCAGTGCGTCAACAAGACCGCCAGCAAACACCCATCACACCACAAACTAAGAAAAGCTGGGTCGACGACATCGTCATCGAAGAAGACACACCTGAGAACAATCTCCCCGTCGGCTACCTTGGCACTTTCCGCCGCTCGCGTCACTTCATTCCAGAATATCCAGGCATGCTACCTTGCAGTCATAACACCAAACATCTCCTCCTATGCGGCCACTGGGTTTCCAGTTCCGAGCCATGTGGTAGCAACTGCAAAAAGCAGAATCATGCCGAAAAGCCCTTCAATTGCCCAACATGTCAAGAGATCGTTCGCGAAGTCCTCACCGGATCGATCCTCTCAGCGTTCGAGTCGATACGGTTGAGGAAACTAGAGGAAAAGGGCAACAGCATAGTTTATGTGTCTTGTTGTGTCGAGCAAGTCGTCCGCGCTGCACCCCAGATTAAGACCGGCATCACCGAGGCTGTAGCCGGACTTCTCTTGGAAAATTATGGACGTAAATGTGAGCAGGCAGACAAACCAGATCCTGAGGGACTCGAGACAATCGAGTGGATTGTGAGAGACATGCAAGAGCGAACTGAGCGCAAGCAGCGCGAGAGATTCGCTCAAGAGAACCCTCTCAACACACACGACAAACGCAAGAGCTATGAAGATGCGACGAATCTGTCTGTTAATGAGGTCAACCTTGGAACAGACCGCTCAGCTGCTCATGATGAGCAGCCACGAGGTAGTTCCTCCACGGGCGAAGACGACAAGCAAGATGCATTGTCGGCCAGCCACAAAAGGCAAAAAACGAAGCTAGAGACCCACCGCGAGCCCACGACACCCCAAAGCCGCGGCACGAAGCGCCCTTGTCCGTCCACTTCCGCCTCAGGTGAAAACATGTCGCCATTCACCTCCGTCGCTGGCAGTAAGCGTATCAAAACACCCATGGAGAAGGTCTACACTCCGCCTTCCTCTACGTTTGGTGAGGCTAGTTTTCCCTCTCCAAATGCCAGTGTTGTTGGAGCTATGAAGCGGAAGCATCGGAATGATGTAGACATGAATGGCGAAGGTGATGTTCGAATGGAGAGTGGATTTAAGAGATGTAGAGTTGAGATTTGGCGGGCTTCGCAGGAGCGAGTGAAGATGCAGATGTCAAGATTCGCTGGATTTGCAGCAGCATGGGATGAGGACAAAGATGATTCTTAAGGGTGCATACTAGAAGGTTGGAGGACTTGGAAGAGCCTGGATAGGTCTGGTATTGTCGAACTCCGAGCTCTCGTAGTCCAGTTCAATTAAGTGTTGCCTGCGTCACGTAATGGATCGTCCTCTTGCAGGGCCGATGACAAGATTGAATTATGGAGTGGATGCTAATCAAAGTTCGCCATTGCTTCACAACACGCCTAGACCACATTATCGTGACCTGCCGGAATTATGTCCCTCGATAAAAGCTAGATAGGCCCGAATATGTTGTGGCACGCGATCAATATTCTTAGGCTTGTGATGTTACAAAGTATGGAACGGAACCACATGCGGTCCCGTTGCACAAGGTCGCATATACACTTGAGCACACCAACTGCGACTGAGTCTTAGTTGTAAGATTGTATACCCAAGATAAGGCTTGTTGCTCTCAAGCAATGGCTAAATAAACAATAAGAGCGATACCCTTGACTACCTAGGTATGACGGCCACAGGGATAACATGACGTCACCACCCTTCCTAAGGTGACACAAGTGCTCACTTCAATCTCCGATTACTCTTCACGCGCATCACCAGAGGTAGTTGCGAGCGAGAATCACTGTTACATCCGCAATCGTCCCAGGTACATGCCCTGTAGCTGAAGTAGCTGTTTGCATATGCTACCCACTATCCTGCGTTCAAACACGATAATCCAGACTGCGCGTTTGACGAGCATGGTGGAAACACCAACGCGATGTCCGACACGCCACATCCATATCTGGTCGCGTGCGACAGCGATCGGTCCTGATGGATTCCCAGAGTAAGACGCAGAAAAAACTGGGATATGAGAGCTACAAGGTGATGAGGTCAACCAAGTATGAAGTTTCCTTGTACGTGAGTCTCAGCCCCAATACCGCTATCTAATTGTGTAAACCTCTAACCAAAGATCATAGCAGTGAGCGTTCTCGTACATGATCGCGTCTCGCGTGTTCAAACACCGATCGCCGCTCGCGCCTCCAATACTCCGATGATTCACACCAAAGCCGTCGTCGCAAAGTTCACTGCAAGATCAGCAATCAACAATCAGCCATTGGCCTTCGTCCTCGACGCGGGCTAGCCACATCCCTTCGGCATGCCCTTCTCAACCCGAACACAAGCAGAACCCGCGAATGCTGAGGGTCTGTCAAGCGCCATCCCGCACGCCATCTAGCGGGCCCAGAGAATTCACGTTCGGTACAGACTTGGGTAGGGATTTAGGGCCGGGTATGGGGACGGTTCGGAGATTGGGTAGAACCTCAGTATGCGGTAAGCTCACGGCGATCGTTGCAGTGATGTACATCTAGTGTTCCCGCTAACCCACATATAGCGACCACACCGCAAATCCTACACCCCCGCCAAGCGGGGCTGGGTGGCAGACTTGATGTTGTGTTAGACTCCACGAACCACCAAGCTTGCACAATTCGCTGAGTTCGGCTTGCTAGGAATGTGCCAACCTTAATGGTTTTGTCTGCAACATCTCGTCTGGGGTGCTTGCCGTCACGATAGTGCATGCAAGCAGTTAATACGATATATCATACCTCAAACGAGCACCTAAGATCTCACACTTCTAATCCGCCCCATTCCAGGTGACCTTCATGCAGGTTTCGGCGCAGGCGATTTGCTTTATACTTTGTTCGGCAAGGGTTCATCTGGACGTGTTGGTGTGGGTGGGTGCCCGATGCTTCTCATTGGCTCGCATTGCTCTGACAGTCGCTCGCGTGCAGTCAGCCTATGCCACGAAGGAGACATGCAACAGTACTCGGAGACCAACAGGTACGGTGAACTATCGTTACCGGGTCCCCAGTTGACCGTCGGCCGGTGAGGGCAAAAGCAATCCTGGTACACGATGTCGTCTGGTAGTGTTTGGACTAGCGAAAAGAAGAAAGTAACATGGATAAGAGAACGTCTTTGTGTGTATGGAAATCAATATGAGTTCTATAAGTTCGTAGCAAGAACTAGACCGCGATATAGATATTCACTCCCATCGTCTCTGCCATCTACCGAAAACACTTCGAAGTCTTGGCTGCTCAGTCCACCATCACTCGGCTTTCTAGTATACGGTTGCAACATCTGCATCTTGCTATGGTGTCGTTTGCCTATGCGTTTCTATTGGCCATTGGTCTACTAGTGGCAAAGGTAATCGCCTGGAAGCCATCAATCTTTCAGGACAACGACTGACGATAATAGTTCCTCTATGTTGGCCTTACGTGCCCCACGAAGCATTTACCCGGTCCTTGGTATACTCGCTTCACGCATTACCGTCTGAAGCGTGCCGTAGTAACAGGACAACGTATCTTTTACATTGACTCCCTTCACGAGAAATATGGGCCCATCGTGCGACTATCTCCCACCGAAGTCGCCGTTGCCGACCTGGATGCCTTCAAGGAGATTCACAAGATTGGTACCAAGTACATGAAGAGCGAGTGGTATCTCCGTCTGGCCAACTTCCCTAAGGCTGGCGTTTTTACTATGCTTGACCCACGTGAGCATGGACCTCGAAGGAAGCTCTTGTCGAGATCCTTCAGCAGAACCTACCTCGTTGAACATTGGGAGTCGGTGGTAAGAGACAAGGCACTCATGGCCGTGACTAAGATCAAAGCCGATGCTATGCAAAGCACCGCCGATGTCTACAACTGGTGGATGCTTCTCGCATCAGACGTTAGTGCCCACCTTGCATTCGGAGACTCATTTGGCATGTTAGAGTCAGGACATGTAAGTAGTCACAGCGATAGACACTTGACGCACCAGCTAACGGGCCACAGCAAAACCAATTCATGCGTGTGCTCAAGAAGTTGACAATGGGTGCGGGTATCATGGTCGAGATGCCTTTCCTCCGCCTCCTGCGCTTCGTTCCCGTTCCTGCAGTACAAGAGATGTTCAACGCCAACGAGTTCATTCTTGCTGGCGCAGGCAAAGCCGTAGAAACAGCACGATCGCGCACTGGCGAAAACAACATTTTTGCCAAGGTCATTGAGGACTGCGAGAAAGAAGGTGAGGGCCATATCGATGACATGGACGTCAGAATCGAAGCCATGAACGTCATCATCGCAGGTACCGATACTACGGGTGTTACTCTAACCTACCTCACGTGGGCCGTGCTGCAACGACCCGAGTTGCAGGCGGCGCTTGAGGCTGAGACTGCGGCGTTGGAAGAGGGCTTCACGGAGAATGATTTGATCAAGCTGCCATTGCTTAACGCTGTTATCGAGGAGACGCTTCGATTGTATGGTGCTGCGCCGAGCAGTCTGCCGAGAGTTGTACCTCAGGGTGGTACCAAATTCGCTGGACATTATATCCCACAGGGTGTGACGGTTGACACCCAGGCGTATACCTTCCATCGCGACCCTAAGATTTGGAGTGATCCTTTGACGTAGGTCGCTTCGCCGTCTCATACTGGATATCATCAGCTAATGCTCATAGTTTCAACCCACAACGCTGGATCGCCGACAAAGAGGGTATGGTTGCAGAGGCTCAATCACCCGCCGCTAAGCTCGCGTTTCATCCTTTCGGTGCTGGTGCACGATCGTGTATCGGTATCCATCTGGCGCGCATGGAACTGAGATATGCTGTTGCATTCTTCTTCCGTGACTGCAGAGGTATAAGGTTGGCCGAATCAACAACGCCCGAGAGTATGGAGTTTGAGGTAAGTCTGACGTGAAGGCTGTACATGTGGAATGCGCGCTGACGTTGATAACAGAATTTCTTCCTAATTGCACCAAAAGCGCATCGTTGTGAGATCACATTCAAGCAGGGCATATAGGGTGAGAATGGCTGGCGGAGCACTATAGTAAGATATAGTTGTTACCATAAATGATACTTGTTCATGATCCGACGAGTTAAACTTGTATTGGTCCTATTTGTAGGCGCTGTGAAAACCTTACTTAGATCTACGTCATGGTCTAATCGCCAAATAACGTCTTCGTATCCTGATCGAAACTTCTAGGAAATTAGCAGGCACCCTCATAAGTAAACCTGCGAAAGACTTACCCAGAACCTACAAGATGCTGCAAACGACGCCGTGCTTTCTCTTACCATCTCTCTTCTCCGCTAGCCTGTTCCAGTCCGTCTTCTCAGTCATACCCCGATGATCCTTCCACGCCCTCTGACTTGGGCCCTCCTCATTGGCGCTAGCCTCGCTGTAATAATAGTGGAAGTCCTCGGCCTCTTGCTGCTGCCTCTGAGCCTCTCTTGAACTGAATAACGCTTCGTCTTGCTCGAACTGAGCGAAGTCGGCCTTACGATGAGTCTGATCATGGTCAGGGACAGAGGTGGTGACACCGTCAGAGAAGAGGCCTGAGGATCAGTGCACAAGATCAGAATATTTCTCGATTTCAGTTCTTACAGACTCTTACCGGATGTAGTAGTGGCAGCGACAGGCATTCTGGTAGCCGCAGGCTCGGCAACGGGGGAGGCCAGGGCAACAGTGGCCACGGTGACCACCAAAGGGATGATGGAGTTGTGCATTTCTAGAACGATGTATAAAGAGACTATGTCGGTAATTTTAGTGATGGATTGCTGAGCTAAAACGATGACTAGGATAGGCATAGATGAGGGTCGTGCTCGCGAATTATGAGAAAAGATGGTGAGGCGAAGTGTCTCTAGTCTGGTACTTTGGAAACAACACTGTGATCAGGCTTATGTATTGTTCAAAATCTTCATCGTCTTTAGGATGAAAAAATAGGGTCCGGAGGATGTGGCGATACTTTGTGCGCCATTTACAGCAAGAATTGGAACCATATGGCCACAGTAATCGCGGTGTAGCTGATCTGTGCGACAGCATCTTTTTGATATTTCTATCCGCACACGTGGGCTGGACGACAAAGAATCGAGTTTGGTAACGAGAAAAACCAGGTTTCTTATCCGTCGATCCAACGCCGGGGAAAGCCGTCCAATGGTTGGAGAACGATATGACAGCTCCTATATAGTAGCTTCTCTTATCTGCATCACCATTATGAAATCCCATCACTACTACGTGCACTTTACAACTAAGTTCGCACATTTCCAGATTTTCGGCTTTGTTGGGTATGGAAAAGTACTCAATGGATCGGAAGCGTGGTTCAGGCAGTTTTGATTCCTTTTCTTCTGACTCTGGCCAACAATTCTCAAGTCATGGCGGATTTTAGCCTCAAACTTCCATTCTTTGAATCTCTAAATGGTACCCCACATTCTGGAATAGAAGGTGCCGTCCATCCGTTGACACGTGGAGCGGTAGATCCAAGAAAATCGCATGTTCCCGAATTTTGACGAAGGCATGGTCAGTGACTTCGTGGCCACTTACTTCGACGTGTTCAATAACTGGACACCATGTTTCTTTCAATCGTGCAAGATCCTGAAGATATGTCGCGTCTAGATCTGCGAACTGGCAGCGTTGCAGCTTCAATAATTTGAGTGACACCGGTAGATCACCGAGCTTAACGAGCTTCTCGAATTCGATCGTCAGGTGCGACAAATGCTCAAAGTCGCGAAATGAGGGGCAGATATAGTCATCTGGGCCCACACCAGTCTCCCACAGGTCTTGCTGAAAATCTGGATCACCAAGGTCGTAGTAGTAACGAAAGTCCAAGTGCAGCGTCTCTAAAATCCGCCGATGGTTTTCTAGTAGCGCTTTCACCATATCTCGAGGGCAAACCAGTGGTTGGTAGGCTACGTCCCACATCATGCAATCATGGCGCCTCCCGTCTGGAATGATGAGTTTGAAGACGGTTAAGCGTGGACATGCGTACAAGAGTGCCTTCATGATAGAGAGCGATCCCAAGCTCCAAAACAGTTCAGCTACTGTGTGTGTCACTGTGTTAGTAGCAGGACGCTCGCCTGTTATGTCTGATACATCGCTCTCGGTTGTGAATCTTTCGAAGGCAGGGTAATGCATGAGGGGAATAAAGTCTTCCAGATTGATTGGTCCCTTCTCATATTGCTTGTGCCTGCAGATCTTTGAGTCAGCAAAATCTGCAGCTTGGGCCTGAATGCAGGTGCTGAGTCGCTAAGCAGCTTCTATGTTCTGTAGGTGTACTTACAAGTGGAACGTCTTCAACTTAGCAAGGAATGAAGTGTCGGTATCTCTCTTCTCGTGCATGTGTTTTAGCAGCGCGCGTGGAGGTTCGATCTGCGCTTCAAGGTGAACATGTTGGACGTTTGGCACTCGGGCAAGAACGTATAACGCAAGCGGTTTGTAGCAGAGTTCCGGTTCGATCTCACCATCATGCCCTCCTATCAATGTTGATAACCTCATGAATGTGTCATCGCGTCCAAGGTCAGGCCACTCGTAGCGTATTCCTCGGTCGTTGAATAAAATCAGCTCTCGCGTCTTATTTGCTAGCTCGGGATATTCTATCGAAGTTTCGAGGAAGAGCTTGAGAGATTTCAAAGGGTCTGCCACTGGCTCTGCCAATTGCACACAAGTGTAAAGCGCCGGTCGCGCGACAGATACTAGCGTGCGGGACGTTCGACATAAGCTCAGTAAGGCTCCAACATCGGATGCATCGCCCGATGTGAAGTATGCAACAATGGAAAGTAAGATCTCATTAGAGAGGTCCGTGAGTTTGGCCATCGTCTGATGCGAAGTCGCGATGGGAAGTAAGCTCGTGGCAAAAGGTGCGTTAGCCTGGTGACGGCGACAATGCCCGTCCAGGCTCGCTTCCAGCTCCGTAGGCAGGGCTGGCTAGCCCCCGGCCACTCAAGGTGTCCGCACCCCTAGTCTCATCACGCCTCATCGCGCCTCATAACTTTCGCGAGAACAAAACACGTATGATCCCAGTAAAACCAAGCATATCGTTTCGGGTAAGCAGATAGCTTTGCACTTCTCATTGCTATAGCATCTAATCATGCTATTAAGATTGATCAACAGGCGCGTCGGCCTATCATCTGTCCGACCACTGTTGCTCGGGAAGCGATCTTTATTTTCCAATCAGTAATCGTAGTTTACAGTACCACCACTGTGTATGGTAACGATGCTCCGATCATACCACATCCCTAGACACCGCGGTGTTCCCCATGCGTTTCTGCACAAGCAATGGGCACTTTGAAATTAGCTATCAAGCTACAAGTGAAAGTTTAGGATCGGCCGGGACCATGATTAGAAAATCATTCTGGAGGTCCTCTTGTCATATATAGACCAAAGTGCGGAGGCCTAGACAGTGATCACACCTCTCACAATCACCAGCTCTGATCAGAACTCCATTCGACCAACAAAATCCGGCATCCGCAAGAAAGAAAATGAGGTGGTTCACTTCTTTTACCGCCCTGATCGGCGCATCAAGCGTGGCCGCGTTTCCTTCCGGACTGGCTGTCAGGTAAGCCTACTACGAGAATGTCGAGGGAATATCCGAATGGAAGATAACAAGGCCATATAGTGGATGTCGAGAAGTTGCTCTAATTGACCCTCCGGCCAAGTTGGTCTAAGTCGTCCCGACCAAATACGTTGACGTCAATGGCGACCAAATCGCGTACCGGGTTTTTGGTGCGGTCACAGCACTGGCGAGATCGGCGACTCTATCGCGGCCCAGGGTGACACAGCGGTTGCCTTCCTGAAGGCTATCAAAGTGAAAAAGGGCAACTTGCTCGGTTTCTCTATGGGAGGCGGTGTTGCGCAGCACATTGCCATCAACTACCCTGACCTTGTGGAGAAGGCTGTCATCGCTGGATCGATTGTTGGAAATGGGCCTGGTATTGAACTGGCCACGGATGCGACTTTTGCTATTGCTCGCCAGCCTGTAGTTCCCCAAGATCAAGGCCTGGGCTTGTTCTTCTACCCTTCCAACACTAGCACGGCTGCAGCTATCGACTACGCTAATCGCATCACCGAGCGGAACGTGCCAGGCGAGAACAAGACGAACCAAGTGCAAGAGCCTGGCACCTCTAGACACCTCAAAGCTATCCTCGACTTCACCCGGAACTCCACATACCTGGAGCAAGCGAAAAATATCAAGGCGCCGCTTTTTATTACCTCCGGAACACGCGATGTCTTAGCACCTTCCTCTGGCGACTTTGTCCTCCAGCAAAAGGTTCCTGGCTCCTATTTGCAAGTCTTCCCAGACTCCGGACATGGTCACCTCTTCCAGTTTCCAAAGGCTTTCTCCGAACTAGTGCAGGAGTTTCTAGGCGCCTGAAAGGTGTTGAATGTATGATAGTAGACGAACAGTGGTTTTTACGGTTCTATATAAGTAGGTCTATTTACATCCTAATATATGAGTGATTTTTACATGGAGGCCTTTGCAAAGGAGTGGTAGTTGTCCAGCGGTGCATCCTTCTCCATAAGTTTCCACAGTTGCTCGATTTGCTGCACTGTCTCAGACTTCAAAGGGCCCGCATCAAGTGCTGATAGCGTCTTCTCCAGCTGCGCTGGCCGGCTTGCTCCAATGATGATTGCGTCACCAAGTCCCGCATCGAGCTTGGAGTTGAAGACCGCCCAGCGGTAGGCTAGGTTTACGCCCGAGTCGCCTGCTGACTCCGCAATCTTATTCCATTGCCTCAAGGCTTCGATCACAGTGGGCTTGTTGTACATGGTATTATACATCTTGCCGCCAAATGTCGATGGGTCGAACCTCCCCTCTGCCTTCTTGCTCTCCAAGTCGTCCGGATTCTTGGCGAAGAAGCCACCAGCGAGTGGCGAGTAGGCATAAAAGGCAATACCTAGTTCGCGCAGGATAGGAAAAAGATCTTGCTCAATCGTGCGAGCAAAGGCATTGTAATTGCCCTGGTATACGGAAGGAACAACTCCGCCTTTTGATTTTGCGTACGCATGGATCTTTCGTACATCATCGGGTAGGAAGTTGGAAAGACCGAAGCGCTCGAACTTGCCCTGGCGATGTAGCTCCTGAATGGCATCCACGGTCTCTTCGATGGGGGTTTCGTCATCGGGAGCATGGAGGTAATAAATATCGACCTTTTCGGTTCCAAGGAGTGAGAGGGATGTCTGAATACCATCCTTAAGTGAGGAGCCAGTAAGCGCTCTCGGAGCGAATGCTGGAGATTTGGTGTCAATGATGAACGACTGGGCAGCTTTCACCTCTCCGAGACATTTCTCACTGTCGCCATAGATGCGGGCAGTGTCAATGTTTCGAATGTCTCTGCTCTTGAGGATGTCCAGAAGAGCCTGCAGATCGTCTTTCGTGAAAGATTCGATCTGGTGAGAGCCGAAGACGTATGTTGGGTGAGACATCTTGTGAGAGATACTGAGCTGGTGTTGATAGTAGTGTAGATGGGATGATAGTAATGTCCCGCCTCGCGTGGAGGTGGTCACTTATATATGATGCAGCACACTGCCGAGGTCTCTAAGTCAATACTGAGGAGACGTGACATCAACCAATATCATGACGACTCCCGTCAATATGCTTACTAATAGACTATCTAGCTTCTATAGACTCGATGGACAGCTGCAGCAAACGATCAATAGCTACACCCGCAGCTGGGCAATGCTGATAAATAATGTCGAAGTGCTGTCAGTACGTGGTGAAATCGAGGTACAGTTCATACGTCGTCCCATCGAAATACCGTCGATACGTCATCCAATCGGAGTGATATCGACACGTCTTGCAAGACTGGTCGCAGTATCCACCTCGGGAGTTAGCGCGGCTCCTGATTTCGTCCGAGTGAACTAGCCAAGGCACGCTACCGGTACGTACCGTGCGTGTTGGGTCATCACGCACGACGGCCCAACGCGCATTTCGAACATCAAAACAGCCCTAGAACTCAAGACTGTAACGTACCTGGCCGTTCCATGGACAAGCTGCGCAGACATCTGAGTCGCTCACGTTTGTTAAGACTTCACCAAAACACTCTTGGTCTGCTAACGTGCTTCCAACAGCTCTACTTTACCGCATCAGACGAAAGTGAGATACAGCTTACGTTCTGACCTATCAAGCAAGGCGTAGTCCTATTGAAGCAATGCGCTACAGTAATATAAAGAGTTTTGGAAAGACGATAAAGTGTGGCCGACCCACTTTCCGTGCGCCCAGGCACAAATCTCCGAGTGGACCGCTATTGTAATTGGCTACATCTTTGTTATTCAACTACTATTCGGGAGCTATTCAAAACTCACTTGAGCCATCGCTTCGAACTACTTATCTACATACTTTGCAGTATCCAGAGATCCCTTCGAAGTTTCTTGGTGCAGGATGTAAAGGATAGAATCCTCTAATATGCTGTCCCCTCAGCTGATTAAAGAAGTATGGCCAGCCAGGTGATCCACGATTCTATACAACACGCACGAACCCGTATGACGAGTAACTTTAGCAAGTGCGGCATCTTTGGAGTCACGCAGTCTTCTCTTCCAACTCTCTGCATGTCTTGAGGGAGTGCGCTCAACATCTTTGTCGTTGGCTATCGCGACTCCCATCTTCATCACTCTCATTAATCACCAAACATGATCATCCCCATCGAAAATTACCTGCAGGTCTGGATTCTGGCTTTGTCTGGCGCGTCCATCGCGATAGCTTGGATTGCAGTCATTCTGCGTCTTGTCGCGAAACATATTCGCAGGAAATTCGACTACAGCGATTATTGCATCGTCGCAGCCTTGGTACCATATCATGTTTCCATCTCACAGCGCTCTGTTAAGCTCGAGACGTCGATCGCATATGCCTGGCAACTAGTATCTGTGAGGAAAGCACACCTACTGACACAACCTAGGTCTCACACACAGCGCTATGCGCCAATTGCATCTATCTCGCGTACTACGGCGCCTTCGGTTTTGACATGTACACCATAGTCGCCCGCTTCGGCATCGACGTGCTCTACATCCTCTTCAAAGGCGTGCTAGTCATGACCATTGTTTGGAATATCACTGTCTGTCTCTCGAAGCTATCCGTCCTGCTCACGTACACTTCAATCATACCCAACACATCCATGCTCGTCATATGCCGCTACACGGGAGCAACAATCATCGTTTGGATATTGGTGGATTTGATCACGGCCTTGTCTATCTGTAAACCGCTCGCGCAGGCATGGAAGGATCCGGATAAGTGCACCAGCCAAAACCCGTTCTATTTTTCCCAGGGCATGTTGAACCTCATCATCGATATGGTCATTATCGTGCTGCCGATGCCGTACATATTCCGCCTACGAATGCCGTGGAGTCGCAAAGTGGTTGCGATTGTCATGTTAGGACTAGGCATCGGGTACGTACATGCGACAGACATATTCACGTTTGCAATGAGCTGACCTTAGTTGCAGGACTATAGCTATCACGATCTATCGCCAGAAGCTTCTCTGGAAGCTGGACTTTGGCGACATCCCGAAAACACCGAATATAATCTTCGCCATGATTTTGAGCGAGCTCGAAACCGCGGTCATGATCCTGGTAGCCTGCATACCACTTATGCGTCCTCTGTTCTGGAGGAACGAGGGCCAAAGCCCACCCAACGGTCGTCACAATGCGAACATCTATGTCGAGGGAGGGCGTTTGGAAAGGGGGAACAAGCGTAGAGGTGCGAGGAATCTACAGTTACTTTATCCGCCTTCTTGGTTCGACAACAAGGACGATTCGAAGGTTGCGGCGCAGTCATCGAAGGTGGTGCATGTCGCGGATGTGGCATCTACTTCTGCAACTGAAACATCCCAGGGTTCAAGCTGCTCTAAAGATTCTGTCGTCGATAAGAAGAGATGGGAAGCACCGAAAACATGGCATATATCCACATGATTTGGTGCTAGGTCCAAATCGCTAGATGAGGTGAATTGGCTGGTCCCAAAAAGGCCACTGAATAATAGTCGAAGGCCGTATTCTCTACTGCTTTTTCTCTCACTACCCTAGCACAGTACCTTCCTTGTTCACCAGGGTCAGGCCTTCGAGCTTACCATATGTCTTCACATCTTTAACGACTCCGTTCGCATCCCACCCAAAATCGACAATTCCGCCGCCTCTCAATCTCAATCCTTTTACACTCCCGTCGCTCCAGCTCGTTGGAATCGCAGGACCCAACACCACAGTTTTTCCATCCTCTTCACCACCCACAGCTGTCGGCATGTCCGTGACAAGCATGCTCAGCACGGCGCCTCCAAACCCAAAGTTTGCATCGATCTGGAATGGCGTTTCGATACCGGAATACATACTGAATCCATTTCCAGCAAAGTTTTGCTCGATGGCATACCGGAGCTCATAGTAAGCTTGATCTGTGTCATTCAGTCTGGCCCAACAAGCTGAGCGCCAGACCTTTGCCCATCCGGCATTGGCATCCTGGCCATTACCGTTACCTCGGCTGTACAGTTTCTGTCGGATAGCATCCTGAACGGTGCTATTGGTGTAGCCATCAAGGAAGGAGGAGAGCGAGTAACCGGGGTACCAGCCGACTAGCTCAGAGAGATGGCGATGGGTGTCGTTGATGAATTCCAAACCATATGGCTCTTCAGGAAGCTTCCATTCTTTGATCTGGCCCCACGATCCAACGTGAAACCCTTTATCAAGCCGCTGGAGCGAATCGGTGACATTGCCTATGAAAGCAGTGTCTGATTCGCTCACTATGGTCGTCGTGGAGAGCACCGCCTCGAATACCTGATGTACGAGTTGCTGATAATGCGCACATCCAAATGTTGTCGGACCATGCTCGGGGCTGTTGCATGGGTTGACAACCAGGGATCCGTCGTCATTGAAGATGTCGTCTTGAAGCTGGCTGAGCCAAAACTCTGCAACACCTTTCATAAGCGGATATCCTTGATTTCGCAGCCACGCCTCGTCGCGCGAGTAATCCCAATGATCGAACACATGCTGCATCATCCATGCGGCAGAAGCTGGGTAATTTGCCCACTCAGCACCACTCTTCATTCCGGTATGACCGAAAATATTCATCTCGTTGTGTACCACCCATCCTGGTGCGCCGTATAGTAGCTCAGCTGTCTCGCTACCGCGCGGAACCCAATTGTCAGTCATGTAATCCCATAATGGTGACTGGAGGTCGGTCAATCCAGTCTGGTCGGCTGTCCAATGGTTCATTTGCAGGTTAATGTTTGCATGGTAGTCTGCTGACCACGCAGCCCAGAGACCTTCGCTCCATCGTCCCTGAAGATTTGGGGGAAGAGAGCCTGGCCGTGAACTGGAGATGAAAAGGTACTGCGCGTAGTCAAAGAGTAGGTTCTCGATGTACGGGTCGCCCGCTGTGTTGTTTGCGTTGTAGCGTGCGATGACTTCTGATGTTGGTGTCTGGGAAGACTTCAAGGGATCTGGAAGAGACAATGTAAAGCGACCTGTGAGAGAAGTGAAGTCGTCGACATGGCGCTTCAGTAACCCAGAAATTGTTTTCGCAGCGGCGTTAGAAGTCGTTGCTTCGACGGCTGGACCTGGGTCTTCGCCGCGGAATGAGTAGTCAGACTCTCGTGTTCCTTTCTTTGCGTCGTAATTTGTTTCAGCGCCTAGCACTATCGTAACGCTATTTGTACTGTTGCCAGATGCAATGGTCAGCAGATTGGTGCTGCTATCGCACCTCGTATTGACATCGCTGCCGGATGCCACTCGCGCAATCGCATCATACCGCATACCTTCAGGCGGACCAAGCTCTGTCACACCCCCCAGTCTCAGATAACCGGACTCCGTGCCGTTGCCACCCACGCAGGTAGCGTTCCGCAGCTCAGGGTCGACCAGCTCATTATCCAATCTTACTTCAACAGCTGGCAGTCCATTCGAAGACCGAACCGTATAGACGCAAACTTGATCCGGAAACGAGCAAAAGGCTTCAGTCTCGATATGGCTACCATTCAAGCTGAACGAGGTGGTATGAATGCCGTTGCTCAAGTCCAGTGTACGCGTATAATTGGCAATATCGGCATCCATCAGCGAAGGAACGGTCACACTCAAGTTACCGAGAACTTGATAGGAACCGTATGCGTCATCTAGACCCAGCAATTCTGTCACGTTCCCCGTTCCATTGGTGAAGATCCACTCCCGAATACCCGGCAGAGACTCAGCAACGGAAGAGTTTGGATTTCCACCGCTATAGTTCTATGCGTCGCATCAGTATATGACTTGAGTATGTACCAGACGTATCCAGACTTACAGATGCTGAAAATGGACCGCCTGACCACAGAGTGTCCAGATTCAGAGTAAGTGTCTCAGTACCTGGTGGGCCAATTGGCATTGCACCAAGACGACCATTTCCGATCGGGTAGGTGGTGCGGATGATGTCGCTGCTATTTGCAGGGGTGGTGGACCATAATGATAACGCTGTCGAAACTGGGATGAATGTGCAAAGGAAAGGTGATAAACGAGGTGTTCGCGACATCTTGAGCACGAGACCTTTTCCTTTGGAGTGCAACGGGATTGACGTTGGAATGCGTGGAGTGGTTGTACTACATGTACGTTTATGAGGGCTGCGACTATGCTGCTATTCTGGGGTTAGCTTGCGGGGAAGTATAGTACCGTATGGCGATCGCTGTAGAGATTCTCCACGAACGGCATTCTGAAACAATTATTCCGGCGCAGTCACCACTGCTTAAGAAGCATTGTAGAGCGATTTTGTTGTGACGGAAGCGGAGTGTTACTTATATTAAGGGTCACGGACGTAAGCACGAACACATCGACTAGAGTATAGATGCGACGTGCATTCGGCTTGTCTATCTTGGCTTCCTATTCGTTTGTTAAGATTCCGTTAGCCAGGAGATTGGATACAGGGGCGTTCCGATGTCCTGGAAGTACTGTTGTTATCGCCTGCCGAAGTACAATCTCGGACATTGACCTCTTGGAGTTGTTGCAGTAGCGAAGCGGTCGTGTGGGACGTATGGACATCAGCCTCATCCGCGCATTTCGTACATCAGGCGTGCATGATTAGTAATCCTAAAGTTGCATCTGTGCAGGTGCTACATGGGATACATCATGTGTCTCTTATGGATTGATAGTTGACAGTGATGGTGCTGCAATTGATACATCGAAGAATGGGAGGGGTGATGATATCTTCGGAGGGGATGTGACCAATCGGCGATTGTATTGACCGATGCCGCGCTAACATTCGCAGACGATCATGTCACGATATCGCAGCTGCCGCAAACACCAATTGCGAGTCAAGACTTCACAATGAGGACGCCATATACCTGCAGACAATGTCTGTCGCTAGTCAAGATACCGAGGTCTCAATTACGGCCGTCGCAAGGCCTTCGCCAGCTTGCGCCCAAGGTGTCATCGCAACGGAATCACTCCACCAAAAGTCCAGCACCGCCAAAGCTCGCCCTGCCCAAGCGTAACCTCTCCACGACGCCGAACCGGGCCTTTGAGAAGCCGTTCGAACCATTCGAATACATTGACCCAGAGGGTCATCGACGGAAGTTGGTCCTGACCGAGGACAACCTTTTCAATTCTTTCTCCGATTCACCTATACCCGAAATACGCAAACGTGCTGCGTTTATGCGCCAGCATGCTTACTGTCCACACCCCTCGCATCAGCCGACACGTCCGGCGAACAACCCCATGGACCTAGAGGCACGCAAGTCATCCGAGACAGGCGCCCCACCCGCCCATGTAGATTTCGAGTGTCCAGACTGTGGTGTACCAGTATACTGCTGTGAAGAGCACTGGGCCGACGACTACGAGGCGCATTTGGAGGTCTGCGACGTTTTGAAACAAATCAACGAAGACGACCATGATCTGAGAAGTGGGCGTTTCTTCAAGGAGTTCCAATTTGCGGAGCCCCAGATGGAGGAGATTCTGGTCAACATGACAAGTTGGGATACATACATGTACACCCGAGACTTTGACGCGCTGAACGAGGACCGAGAGATGCGCCAGGCGACAAAGCTGTTGACATACCCCATCACGATCGCGAGTGTTCTGAACGAATTGAGTCCTTACAACATCCGGAAGAACGGGCGCATGACACCCGAGGGGTTGAAGAGCTTCAGCGGTACGTAGGCTTTGATTGACCAGTTGGGATGATACTGACATTAACAGCCCTCCGTCACACTCTTCACCCACCACGAACAGGTGGTGGAGACACCTGGAAAAACGCCCGCCTTGCTCCGCCATCCGTCCGCCTCTTCATTCTCGGCGCACGCGCAGAATCCTCCCTACCCCGCGAAACATGGATGCAACTTTCCTACCTCTTCCACCGCGTACAATTCTCCCTCAACTTCATCGGCCCTGAGAGTATGGCAAACCGCGAGAAGGAACTACCGCTGCCCGAACGCACTCCTCTCAATCCCTTCGGTGCTGTTGTCGAGGACCGCATCAGCAACTCCTTGAAGATCAGCACCTTCGTCGAGTACTACCACAACATCCACAAGACGGGCTACTTTTACCCGTACGACCCGTACTTTGACTGCTTCGTCGTCTTCCATCCCGGTTTCGGCAACCCAGCCTCCGCGCACGAATGGGAGGAGACGCTACCCCTTCTCCTCGAGACCAAGGTTCCTATCATCGCAACCGGATACAGCCCATGGGACATGCAGCAGGATGTCGACTTCTTGAACAAGAGGTTTGGCAATGAGATGGACATGTTGCTTGAGCCGGGCGAGAACCTGTTCAGGAGTCTGAGGTGGGATCTGAATGACCTAGACCCACACGACGTTACCTGCAGCAACTGGGGTGTGTACGCTTTCCGTGGTAAGCGATACGAGACCACCAAGAAGGACGAGGATGAGGAGGTGCACAGCGATCGCACAGCATGATTGCGCGCCATGTTCGTATGTAGATATATGTACAGTATTGTATATCAGACTTCCACTGTGCAAGGACGACTGCTCAATGTCCTATCTACCACACACACCAAATTGCTGAAGTCCACAAGTATAAGATGAACAAGATGTTAAGTTGGGAAAAATGCACTTCATCGCTGACATGATCGAAGGGTGCGAGACGAGTATCATTATAGGAAGCAGAAGTCCGATCGATCTGCGGAAGGAGCACGGAAAAAAGAACTTTAGCAGCTACGACATTGTCATGGACACCGTTTCCATTCGCCGACGGCTGAACGCAAGATGCATCTTATTGCTTCGTTTTCATCTCCATGAATTTACAACGCCTCTAAGTACTCCTCCATGGTAGGTTTACAGTTTAATCTGTCCAACGCTGCGTTCTGTTCAGGACTCCACGGAGCTAGAGCCCTATCTTTGCCATGAGGTTGATAGTCCGGCGCGTGAGTCGATGCAACGCGTTTCTTTATTTCGCCAAGCACGAGGTCATGCCATTGCTGGGACCGCCCCACCATCAGTCTGTTACGTATCTGGGGGAGGCATCGGACATTGCCTTCGCAGTATGCAATGATTGGTGTTGGGATCGGTCGCTCGTCGAATACCTTGTGGTCGGCTTCGAACAGTCTCTCTCCCGTATTCTTGGCCTTTAACCAATCTAATCGGTGTTGGGAGAACCCACACGAAAAGGTCGTCTCGAAACATCTCTTCAGTCGGTTGAGGTATCTTCTCGATTCAGTAGTCTCTCGTGTGGCACTCTCCATGAGTTGTACGTCCTCGACACCTTGCAGGGCGATACCATAGTGAGAAAACAATGCGTCGGAGTCGTTGCGAACGTCGAAGAAGACCTTGGGGATCTCTTCATCCTGGAATACGTCATTTAGAGTGGTTTTCCCTACACCTGCCGTGTTGAGTGCTTCTTCGCCCAGTGTGTGAACGTCGATAAGGTAGGCCTGCTTCGGTGAGGTCTCTAGGTCGATGAGAAGGGTCAAGATAGAGACTGAGCCTTCAAGACACAAGTTCGAACCTTCAAGGTCGATGTAAATGACTGGCTCAGAGAGTGCTTTCTTCCGTCTGAGTGTATAGATGGAGACAAGCTTGTCAGCCAGCTCGGCGACAGACTGGGACGTATTGACGACTCTCGTTCCTGTCATCTGCATGGATTTTAAGATCGCTTCCGACGCGGCTGATGCAAATATCTTTGTAAGAGTTCGATTCTGGACGTTTGCTCATGAATCTGGCGGGTGAGGTTCACTTCGATAGACCTCGAAGCCCAGGTGTGTTATCACTGTTGTGTAACCACACCTGTTGTACCGCACTCGGCCAACGAAGGAATGCGCCATGCAGATCCATAGCCTGATAACAGGATAGCATGCAGAATTTATGATAGCACGTCTTTTATTCACCTATCCCGGTAGACTCCAATGCGAAAGTAGCAAATAAGATGAGCTGAAATCACGTGGTATCGTGACCGTAATCTCAGCCGTTTGGTTTGCATTGAGGTAGACTAGCTCGCTATTAAGGAACCTCTCGTGTTATATAACAAGGGTTAGTTTTAGCTTGGCCTTTCACAAAGGGAGATGCTAAGAATTCTGCCTGCCGCGAGTGTTACGTCGCTTCAAGCCCATCAAAGTGATCGAATATTGAAAACAAGAATTCTTATTTACTAGGCCCTACTGACGCTCCATAAACCCCGTTACATATCTCCAACCGTAATTACTAAATGGCAAAGAGAAGTAGACTTGTCCATATCGCTTAGCAGCCTTGACGGCCAAGAGCTCGGAAAACATCGATACAGGCAGCACCAGTGTACAAGTTGTCGGCCTGACCCTCCGGGCAGGAGCAAGAGGGGTCGATGAAAGCAGGGGTACCAGAGCCGTCTGCATGAGAGTCGCCGCAGATGTTGGCGCAACGGCCCTTCTGGTACTCGCAAGAGATGGCACCTCCAGCGCAGATTCGCTTGCCGTTAGGTCCAGTCTTTTGAGCCGCAGCGCCGAGGGCGAGGATAGCGACAGAGAGGATGGTGGTGAGCTGCATGTTGGCGTTGGGAAGTTGTTTGGCTTTGGCGGGGAAGAGTTGTAGAGTTGCTATAAACAACGATTAGCAGGATACTTCGAGACATGAAGTTAATCATTCGTACGGTTTTGATCCTAGGGAAGGGTGACTAAGTGATTGAATCGATGATTTGATGACTGAGTGCGGTGGATAATCAAAATGGTGAGAGGGAACTGAAGGCATTTATACTTCTCCGTGAGACACAACTCCCATCACTACCTTGATACTGACAGTATGGCTATGCTCCAAAGGACCGGATGACGATACCGCCAAACCAAAGACCCCAAGCTGTCGTTGTACAGAAGGTCCGGATCTCGGTGTGATTCGTATTCCAATCTCTTGGTGGTTTGGCAGGTGCTAACGTACTCTGCGGCTTCGCCGTGTGCCAATCCAAGTTGACGTTGGAACAGAGCTGCGCATTCGGCACCCATTGCCGATCGGTCGTGTATCGTACGCAGTCGCGGCCTCACCGTAAACCGGCCTTACTCTATAGGGGTCTTAAAGGAACGCACGGTACCTACATCATACCTTGTAGAGCGAGCCAAGATAAGACCTCCACTGTAGGGTCGCGTTAATACTAGGAATTCATTACTAGGTCTAGGGGACTGAACTAGGCGCTCTAGAGTCAGGAGAAGACACCGACTAGACACTTGAAGGACCACGTGCAAGAACCATATGCTGTGGTCATCTTCGGAATTCGCAAGATTGAACAGAGATTTTCGACGCAATGTACCTAAAAATTCGAGCAACCTGTATTGCACGGCGACTGCGATGGCTATTTCGCGCGGAAGGCAGGGATTGCCACGACAGTCGCATCCTGCGCCAAACCGAGTAGAATGAAGCATGAGGCTGAGGACGTCTCCATACTGGAAAGCCGGTGTGAGATTCGAAGCTCTAGGTGACCCTGGGATTATTCGCTAGTACTGGTATCCGTGCTGTGATTGTACCTGGTACCTTGGCAACGGCCCTGACATGCTCTAGTTGCCTGGCATCATAGTGCTCTCTTTCTCCCTCATAATCAACGCCTATATCGATCTATCTCCTCTGGCCCAATTGAGATTCATCTAATGTGTTGAAACATGCCGCAGCCGATGAGCTATGCTGCTCACATTGATAAGCGACATCAAGCAAGACGGTGAACAGACACGGGGATAGCCTAGCAACATTGAATACGTCACCAGACAATCAAGCACTACAATCGGCAGAGCTTCCTTCTGAATCTGGATATTCCTTACCGCATCGGTCAGTATCGACTGTCTGACAAGACAAATAAGCTGGCAATATGGAGCGCGCCCTGTCTTCTACATCGTGGTAGAGCAAGCGTGCTGCTTAGCCGTCAGCACTTAGCTTTTGTTGTATTGCGACACGAGACATGCGCGGTCCGCATTGGTCACTAAACCAGATGCGGATGCCCAGCACGCACGGGTGAGCGCTCAGATTCTCCCGACAAGGCCAGCGAGGGATTTCGAATTCAGTCGACTCAACGCTCCAAAATTCAGCTTTTGCGATCGACAAGGCTGCAGCCCTCCATGCCAACTGTTGTACGACCAAATTACCGTAAGACTTTGCTAGTTCCACCGAGCGCGAAACACTGTGCAGGGATGCGCAACGGCAACGCCCGCTTCACTCCAACGCCCCATACTGCATTCGTACGTGCAACAAACGTGTTCGAGTAATGGATATCCCGACAACATAGAGTTTGTACGAGGCTAGATTTGTACGGCCACATACAATAGCTATCCACAAGAAGCTCGGTGAAGTGCGCTCTTTGTCCTCCGTCAGGCAACGAGTCTGTTTAGATGACAGTGATCATCCGCTCTCCAGCAACGCGACGCGCCTCGAGTATCCTATCGAAGGCACGAGAGCGGTTGAAGTGACTAGGTTTTGTTCTATTAAAGGCTATCTTGTCATGGGTGTGAAGAGACAGAGCTTCCGCGCCGTTGGATTCTCATTGTTCTCTTCTCGGAAGCTTCATCAACTCCCTCACTATCGCTTTCGCTGTCCCCGCTTGTTGACTGCGCTTCCACGAAGCACATTGTATCCAAGTTCGTGATCTAGCTGCTGCATAACCATCACACAGCTGTGCCGTGAAATCGCATTCTCTGTGTCAATTTCATCCGTGTTAATCCCAATGTCTGGATGCTTGAAGTATTGTGGCATGTTACAATTGTTTCCATTCCTATTAGACATTTCGAGTGTCCTTTGCTGCTCACATGACCAGGCTTGCGATACCAAGCCTCACAGTTACTTACGAAGATCTGAATTTGATCGTTGATGAGGTATGCTGGCTTTGCTTGGACGAGCGCGATCACCGTATCCCCAGCTATGCGGTGCCGGAGACCTGGCTTTGCATTAGTAACGGCCCTTGGTTCTCCATATCATATCAGTACACGTAGTGAGCGCAGCCGAGCAAAGGTCTTAACAAGATAGAGGCTCTGAGGAGAGAAAGGTCTTGAAGGCTCGCATAACGACTGGGTGGCAGGTATTACGAAATGATTTAGGTCTGCAGTAATCGTTTCCCCTTCCTTATGGGATACGCAAATACTCAGACCAGCGTGATCACTCTCTCTTCTGCGATGTAATGCGCTTCGAGGATCCGACCAACTGCATTGGAACCTCCAAACTGAATGAGTCCTGCTCTCTCGAACGTAATATTATCCCTTGTTTGGAGAAAGAGTGCTTCTGCACTGTCTGATTCCACCCATGATATTTTTGGGTTTTCGATAGCCTCGACGGATTCTTTGCCATCGGCCTTTTCTTCCTTGCCATTTATCTCTCCTCCCTGGTTCTCAGAGGCTCCGGTCTTGCGATCTGCTTTGGAATGCTGGCCGTGAACGCATTGTTGTAAAACAACGATGTATCCGTATTGTGGATCTGGTTGTCCTGTACCTAGGTAGGTATCTTGTCTATCCAAGTGGAATTCCATGTCTGGGCCAGAGAATTCTTGCAGTACACCTGGGTGCTCCTCACGACTATCCACTAATCTCAATGTACCAAAACAGCGAGTGTCGTCGCGAAGCGGAATCTCATGGCCGGCCCAAGCCGTGAAAGTGGCTTGCAACGGCCTAGATCTGATTGACATTGACGCACGCTCCAATCCGCCAGAGGTTTTAGCCTCCACCTTGATCTCAACAAGTTCAGCCTCAGCATGTCGCGTTTCATGATTCATATGAAACTTGGTCAACAAGCTTCGGTTTATGCCATCGTCTTGACAAGCCCAACTCCACGTGGGCGCTCTCCATATTTTCGTTTGAGAGACTAGATTCTCTCGATGCCAGTATAGCTGTTCTTCTCGACGCCTGCTTTTCTCTTTTATTCGACGCCAGCATAGCTCTTCAATTATGTGACCAAGCCACAGACCAGCAACAAGCTCATCCCCTGTCGCTCGGGATATCCATCTCGCGATGCCATTGATAGCTACAAGCTTATCGGCGGGGTGAGTAAGCACGCAACTTGCATACTGGTCTCGAAACGTAAGCCACTCAAAATAGGTAGCTTTGTCCAGAGCTTTAGCGGAAAGCCAAGGGTTTGAACTGTCGGATAGGTCATCTTTGTTTTGATGCATGATTTTGCAGACTCGGTTCTTCAGTGAAGTAGCGTCCCAACGCCAGAATGCTTGCGCCCAAGGTGGAAGATTGTCGGGGTAAGTTTCACACGCCATGCATTCCTGGCACTCCCAGAAGAGTTGCGTACTCGTGAAGTGCAAAATTCGTCGCGAAAGCTGTCGCTCCTGACATACCCAAGCTCTTTTACTCAGCGGCGCGCGCTCGACGCAAGATTGGGCCAAGTAGTGAACATCGCACAAATAGTTCCCTACTAGCGGAAACCCTGATACCTTCTCTTTCAGCCAGTCCGCTTTCTCGTCGAAGTTGAATTCCAAAACTCGTGGTACGTGTAACTGCGGAATCCTTTCGAAAAACAGGCCTTCACTGCTGTTTCTCGCCGCAGTTGCTGCGATAGTACAAGCTGCATTTGCATATACATCTCCCATTCTACTAGACTCATATGCCCAGTCATCTTTGTCATCCTGGAGAATGCACCTGTGAAAGTAAGCTCAATCATACATATCTAAAACAAGGGCTGCATACAATGAATCAATCCAAATATATTGGATCTCAAGGCTTCGGGCGACCGTTATGGAGTCTTGAAATGTCTTTGGTAGAGCTTCAAGATGAACCCCTGCAACGAGTGTACAGTACGTCGTTTTGTTGAGTGCCAGCGGTCTCGTGTCTCCCCAACAGTGAGATAGACATACATAATCTTGGTTGGGTAACAGTTCAGTATTACAAAGCACAACTAAGCTGTGCTGAGCAAGCCCAATGTTTAAAAGTCTTGAAGGATAGATGCTGTGAGATGAGGACTTTCGAGGATTGCATTGCACGTGTGATTGGCGGCAGTGCCGGTATTTCTTGAGAAGGAACTCCCAGGTAGACTCTGATCGGCTATTTAATGACAGGTCTTTCGACACCGTCAGTTCGTTTGTGTCAGTGATAAAGTTAGTGTCTATATGTTTTATCTCGTAACAAACTCACTAGTCCAAGGTATGAGAACGATGTCGTTGCCTTCGAATAAAACCGTATCATGGTGATTTGATTGAAACCTTAGGATTCTTTCGCCGTCTTCTGTCAGAAGATAGAACCCGTTCAGCGCTGACCATGTTTGCGAAGAAGGGGAGGCTTGGGTATTGTTCCACGCTAGGCTACAGATCGAACAGGGTAGGCGCATTGCCGTCGCGAAGGATTCGAAAGTGTCGTGATGGTTGAATTCTACACTCCATCGACTTTCTTTGATCAACGAGATATGTCCGGCGAGTAGCCGACGACAAGGTTCACAATACAGCTTTCCTGACATAGCAGTCACTTAGAGGAACACCTTCAGATAGCGAGTAATAGAAGATGAACTTTTCAGTCGAATGTGGATATGGACAAGTACAACTACAAGTTGACATTATTGCACAGCAAGTTGTCTGAATAGCCCCGCATGACATCATGGAACTTGGACATTGAGTAAGCTCGGCTTGTGATGCTTTGCATGTGTCGTGCCACCATGCCGCGTTGCGCGTCCCTCTATTGGCTAACCTGTTGCCCACTTGCAAAAACGACACCTTCACAAGCGGCCAACGATACCATGCATTTCAGTTTCTCGCGTTGGCCATAAGTCAGCAGAATGGCAGCAGCACAATAGAAGCTGTGAGCAATGAAGACGTGCGAAACTGTTCCTAATCTTGGCGGGTCCCCTAGCTACTCTTATATCGAGCCTAGAACCCGGCTGCGTTTAGTCTTCCAATCATGCGATTCAACTCCGATGGCTTCCTCAGGGACGATATCAAGCTGTTCGCGGCTAACAGACTTTTCGGTGATTTCCTAAGAATTGTATGCCTCGCCGTACTTATCATTGCAAACAGCAGACTCAACTCTAGTATCTTCTTACTTCCCATCTCCTCTCGACCGTGATGGCGTAATTCGAGTTGGCTGGTACCTGTTTGTGATGACCGCATACCGATGAGACACGAACTATTTGCGAAGTCTTGATAGGCTGTAGCTCGATTTGTGAAGAAGCATCGTTGTCGTCCATCAGTTCTGAGAACGTGGCAGTCGGGTCAAGATCAGGTGCCCTGCCTCCTTTCTTGGAGAAAATACTGGTATGCGTGCTACTTCCGTAAGAAAAGCTGGGGTTGGCGGCGTTCCTTGTTTTGCTGAACAAAGGACGCATGAGCGGAATACACGCCAGAACGATTGCGACAGCAGGCTCGAGCCCAGAAAGTGTTGTGGCGAGCACGCCTTCGTACGTCATATCCGTGAAGTCTAGATTGGGTAGTAATGTTTGTCGGTATATGGTGATGGCCCAGGTTCTGCCTCAGATGTCAGCATCCCGAGATCAACAAGGGAAGATTGAATCCTCGGCAATGTGTACTCACCCAACTCCAATGCTGAGCAAAGCCATCACGGCTAGCTTCCTGCGCCAGGCTATTCGTAATTTGTACAGATATGGCATGGGCAATGCGATGATCACAGCATCTGTGATGAGATTGACGATCCCCATTGAGAAGTAAAAAGACGGTTGACTTCCGCAAGTCCCCGGCAATGCGAAGTTCCAGTTTTTTGAGAGCGGTCGGCATATCAGGAAAGCAGCGAGTATGTTGGCGATGTTCCACGCTACAACCAGAGCGCCGAGAATACGGGCCCACTGCAACATAGATGACATTGGTATAAGTGCAGCATACATTGATAAAATCGATAGTTTGCTGAAACACACAGTGGCATTCCACAGTATCGAAAAGGACATTATCCCCTACAATGGAAAAAAAGTTAGAAATGTGAATACTGGAGGGGCTTGTTCTTGGTCTCACCTTGAAGAAGAACGTTGCCGTCTCAGGTCCAAAACGTTGGTAGATCTCTGTTGTGTGGAACCCAAAACCGCCATATATGACTAGTGAGATGCAGCACGCGTGCATTGCAGTATTCCATAGCTGGTAGATGTTTTCAGAAACAGAACGGCCGTCTTTTACATTATTCGACTTACTGCGGCGGCGAGAATACAATAGTCACTATAATCAATCCTGTTTCCGATCTTTTTGGCGACGATCCGCAGACCCACAGCGACTATGACTATTAGGATGGAGATTGAAGAAGTCACCAGAACGCCGACTTGTTGTCCATTATCGATGGGTATCGTTTCTGTTGTCATGGAATGAATCTGCTTCCCGAGTCCGCTGCATGAATATGCCCAAGGGGTGAAAGGGCTCGAACAGGTGGACCTAGCCTCCTATATGTACGCAATGAGCATGAACGACAGCTACAAGGTTGCTTCCCCGGCATGCACGTAAAGCTTTGACCTCGCCACATCCTAAAAGAGGTAACCCTTGTTATGACCTAGAACACTGAGAGGCGGCTCGTGAACCCGTCAGATTGGATTGGAAAAGAGCAGCGGTATGTGGTACTCCTTCGGAGCAAAAATGCCAGTGGAAGCGCCATCTCAGACTACATCATTGCAATTGATAGTATCGCGGTGATTCTGCTCTTGTTGTATCCATGATCCGAAGGCGCAACCTGTGGCATTCGGTCGTCAGCGCATCCACAAGTCGAGCCTACAGACCTCTTGCATGACCAACGACGTATTGCAATACACCTGTAGAATTCATAGTCAGTCTGTCGCTATCGCTGCAGGACTAGGTATTCTTTCGACCATCAAGCAGGATTCCTTCGCCACGAGAGGCGCGGCAAGAAAAGCGTCCCGTCTGACAGGCAATATCTGTAGCGCAGGAACACTTTCCCTGTACATATGTATCACAATCCTTCGCGCTGAATCCTACTGTCGGCACTGCGAAGTCACATCTGAGCACACGTAGCGTGGCCCCACCCGCCTTTCGGCAAGCTGGTTGTGGACCACGCCGTAATGCCAAGGTGGCGCGGTTGCGGACGATCCACGTCGTTGGAATCGCCCATCTTTGCTGCATGCCATCGTTTCCACGACAGTTCAATAAATGAATGTCGGCACTGGAATCTTCCATGGCGAGAGGGATTCAAGGCTGCATCGTGAGGCATCAACTTGCAGAAACTTTGGCAAGTGCTTCTAAACTAATTCTTGCGAGCGTTCATGCCAAACACCTGGTACGGCAACGAAGAAGCGCTAGTCGCGCTAATAGCTGCAAGTTCGTGTAACGGCTCGGGAAAAAGGCGAAATTAAGCAACTACTCCTCTCTCGAACATCGAGTTAGCTTCTTGGGATGCAATGTGGGAAGCGTCATGCCCCAGTGCTGGACAGAGACGAGCGTCTTCGTTCAGACAATTGGCGAGTAATGCGGCTAGATACAACCGTCCCGCTCTTTCAAATATGATCGATCTCCCCTCAGAAATGCACCACGGCTATCTCTCGAATACTGAGACTTGACGACATGGGCTCCATTTCGCAGAACGAGCGAGAAGTCGCGATCATTACCGGTGCCACGGTCAGTCACGTCACATGAATGTAAAAAATGAAATCGTTAACAGAACCCGATAGAGTGGCATCGGTTCCTGGCTAGCAGCTCATCTGCATGCGAAAGGGTACTGCGTCGCAATTTGTGGTCGACGAGAGAGTGAAGGACACAACGTCGCCTCATCGATTGACCCAAAAGAAGAGACAGCCATCTTCGTTCAATGCGACGTAGGCTCCTACGCTTCGCAAGTCAACCTCTTCAAGACTGTCTGGGAGAAGTGGGGTCGTCTTGACGTTCTGATCGCAAACGCTGGCTTTGTCGATCGCGGTTCCGTTTTCAACTTCAAATACCGTGATGCAGCCATCAACAGCCTACCTCCAGAACCGGATACCAGCTGCACCGACGTGGTGGTGAAAGGAAGAATATATGGCACAACACTGGCGACGCACTACATGCGCAACAACCCAGGACGGAAGGGCGGTAAGATTATCACTACAGGTAGCATGCTAGGTGTATACGCATGCCAGACTTTCCCGGAGTATTGCGCGGCCGAGGCAGCGTCGGCCATGTGGGCGAAGACGACTGGACCCGTTCTGCTGGCCAAGGATAACATCTCCGTCAACTCTGTGATGCTGGGCCCAATCGAGACTGAAGCTATGCCTGGATTTAGCAAAGCTTTCCATCCTGAACAATTGATGATGAAGTCGACACTCTTCGCTGGCTATGACCGCTTCCTTGACGACAAGGAGAATCTCAGGACAGGTGAAACCATCGAGGTGGCGCACGACAAACTTGTAGACTGGGGTCATCCAGGCTACAAGAGCGGAGCATTTTCGAAGCGCTCAGAGGCCGTATTCGAGCCATGGTTCAATCTGGTGCATGGGGAAGAGAGCGGATTGGCTGGTACGCTCAAGGATTGGCCTGACCATAGTAAGAAGATCATCGCTGTCACAGGTGCGACAGGAAGCCAAGGCGGTGGAGTTGTCAATATTATGAAGAAGACCCCTGGATGGAAGGTCAGAGCAATTACCAGGATTCCAGACAGTGATGCGGCGAGAAAGCTTACAGCTGAGGGGATCGAGGTTGTGAAGGCTGATTTTGAGGATGAGGCGTCCCTGCGAGTTGCCTTTGAAGGTGCGCATGCCGTATTTGCTGTCACGAACTGGTGGGAATCGCTCTTCCAGGGTAAAAGCCAGCACGAGTCTGGTGAGATCGAAGAGCGACATGGCATGAATCTTGCTCGAGCTGCTGCCGCCACTCGTACTGTAGACCACTACATCTGGTCAACAACTCCAAGTGCCAAGCGCCGGTTCTGGGGCAAGCTAGAAGCACCCCATATGGACTATAAGGCGAATGTCGACAGGCGCATCAAAGCGGAGTTACCTCAGCTTGCTGCTATCACTACTTACTTGTACTTCGGGTACTACCCCCAAAACATGGCCTTCTTCCCATTGTGCAAGCCAATCGAATACGTATGTCAAATTTAGCCCTCGTTGTACGACGCATCCTACTAACATAGCACATAGCCCGGCACCGGCCAGTACATTCAGACTCTGCCTACCAAAGCCAACGCTAAAGTGCTCGTGGCCGGCGACATGACTGTCAATCCCGGTATCTGGGTTCGTCAAGCCCTTGCCACTGGCGATAAGGCTTACCGTAGATACGCCAACGTCGCGCTAGAGAAGTTGACATTCCAAGAGATGGTCGATGCATGGTCGGAAGTAACTGGCAAGAGCTGTGTGTTTGCTGAAGTTAGCATGGAGACAGTGACGAAGCTGTACGGCGATATGGGCAATGAACTAGCGAAGCAATTCAAGTATGGAGAGGCGTGCGACCCGTGGGAGGTCACCGAAGATTTCATCAGTCCAGAAGAGCTGGGTATCGATCCTGGGGAAGTTGTCGGGTTCAAAGGGACAATCGAAGGACTTAGGGCTGCCGGGTTTTGGGCTTGATTCGAGTATGTCAGTCGGACATTTGCGCTTGTTCAGTCTCGTACTAGAGATCATCTGCATTTAAATTCTGCTGCTATCGAACAACGCTGCGAGGAGAAGAAACAGTGGATGCGACAGATGTTGAGACCGTTCTTTCAGGTGTAGAGGGGCTGCCGCGTATGGGCCGTGGCCAATCTAGTCATAGCGTCAGCATGATAGCAGACTGCATGAGAAGATGCAATAAACAGTATCGCAAGTAGTAGGGCGAGATGGGTCGCTCATTATGTGATACCCTACATCCATCGTGGGACTTCAAGAGTGGGATTGCAAACCCTGGGTGCAGATATGTAAAGAGCAGTGTCACAGACTTCGTCTTTCCATGAAGTCGTTGATTGAGAAATCTAGAGACGGTAGAAGCCATCCCATGATCTCGGCAGCATTTCCTATGACTTCGATGAGACAATTGGTGCCTGTACAGTCGAGGGGGTGAAGACTTGTTGTCGTGTACGGAAAACCCTTCCTGCGTGCGGGCCCCCGTTCGCGAGCCGCAGCGCCTATCAGTGACCTTTCAGTGCACGTATCGAAAGGCTTGTAAAAGATACGAGAATCGGCGCGACATCGTATTGTCAGTCCCGAACATGAAGACAGATGATGGTGTTAGTGTTGGTACAGATGCAGCGGCGGCGGCCGCCCCTGTCGAGACTGGCCGAAGTGCCGACCCCGCATGCAAGCACGCAAGACCTCACTGGAATGGCAAGTTTCGTACAACCGTACCAATAAAGACGCTTGCGACCCCTGGCACTCCTGAGTATACAACGACCCATTCACCTCACCCTGATCATGGCTGAATCACCTCCTATGGGTAATGCCCTCGATGCGATCGGCAACACCCCATGCGTACAATTGCAACGAGTTGTACCAGATGGATACGCGCGGGTCTTTGTAAAGCTTGAATCACTGAATCCGACGGGCTCCTACAAAGACCGTATGGCAAGATCCTTGATTGAAGAAGCAGAGCGGAGAGGTGATTTGCGACCCGGTATGACCATTGTAGAAGCTACTGGAGGCAGTACCGGCTCCTCACTCGCTTTTGTTTGTGCTGTCAAGGGCTACAAATTCCACGTTGTATCGTCCAACGCCTACGCAGTCGACAAGCTACGAGCGATGGCAGCGTTCGGTGCTGAAGTGGATCTGGTCAACAGCCCTTCTGGTCGCATCACAGCAGACTTGATTCCATCGATGATAGAACGTGCAAGGACGATTGCTCAGGACGACACTTACTATCCCACCGACCAGTTCAACAACGCTGACGCTTACGTTGGCTACAAAGCACTCGGGCTGGAGCTGGTTAATCAATTTCCGAACGGCATTGACGGGTTCTGCGCAGCCGTCGGTACAGCTGGTATGATCATGGGCGTATCGAAAATCTTGAAGGAACGGTGGCCAAAAACTCATGTTCGAATTCTTGAGCCAGCATCTGCGCCCACTATTACCGAGGGGCGGAGTGGTGTGCATGGCGTTGAGGGCATAGGAATTGGATATATGCCGCCTCTTCTCGAGAAGGACCTCTATGACGACGCACGCGCAGTCCCGGAGGATGAAGGTCGTGCAATGTGTCGACGTCTTGCGAAGGAGGAAGGACTCCTTGTCGGTACATCCACCGGTCTCAACGTGACAGCTGCCATTGCACTGGCAAAGCAACTGGGACCCGACAAGACGGTAGTAACGGTCGCGTGCGATACGGGACTTAAGTACATGCATAGAGATCTGTACGAGTAATGCAGTCTCTTTGCCAAAAATGCGATACCCGATGCTGCCATCTGACGGTGTGCCAAGGGAGAAGTGGGTCAAAAAGCTCGGAGCCGAGATGATCACGGTAGGTGACCTTCGGCACCATCAAGGTTCTTCTAAACTTGGGACTACAAAGAAAGATCGTTACGTGAAGAGCGTGATCTAACCTAGAACGACGGTCGATGGAGGGAGGCCGACGAAAGGAGAATTGAGAATACTTTAGCATTAACGGATACCCAGGCACGACTTCTAGGATATGGTTCGGTTCCTGAATGTCGGACGATCTGATATGCATGAGTTCGGTTCCGACTAGTCTGAAACAAGTCAGTCCACACATACAATTCCCAGACTACGACGCGATTGAGTTAGACGGACCGAACATAACGTTATCCTACGAGCGCATGATGATATATATACTTCGATTTGCCTGCTTGCCTCCTGTATCCTTCCCTACAATTCATCTTCTTCTAGGCAGAACCATCATTCTGTTACTGTTCTTACTCTCAACATGGATTCCATCCATACCAAAACTCGACAATGGCAGAAGCCTTTAATTTGGTCAGCTTCATTGGCAGTTGTCGTTATCGCCTTTGCGGGATCGTATCTTCACCAGCGTCCGGAAAAAGGAACTCCTCGTTTCGACTTTGACCCACGCTTCAAACTTCCCTCGCCTCCAGTGGATACGCCTTACTCAGACAAGGGCAATATAATAGCCATGGTTCTGACGGGAGTCAGTGGCCTTTTCGCAGTCGCATGTGGTGTCCGTGACGCCCGAATCACGCGCTCATTGTTACCGTTGGTCTTGCCTTTGAGTGGTGGCATGAATGTACTTTCAGAAACTATGATCGATGTACTAGGAGCTGTTTATTACCCTTGGCCCGAGAACTACGTTTCGTTCCATATTCTAGGACGCGAGATCGTTCCTTGGATCCCAATCTGGTTCGGTTACGCGTCGATAATGCAGCTGGGGCTCCAACTGCTGCATAAGAACGCGACAACTCGGATGTTATGGGCATTTTTTGGATTGACGATGGTCTTGGATCTGGTTCTCGAAGAAATCTTGCTTCCATTGGGGATATACGACTACTATGGAAACCAGCCTCTTATCGTACTGAACAAATTCCCTTGGTGGTGGATGGGGCCAAATGCCGTCGCAGTATTTTTGCCGACGGCTCTTGCGTATCGCCTGCGATATCTTCTAGTCAGCTGGAGATCTCTCGCCGTATTCTTCCTTACGCCAATGTCGGTTTGCGCAGCATACGGTCTGGTCGCTTTTCCAGCTTGGACTGCCATCAACGACGATTATAGTTGGTTTGTGAGGGACTTTCTCGGTCTTCTAACTTTGCTCCTCGCACCCATCGTGTTCTGTGGCATCTTGGAGATCGTATTGGGAAGGCACCCGCTCGATATGGACGGGACTGGGAACTCTGATCAGATACCACCGACTCCGGAAGAGAACATCGGTACATATCGGGATGACTGCTAGAATATCGTGCTGTCGGTCTCAGAAGATGTTCAACTAGCGCAAGGTGCCCAGGAGTACTCTGCTTGAACCGTAGATTGTTGAGGAAAGGAGCGGTTGCAAACATGAGTTATCTGCCTGCCCTATCCACTTTTTAGTTCGCAAAGAGAGACTAGGATCTTAAAGATGTTAACGGGCTTCACGTTCAAGTCGTTTACGATGTTGAGTGCACACTGCTTCGAGGACTTGGGACTGATTGTTCAGCATTGCACCCGCGTATAGATCGGCGTCGCAGCGTTCGAGTCATTGTTGTCTTCCAGCGCTTCTGTTACGACCATGTTCGAAACTCTACCTCACCCTGACCTATGAAATTCCTTTTACTGTTCCCTCAACTTAGATATCATTGCAGTTCCCACCCCACAGCAAGTCCTCTCCATTCGGGCCCTGTGGCCCTGTACTCCTGCAACAAGGGGCCCAAGCATTGATCATCTGGTTCAGCGTAAAGCCCAACCCATCTGTCTGCAATCGGCATTCGCCGTTTCTACCATCCCAACTACCAGGTCGATCCCTTCCGTCGGGGAAAGTCACACCGGAGGTGTCAGTGCAGCAGATATTAGCGAATCTGTCTGGATCGAGCTCGGCTGGCCCGGTGCAGTAGCAAGCGACGTTAGCCTAAGTAGATTGTTAGCCACGTTCTTCACATGCAGGTTCGCAAGAGGTTTTGGAGTCGTAACTTGCCTGCGCGATACCTGCGAGGACAAGGACAGTGGCGGTAAGTGTAAACTTCATGATTGTGTAAGAGTATCTTCTCGGTCTGTTATGGGAGTCGCAATTTAGTGAAGACAGTTAGCCAGATGTTCAGGGGGAGGAGAGCAATGCTTTATAGGCTTTCTCTACAGCCTCAAAACTGGTAGCATCTTTGGATACGCCAGATTATCCGCAAGCTGCCTAAGACTGACGTGAGGAATGGTCTGTTAAGAGGGCGTACCCAATTTACGGCCGTAAATCATATATACGAGTTGTGGATGTGGTTCAGGTTCCGGACGTTACTCCGGTATGCTACTTTCCAGAGTCATATACCAAGTCGCGTTGCGCTACCCTGCGCTGTGTTTGAGTGTTCTGGCATCTTTGGCTGCGCAGTTAACTGGTTCTCAAAGCTATTCCCACGCCTTTTCATCTGTTACTGTGCGATCGGTGTATCATGTCCGACAAAGATGTCTTTTGCAGGTGCATGGTTGTTTCTGTATGTTAGTGCTTATAGGACAGGAGAAGCTACCACGGCAAGGATATGGCTGTCTCTTGGCAGAGGTCCGCAGCATTCCGCGCCCTGGTAATGGAATAGGTCAACACCTGTCACACATCCCGGTTGCGGAAGAAGGAGAGACATAATAGTTCCAGTCAAGGTCGTACTTCCGCTGCCAATGTCGACGCGTCACTAGCGTGTCATTAGCGCGCTGACATGTACATACTTCGGGCTCACCAAGAGACGGAGGCGTCCCCGTCATACATTCCACGACCGCCCATCTCGAAAATCTTGACGCGACACTGATTGCAGCAAACCATTGTGGATTGGAACTGCTCACCGGCACCCGGCTGCCGCGGCGGCTGAAAGCTTGTCGCGCTGGGTCTTGCTCGAGAGGGCGAATAAAGACAAATGCTAGGGCAGGGTCATTGGGAATAGTGCCTGTCAAGAGTACTCGTAGCAGAGTATTCGAAGCGAAATTACTTTGGGGAAATGCTGGTGGTAGAATGGACATACAAGTAGTCCTCAGATGGATGTACATGTTCGACGAAGACGAACTCGCCGGAACCGATGACGTCGACCAGCATGCGTAGAGGGAACTGAAGAGCTGGGAAGCGCATGCGCATCATGCCCTTCATACGATATTTTGCGACGTGTCGCGCATGGTTCTATGTACATGGGTAATGGTCCCAACACCAGAGGATTATCGAGCGATCTTGCGGCTGCGCATCTCAGCCGCGGGTCTTGCTTGAGCCAGCTTCTCGAGGATCTGTCCCGCACAGTCTACCATTCGCTTTGCCGGGGGGCCTGGAAGCCACCTATATGATACCGGAACACCACGATCGCGGTTACACAGCAGGACATCGGTTACACAAGCTCATGGCTAGTCTGCAGAGTTCAGTCTAGCGTGGACCGCCTCTTTACCCGCTCCCGTGCTGACGTCCGGCGGCACTGCTTACGCATCATGTGTATGGTGTATCTATTGGTCAAAACAAATGTATGAGCTTCGGAAACCTTCCTCATCGATCTGATATTACGTTCGCGCATCCATCCGCTGAAGGTACACTTTAAAACGATCCCCCCCTCGATGTTTGCTCTGTGAGCGACACCTAGGGAGTTTATGTTCCTTTGCCTTAGAATGAAGACATATAGGACACTACCTGTTGCATTTGCACTGATAACAGCGTTTGTAGCTTACGCAAGTGGATTGTCTACGCGAGATGAGATCGCTCAGTCTGTCTCTCAGCGTGCCAGAGCTGGTACCCGCCTCGTACTTGCAAGAACTGTCTCAACATTGCTGATCATATCATCTAGACTCTGTCACTCTTGAAGCCGTTCCAAATTCTGCTTTGACCTCTGCTCTTGAGAGCATCGCCGCTACGTATCTGGATGCCGAAGCAACTAAGCTCGCGCAGCACAGTGTTTCAAATCTCACCAACATCATTGACGTTCATGGTATGTCCTGCTTCGAAGCCTTGAACGCACATCTAACAAGCTCTCATAGCGCATTGTGTACCTGACTGGTTTCGTGCAATCGCTCCCACAGCCGGCGGAAATCCGACGCCATCATGGAATGTCACTGCGCATCTTGACTTCATGGCCAGCCAAGGCATCTCACACTCGGTTCTTGCCTTCTCATCGCCCGGTGCGAACGCTTACCCAGGAAATGAAGCTGCCACCGCAGCGCTTGCTCGGCTGATTAACGAGCAGTCTGCAGCGTATGCTCGAGCCTACCCAAGCCGCTTCTCCTTCTACGCTGTCGTTCCGCTACCATACACACAAGCCGCTATCGCAGAAGCGGTGTACGCGCTCGATATGCTCGGAGCTACCGGTATCGCCCTTTACTCCAACTTTGAGGGTCGATATGTTGGTGACCGAAACTTTATGCCTTTCTTCGAAGCGATGAACGCGCGCGGTTCAGGCCAGATTATGTATATACACCCTACAACGCCATACATGCGCGTGAACGGCTCACTAGTGGAAGCAAACCCTACTACATACCCGACTGGCAATATCGAGTTCTACTTCGAAACGGCACGTGTGCTTCAAGATCTCACAATCACGCAGACGATCCTGAATTTCACGAATATCAACTACATTATACCACACGTCGGTGGCGCATTTCCCTCCGTTGCAGATCGGTTGTTGAAGTCATTTCCAGCTATCTACAACCGCACGATGGACGCCTTGCAGACGCGCTTCTATTGGGATTCAGCGGGCCCAACATATCTCCACCAAGTTGGTGGCCTTCTTGCGTATGACATACCAACGACAAATCTCTTGTTTGGTACGGACTTTCCGTATGCGCCAATCTTCACTTATGCCCCGTCCCTGCTAGGCATCGAGACCTCGACATTTGTAACCGATGCGGAGCGTTCAGGGATCTTCTTTCGCAATGCGCAACGGCTCTTTCACGGCCGCTTCTCTTTTTGAGTGGTTACATAATGGCCACTCGTATACGCGTTGGTTCTCATCGACAGAAGTGTTTGAAACCACACTCCGCTATGTGCTATGAATTTTGTAGCAATTGAGCTAGCCTTGGTAGATTCAATCGCTACATTGTACTGAGTCCACGCTCCATTAGATACTGCGTTTGAGGGTTGTCGCGCATCGTTTGTCGCCGCGCTCGCTTCCGTGTGAGGCTCATCTTCTTCACTATGCGGCTGAAAGTTGCGGTGTACTGTGAGAACGAACACCGTACTTCCTCTTATGCTGCCCGCAACGTGGCTCTTTCCATCGACCGCGCGCATCGCTTTTGCTCAGTTGTATGTCCGATCTCAACACTCTGTTCGCAACTCGAGGTGTGCTATGTGCATGTCCTACAGTCCTTGCGCGGGACACTGCCGATGGTGATGGCGGAGGCATGTTAGTGCTGGAAGCAGCACCATTTATGTATCCTCTGATGGGTGTGTTACGTTATGAGAGGTGCTCTTCCAGGAAAGATATGTTGATATGCTCGCTTATGCAAGCTCTTCATCCCGCTTCGAATTTTACTGTCGCGAAGAGATGTGGTGCCTTTGGATTTTTGTTTTCCTGTATCCATTCCACGGCTGTCTCCCAGAGCATCTCTAGTTCAGTTTCCTCGAGACCGAGTTCGTAAGCTTCATCGTCGGGCGCGTTCTTATTTGCCTTGAGCATTAGTGTCACTCCTTGTCGATCAAGATCATCCACATTTTTTCGTTTTACGGCCCATTGATGAAAGGCTTGGTAAAAGGCTTCTCCCGTATCGCTTGGATCGAACGACATCTTGATCGGTGTTTTGTCCCACAAACCGATTACATAAAGTTGGCCGTTTGAGCCCTCTTGAGTTGCAAGGGGGGTAATCGTTTGTGTTGGCTGACCACGGTCTACATGCTTCGGCTGAGTAGCCGAAGTAGATGGGTCAGCCGTGTGCATACGTTGATTGTCGCGCATGGCCTGCACACGTTCGTATGTCCGTTGGACAGCAGGCGGTGGTAGAGAGGATTGTTGATAGGCATACGAGGGCGCCGTAGGCGCATGTGGAGGTGGTGTTGGGTCGAGTTCTTCTACTCTTCCAAAGGGTTGTGGATAGCGCGCTTGCGGTGATTGTGCATCTTGAACGTCTTTCGTCATTACAGACGGGTCAGCGTGTTGAACGCAGTTCCTGCAGATTGTAGACTAACCTGAGGGAAACTGGGGTTCCATAGCTCCATCGGATCCCCAAATGACATCGCAGTCGAGCGATCTCGCTGGGACGATGTAGAACGTGTCCACATTTGTAGACCAGTCATTGGGACGGTGCCAGGTGAGGTTAACAGCGAACCTCACATTTTCCCATGTCTGGCGACCGGATGAGTGATGCACAGGCACCACCGACTCATCCACCACAAATTTACCTGCACCTAGGCCGCGACCGTATGCGACTTGATCTTTGATCAAGTTGTATTTCCCTGTCGCGCGCCTGGAAAATACTGGTACATCTGTGCCTTCGTCGTCGCCTGATAGAAATAATATCTTTTCTATGCCCGCAGCAGCCTTGCTGGAAGCATGCGACTTGACTGAGCCTGCGCTGTTGGATGGAGTGTCCAAGCTGTGCCTGGCATTCGAGATGTTCTGTCGGGCCGCTCCTGAGGGTTGAGAGACATTACGATGGTGCGAACGTGTCGGCAAGGGCCCATGGTGCTGCTCAAATGCCGTATCGAGCCTTGCTGGGGAAGGATCGTGTTGCCCTATGTACTGCTCGGCGTCTGTGCGAATATCCTTGTTCTGGAGGTAATCCACCAAAAGCTCGATGGCCTTTGTACGATAACTGTCAACAAGCTTTTGCGCTAATGTTACGCGATCGCCCATGTCGTGCAGTGAGAGGCAACCTCGTCGCAACCGGCCTGGTACCCGCGCGCCTTCAGTATGCGCTGTGACACTAGGGTGGGCGCTTGGCCAATGCAGCGCGCTATCTGAGAGTCATCATTCCCAGAAGCGCCGGCGATGCTGATGATCTGGTAAAGGTTCCGTTTTGTGTAACTGAGACGAAGCCTTTGCGCCCGAGTGTTCGCATGAGCCCTGCTGCACGACAGAAGGATTTAGTGGGGCAGATCTCAAGCCTGAACATCATCAGCACGACAGGACCTGGCAGGGGTGGCGCTCTTTCTTGTGAGACGCTATGCCTCTCTCAATTGACCGGTAGCGACGCGGCAAATCGTCTGAATGGCAAGACAAGCCACGTGAAGGCGCGCCCCCGCGATCAAGCTGATCAACGGTGAGCGTCCTGTAGGATCACTCAGAACCAAACATGCCGTTCTTGATACGGGCGTGAGCCGGGTGGCTCGGACAGCCTTCACATACAGCGCGGCCCCCAGCTGAGTGCCTTCATCTACCCGTTCCTTACGTTTTGGATCCCGGCGCTTCGAAGATGAGCATCTTCTACGGGAGCGATGTCAGTCGTTCCAATCGTTCCTCGAAGGACAGAGCTGGTTCATCAGCACCTGCCATTGGTCGTCTCACAGACGCCAAAGAAGTGGCACACATATCAGCCATTGTTGGGAACGGAGCCCACGACAGTGCGCTACAAATTAACGGACATGTCGCAGATAAGATCAACCACGTCAACATGTCAGTGTCTCCTTCACCACCTGCAAGAAAGCTTCTAACGTCTACATAGTAAGTACCTTGTTATCTCTTATCATTGCGACAGCGTAAAAGCCGTGGCAAACGCAGGAGCAACCCCTCCACTACCCACTACCGCGCTTGTACAGCCTCGTCTCCCAGTGTCGGTGGACCATCCAAATCGCTTCAACACTGTTAGTTAACAAACACATCTCACACCTTTGGTCACTGACGTCAAGGAAGATTGAACGAACAGAGATTCCGTCTTTGAAAAAAACGAAACGGAACATAAAACTCCTGTCTAAAGTGACAGGACGACCCGAAACTATTTGCGTCATTTCTTCTCAAAAGGTGGAAGATAACTTCATTTCCCGAAAGATAGTCGATCGTTTGGGTTTCAAAATACACTTCGATGCTGCGATAGTAAGTTCCGTCACTTGGGATTCGAAACAATTTTGTTCAACTGGCAGGTTCGTGGATCTTTTGATCCCAATGCCAGGCACCGCTAAGAACATTACCCAACGATTTCATATTTTGAAAGACTGTCCTTTCGATATGCTTCTCGGGGTGCTTACAACAAGACCTTCCGTCCGTTGATACCTATACTATGCGTTCAGTCTTCCAGCGTGGGGAACACCTGCGCAGGCACAGTCTTTGTCACTCTATTAGCATAGAGAATACATAATGCACACAATGTACTCACCTAACATAAAACCCTACGCATGGATAAGACCGCCTACATACTCCGCAACCGCAAGCATCTTCTCCTCCTGCAACCTCCGCCCAACAAGCTGCACACTGACATGTGTACCGTCATAAATCTCCGGGTCATAGTCGTCTTGTATTCTCTTATCCTGCTCATCAATCTCTTTGTAACCTTCATCCTTCTTATCAACGCTCTTATCCGCATTCGTGACCGGCACAACAACACTTGTGTAATCCAGCGTGTTAACCCACGTCGAGTAGCCATAGTACTTGTACTTCTCTTTTCTCGCAGCTGGGAACGGCGCAAGAGGACAGATAATCGCATCGACGGGCCTACCAGTACCCGTCTTGTCAACAGTGCTGTTCCAGTACTCCATGTACTCCTTCTTCAAGCGGCGCACCTCGACGTTAATAGCGGCGATCTCGCTGGCAGTGTATTCCTTTTCAAGGGATTGGTAAAACGAGACCTGAGGCGCCATGGGTTCACCTGAGAGCTCAAATGCGGAACGAACATCTTTTCCGGCATCGTAGATCCACGAGTTGAAACCGGTATCATTGATAGTGCGGTGAGAAGGCGGTTGCCAGTCGATGACTTCGTGTCCAGCGGAGCGCAAAGCTTTGACGACCGTTTCGATCGCCCGGCTGACGGGTGGATGGGGGTTCACTATGCCGTCTGTTCGTAAGATGCCGAAGCAAAGCTTTTTTGCAGACTTGATCTCGGACTCTTGATCAGCGCGCCAGGGGATTTCATGGACTAATGGGTCGTGAAGCCAAGGTTCTTGTTGGAGGAGGGCTTGGGTGACGAGGCGTAAGGAGGCTGCGTTTGTCGCGAGAGGTCCGACTACTGAAAGAACAGTGTTTTGACCTTCCATTGAATTTGCCATGCCCTCGTATGGCAGGCGACCAGTAGAGGGGCGGAGGCCATACAGTCCGTTGAAGGCGGCGGGGATACGGATGGAGCCGCCAATGTCAGTACCGAATCCTACTGGCGCTGTAAGACGTTAGTTAATCCCATCCTTGAGCCTAAAACAGCAGATGCTTGGGCTTATTTGTGCCATGTAATGAGACAGCCGACTTACATCCTTTGATTCCAATCAGTGCGCCTTCACCGCCAGAGCTACCACCAGCGGTCAAATGCCTGTTCTTCGGGTTAAGTGTATACCCAATGATATTGTTGACCGTCTCGCCACTCATAAGAGTATGTGGCACGCTCGTCTTGCAGTACAATACAGCGCCCGCATTCCGCAGCATCTTCACCATCTCACTCTCAAAGACCTTCTCTTTACCAGTACCCTTCTTACCTTCGAAGGTGCCGATCCAGCCTACGTAACCCATACTGGTCTCGACATTTTTGACATGAAACTGATCTTTGAGTGAGATAGGTAGGCCATGAAGAGGCCCAAGTGTCTTCTTGTGTTTGGCATAGTATGCATCGAGGGCCTTTGCATCTTGAATGGCAGCATCAAAGAAGATCTCATGTAGGCAGTGTAGCTTCCTCGTCAGCAGGTTTCGCTCGACTTATGTGGTATACAACGTACTAGCTGATGCGCCACGGCAGCTCGGTGACAGAATGCCCTCGTGACCTCCTCAGCGGTCCACTTTCCCTCAGCCACTGTCTTCGCAATAACATCTGCGCTGCTTTCTGTGATCTCAAGCTCTTTCTCGCTGAAGTACTGCTTCACGTATTCGGTGACATCAACTTGTTCCTCTACAGACGGCAATTTCTCTAGTCGCCATTCTTTCGGTATAGCGGCCAAGATGGCCTCGCGCTTCTGCGTTGCTGTTTCATCCCAAGATGATGTCGTCATGGTATCAGATATAGACTTGGTTGTATGTAAGATTGGTTGACAATATGTTTGCAGAGGGAAATATGTTCAAAGAAATGCTCTAAGGCGCCTTGTGCGTAAGAGCGGTTCCGGACTGGAAATAGACAGCTTCGGGAATGACGTTGAGCGTTGGCAGGCCGTTGATAGCTTTGGAACTATCCAGTGGCTGGGTGGGGTAGCTCTGGGGCATTTGATCTAAGCACCTTCCATATCAGCGTTGCTCCACGCTGAATAACATGAAGCCAGGCAAGAGCAATGCAGGGCACTTTTTTGCCGATGCGCATGCCGCAACGACATGAACAGGAGGGGTAGCTACGACTGGGTGGAGTTTGGAGCTGGCATTAGGTCACAGATACGATGTTCCGCCGACCAATCTCCACTCTCGGTAATTGGGGTAACTCCAACATGAACCCATACCTCACTTCCAGATACGACTTGTTCTCTGTATCTTGAAACGTTGACTTGTTTTCGCTACATAGGTATCTGCAAACAATGGCAACAAGGAGAAGTGATGAATGAATTTCAAGCACGGAAACATTCAGGAAAAAGACGCCATCCCATGCGTGAAAGCAAGCAAGGTGCTGGATGCTGACCGCTCAAACAGGACTCGAACATGTTCGCTGAGGTAACAATAAGCAAGGTATACCAGTCTATGTGGTTAGAAATCGTGGTATCTTCCGATGGAACTTTGTCGACCAAGAGGATTCGTTATGGATATCGCACACGCATTAGGGATAAAGACCCTAGACAGTCTCGACATAGTTGCTGTGACAAGTCAGTGACTACTCAACATTTCGGCGCGAATGCGACGTACCTTGGGAAGATGCCTTCTCTGTTTCCGACTCTGCCTGTCCACCAGTCTGTCTCGTTGTCTGTCCTCTTCAGAATCGTGATGATCTCGCCCTTCTTGAAGCCCAGATCGCCCGGTTGGTCGGCGTCAAAGGTGAACTTGGCAATCGCCTGGTCGGATTGTAGCCCCGCCTTCTTCTGACCCGTTGTTTGTCCGAATACTGGCTTTGGAGCTGTCGGTCGGCCGGGCTTGCGATCGCTGTATGAGTAGTCGTCGCCGAAAGTGGAGGAGCGGTTCCGTGTATCCATGCGGTCGAATGTCTCGTTGGGGTTCGCGCGCGTGGAGAAGGATCGGCCGAGGGGTGCTGAGGCTGGTTGCCGGTCGTAAACGTCATCTTCCCAGCCGGATGAGCGCTGTGGTCGGTCTCTGTACTCGTAGTCGTTGTTTCCTTGGCCTAGAGAACCTGTACGATCCCTACGTACGCCTTCGCCCATTGCTGAACCCTGGCGCCCTTGCCATACTACATTGTCGCGCGAATCGTCGTAGACGGGGATGTCGTTGTACATGGCATCGTTCGTAACGTTCTGGGCTCCTCCGACACCAGCAAAAACTCTCGAGTTGAGTACCTGTAGGAGCGGGGCGGCGGCTGGTGGTGGGGGAACTTGTCCGCTGAGAATCTCGCGCGCAGTCCATCGGCGGCCGTACAGTTTCTCGTTGGCATCTCTCCGCTCGATGATACCGCTTCCCTCCAGACTGACACCCGCGAAAAGTCCCTTGGTCTTGCTGTAGCTGAAGATGCCCGCTACGCCCTTCAAACTCGCCGCGCCGGCAGCCTCGGCATTGCGACCAACTGGCCCCGCTGCAATAGAGACGTTGCCACCAAGTGTCAAAGATCCTGCCTGCGCAAACGTACGCACTGCCGATGCATCGTTCAGGATGAAGACGAAGTCGGTGAGCTCGAAACCAATTTGTCCGCCGAAGCCGCCGCCGATGGTTCCGATGGCTGTGGGCGCCGACCACGATCCGTCAGCGAGACGAGCGACAACGACACCTGAACCAAATCGCGCTGTGCCGAGGAAGCCAGCTTTGAATACTGTGAGAATCGCGAGACCCTAGACGCGTGTTAGCAGCCCATCCAGTGTTTGCTTGGGCAGCATCGACAGACGCCGGATGCGCAGGAACACTCGTACCTTTGCATTGGCGAGAACATTCGGGGGAATAATCTTGTCGGGTCCAAAGGCTTGTCTGGGGTCGACAAAGGATGCTAGAATCTTTCCTGTCTTGCGACATTCGCCTGGGGGAGCAGTTGTCAGCGACGTCACCGGCCCGCAAGCGGCGCATAAACAAAGTGGGCTGTTAGCAACTTACTGCTCATGGAAGAGGGCAGGGGGTTGTTGAGACTGAAACCCATCTTGGCGCGTGTGTGGGGAGAGAATAGCAGAGAGTTGGGGTATATAGGAACGGGTTGCGGAGAAAAGAGCGCGGCCAGTTGCTTATGCTGCCGATGGAAGGAAGCATGGCGGGCGGTATTCAGCGGGCATTATGTCATTTGCTGTGGCTGTGCCTCGCACACGACGCGTCCGCCCTTGGCTTGCCATGGCCTTGAACTTTCCACCACTTTCGCCCACGTCGCAGCTTCGCCATAGGGTGTGAGCCTGCATCGGATCGCGCACCAGTCACCTAGTCGTCGTGTGTAATGTCGCGATTGGGCGTTCAATCTGCTATCTTCGCGAGACGCGTTCACGCTCAGCCCGACTTGGGAAACAACACTTGCGACACATCAGACGTTGCCACTTTTCAAGTCTTAACAGCCCAACTCATAGATCATCAGCGCACACGTATACAATGTGGCAGCGTACTGCGCCACATAGCCTTTCATATCGCATCTGGGGGAGTTCTGTCGCCTTCCAGCCCGACTGTCGCACCGGATCATCAAACATCCCGCGTCTCCACCCGTGAAGGGTGAAGGTTATTGTTGTACCCAGTTTCACTGCTTACGGAAGTTATAGGGAAACATATGGGAGTCCATGTCCGCCGTATGTTTACTTACTGATAAAGCTAGCTGTGCTCAGATCCCTCCTACAGACGTATCAAAGCCTCACGAGAGAGTGGCTGGGAGAGTCGACGTCCTGTACATGCAAGCGACTGATATCGAGATGTTCACAGAAGCCTTGCAGGACATCATATCGCGTTCCTCGTCCATATACACAATCCGACGTTCATGACTGGCTCGCCCCCAGTTTAACCAAAAGACCGACTTGGCAGACCTCACTCTACAAATGAGCAACTCGAAGCGAAGCAATGTCAGCACTGCATACTTACGCCCTAGCGCTCATACACGCCCTGGCGTATGTCTTTGCGCCCTTTACTTTTACCGATAGCCTGTATAACCACGATGATACTGCTGCCCTCATATATAAACAGAAATCCTTTACACGGCATGGGTGAACCAACACAAAATGTCGACAACTCAGACCATCATCCCGTTGGAAAGCCTCTCCTCCGATCAGCACTCACAGACTCGCCTTGATGCAAGTGGAAATGACTCAACCGGTCTTGAATCTCTTTCCGATCCGCAACCTCCACCCTCTGCCGCAGAAGCAATCCCCAATGGAGGCTATGGCTGGACTGTGGTCGCCTCATGTTCTTTCCTTCTCTTCTGGATCAACGGCTACACAACGGCCTGGGGCGTCCTGCAAACAGCCATTCTGAAATCACCCAACTTGAACACAAACGTGCGTACCATCACTTTCGTTGGCAGCCTGTATATGGCTTGCATGGTCGCTTTTGGCATTGCTTCGATAAGAGTTATGAGATCCTTCGGCGTGCGGTACACTGCTCTTGCTGCCACGACAGTGTTTGGAGTGGGGTTAATTGCTACGAGTTTCACGCTGGACCATCTTGGTGGGCTGTTCTGCATCGCAGGGTTGCTGGTGGGAGTTGGTACATCGCTGCTGTACACTGCGACAAACAGTCTGCCACTCCAGTGGTTCAGCTCGAAACTTGGTATTGCGAACGGCGTTGTCAAGGCTGGTGGTGGTGTAGGTGCCACCGTACTGCCCCTCGCAGCGCAGGCACTCATCGATAAATTCGGACTTGAGTGGACATTCCGCGTCCTGGGTATCCTTATCATGGCCACTGGAATACCATGCACTCTATTGTTGAAGGAACGTGCGACCACTGGAACGCTCTCCCGATTCGATTGGTCGCTCTTGAAGAACGTTCCCTTCCTTACGCTGACCATGGCTGGTGCCGTCGGCGTCTTTGCTCTCTTCGTGCCACCGTTCTTCTTGCCACTATTTGCAAGTTCGATCGGTCTGTCAGCGTCGACTGGTGCGGGTTTAGTGGGCGGATTTGGTGCTGCGACGGCAGTGGGTCGTATCCTGGGTGGATTGACTTGTGATAAGATCGGCAGCTTCAACACCTTGATGATCACTTGCTTGGTCAATTCGGTCAGCATGCTAGCCATCTGGCCAGTGAGCACATCATTGCCACCTCTCTTTATCTTCGCTCTTGTCAACGGATGCGCGAATGGAAGCTTCTTTGTCAGTCTGCCTACTGCCGTTGCTGTCGTAGCTCCGCACTCTGCTGCAGCGTCGATTGCTTTGATGGTATTCTTCTGGACCCCAGGCTACCTGTTAGGAGCTCCTCTTGCCGGGCTGTTGATTGAAGCTACAGGTGCGGCAGATGCCTCATCGATCGAACCGTATCGGGCTGCTATCTTCTACGCCGCTGGGACTGGTGTTTTAGCGACACTTCTTATCATCATTGCACGACTACGATTGGACACCAAGGTGCTAAAGAGGCTGTGATGGCGCGTTCGATGCGCTGCAGATTCGGTCGCAAGTGCCACTATAACAATGTCTAATTGCATAGCGAATATAGCAATGCCACTGAGCTATCTAAGTTCCCGGTTCGATGTTATACAGCTCGCGTAACATCTCCTCTGTCGCATCTTCAGAAGTCCAGCACATCTTTATAGCATTCTCCGCCAGCCTTTGAATCTCTAGATTTGTAAAGCCACAGTACCTCTTCACCACTAGCAAATTCTCCAGCGCCCATGTGTCCTCCATAAACGCTGGATCGTCGCTTGCAATAGCAATCTTAATGCCAGCGTCGAAGAGAGTTCGAATTCGCTGGAAAACCTCGTCCATTGGTTGATGGCGGATGTACGACCAAGGACAGATTGTCATGCCGAGGTCTTTTCCCTTGATAAGAGTCATGAGATCTGTATCGCTAGCAGCATTGAGTCCGTGGTCGATTCTATCGGCCCCTGTGCCTGCAATACTCGTCGCCACCTGATGGATGTGTTCGAGAGGATAGGGCTTGCCAACATCGCAGTGCGCCGTAAGACGGAAGCCATCATTCCTAGCTCTTACGAAGACTTCATCAAATAGCGATGGTGGTCTGTCAACTTCATTGGAGTCGAGGCCAATTCCTACTATCATATCGCGGTATTTGAGTGCTGCGTCATAGTGTTCCATTGCGGACTCTGGTGTTTCATCCCGAAGGAAGCACATGATCCAAGCAGACTTCACCTACAGTATATTGTGAGCAAAAATGTTTCCGAAGGGAGATAAAGAGCTTACGTTGAGGTCCTGCTCAGCTTTCCGCTGCGCTGCTCGGAAACCTTCCATCATCATCTCCCAACTCGTCCCAACGCGCGTATGGCCTTGCGGATCAAAGAAAATCTCTGCATATCGCACGTTCGTCGCTGCTGCATGTTCGTAGTAATCCATAGCAAGATCATAATAGTCCTGCTGAGTCTTGAGGGCCTCAAAGCCACCATAGTAAGCCTCGAAAAAGGACAAAGTCTCTTCACTGTTGTCCATGCGGTTCCCCGTACGCGGCTTTAAGGTGTCATGTGAATCCCGAAGCTCAGCAAGTGAAGAGAAGGATTGACCGGTTCGTGGGTTGATGGTTGGTTGGCCATTCCGCTGCGAGAACTTCCACTTCAGATCTGCACTTATGATACCTTCTATGTGAATGTGGAGTTCGACTTTTGGGATTGCGGCGATGTATGGGTCTTTTGTAGCTGCCAGGGAGCGCCTCAGTTCCCCTCGTTCTGCTACGGAGAGCGCATTCTCTACGTCCGTCATTGTAGTCGTGATTTGATGTTTGTTAAAGTGATTCGAGTGTATAGTCAGGAAATGCGATTTCGGGAGGATAACAGCACTCAATCCAAGATCTGATTGCCAAAATATCGCTACCAATATATATGAAAGGTGATCTGATGACTGTGTACATATTCGGTGACTCAGCGTTAGGCCCTGCGGCTGATCATTGTACCGATCAACCGAGCTGTTAGGTGGAATATCACACGTTGAGCATGTTGACTTTGCGAATAAACAGTCATTGTACAGGTCTACCTAGAGCATCTGATGATGAGCCAGTACCTCATATAAAGTGAATAAGGTGCACGTGCGCGGATTTATCGTATAGTCAGACAGGATGGAAACTTGGTGATCACTATGGCATATGCGATGAAGGTAGCAGGAATAATCTTCATAAAGCGTCGTATTAATTAGGTAATTATAACCGGTGGCAGAACATACCATACAGCAGGTTTAAGAGCCTACAAATTCTAATATCTACAAAGCCAAAGCAACAGCACCGAAGACAATAGCCATAACACCACCAGCGACGTTGTCGGCAGATGCAGCACCAGTGAACTCGACAGAACCAGTGGAAGTGGCAGTTCCGTTACCGGTAGGTCTAGCAGCGCCGGTGCCAGTTGGCTGCATGGGCACGGTACCGTTCATCATGCTGGATGGGTGCACCGCGCTCATCATGCTAGATGGCTGAACGGGCATGGCGCTGGATGGCTGGACAGGCATAGCGCTGGATGGCAGGAAACCTCTGCAGAGTCCGCTGCTGCAGGTGTTATAGGCACACTGCGCATCGCTGGAGCACTCAGCGTTGAAGTTACCGCAGCGGGCAATCAACATGGCATTGCTAGCCCAGCAGTCCACACCGTTCGCGCATTGGCTTGGGTTGACGTAAGGGTTGCATTCGGCACCGAGGGGCAGAGATCCAGCAGGGGCGACGATGGTTGATGAAGGAGCAGGCATTGGGCCCGGTGCAGTCGGTGTAGTGGTGATCGTTGCTGACGCCGAGGATGATGAGGCCGAGGAGGAAGCGATGAAGCCGTTGCAAAGACCTTGCTCAAGGTTGCATGTGTTGAAAGCACACTGCTGGTCGTTTTTGCATGAGGCCTGGAAGTTGCCGCAGACGGGTTGGAGCATGGAGTTGACTGCGTAGCAGTTGGCGCCGAGTGCGCATGGTGTGCCGTTGGGGTCGCACTTCTCGCCAACGGGAATGAGGGTGCCTGTGGGAGATGCGCTGGCTGGAGAGGAAGAGGACTGCGCTGAAACGACTGAGGCAGCTGCGGCCAGAGTAAAGATGGTGTAACGCATGATTGCTGTTGTGGGTGTTGATTTGCGATTAGAGTATATCAAGATGCTAAGATATATGAAGCGAGTGTTGCAATAGTCTGGTAATGAGCTGGTGATGAAAGTGTTGCGAATGAGGGCGAGCTGACTATATACCTACCATTCTCGTGTTTATGCGAAGTTTAAGCTGTGGTACCTCAATAGCTTTGAGCTGATAGTTCAGCTAGCACCTAGCGCTCGTAACCAGCCTCCCGATTCGCCACATGACGCCGGCTACACGGCCGCTTCGCGAATGACGATGCCCAAGTGGCCGAAGCCACCTCCGCATACACGATCCACGTCCGTGCAGCAAGACTCGACTTGCGTATTTTTAGGATTTATAGTATAGCGTCGTCGGGTTGTCGCAGCTCGGCCGCTCGGAGTGGCGCCGATATGAGCCGAGTGACTCCGATCGAACGTTACTATGGAGATTCATGTTTGTGCTTGATAGCATTCAAGTTCTTCTTGTTCTCGACGTCGCAATATTACTGCTATTTACGTACGTCAAAGCTCGTTTTTGGTAAGCGTCTGGTCTTGCGTTCCATAATGTGATGCGCAGTGGAGCTGGAAGAAGCAAGAGTTGTCCTTGGACGGACCACAAATGTGGAGTTCAATACCTTGCAGTTGGCCGATCACCCCAACCCTTGGGCCCGTTCTCCCAGCCTTCTTTCCTAAACACCAAGCATCTTGGGCTTCCGTCATCGCCTGTCCATGCCCTGAACATGCCTCCGCAATTGAAATCTTGTACAACATTTACTTTGTTACCGACAAGCTCTATACCAATGATACCGCCGGTGCCTTCATGGGTTACGCCCCAACGCTTTCCAGCAGATCGTTGAAGCTGACCGTCGGGTCCCGCCATCCACGTTGTCGCATCAGAGAGTGATGTTGCGGAGAATTGTGATCTGGCAGCTGTGGTGCGAGCTGCGCATGTACGAAGGAATGAGTCGCCATTGCCGGTCCCTGAGAGACCTACAGCGTGACGTGTCGACACGGGCTTCTCGTATGGCTTGGTGGATGACAACACATTCCCTCGTACCGTGGGCGATCCGAGGAATGGTATACAATCGTCTACTACACCGCGTATATCGCCTCTCGATAGTTTGTCGATCGGCGAGGTAGGAGAAGCAGAAGGTTGGTACACCATCTGCGGTCTAACGGTCTTTTCGTCGTACCACTCTCCAGCCCAAAACCCTGCGCCAATAGTCGGTGTATCCCCAATGCGCCCAGGAACTTTGTTCGTCAATCCGCCTGTTGAAGTTGCCGTGCAAACGGTGCCAAAGCTATCCACGACCACTGCGCCACAGGTTCCAAGCGGAATATAGTTGTCTCTCTCCCAATCGCTCATCTCATTCATGCTCATACCCGTCTCGGCCTTCTTCTTCTCATCTGCAAGTCCGCGCTGATGTTCATCCCATCTCTTTTGTGTGAAGAAGTATTCTGAATCTACAATGTCAAGGCCCCATTCCTTCGCAAGTCCTTCGACGAAGTCTCCGCTGTATTGACAATGGTCGGCTGCACCACCGCCATCCGCTTCCTCGCCACGAATGAGCAATTGTCGTGCTAGCTTGATTGGGTTTCTGACATGCCTGAGCAGCATGCAGCCGACACCTCGTTTGCTGTACCCATCTGAAACCATAATGCTGCATTCAAGTTCGTTCTTGCCTTCGCGTGTAAAGACTGCGCCTTTGCCAGAGTTGTATAACGGGTCGTCCTCTAGGAGTGAGACTGCATACGTTGCCACGTCTAGCGCTGTTGAGCCTGGTCTACGTAGAAGTTTCTCAGCTTTATCAAGAATATTGAGAAGTGACGTGCGGTATTCATCGTAACGATCACGAGGAATGGACGTGCGCGTTATGTTGCCTGCGCCACCGTGGATAATGATGCGGGGGTTGACGAGCGATGCGGCGTTTGCAAGTGGGACACGCTGTTCATTCATGTTGTATATCTGACTAGCTTTGGAACTATCCAGATTACTGGCACAGAGAAGTAGATAGTTGAGATGGGGTCTGTAGCCGTCTGAGTCTCAAAGTACCTAGGGGAGATAGCGGTGGAACCAAAGAGGGTTTAGCGTCCGTTTCCCCACCTTCCTCTCCAGGGATTCTCGCAATCTCGATCTTCGTAGGGATACTCCCCCTTCTATCACCTGACCACAAGCAACACTTCAAGACTCGCTTCTCTTTACCACTCGAGATTCGCTATGCGATTACTCAACACCTCTACGTTACAGGTGGAAGAGTTCCTGCAGAGCCAAGTGCCAGATTACGTTATCCTCTCGCATACTTGGGGCTCTGAGGAGGTTACTCTGCAAGATATTCTGTCAAATGTAGCGCCATCGAAGAAAGGGTTTGCGAAGCTTATCGGCTGTTGCAAAAGAGCTAAGGACGATGGCTTCAAGTACTGCTGGATTGACACTTGCTGCATCGACAAAACCTCGAGCGCTGAACTATCGGAGGCGATCAACTCAATGTACCAATGGTACAAAGGAGCCTGTATCTGTTACGCGTACTTGGAAGACGTGCAAGGCAACCCGCAGCTAGACGACTACAAAGCTTTCAGCAAATCTCGATGGTTTACACGTGGGTGGACCCTGCAAGAGCTCATCGCTCCTGGCATTGTAGAATTCTACAACGTATCATGGGTAGACATCGGGACACGAAGTAGCCTTCAGAAGAGACTGACGGGCATAACTGGTATCAACGAGAAGATACTTACTGGTGGAAACCCTCTCAACTGCCCAGTTGCAGTAAGAATGTCTTGGGCTGCGCGTCGAGAAACCAGCCGGGTTGAGGATCAGGCTTACTGCCTTCTAGGAATCTTTGGTGTCAACATGGCTCTTCTTTACGGAGAAGGCCATAGGGCGTTCCTACGACTCCAAGAAGAGATACTTCGCATTGACGAAGACTACACCTTGTTTGCCTGGGATGTCAACTCATCGACAGGGAGCCTTTTAGCCAGTTCGCCTTGGCAGTTTCGTACCTTTATGCCCAGATCTGACTTACTGTTTGACGAACTCGAAGACTCTAACCAGGTACATGATCGCGACAACCTATCAAGAACCCCTTTCTCGTTACTTCCTCCTCCGCATGATTCCAGGCCTCCGCAAGTAACTAGCCGCGGTATCCATATTACATTACCAATCCTTCACTACCAAGAAAACACGTGGCATGGCTTTCTTGCCGTGATGAGAATCGTACCAAACCAGACGTATCTCTTGTGCGTCGAGTTGTCACAGATAGGCAATGGAGAGAATCGATATGAGAAGACTTATCGACACCAGGGTAGTCTTGTACTCCGGCCTGGAAGCACTGTGGATGAATTTCGATACACGTCCATATATGTAAATCCATCCGTGGCCCATTTTGACGAAGCTTTTCCCGCCGATCGTGAAAATTGGCATCCTTCGATAGTCCGAGTTGAGCTAGATCCAGCTATACTATCCGAAGTTGCATGCATCGGTTCTAACATGATCAACCTGCAATATCTATACAAACAGAAGCCGAATTCTAAACCCTCGAATACCACAACCACATTACGAGGAATCAATCTAACGGAATTCGATATCGCACCAGTTCGCCAACAAATCTTTCTAGACAAACTCAGGACGATATCGAAATCTCTGTGTAAAGATCGTAGGGATACTAAAACAGCGATGACTGATCTGCCGCATGTATACTACGGCTCGGCTTCCTGGGGTGGAGCCGGCAGTTTTCGGTTTCATTTTAGTCAGACCGTCTTTCTAGACCTCGACTTCCCATACGGTTTGGAAGGCGAGCCTTGTTTCACCGCCGAACTTAAGATGGCGGGGAAACGTGGTTCCATACCGAAGACTGTACAAGGACTGGATATAAGCAACGCATCGGACCGTGCGACTCTACAGGTCAGGGATGCGACAACTGGAGGTGACAAAGCATTGCATATCAAGATAGCTATGCGACGTGTAGCAGCATTGGCTATTGCACCCAATTCTAGGCACTTCGTTCTTATACTCAGTGAAGAGCACATGATGAAATGAGGAAGCTCTACATTGAGAACCACTGTTATAGGTTATTCTCTTATGAGTGGTTATGCTGCTTTGTTGTATTAATAATTGCATGTCTCTTGTACTATATAGTAAACGAGTATCTCATGAGCAACGCGGATAGCTACAACTATGATTTCCAGTTGTGACTATCATGATTAGATGATGGCATGGTAACGTACACAGGCAATATCACTCGAACATATTATGTTAGCGTATTTCCGTCTCCATGCCCCAGACCTGCATCTTCTCCCGTTCTGTTCACATCCGGCTCATCTTTTTGATCTCTTGCTTTCTGCACCTCGCCCGCTGGCCCCTCATACCCAATAGCTTTCAACCACTGCGGATCAATATTCTCCAACTGCAGGTACGGACTAACATCAGCCTCTGGGAACTGCTTATTACGCATCGCATAGCCCATACCCAGGTGTGCCCAAGGATTCTTGTGCATGTACTGGATATCGAAGTCTTCGTATCGCGGAGTCTCGATCACCTCAGCATATTGATTTGATGAGCCTGGCCAGACGGCATTGACTCGCCCGGTGTCGTTGTTCTTGTACCAGGATCTACAATCGTCTTTCCAAACTGTGTGCTTGATCCACTCTTGCGCATGCTCGTTGAATTGATCTGTGATGTCTTGTCGTGGAACCCATGACTTGATGTGGTCGCGTTGCATCTTTTTGATGATTTGGATTGTGTACTCAGCAACTGCCAGTAGAGGGCCGGTGACTGAGCCGTTTTCTACAGGCCAGGTTGGTCCAATGAACATCAACCAATTGGGCATGTCCGGACATGCGAGACCGAGGTAGCCTTCAGGCTCATTCTTCCACTTTTCGTAGAGGTCGACGCCATTTTTGCCGATGATGGGGAAGCGTGGACGGTAGGTTACGTCGAAGCCAGTTGCGCAGACTATTGTGTCGACCTCGCGCTCGACGCCATCCGCGCCAACCACACCCTTTTCGGTGATCTCATTGACAGCTGTGAAATGAACGTCGACGTTCGGCTCCTGAATAGCCTTCATATAGGGATCGCCGGGGGTTATGCGACGGCCTGCAGCAGATTAGTGACCAATTCCGGTAAGTATCAGATGAAACTTACAGCCGACTTCAAACTTTGGGGTGAAGCCTTCCAAAAGCCGCTCATCCTTGAGAAACTCCTTCATTCGTTCTCTGAACAGGGCTTGAGCGTCCTTCTGCGATTGACTTCCGGTGTAGAATGCTCCCCAAAGCCCATTGACCTGGTTTTCAATATCTTTAGCATGCGCAACTAGCTTCCTCGGATCTTTCCGAAACTCATCGCGTTCTTCTTGTGAATACTCCTTATTCTGGCCAAAATTGTTCGCGATTTGGACAAACCACACACCGGTTCGGACGAAAATATCCATGTGCTTTACGTGCGGCTGCATATTTGGTACAGTTTGGATTGAAGACGCGCCGGATCCGATAACAGCTACACGGTCGTTCTTCCATTCCTCGTTCTGGTAGTCTTTCGGCCAGGTCGCCGTGTGGACAATGCGACCCTTGAAACTGTTGATGCCTTTGATGCCTGGCCATTTGTAGTTGTTCAAGATACCAGAAGCGTAGAGAAAAAGGTCGCATTCCTCTTGAAACTCTCTTTCTTCGCCGGATGCCGTCTTCTGACGGAGGGTGATCTTCCATTTACCCACGTCGTCTTGCCACTCGGCTCTGGTAGCTTCGGTGTTGAATGTCATGTACTTGCGCAAGTCGAAAACATCGCAGACCTTTTCGAGGTACTTTTGTATGTCTGGAGCGTACGAGAAGAAACGAGGCCAGTCGGGGTTCAGAGCGAAGTTGAGTGTGTAGGCATGTGACGGAATATCGCAAGCACATCCTGCAACCCTTAGCTCAACCTCAGCCATTCTTGTTGTATGTCCATACCTGGATATCTGTTTTCCAGCCATGTGCCTCCCAAGTTGGCATTTTTCTCGTAGATTACATGCTCAACATTCTGCGTGTTCTTCTGGATTTGGTATGCCATCTGGATACCCGACAAGCCAGCTCCGATGGTCAAGATCTTGAGCTTCCTAGATGAGGGGTCCTTGAAGATCATCAGTTCAGATCTGAAGTATTCCAGTCATTGCGACGTACATCGTAGACTATGTCCGGGATGTTGTAACCGCCAGATCCTGGAGTAGAATAGTCCCACCGCTGGCCGCTTCCTATTGCGTTAAGATCTGGCGCCATGGTGAGGGTGGTCGAACGGAGAAGTCGTGATCAAGTGGGTGTGAGGCTGTGAAAGAAATCTGTATTACGATATAGCCCAATTTATGTCGAACTAAGTATGCAGGTAGGCATATATATTTCAGTTCTATGCGGCGGCCGCAGCTAATAATGCTGGCGCATATTTGTCCAGATTCGATCCTACATCATTCGATCTTTTACGTCGGGTATCGGGTATATGAGTCGCCAGTGCTGACAGCCTCGTGTGACCTCACACAGGCTACGCGGCGCACCAATGAGCAGAACAGCATACAACGGGACGCACAGTCACTACCTTAGTATTGAACACCGATCAACAACTTGGTCGGATACTGCGCGGGGTTGTTGCGGGGTACATCTTTTCAGGCAGTGGCGAGGTCGCTAAACCAAACCGGTCGTCTATTTTACGCCTAGAGCAACCACCGTTCATTTGTTACTCAACCCTCTTAGCTTATACACAGCTCTTGAATACGTACTCAATGCGGACGCGCGGCTTGGCTGGAATTTGAATAATGAATCAGTGAAGTGGTTACGTCTGAGCAATCTGTAAGCGTGTGTCATTACGATAGTATACAGCATATGAACATCGTCAAATGATCTAAAGACCATGGAGAATACAGCTGGGACTCTTCCAAGGACAGCTCAAATATTGATTGCTTCATGGCGCGTCGCTAGGTCAGTTCCACCGCGTACAATAGGACGCGTAACAGCGCGGCATAGTGAGACGATTGCGTGCGCCCCAAGTAGTAGCACAGTGTCTTCGCGCAGGGAGGGTTTCGTTGTTGAATGGAGCTGCTGCACATGTGGAGCGTGAACGTTGTATCTCGACGGACATAAGGAAGGAAGACTGATGTCGTGAGGGCTATTGCCTGTACGTGCGACGATCGTGCACGCCCGTATTAGCGTGTTGCGTCCTGCAAGTACGTCATCGCAGGCAATGCAGATACCTCAATTTCCGTAATGGTGGCCCCAAGATAGATCCAGAGAGGCATAATTGTCTAGAAATCTACCTTTCACAACGAGACATGCCAATACCGACAGTGGACTTGCAGAGGAATTGAGTCAGATAGTCACAGTCTCGGAATTTCTGTAGTAGCAACTTTCATTGTCAGACGGTTAACGCCCCAGCCCGATGAGACCCTCGACTTCCTGTGCAATCTTCCCAAACGCCATTGCTCGCTCCCCGTCCGGCTCTGCTACCACAGTCGGTTTCCCGCGATCAGCATCGTCGCTGATGCTAGCATGTAGCGGAATCTCGCCCAACATGTTCAATTCATATTTCCCGCACATGGCTCTGATCTTCTTCATATTTCCAAATACTTCATGTACGTCGCCGCAACCAGGGCATTTGAAGCCCGCCATATTGCAGACAAGACCCAGGAGCTTTACATCGACTTTGCGGAAGAGCTCGACACCTTTCACTGCATCCTTCAGGGACAGATCCTGGGGTGTGGATACGATGAGCGCACCATCTAAAACAAGCTGTTGGGTGATGGTGAGCTGGACATCACCTGTGCCGGGGGGCATGTCAAGGACCAGGACGTCCAGGCCTCCCCACTCTACTTCGTGTAGTAGTTGCTGCAGGGCTTTCATTACCATAAGGCCTCGCCATGCTACTGGTGATGATTCTGGAATAAGATAGCCCATGGACATGGATTTGAGACCATAGTTAGACAGTGGTAATAGTTGATTGTCTGGACCAATCGTTAGAGGTGGTTTGTACGATGGACTGGTTCACGGACTGACTGGCTGAAAGTCTCGGTTCGCCGGACAGGTTGAGTAAGGTTGGTATCGACGGGCCAAAGATATCGGTATCAAGTATTCCAGCTTTGTAACCACGGCGGGCGAAGCTCAAGGCCAGATTCACTGCGTGATAGTTTTAGATTTCTCATGTTGGCCAAGTCTCCAACGGCGGAGCATACCGGCAATGGTACTCTTTCCAACGCCGCCCTTTGCTGATGAAACAGCGATCACTTTCTTCACATCTTTGATGTTCCTCTTCTGTGGCAATCCTCGCTGCATCCGAGGCATCTGCGGAGGCGCGCCTGAGCGTGGAAGACCCTGCGCATGACATCAGCCAATGCGCCATATGCGATGGAGGTAATAGTCATACGAGAGGGTTCTCATGCTGGAGACAGCGTAATGTCGAGAACAATCGTGGCTTCAACATTCTGTCGTGATTAAGATGGGTTTGCGGAGTTGATCGCGGAGGTGACGCGCATCGGTGAAATGAAACGCCGATGGCATTGAACTTTTTTGTGGGGCAAAGTGAACTTTCTCTTCGTACACGATCTGCCAGCAACACGCACGACAGATTACCTATACGCCATGGGAAAGTCCAAGATTAGAGGTAAGAGCTCCAGATGGATGCGATGCAGGATAACACTCACACGATCAACAGATTTCGACCCTGAGTCGCTTCTTGACCCTGCGCCGAGCTCCAGCGAAGACGAGCGCTCCGATGCAAGCCTCTCAGAAAATGAAGATGACAATGCCGGGCGCGAACATTACACTTCTGTCGGAAAGAGTAAGCTGAGGAAGCCAGTTGAGGTACCACTCGGTCCGGAATACACTGGGCGCAAGGTGGATCGCAAAGCGCTCGAAGACAGCGATAGCGATGACCCGTTCGCTAGAGGCTTCGATGATGAGGACAGTGAAGCGAGCGACGACGAGATTGAAGATGGTATGAATGGAATAGAGCTTGGCGACGAAGACGACAGCGCCGAGGAAGACTCAAACGGCGACTTCGACGAGGATATGAGCGACGAAGACGAGGAAATGGGAAGCGCAGAAGAGAGCGGAAGTGACGACGATGCCAATGAAGCCGAAGACTCGGAAGACGAAAAGTCCGGCGACGAAGCCAAGCCTGACGCGTCTACCATTCGCGATCTCATGTCTGCGAACAAGTCGTTCACGTCGACAATTGCCGCCGGTACGCAGAACGACGTAGCAAAGGGAGAAGCTGTCAAGACCCAGCGGAAGACATTCGACACGTTACTTAACTCGCGCATTCGACTACAAAAGGCGCTGATTTCCACAAACTCCATGGCTGCAGAGCCTTACAAGACGGAGACTGCGCAAGATGCGCCCATTGAGGCAGCCGAGGCCGCTGCTCTAACTCTTCTGAACAATCTCACGAACCTCCGACTTTCTCTGGAGGAGTCGCGGACAGGCCAGAAGCGGAAGCGCACGGCATTCGATTCCACGACGCCGTCATCTGAGATCTGGGCGAATATCCAAGACAGCGAAAAGACCACCCTCCCGCACCGCAAAGCCGTCCTTGAACGCTGGTCAAACAAGACGAAAGCGACAACCGTCACGAACAACAAGGCACGCCTCAACGCATCCGCGCAACAGACCCTGACGGAAGTCCTCGACTCCCAGCTGACATCATCGCACCTGGTGACCCGTACCCAAACCCCACGTTCCTGTGCGCCCCTCCAGTCCTCTGGCAAAGCTGTTCAGCCCGACCCCGCAATCTACGATGACGCCGATTTCTATGGTCTTATGCTCAAAGAGCTTCTCGAACAACGCTCAGCCGATCTCAACGCGAACGGAACCGCCGAGTTCGTCGTACAAGCGCCCTGGCAGGTTGCTCGCGAAGCCAAGACGAAGAAGGTTGTTGATACAAAGGCTAGCAAGGGCAGAAGGCTACGATACACTGTGCAGGAGAAGCTGCAGAACTTCATGGCACCCGAAGAGAGAGGCGAATGGGGTGATAGGCAGAGGGATGAATTGTTCAGTAGTTTGTTCGGGCAAAGGTTGGGGCTTGGAGAGAATGATGACGTGGAGAGTGAGGAGGAGGCTGGTGTCGATGCTGAGGAGGCTGGACTGATGTTGTTCAGAAGTTGATAGTTTGTATATGATGACTGAGATGGCCATGACGCCAATGGAATATCTGGCATATCGAATTGATCAAACCATGATTACGTTATAGCTCGTAATCAAATTATAATCGGTAGCACTGTGATGATCACTATATTCTCATGCGGATAGCATCTTGTAAAAGAAGCAGTGAAGAAAAATTAATAGTATTATCCGCCAGTCAACCCGGCACAGAATTCTAAATAAAGTCTTTCACCTAAATTGGCGGCTTCTCTTCGCCCTCGGCATACTCCACGGCGATCTTCTTCGCGCCAGGAGTCGGCTTAGGGTAACTTGTCCTCCTCTTTGCTCTAACGTAAAAGTTCATCGGCCTGATGAGCTGGAACTCAGGGTCATATGATACCGCCTCCTCACCCTCCTTGAAGAACTCGTACCTGTACACCAACTCCGGCAACAGTACCTTAACCTCTCCAAGCGCAAAGTTGAAACCAATGCAACTACGCGGGCCAGTGGCGAAGGGCATGTATGAGTTCTTTGGTCGGTTGGAAACCTCTTCGGTACCCCAGCGGTCAGGGTCGAATCGGTCAGGGTTCGACCAGATCTGTGGGTTGTTGTGGATGGCGTGTAGGGCGCAGATCACGACGGATCCTGCAGGCAGCTTGTAGCCGCCAGGGACGATACAATCGACCTTTGCTGTGCGTCCAGGTTGGAAAGAGGGGTTGTGAAGACGTTGAGTCTCTTTGACGAACTTGTCAAGGAAGGTCAGGCCGTCGGAGAGCTCTGGAGTCCATTTTGTGTTCTCATTTACGCCAGCGTCGACGAGTTCTTGAAGAAGGCGGTCTTGGTTGCCCTCGTAAACACAAAGGGAGTAGAGTAGCCATGATAGAAGTGACGAGGTTGTGGTGAAGCCGGCACCAGAAATGGGAAGCATATTGGGGATGACAAGCTCTCGGGGTAGCTTGTTGCCGTTGTCATCGGTGGCGCGCTTCAGGTAGTCAACTACACAGCTGGCTCCTAGAGCTGCGGAATGCAAAGGTAGATCTTCTTCGCTGCTTCCTTTTGGTGCTTGATCGATCGCTTGGTTGAGGATGGTCCATAGCCTGTACCGAATCTTGTCCAAGTCATACGCAGCTGTGAACGGAATAGCGCTGAGCTTCGCATACCAAGCACCTCTTGAGGCAACCTTCTTGTTCAAAGAGAGTGACTGAGCGATCAAGATGACCAGCTCGCTCAGCGGTGAGTCTGGGTTATCGAAATGATGGGCGTCATATCCCAGCGCGAACTTGAAGACTGTTTGAGACGCAAGCTTCAACATGTATTGGTACACATTCCAAGCTTCGCCTTCTTCATCAAGCTTGTCGAAAACCTTGAACGAGTCTTTTACTGAGGCCTCCATCAAGGGTGTGTAATGTCTAATTGCCTTTGGTGCCATGGAAGGCGGGATGAACTTGTGCGCTTGCCTCCATGCATCGGTGTCAGTATCGCAAATAAACAGTGCTCTGTTATCCTTGATACCGGCCAAAGGATGCTCAGGAGTAATGTGCTTGCTGAAGAACGCAGACTCTTGGAAAGCCACGGTCGCGATAGCAGGGTCATTGGTCAAGTAATTCTGCTTGCCCATCGTCTCGTACTTGATCAATGATCCATACTTTTGGAAAAGACGTGCATGGTTCCCCTGAAAGATGTTAATGGGTGTTCGCAGTCTTGTTAGATTCGACTCACAAGGTGATCGGGGAAGACCTCGTAGTAGCTTCCAACGAAAGGAAGACCCTCTGGGCCTGCGGGATCCCGAATGGCTTGACCATCAACAGTAATGCCAATCTCTTCATCGCAGTCCAACACAGCGTCCAGGTCTGGGAGATCATCTCCCTTGGAATCTTGCAGCGCGATACCTGGTGGAATGTAAGGTTGAGTCCGGCTCAATGGTGAGTGTGCCTACCTGTAGATTGGATGATGTTGTATTGCTCGGCTACAGCGACTTGCAGCGCTTCAAAGTCATGATACTGATCGATGTGAATGTCCTGGCGAAAGACATTTTTGTCTTGCCCAACAAGGTAAAAACTTTTGATAGTCATAATTGCGATGCAGTGAAGTTTGAAGATGTCGCACAGTCAACAGGACTACAACAAGACTAAATGAAAGCACATCAAACTACGTATACCCTTTTCGCAACAACCCAGCATCTGCAGGCGCTGTGCCTAGGGTGCAAATATGACGCATCGCCACTGACCAGCAACTGGCGCAGGCGTGGTCGTACGAAAATCGCCGAGGGGCCCAATGCGCGCCAATGTAAAGCAAAAAATGCACGTCGTGCGAATAGCCCGGCCGAGCGTTGATCGAAATTTTGTTGTGGTACCGTTTCAGCGATATCATTGCGCGTAAGGCTTGGAAGAAGCCAGTCGCCTTGTCGCAGCTCCGATTATCAGCGGAGGCTTGATTGGTTTAAGCTCACAAAGTGCCGAGGTAAGTGGGGGCTTGGCTCCACTAACATCGGACACTTCGTGGTAGTCGCTGTAATAGCGCTGTCATTTGTCATGGCGCATCAACAGATCTTGATACTGCTCATGTCCGACACCTCGGTCGCGCCTACGTAGTGGATCGGTATGGCCGTTGCACGTTTGCTGCATGAAGCTATGGCGACGATGAAGGGTCTTGGCCAAAGGCTTTCACCGTTGCCATTGACCTTCTCAGCGCCCCCTTAGTGACTGAACGCATCCATCTCATTCAATTCACACAACACCATGGCCGACGGTGTATACACTCTTCAGGAGGTAGCGAAGCATACCAGCAAGACTGACCTTTGGGTCACCTTGTGGAATCACGTCTACGATGTAACAGACTACCAAGAAGACCATCCTGGTGGTAAGGAGTTCCTGCTCGAAAACGCTGGCACAGATGCGACTACCGCATACGAGGATATCGGTCACTCCACAGACGCCAGAGAAATTCTCGAAAACTTCCGCATTGGACGTATCGCAGACGAGGACTGGACCGACCATGAAGCCGCGAAAATGCCCACCATTATTCCCAGCAGAGTTCATGTTGTGAACAATCTGCCTGTGCCAAAGTCGTATCGCTTCCATCTTTCAGCGCTCGGCTTTGGTCTCGCATCTGTCGTACTCTCCATCGTAGCCGGTCGAAGATTTTCTCCGCTCCTGCACCGATTCCAGAGCGCTGGGTTCTGGAAGGGATTCGCTGTCTCTTCTCTTGCCAGCATGGCTTTGGCTGGATATGCCAGTCTATGGGCAACGAAGAGCTTCGACGTCGCGCACAAGGACTTCCAATCCTACCCAGCACATTTCAAAGCCAAGTCAACTTCGTCAAAACCATCGAGGAAGAAGGACATCAACCTTGGTGTTCTCAACGCTCGTGTTTACCAGCCCTTTCCATTGATCGACAAGTTCAACATTTCTCACGACACTATCCGCTTTGTCTTTGGCCTGCCCAATGAAAACTCTGTTCTTGGTTTACCCACTGGCCAGCACATCGCAATCAGGCACGAAATAGATGGAAAGCAGTTTGCACGATCATACACGCCAACATCCAGCAACAAAGACCGCGGCCGCCTGGAACTCACCATCAAGGTTTACGAGGGCGGCAAATTGACACCCTATTTGAGCAAACTGAACATTGGCGACACTGTCGAGATTCGAGGACCAAAGGGCGAGATGAAGTACCACAAGAATCTTGTAAAGGAACTTGGAATGATCGCTGGTGGCACTGGTATCACACCCATGTTCCAGCTCATCCGCCGCATCTGTGAAGACCCCCGCGACAACACCAAGACGACCTTACTATACGCCAACAAGACTGAAGCCGACATTTTGCTCAAGGATGAACTTGACAAGTTCGCCGAGAAGCACGACCAGTTCAAGGTTCACTACGTTTTGAGCAACCCATCGGAGAGCTGGAAAGGAGAAAAGGGTCGGATTAGTAAGAAGATGATTGAGGAGCGTCTCCCTGCACCAGCTGGTATGGACTCCAAGGTTCTTGTTTGCGGGCCGGATCCTATGATGGATTCCATGATCAACTATCTGCAAGAACGCGGCTTTAAGGCACCTGGCAAGATCTCCAAGCCGCAGGATGAGATTTTCACTTTCCAGTGATCTTTTCGTTTGAGTTTCATTCGACAATGGATTCTAGGGTCTGCAGGGGTGGCGGCAGTGGTATTACTGGTGGAGTTGTCGTAGACTGGGCACTATTCAGGACTTGTTTTAGATATCTTTCCATAATCTTTCGTAGGCATTGAAGCTGCCAAAGTTGACTATTCCATCAACTGATGAATTCAGTTTCCATCCCTCACGTGCGTCTGTAAAGTCTCCGATGTTCACGATGCTCGCAGTATTTTTGAAGTTTGCTCTTTTCAAAAGTTATCCAGACCCAGCAATACCTCGGCCGACACCTTTCTACCCAACAAGCTGTGCGTACTTTCAACTTCCGAGCACATCTCGCACGACAAAAAAGCACAGTCAGAATGACGTCTAGGCTAGATCGGCACTGCACGGATGTCTACAGTTGTTGAGCAGTGACGTAACACCTACATGAAGCATTAGTGGCTACCAAGTATATACATCATGCATCTAGATGCGCTTCGTAGTTACAGAACCAGCAACACCCCAACAGCAAGAGTCATTACCTAAACCAGAAACACGCCTTTAGCGACCATGTCTCTATGCGTACGACGACTACCGAAGGGCGTTCGGAGAATCTCGGCCGAGCCTCCTGTGAGCTATGCGACGTCGCGGTGTTTGGGGACGCGTATAACAACTCGGACACCAAGTTTGACAATGAACAAGTCATCTTTTCACACCCGCTCAACGCCTTTACCTTACTCTACCATGTCGAACACGCAAATACGATCTGTGTCTAGCAATACCCAACCACAATGGACGGCACCAGACACATCATCAAGACCAATCGCTGTGTTGGGTGGAGGAGTCTTGGGTCGACGAATTGCTGCTTCGTGGGTTGCTGCTGGCTACGAAGTTGTTTTATGCGATCTTAGCGACGAGCAGAGAAACGCTGCAACACACTACCTCGAACACCATATGAACGAGTTCTCGAAACTTACCGAGAACTCCAGGAAACGAAGCAACTTTACTACCGTCAAAGACATCAAAGAGGCGGTCAAGGATGCGTGGTTAGTGGTTGAAGCGTTACCAGAGAAGCTTCCGTTAAAGATTGACATCATGGGCCAGCTTCAGCAGCAAGCACCGAAGGATTGTATTCTCGCTTCCAACTCGTCATCTTACAAGTCACGATTTATGCTTGACAAGGTGGATGCGGGTAATCGGCATCGAGTGTGTAATATGCACTACTATATGCCACCAGGTAACAACGTTGTCGAGCTCATGACCTGCGGCGAGACACATGGGGATATTCTGCCTTTCTTGCAGAGCAAGCTCAACGATGCGGGTATGCAGCCGGCTATTGCGCGCAAGGAATCGACTGGCTTCATCTTCAACCGACTGTGGGCTGCCATCAAGAGGGAGAGTTTGCTTATCATGGCAGAAGGCGTTTCGGAGCCGGAAGAGATTGACAGACTGTTCCTGACCATGTTCAAGAATAACCCGGTTGGACCTTGCGGGATGATGGACGCGGTAGGGTTGGACACAGTTGCATTCATCGAAAACAACTATGTTCAGGAGCGCGGAGGCGATCCAACAGCGCGCGACTGGGTTCAAAAGAATTTTGTCGAGAAGGGCAAGCTAGGTGCAAAGTCTGGAAAGGGTGGTTTGTACCCGGCAGGCGAGACTACTCGCAGCTCCAAGGATGAGAGTGGCCATCACGACAACCTTGCAGCACCTAGACTGTACTTCCTAGACATCGGCATTGGAGGCAATGTCACTGATCTGCAAAAGGTTGTTACATCTGGCAAGATCATGACAGCTTCAGCAGACGGAAGTAACGTGCGCGAGATCGTTGGCGGTCAAGCTATGCCGGATGGTATCGATGTATCCATCTCTGCTGGCCGCATTTTCTGGACGAACATGGGTGCCTCTCCATCCAAGAACAACGGCAGTGTCATGTCCGCGAACCTCGACGGCTCTGATGTTCGACCTGTCATTCCGGAAGGTCAGATACACACACCCAAGCAGCTCAAGATCGACCATGACAACAAGAAGTTGTACATCTGTGACCGTGAGGGTCTCCGAGTCCACCGATGTGACTTTGACGGCAGCAATCACGAGATTATCGTGCAAACAGGCGATGCCAACTCGGCGGCCGGCGAGGACCAGACAAAGTGGTGTGTTGGTATCGCTATCGACCCTCAGGCAGGAAAGTTCTACTGGTCGCAGAAGGGTCCGTCGAAGGGTGGCAAAGGCCGCATCTTCCGCGCAAACATGCAGATGCCAAATGGCGAGACAGCATCCTCCCGTTCGGATATAGAGTTGCTTTTTGATAGCCTTCCTGAGCCTATTGACCTGGAGTTCGAGCCTGAAAGCCAAACACTGTACTGGACAGATCGCGGCGAATACCCGCTTGGTAACACGTTGAACAAGGCGTATGTAGGTAGCGAAGCAGGCGCAGAGGCTGGAACGAAGGAGGAGAGAGGTGTCACAACGCTAGCGAGACATTTCCACGAACCAATTGGACTGAAGATCGACGCCGTCAACCGACATGTTTATTTGACGGATCTGGGTGGTACGGTGTACAGATTCGATATGGACGGAGGTAACAAGAAGAAGGTTTATGAGACAGATAGCGCGTACTCTGGCATCGCACTTGCGCATTTGCACTAGTAGAGCTGTAGTAGATATTAATGTAATCGTGTACAAAGTTGGACAAATTATTGCAGTGGCTCTGGAGCAACAACCTCGGGGGATTTCGACGTCGGTGTTTGAGCGAGGGAGCATTTGCCGACAAGCCTTCGGTATCCCAAATGCATGCAAGCCGCGAACCGAAGGCCCAAGCTCCGCAACACCAAATCCTCCGACCTTGGCACATCCCACGCGACACCCCTCGTTGCCTGAGCTGTCCCCGTCTCCTTCACCCTACACAGGGCCCTGATCACCAATTCCTCCCTTACGGCCTGGTGCTTCACCCACCGCCACCATGAACACAATCTCGCCTCCTCCGCAAATAAAACGTCTATCAGGCCCAAAACGCTTCTTCGGCATCCTCGTGGGCATAACCGGCGGTCTAGGTGCCAATGCCCTCCTCGCCTACTCGGTATCCTCCTTCTACACGCGCAACACCAAATTCGTCCCTTACGACACCTCATCGCCTGACCTCACCACCAGCGTCTTCCGCGCGCACAACCCCAACGGAAACCCACCCGTGTGCATAGATCATGCCATAAAAGAGGTTCCGTATGGCAAGCTGCCGGAGAAGTACTGGGTAAAGGGTAGTGGGGGCAGGATATCTGTCGATCAACCGGCATTGGCAACGGATTTCTGTAGGGGCATCTGGAGCGGTGTTGCATTCAGGGTGCAAAGAAGATTTTTGGAGAGGAAGTACCGTGCGATGGAGGGCAGGGATAAGCAGCTTTGGGATGTGAAGCAGCTGGAGAGGGACGATTACAAGGTCGGCACTGCCATTGTTGATCATTTCGAGGTTGTGGAACATACAGATGACAAGGTGAGTTTGCGCAATTCTTTTCCTATGTGAGAATTCAACTGACTCGGCGTGTTTTCCAGGTAATTGTGCGATGCGGAGATTCACCACTCGTTGCCGACCACCGACCTTCAGACGGCCTGTTCTCAATGGAGGTCTCGAAAGACGACGAAGCGCAGATCGCTACCTTCCACCTCAAGTCTGTTTTCGTAGACACAACTCCAGATGGTAAGAACAACCAACCGCAGCCTGGCGCCATCCAGTGGCTACATAGGTTGTATACAAAGCTCTGGATGGAGAGTGCGACACGAAAGTTGATCAAGGAGGCATAAGTAAATTAGGGATCGTAATGCAAATCAATATGCTTGATGATGCACCAGGCACCATAAGGTCCACAAACGAAGTTTAGTTCCTAGCGACATCTGCGTGGTATATTTTTAACACGGAGTACATAATACCTTACGAGATGCTAGCACCCTTCGCTGCCATATTTGACGGGTTTAGCGTTGGTGGAATACCGGTGCTCATCAGGAGCTGTTAGTCATCGTCTTCGTCAGACATCTGCGTCTTGCGCTCATCGAGCTTGGTAATACGCAATATACTGACTATCAAAGCAGCGTTAATTTCTGAATCTCCTCCTGTTACCGGTATAAATATGTTCATGTCCTACGCAATGGCTACATTACCCATCCTTACAGTCAAGTGTTCATATACTTTCAAACATGAAGGTCGCTATTCTTGGTGCCAGCGGCACTACAGGCCGATCAATCGTGGATGGCCTACTGTCCTTGACAGAAATCAAGTTTGTATGTTAGATTTCTCAGAAGAATCTCGCTCTTTATTCCACGGCACACAGGCCTAATCTAGTAACTCTTAGGAAACCACGGCTCTAGTATGACCTTCCTCACTCGAGAAGCCCGATGTGGTCGATCTCAAGATAAAAGGCATCACCATCTAAGCGGCCGACTTGGACGCTTCTGAAGGCAAACTAGGTCAGCAGCTACAAGGCCAAGATGTAGTCATCGCCGCTATCAGCATTCCCGCCACGATGAGGCAAATTTCTCCCACGAATGCTGTCAAGGTAACAGGAGTCAAGCGTTTCGTGCCTTGCTTCTTTGCTCCCGTAGCAACACCCAAGGGGCTAGTGGATCTTAGGGGCAAAGTAGGCAATCTGCCTTATACCATCATTGATGTCGGCTGGTGGTTCCAGTTCAGTCTGCCAAATTTGCCCTCTGTGCGTATCGATTATGCTCACAGTGGCTTGGATATACGCATTCCTGGAGACGGCAACGTGTCATCATCATTTACTGACAATCGCGACATTGGAAAATTCGTCGCTCGCATTATCGCTGACCCTCGGACTTTGAATCAGCAGGTCTTCGTGTATTCTGAGATGACCACTGTGACAAAGATCTATGGTCTTCTAGAGAAGATTAGCAACGAGAAGATCTCGCGCCGTTATATAAGCACCGTACCTTTTTGCCCGTCCTCTTCCACTAAGAATCCTGCCAATACATCTGTGTCAAGATCTCCGGAGACGAACTTCTTGAGAGCATCAACAAGTGTGGAGATTCTCGCGACCTGAGCAACGACAAATTTCCCCAGAAGGTTGTTCATCGGTGTTGGTACTCGTGGGAAATTCGCAGCGAGAACACTGATGATCATGCCAAGTACTTGGGCTATGTCGATGGGAATAACCTCTATCTAGACATAAAGACGAGATCCTTCGAAGACTACATTAGGGAAATCCTGTCCGAGCAAAGCGTTTGAAACAGCAACGGCAGACGTCTTGCGGGAGTATCACTAAGTAGTGTGGAGTTGACAGAAAAAAATCGAAAAGACAGGATCGCACTGTCGTAATCGAGCTCGTGTGGTCTACAGCTAGCTTTTCAAATAGATTCTGCGTGAGACCTAATTGTCTAATGACCAAATCATGTAGAAGTTTTGGAGATGCGCATCGTTTGATGCGTCGATATGAAGACTCTACCTTCTATAGTCGCAATACTCCCTTACACTCAAAGTTTTCTCGGTCGTGGATGCAGCTTTTGACAAACACGCATCTTGTAATGATACCTAATGTGATGTAGACTCAAATATGTTTCCCCCGGGCCTCAGGGACGGGGCCTACAGTGTTTCCATATCACGTGTTATCGCGTTATCGCGTTATCGCATGATATCATATTGTGTTATCAAGGAAATTTCAAACAGCCGAGCCTGAATCCAGCGTACTCAAACGTTTCTTTTCGCTCCCGCACAACAAGCTGCCTTGCACTGCGACGGGATGTACTCATTGTCATGGCCATTGCTGACACTACCCAGAGATCGAGCAGCAGCAGCAGCATCATCGCGCGCATCACAGCAATTACTTCGTCACAAAGCACCGGTGCCATCACGATTACGATTACGATCACGATTACTATTGCCACTGAGCAGCTACGAATACCCATGGCTCAGCAGCGGTTCTATCGTCCAAGCCTCCAAGGCAACCAGATCAGTTGCGCGCCCACCAGAGTCCTTCGTTGTCATCTTCCGAGCCGTTTGAGTTGCCGAATCGATCGTCCACCGCCCCATCAGCATCTGCGACTGCTTCCTGTTGTACCTATTCCAGAACTCGGATGACAGCACAGATGAAGTTCAGCCAGCCGTCAAATAGACCATCACGGACGACGTCCTTGAAGTATTTGTTCTGCTCATCAGTCCTTGCGCCACGAGCCATGTACATGTCGTGCAACCGCTGCACTCTTGTATCCTGGGTACGAGCAAAGGCTTCCTCTTCTGGACTCATGTCTATCCTGGCTAGCATGAGGATGGTGCTGACAAGGAGAAGTTTGAGTTTGAACGGTTCCTTACTGAACTTGCTCTTAAGCTCTTCTGGGCTCAACTTAGACAGGCTGACTGGCTGTATGCGAGCTTGTACCTGGTAATTGAGGTCACTCTTGAGGCGGTCCACACTGAGCCTGACTTGATCCTTGCTGTATCGATGGGCGGCTGTCGGCGTGGTGGCTGTGGTTGTCGTCGTCGTCGTCGTCGTCGTCGTCGTCGAGCCGACTGTGAGGCCCTCCATAACCGGGCGCTCTATGCATGTGATACGGTCGCATGTGATGACTTTCTGCATGTTGAAGATGGTAAGGATGAGTATGACGATGATGCTCGAGATATTGGAGTGTGGAATTTGAGAGAAGAGTATTTGAGCAGTCTATGTTCAAATATTTTCTGGGATTCGAATTCCATGGTTCAAAACCCTGGTTGCCTACTATCAACTACGGTTACCTCTAGCGAAACCACACTCTTCTTTCAACGTCGAGCTTCACGGCAACTACCCAGAGCTGAGAGCTCCATAGTGGCTCTCTAAAACTACATGAGATTCATGGCTTTGGTTGCAATTAATGAAACTTCCAAATGAGTATATATACAGCTGCATACAGTGAAGCTAAGTGAGTGTTTGGGAACACACTTCTACTGCGATACAATACAGTGTAACTCAACAGCGTTGTGCCTGCGTCTTATCACCAGCACGTCAATCAAATTAATAGACTCAAATATGTAGCTCATCTTGTGCTAATTCCACGGAGCTATCTAGCCTTGTGTACAACCAGTTCTTGGGGTGAGAGACTGGTGGGATGCCGCTGCTCGTTAATTCAAGTTGGCATTCGTTCGGAACCTATCCATCCGTTGATCTGGGCTTGCCGGCATCTGTCACCTCTCCGAGAACGCATATAACTCGGGCTCAAGACGCGTAGGCACCGATCCGACGGCATCCCACCGGTATAAGGCTTTATATAACCTTGCAGTTTTTGATTTCGTTGTTTGCTGTCTTGTTAAGCAATATTTTGACTCCATCACCATTCACGTCAAACATCTCAACATGGTTCTGACGGTGCATCACCTCCAACGCTCACAATCTGAACGGATTGTTTGGCTCTGCGAGGAACTCGGCATCGACTATGAGCTGAAGATCTATCAGCGGGAGCGTGCTAGCTTAGGAGCGCCCTCGGATCTCAAAGCAATGTAACACGTCACTTTCCTCGCCTTTTGGAGGCTCAGCAATCTTGTAGACGCTAACTTAATCCTCAGTCATCCTACCGGTACAGCACCCGTGATCCAAGATGGCGACGTCACCATCTCGGAGTCTGGTGCCATCATGGACTACCTTATGGGCCAGTATGGCAACGGTGCGCTCTCGGCTTCGAGCAATGTACCGAACTTCTCAGACTACGCCTTTTGGTACCACTGGGGTATCGGAACGTTTCAGAGCACGACAATGACTCTTATCTATGTCATTAAAGCTGGCGTCGAAGAGACCCACCCTGTTCTGCAAGTCCTCAAGCAGAAAATAACGAATTCACTTGAGATGATGGACCAGCGCCTGATGCAGTACAAATGGCTTGCAGGCGAGGAGTTCACCGCTGCAGACGTGTATGCTGTCTTTATCGTCACGACTATGCGGCTGTTTACTCCTTTTCCTTTGTTGGGTTATAGCGGTATTAAGAGATGGCTTGAAAATGTCTCACACAGACCGGCTTACAGGAGGATGATTGAGAAGGCTGAGCAGAGCGAGAGTAGAGGCGAGGTTCCAGTGTTGTGCGATGAAGCGCCGCGGCCGATGGCAAGCTACTAGACGTTTACAAGGTATACATGGCGCAGACGTCATATGAGAGTGGAAGACGTTTGTGTACTTACTTGTCGTGCTGTATTGCCATATGGCCGAATACAATCATTCGAGAATCCATACAAATTTCCAGCTCTCGCTTCCTAAGGCACAAAGTCTTTGGAGCCGTGAAGCCTTTGTAATAGCATCGTTCGTCCCTGCCCTGCGCCACTCACTGATCGAGAACACAATTAGTTGCAAACAACAACACTTCGCGAAAGTTGTGCGCATAGTCGGAAAAACTAGTCGGATTCTGAGTCACGGAACACGCCTTGTGGGATGCCGAAGCTGAACCCAGGAGATGTTGAGGTGACGAAACAGGTTGGGTGGGATGCCGGAGCTAGAGAGCAGAAGTGGAGCCACCGATCAGGCGGGGTGGGATGCCGACGCTACCTACGCAGTCAGGACTGCTTGGCATCGCGAGCGCTAGTAAGATGCACGAGTGTCGAAGGTCACTGCGCCATCACGAACCTGGGCACAATTTGGGTTGATGATATAGCTACTTTTAGAAACGGCGGATGTAGATCCAGGGATGTCAACAGACTTGGAAGGGCGTGACTTGCTTGGTTGATGTCACGGCAGTGCCTAGGTAACCAATCACACCACCGGCTTGCCGACCTCGGATATGACCCAGTTATGAACTTTGACTATAACAACTTCATTGTTCATTCATCTGGAATGTCATCACTAGAACTCCATTCTCGACACACATCTTTATTAGACCAAACATTCCAAAACGATCTCCAGGCGCTATGTCGACCTCGAAGCTCTCCGAACGCGGTAGCCATGCGAGTACAACGGGAGCCAAAGACTTCGTGCGTATCATATCTTCTGAAACATGCTCTTTTGTTTGATACCCGTGCAGGAAATATGGGACATAATCACGAATATGTGGGACCCAAAGACGAATCCTGAAGGCTATGTGTCTCTCGGTCTTGCAGAGAACAGCCTGATGCACAACGAACTATCGGACTTTCTCAACTCAAAACGACTAGTGGATGACACAGCCCAAGGACTCACCTACGGAGACGGCCCACAAGGGTCTAAGCGGGTCAAAGCTGCAATCGCGTCATTCTTGAGCACCCATTTTCGCTCGACACAGGAGCTAAAGCCTGAGAACATCTTTATCACGAACGGAGTTTCATCAGCGATCGAGCATTGCGCCTGGACTCTCGCTAATCCCGGGGAGGGCATCTTGCTTGGACGCCCATACTATCGCGCATTCCTACCAGATATAGGTATGAGGACAGGAGTCCAAATTGTTCCGGTAGCATTCGGTGACGTCGATCCCTGCAACTCAGACTGCGTGGAAAAGTACGAAGAAGCGCTGCTGAGATCGAACAAACAGGGTATGCCGGTTCGAGCACTCATGTTGTGTCATCCACATAATCCTCTCGGAAGATGCTATTCAAGAGATACACTCATTGGGCTGATGAGACTGTGTCAGAAGTACCAGATTCACCTTATCAGCGACGAGATCTACGCACTTTCCATATGGAAGAATACCGTTGACGACATAGCTCACGAACGCGCCGGTTTCGAATCCGTTTTGTCAATCAGTGGCAAGGACATCATTGATCCTTCGCTGGTTCATGTTCTGTGGGGTATGTCAAAAGATTTTGGCGCAAATGGAATAAGGCTGGGTGCCGTCATCTCACAGTCGAACCCAGCTTTTCTTAATGCATTGCGAACATGCAGCCTATACTCCTCGGCGTCATCTCTCACAGAAAACGCTGTTGTGCACCTTTTATCCGATTCGTCATTTGTCGAGAGCTACATCGCGACAAACCAAGCGCGTCTCTCGGCTGCATATGAACAAACTGTTCGTGCTCTTCGAGAGCATAGCATTGAGCACATGCCTGGTGCCAATGCCGCTTTCTTTCTATGGATCAATCTGGGCAAGTTTGTGCGCGAGAAGACATCCTTGGGAGAGGAAGAGATGCGGGTATACTCTGGGCCAGAAAGCACACAAATAATCCAAGATAGGTTGCGGGCGAAAAGGGTATACCTGGTTCCCGGGGACGCCGTAGGTGCAGAAGAGCCAGGCTGGTTCCGCATGGTCTTCACTCAACGAGAAGAACTAGTAACTGAATGTATTCGGCGCATTGTCGAAGCGTTGGGGCAAAGACAATAGCCACCGATCAATTGAAGCAAGAGAGTTGTCACGACTGGATTCTTCGTTTTGCTCGGTGCAGAAGTTTCGTTCCACCAGACCTTTTCAGCCTGGCCGCAATCCAGATAATCTGTTGCACAGCCTGATTCCCATAGTGTGACGCCTTCAACCGTAAGATTACATTTGCTCTTGTGTCCTTTCACAGCTGGGGGATATTGTTTCTGCGCGACATGTTCCAGTATCCTTGTATGCTTCAATTAGGAAGATAAGACAAAAGTTGCGTAAGGAGCTAAGGTCATGGGTATGCTGTTCTTCTCATGGTATATCTAGTGTTTCGTGGATGATGAGATCCTCGAGATCTTTCAATGGACTGGCATCCGTGTGCTGATGGCGCGCTCTATACAGATCGGCGCGGCTTCAAATCAGGCGTTCACTCCTGTCGCCTGCGGATAGCATAGACTTAGCTACGCTGGGCGTCAGAGCTCAGGTGTCGCAATCGTTCTGTCAACCGCAGCAAGTGTAGTTGTTGTGTGCAGCAGGTTCTCCCTCAGTCGTCTGATGGCTTTTTCTGCGTTAAGTCGTGTGTTGGCATCGTGACTAGTCAATTAGAAACATGAGCTGTTGGTTTCGTGGAATCAAATCATCGATATCAGGGCTGACTTCCCGCTGTTTTTAGGGTTCTTGCAAGGCTCAGATCCCCTTAATCGGTGCTCGGAGAGAACATCTCGGGCACACGGCAGCCGAGACCGGTCCGCCGCTAGGCTAGATACAGCTACAAGAGTGTTTGTCATCCAGCCATTCGATCTATGTGTCTTTGCATCTTGCACATTCCCCTGCATCTTTCAACATCAAGACATTCAACCCAAAGCAACGAGATGGCCTCAAACCCTGATATTGCCCTGTTCCAATGTTCGTGGCCTGAATGCACTTCGAGTTACCAGCGGCGAGAGCATCTTAATCGCCACTTGAAGAAGCATCTTAAACCAAAGGAATTTAAATGCCCATACTGTACGACTGTGGTTGGTCGAAGGTACGTGTTCTTGCTTTATATTCTTTTGTGTAGCATTAACGCCTAGAGATTCCAGCGACACTTTAGTTCGTCATATTTCACGACACCACGAGGGCAAGGAGTCGTTCCGATCCCGAGCGCTTCGGGCTTGCGACCACTGCAAGGCTCGAAAAATACAATGTAGCATGGGTACACCATGTCATTCATGCTTGCAACGAGAGCTGTCATGTTCTTATGGCACTTCCGCTACATCTGATCAATCACAGCAAACGCTACAGACAAACTCGACCCCCACCCAAATCGCGCCCCTCAACCTGGATCAGGAAATGTCCGAGCTTGATAAATACATGGCCTTATACTTCACCGAATTCCACCCAACATGGTCGTTCCTTCATAAGTCGAGTTTTCGTCCGAAAAGGGAATCACAAGTACTGGTTCATTCGGTGGTAATGACAGGCCTATGGTTCAGTAACAAAAAAGGTGCAAAGAAGACAGCAATTGAGATGCACCAAACGCTGATGGCATCTATCCAGCGTCAACGCGTATGTATAATGCCCTTACTTTTTGCCCATTATCGCTAATGAATTGCTTTAGTGCGCATGGGATACTTCTCAATCCGATGCAACCAATGAGGCAAAGACTTGGCCCATAGCTACTTATCAAGCGATTCTCTTGAACATCATACTTCCCTTGACAGCCTGGAAACAGATCTCGAGTGCGGTATTGGAGTTTCCTGCGCCCGATTACGAGATCTTGGTGGCTCTCGTGAACAGCAGTCTGAAGAGAGGCATGTTCAGCTATCCAAGTATGCTTGAGCAGTACCAGCAATCAGCTTTGACTCCTCAAATTGCTCCTCATATCTGGATCGGTATTGAGGAATTGAAACGGTTCGCGCTGACTTTGTATCACGTGTGGACAATATATTGTGAAACGCAGGTGCCGAGTAAAGACGAATCTCAGGACCGGCTCTCGTCGCACAATCTGCAGTTTTCTGCCCCGATTAGTGATGACTTGTGGAACGCAGATACTATACCAGAGCTTATTACTCTGGTAGAAGAGGAAAAGGCTAACGGTAACCAAATATGCGACAATGAGATGAACTGGATTTGTAATTGGTCATGAGGTGCAGCCTCTGCAAGATCTAGGAACGTATTCAAATTGATTGCGCATTCCAAGGGTTGCGCACAAGATTCCTGACGTCAGATCTCGGTGTCTGGCAGACCCATCCCCTCCCAGCCAGCCATTTTACTCGACCATAGCCTCTGTGCTGTACCCCCACTTTGCCAGCTCCGAAGTTCTCTCTCATCGCTCTTACCTTGGATGAGGTTCAGAATGGCCACAGCATGCTCGGCACCAGGCTCAAAAGTCGAACCCAGGAAAGGCGGGAGTGGAGCATAGGCTTCACCAGCAAACCAAAGCCTTTTTAATTGTGGTGACGAAGCGGATGTGTCGCCACCCTGATCCCAGCTTTCGTCATCGGTCTCTTCGTCGTCGTTGTCTTCATCGAGCTCATCGACGGAGATCGGTCTCATGGTCAGAGGGGCAGCAATTACTTTGGTAATCCAAGGGGTCTCACACTTTGAGAGCATCTCCCAGATGGATTTTGGAAAGCTGTTCTTGGCGGCGTTAAGATAATCCTTCCATTTCTCTGCACGTCCTTTGACAAGCCGCCCTCGGTCTATGAACGTAGTCATGACATTTTCAAGGTCTCGGTCGGTATCCTGCTCGTACGGATGATACCAGCACCATTCGATCACCGTATCATCGTTGTCATCGGCATTGCCAAAGCCTGGCACACCATACCTGATAGCAGTCAGAACACAAGTATCGAAATGATTGAGGTAGAAAACCCACAGGATGATATATTGAGACCCGTGCATCTTGTACCAGACAAGCAGGCCTTTCTTGATTCGTTCATCAATCTCCTTTTCTTCATCGACAGAAACATCGGCTGGCACTCGGCCGCGCCATGCCACGACCTGCTCGTAGCTGGGCACCACACCTGGTGACGTGAGCCTTCGTATGGTAGATTGGGCACCGTCTGCGGCGACGAGCATGTCGGCAGTCTCTGTCTCGACACGATTGGTGGCTGTCAAGCGATATGTGATAGTCCACCTGCCATCTTCATACTGTGCGTCTTCCACATTTGCGTCTATGCGGAGCGTTGGACGTGCTTCGCTCGCTGTTTTCCAGTTTTTCTCGGACTCTACAACAACATCTCGCAGTAGAACCTGGTACAAATCGAGCCAAGTAGTCATCACAACACGATGCTCTTCTGGCACAGGCACCATCTCATCGTTGTCTGGGGAGAATATTAAGAGCTGTTCACCGCGTATAGAGCGTTCAAGCAAATCAGGCGCAGGGATGTATTCTTCGAATATCTTTCGGCCCCAGCGTCCAAGCGAAAATCCGCCGTTGTGCTTTTCTGAGTAGAGCGCATTATTTTGCTCCAATAGGATGACATCGCATTCGTTCTGGCAAAGGTTTGCGACTGTCAGCCCAGTTAGAGAACCCCCAACCTGGGAATAAGTTAGCAATGGAAGCCTCCAGCACTTTCACGACAACATCGTCAAGCGAAAAGCGAACGAGGACGTACTATTACTAGTTTTCGTCGTTCAGACATCTCGATGATGAGCGGGCATGGTCATGCCAGCGTGTCGAGAAGATTCCAACCCCTCTGCACGCGATGAACCTAGTAGGTTTCGGGGAGATCGATAAGGTGCACCCGGCAACGCGACTGCCGTATCCACAAGTGGGACAGGGTGAACCTAGCATCGGGCCGTTTTTGTGCCTGTTTCGCTCTCTACTATAATAACGTGTATCAAGAGTTGTGCGTAAGCATATTACAAACCTAGAAGGCTACAACGCGTGTAGTCTTTGTGGGCCTTCTTGTTAGAAATTGATGTAAGCTGCAAGAGCACGCCTGTTATCTCTGTACGTGTTTCGTTTTCCTCTTACATGCGGTGCTCAGGGCCCTCCGACGGCCGCTAGCACAATAGCGTGAAGCCTCTCCGGTCCATTACGTCATTCCAAACAAAAAACTAGACACTTTCTCAACTGTATCTCTCTACCAACAAAGTATGAAATGCTGCAACTTGAATCCCCGACCACATAGAGTATGGAAAGGCGATCCTGTAAAGAACTCTGTAGTTTTCTATCGCGCTGCGCAGTAGGTGTAAAGTCTCTGTCATCTCCGATCACTGAATGCGGCCGAGCAACGGGACCCATCTAATTGATCGAATTAATAACTTTTCGTACATCCTATCGCAGGGTGGCATCTTCTCCGTCACACGCGGCTCACACCTCTGTTTCTGAAGACTGCATGGACAAGCATGTCCTGCCGTTATGCGCCAACTTTGTATTCAAGTTCGTTCTTGGTGACTAGGTAAAGTGTGCGGCGAATATGCTGGTACAGAACGTCTACCACGTCTCCGACAAGGGCTTGCACTTACGTCTATTTTTCCTGCATCGACACTGGACTGAAGACACGTAAATTAAGATGGCAGATCGAGTTGTACGATAGTATTGGGTCTCAATCTACCTATGTATATATTCTGTTATCTCTGACTTTGTCTTTAAACTGATCTATTCCCTCATCTCTGTTCTTGATTTTTTAGTCGCAGCTTCTTTTGCAGAAAGCGCACTTCATGCTGAGGGTGATTGGGCACCACCGATGCGTTGCTTGCCTTCTACACCTTAAAATTCATAAGGCCTGGTACCAGTCGCCTTTCCTGATCTCAAATTCACCATCGTCATTGCCTAGGCTTGACTGATCGTATGCAATCATCACGACGACTTGGCCACATCTTCTTTTGCGGTACTAATACTCCATCCATCTCATGCGAATTGTGGTGAGCTATCAAAATGCGGAATTATGATCTTGCTCCTACTGTACCACCAACGTCCGACCCTCCGTACTAGTCCGCAATTCCGTTACAGTAGTTCCACAACTTAGTACGTACACCAGTAAGTTGTCCAATAGTCCCAGCCGAACTCTGGTGGGCTGATCCCGACAGTACACAACAGAGTACAAGTTGTTTGGAGTTTCAGGTGACAAGGTAGACCGTCGCATCATCATCACCTACATCTTTTCGCCTTACTAGTACAATAGCAAGAGCTGACCGAGGTCAAGTTTGCCATACTACAGTAAAGCTAAATGTATGTCTCTTGAACGGTCGACTTGTTACAATTATGACGAACTGCCGGGTATCTTGCTGATCTTGGGTGCCGGGCATAGTAACGATCAACTGTCATCTCGTGGTTCACACGCTCGGATAATGTAGAAAAGGGTCTCGATGACGTCGTGCAGGTGGGTCGTGCAGGGGTTAAGAAGAGCAACGAAGATCCGGGGGTCTCCACTCTCCTACCCCTAAGCCTCACGAAGCTTCCCTTATAACTCTCCTTGTCTGTACATTTTCCTTTGTTAAAACGCGTTTCGTCGTTTCTGGTGGTGCGAGAATTCCCAGAACACCGTACGTTCCTACGCGACAAGAGTTGGGCGCGTCCACAAGCGATCTCCGATAGCTCCGCACCCCTGATCCCGAGTCGCGATGCCTGTCAACACCATTTCTGTGGGCGCCGCAGTTACACCTACGGTTATTCAAACATACCTCTCGCATTACCTCAATCGTCGGCCGCTTGCGCAGAAACCCACGGCGCATATCTCCTACCACGAAGGCCTTGAGCTTATCCGCCGTTTCCTCCACTATGCTTCTTTCCATACAGTCGACGAACTACAAGCGTTCACGTCGCAATGGGTTCCAGTGCCGCGTTGGGTGCACGTAAACGTAGTGGAGATCTCGGGCAATCTATTAGAGCGCTCGGCACAGCTACTCAATGCGCAATTGGGACCCGAAGGCATCAAAGCCGTAGGAGGAAAGAATTGGTGGCAGGTCAGGCAGAGCCGATGCTCATGTACGATTCAAGCTAACACCTTAACAGTGGAGACGTGATGGGACGACACTGAAAGCTGAGTGGATCGAAATGCGCAAAGATTACGATGCGAGGAAACAATTAGCCATCACCAAAGGCGACCGCATCATGCTCTATGTTCATGGCGGCGCCTACTTCTTTGGCAGTGTCGACGAGCATCGCTATCAGATGCAACGACATGCACGCAAGCTCAAGGCAAGAGTGTTGGCGCCCAAGTACAGACTCGCGCCCCAATTTCCTTTCCCATGCGGTCTGCACGACTGTACGTACTTCCATCAACACCTCGGAACACATGCTGACTACGCTAGGTTTGGCGGCCTACCTCTACCTTCTCGAAGAAAAACACGACCCTACGACGATTATACTGGCAGGCGACTCGGCGGGTGGCGGCATGGTTCTGAGCATGCTGGTGACATTGCGCGACCAAGGCATACCACTACCCGCAGGTGCAATTCTGATCAGTCCCTGGGTAGACCTGACGCACAGTTTTCCCAGTCTTGGAGGGGATGACAAGATGGATTACATTCCCTCACACGGCTTCATCCACAAGCCGAGTATGAGCTGGCGTAAGTTGATTCTCTTCAGCTTGCTGTCGTATCACTGACACAATATAGCACCACCCAACGCCGACGATATGCTCGAAATCGAAACTTCATCCAAGAAGACCACCGGGAAGGATAGCAACTTAGACAAAAAGGAAGACCGTGCAGCGAAGAAGGAGGCCAAGGCTGAGCGCGTACGAGGATATTCAGTCCAGTCAGGAGATCGTCCACCTCTGGGAGATATCGTTGACCCTTCAGCCACTGGGCAAGACGAAGACGTCTGGGTTTCCTCAAATGGCAAGTACAGTGTCGGACCGAAGAGTCAACTATCCGTACAGCTTGAGGATGTACGTGTGGAGATCAAGGACCAGATCCAGATGTACGCAGCAAACCACCTATTGACACATCCTCTGGTCTCGCCAGTTCTACAACCAACACTCGGCGGCCTACCGCCTCTACTCATCCAAACGGGTGGCGGTGAATTGCTCAGAGACGAGCAAATTTACCTCGCGCATAAGGCTGCCCAACCACTGGCATACATACCACCCCCGTCCAATAATCAGACCGCCGAATCCATACAGGCTCAAGCCGCCAGCTACAAGCCCACCAATGTTCAGCTCCAGGTTTGGGACGATCTGTGTCACGTTACACCTACACTGAGCTTCACTCGACCAGCAAAGCACATGTACCGCAGTATTGCTCAGTTCGGCGCCTGGGCACTTGCACGAGCTCAGAAGAAGTCCATCGACATCCTTGATGACGATGACATTTCCTTCATGAGCAAGGACTCAAGTACCTCGTCAGATTCAGATAAGGCAGGCTCAGGGTCTTCGTCAGATGATCCCAAGTCTTCAAACGCGGAGGCCAAACGATTGAAGGCAGAGAAAAAAGCCACCCAAGATGCACGTGTGGGTAGAGCTGGTGATCCCATCCCACCATTCTCGAGCCACATGATACGCCAACGTATCGATCGACACGGCCGTATTTACGCACTTGCACCCCAAGAAGAGCTTGTGGCTTTGAACATTCCAAGCATCGATGTCGGCGTTCCAAAAACTGGACCTGTCAGTAAATGGATGAAAGCGCAAGCTCAGTGGAACAACAAGTTCTCCAAGCAGAAGATCAAGATTCAGAAGCAGCGTATCAAGGACATGCAAAAAGGTTTCGAGGGTTTTGAGGGTGAGACACCACCGCCAACCGCCTTAGCTGGCAGAAGGATAAAGGGAATGAAGGCCCAAAAAGCTGCAAAGAGGAGTTGGGGTATGTCGATGTGGTCTGGCTGGGGTAGCAAACACGACGAAGCCACTGTAAGCGCAATGCCTCTAGGGAACTGCAAAGGATAATGTTGCTAACACATCACAGATCGTACGCGAGAAGAAAGCAGATCAGAACCCCGACACCGAAGTCTCTACCTCCGTCGAAGATCCAGCCCACACTTTAGATGGCACCGCAAGCAGCAAACCCGAACGAAGCCGTGCCACTGGACTCGCCGCTCCAGATGTAAAACGATCCCGCTCACGTTCACGTCACTCGGCCGTGACCGACCAAGGTCAAACTGGACTACCCATGGACGACCTCACGAAAATCGAATCGATTGTACCGCATCCAGGTCTGGCCGACGCAACGACGCTTGCTCCAGAACGCTCTGCATCCCCTCTTCCATCTCCTACAAGCCAGCTCGGCAGCCCTGGCTTGCCTCCGAACATCATCGTTTCAGACAACCCTGGAAATGACAGTACTATTATTCCGGCGACTGATACGCTGACTACGCGTCCGACAGCGGGCGGTATCGCGTATCCTTTCAGCCTCAAGGTGGATGGACCGGATGGGAAGGATGTTAATGCTAGTACGCTTACGCTAGCTAGTGTGAACATAACTACGCCCCCTGCTGTCGACGACGCGCAGAATGAAGAGAAACAGCTCGGCAGTATGGGGGCGGTGACTGAGACCGTCAATGAGCAGATCTTGAAGGAGGAGAGACCACATGTTGAGCGGTACTTCACTGCTGGCCAGGGCGCGGGGCTCTTTAGCAGTGGTATTCCTGAGGCGAAGGTTGGAGAAGGAGAGACAGCGGAGAGGCCGGGTGTTGAGAGGTTTGAGACCGCGCAGGACGGTTTGGAAACACTTGCTGCCGGTAGTGAAAAGCAGTGATATAGCAAATGAGCTTAAGGCGGCGAGGATAGCTAGGTAACATAGTTGTAGATACCCCATTTTCTTTCGTCCACAGTTCTAATACAAACGTACACATAGGGCTCAGACTTCTTGAATCTTCCTCCAATCCGATCTCGCACTACGTTCTGTGATGGACTAGATTATAAGGTTCCACAAGTTGTGATGACTTCAATCTGGAAGTCAACCTAACCTATGGTACCTCCGCCGGAGATAACGTAACTCCGCGTGACATCACCCCGCTTCAACACTACCCATTCTCGATCAACGAAAACATAACTCTTTCTTCATTTCTTTCACATCAAATCGCCTCTTTCAGATCTTACAATGTCAGTCTTCCGCTCCTCAGCCCACGCTCTCATCACAGGCGGCGCATCCGGCGTCGGCTACTCCGTTGCCCAACTCTGTCTGAAGCACTCAATGCGTGTCTCCATTGTTGATTTCAACCAATCTTCCCTCGACATCGCGGGCAAGAGCTTAAAAGGCGAAGTTAGGCTCATCAAAGCGGATGTATCTTCACGCCAGGACTGGGCATCGATTCGCGAACAAGTTGGCACGGATGTCGACTTTCTTATGCTCAATGCCGGAATAGGCGGAAGAGGAACATGGGGCGACGAAGATTACTTTGACAAGATCTTGGCTACGAATCTGGGTGGTGTGGTCAATGGACTCAATGCATATGTTCCTTCGTTCAAAGAGAGAGACGGGAAAGGGCCATCAGCGATCGTGATCACGGGCAGTAAACAGGGTATTACGAACCCACCTGGTAACGCCGCATACAACGCTAGTAAGGCAGCTGTGAAGACTCTCGCTGAGCACCTGAGCTATGATTTGAAAGATACTAGTATTGGTGTTCATTTGTTGGTTCCGGGGTGGACGTTCACCGGTCTCGTAAGTCGCCTTTCTCCGATTCGGCGCTCTGTTATATCCTCTGCCCCATCTGCATCCTGGTTTTTCAACATTAACCTTAAAAAACAGTCAGGAAACACACCCGGCTCTGAAAAGGCGAAGCCAGAAGGCGCGTGGTCAGCCGACCAAGTTGCAAACTACATGTACGCCAAGATGCAGGACAAGAAGTTTTACATCATCTGTCCGGACGACCAAGTTACAGAGGAGACGGATAAGAAGCGTATGTTGTGGAGCGTGGGGGATATCGTGAACGAAAGGCCGCCGTTAACGAGGTGGAGAGATGAGTATAAGGAGGAGGCGGAAAAGTGGATGAAAGAGCAGAAGGTGTAGTGGACAGGCCAGCATAATTGGGAAATCGGGCTTGAAGGCTGAGTAAATGTTATGCTGACCTTGAATTTACCACATTCGTTTGTCTCTAGTCATATCTGCCTGTAGAGTCATTCGTCTAAGCCCTTGGGTATCTCAGTATATCCTCGCAATTACAGTCAAACCTCATAGACCACAAACGCATGCGCATCATTAGTTCCTCCGTCTTTTCCAGCTCACGATCTTTCCCAAACAGGGATTCCACAAATTCACGACCCGAATTTTTACCCATAGACACGGGCTTCTTGTTGCCAGCCTCCTCCTTTGCAGCTTTCCACATATAGTCCTCGCAGATTTTCAGAAGCTTTGTGAAACGCACCCATATCCGTTCAGCTGACACCAAAAAGTCCTCCACAATTTCCTGGCTCTCTTTTTTCAAGATTTTTGCTATTATGTCTTCAGCACGTTTTGTCTTTCCCGCAAGCTGGATCAAGAGCAGCCAAAATTCGCCAGCCATTTCCGCCAAGGGCGTCGTAGGGCCATAGAAAAAGACGGTCCAATCGTAAATCCATTTCCCTAGCGAATTCGCGTCGAAGACACTACCGAGTAGCATGATTGGCTCCTCTTCTGGGTCCCAATTGCGGTACGAATACCCAGAAGGTATACCTGCTCGGATTGCGTCCTCTTCCGTTGCAACGGATCTTTTGCGTGCCACGTCGGACTTTGGCAGATTTGAAGGGCTTCTCTTCGGTGGAGAGCTTCTAGAACTCGGGCCTTCTTTTCCATCTCGGTAAGTCGTAAATGAGCTCGGGTTCTCTCTACCTGATGATCTATTGAAATCCGTCATTGGCTGCGATGATGTCCATGCTTTCATCTCGCTCTGCTGCTGTTGCTTTTGAAGGTAAGTCTTGGCCGAATGGCCCTGCTCGCAACGATCCACCTGTGAGTCTTCGTATTTGTGGCGCTTCGATGAGCCATTTGGAACATCGATTTCCATTAAGTCTTCCTGCTTGCGTTTCTCGGTACTTGAGGCCTGCTCTGGCAGGTCTTTGTTCAGCCGACGCTTCTTCGGTTTGATTAGTCTCACGCGATTGAAGTTTGCAGGCTCTTCATCCGGATCGTCATCTCTCTTACGTTTTCCTGATCCCGAAGGCGGTACAGGATGCACGATACGTCGCTCTGACTTGACTGGTGGTGCTGTTACGAGAGAATCTGGGGCTTCTGGTGCAAACGTTGTGGCACTAGCCTCATCTGTGATGTCGACTATTCGAAGCACGTGCTTGCAATGTAAGCTATAGGGAGTCAGTCCATGAAATCATAGCGATCGCGGAAGATTCGTCTTGCACTTCCGGTGCGCAAACACAAGTAAAAGCATGGCAACCACATACCATGTGCTACCAAGTCCCCTTGGCTGCTCAGATTGTGCGTGACACCTGATACATTTGGTTCCTAGCGAACCCTCTGAATCGCCGCCATCGGACTTCTGAAAAATCATGTCCATGTCGAACCACAGACCAGGGCGAAAGACAGTCTCCCACTTCTGCTTGGCGTTGACATCTTTGCCGGTTGCGCGATTTTGCAAGACATACTCTTTCTTGAGTACTTTCTTAATACCTGGTTTACCCTGGAATCGCACCTCCAGAACAGCTAGAAGTGCATCCCACGATGTGATAAAGTCTAAAGTGATGGTACTCACCCGACCGATCGCATCCTCGAGGTAGAATATACGCGGATCCGAGATTGGGCGTGTCAGTGTAGGCAAGACGAGCTGGATGTCCAAGACAGAAGCTTGTATCTTGTCAACAGCAGCATATGTGACGAGATTGACGGCTACAATCTTGAGCATAAGGGCCTTCAGATCGTGTCCAAGCTGCAGTAACCAGTTTGCACGTGTTGATCTCACTAGCGCTGAAAGAAGGTTATTGCCTGCTGTGACGCGACGATTCACTTCATCTAGTCTTGTTTGAAGGTGTTTAACTGAAGAATCTTGTTTGTCGAACAGCGTAATGAGGGTGTTGTTATGAGCTTTCATGGTGTGCCTGTTGCATATCAGCCTTTATGTCCAGAGTCGGGGTTCTTGATCTTTACATCGTTGCAGCAGCCAGAAGCTGATCGATAGACATCGAGTAGGCCACCACTTCTGCTCTAAATCTTGAAACATCATCCCTCATCTGCACCTGCCAAAGAATCTTCTTTGCGCTGCTAGAAACTAGTTTCCGCGCGGTTCCTTTTGTCGATGTGTCCCCGAGGTGGCCTTCATACCGCTGCGTCTTAGCTTTGAAAGCCACGAGCGACGCACGACATTGATTGATGGTTGTTTCCAAATTTCCAAATAGTGCAGTCAGTTCAGGTGTGGTAGCATGTGTTTTCGATAGTATGCCGACCTCCAGCAAGGATTTCTCAAGCACATAGAGTTCGCGAACGACAGCCTGATACTCTGCGGCGGATCCATTAGTGTCGCTCAGCGCATGTACACAGTCCTTTACCAGTATACAAACTGCGATGATATCCCCAACTGAGCCAAACGTGATCGACATAGCAGGCGATAGGATATCTTGCAGTCTTTCAGGTTGTGCTGAGTATAAGGTGTCCGTCTGACACTGGAAATGAGGGGGTGGCTGTGAATACAGAGCTTTACCCGATGAAGCTCACCGGTCGGTAATAAGGCAGACTTGATGGAATGTTTACAACCTGCGCACAATGGCATAGGCCGTTTTTACCTGCCAGAATACGCTCACGATTAATTCTTGCAACGATCTTCATCTTTCTGCAATACTGTACATGCCTTGCCTGCATGTTACATAATTGTTCAAAGGAGCGACAGTCTATGAGGCTTATCAAGCCGCACAGTGGCGTCGTAAAGAATACAAGCTGACGCGCGCATGGTCGCCACGTATGCTTCAGCTGCTTAGAAAGACAGCGCCATCGACTCGGTAGAAAAGTAGTGCTTGTGCTGCTTGTAGGTGGCTCGGAGGCGGCAGATTGCATGAGTGTTTGTTCACGAGCAGACCGCTATCAGTCGGAATGCATATCGGCTAACACGTCGGTCGACCCAAAATTGAAAACGCTAGAAATTACTACCGTGACAGATAGGAAATGGGGTATCATATGCTCCTTGATCTAAACGCCGATGAGTGCAAAGGTAAAATCGCTCAGAGGTCGGTAAATCGACCGTCCCGACATAGCGTATGATCAGTCAGAATCGTAGCCCACCAGAGCTTCAAGCAGAGCGGGTTTCTTGGTTGGCGCCTCAGCATCTGCATTTTCAGGCCCCGCGTTTATACCCCTTGTATCAGTATCTCTCTTCCTCTTCAGTATACCCAAGTTGAATCTGGAGGCTGGCATGCTACCACTGTGGAGAAATGGATCAATCGCGGCCTTTGTGTTTCCGACAAGTGTTTGCTGCAGTCCCAGTCGACTCTTTTCCTTGGCTATTTCTACCTTAAGTTTCTTCGTCGGCGGTATAGGATGAACAACCTTGTCGTTTGTGGACTTTTCTTCCACCTTTGTGTCCGCGAAAAGAGGCTTCCACTCCAAACGACCCACTCCCCAGTTGTCCGTCGCTGTAGAACCAAACTCGACCAGCCCAGCTCGTGTGCGGTCTGCCTCCGTCTCGTCCACTATATCCAGTCCCAGACTGAACTTATCTTGCATACCCTCCCTGTGTTTATCTTCTTTTTTCCAAACTTTCCGCTTTTCTCGAAAGTCCCTTCTCAGTTTCGCATTAACATCATATGGATCCCTCCAAACTTCCGCCTTCTCATACAACTCCTCAACTCTCTCTTTATTCTTCTTTTCGATCCCTTTATCCTCCAGCTTCCCCTCTAGATTTGCGAAGGCATCTTCCCTCCTCTTCTGCTTCTCTTCCTCAGTCAGGAATTTGAGGTCTCCCTCGGCTAAAGCCTCGTCTTCTTTTCCGGCAGGCCCATAATCCCTTCTTCGCGCCCCTTCTGTAACAACATATTCGCTATTCTGCGGATCCGTTCTAATCTCCCACCAGCCACCACAAGCACTGTGTTTCATGCGGAAACTCCATATGGGCGTGCTGTGGTAGTTGCCGACTTTCTTCTTCTCGGCGTTGAAACGTACACCTTGGCCGATGATGGCGGGCGGACTGCAGTGATCACACCACACGGCGAAGGGCAGTTCGAAGCGGACGGTGAGGATGCCCTGGGAGATTTTGTTTGCGCGTTTGCCGAGTGGGTGTGAGGAGTTGTTGAAGCTTGGAGGATTCGAGGCATCAGGCGGGTAGTACCGCCCCATATTAAAGCCCTGCATCGTGGGCGGGTGCGTATGGGGAGATGCGCGGCGTACGCTGAATTCCGGTGACGGCTTAGTTTGGTGTTGAAGTGATGCAGTCGCGAAGTTTGGCCGCGGGAGTGGATGACGTAAGCACAGACAGCTCTAGGAATCGCGACTCTTACGTGAAGAGGCTCTTTCGTAACAGGATGCGGTATGACATCATGCTTTCATTTACGTGCATCCAGCTAGGCCTCCAAACATGTATGCATGCTGCATGAACTTCCCGAGTTGGAAGGTAAATTAAGGTTGCTGTTGATTACGGCGCTAAAAGGCTTGTCTCACTATATACTTGCCACAGCCAACTCCGATGCCTCACGAACAATGTACATAGAGACTGGATAGTAACACACGATGTAATATACATCATATATGATGTTGAAAGAATAGTCGCAATCATATTGTTTTCGATGTTTGGTCTGTGCTGGCCTTGCGTCCAAACGCCGTCGATCAATAGGCTACTTAGTCTTCGCCTCTACCCTTCTTCCAGATCTGTTCATCCGGTTGATCATGTATCATTTTACTTCAACACTTAAGCCTCAGGGTCCGTGATGAGCTTAGTAATCTTGCCAATGGCAATTGTCTGACCTTGATCACGGAGGGTGAATCTACCCAGCTGCGGGTAATCCTCGAATCGCTCTACACAGATGCTTCCAGCAGTACCGGTGATTTGCAAGCGTGCAATGATGCTCATGCCCTTGGTAGCGAATCCTGGTGCCTTCTTCGATTTACGTCCAGTGCCCTTCTCCAGCTTGTGCAACAGGGCGGTAATGGTGACCTCTTCTTGTGCGGCGTGGACGTGGAGCACGCAGTTGAATCCGGCTGTAAGGATAGACTTGATGTCAAGAAGTACGACCTGGGCCTCGAATTGAGAGACACAGTGGACAGGTCGCTTAGGTGAGCAAAGAACGTAACCCTATGAAGAAGTTAGTAAGCGATCATGGGAGGAGGATTGATCAAAGTACATACAGGCAGAATATCTTCTTCTTCAATACCTCGGAGTCGCACGCGAATTTGGTCACCGCAAGTCGCTCCAGGAATCTCGTCTTCTTGTTCACCGTACAAAGCCGAGATGTGGATTGTCTGTCGGTTGGGCATCATGAGGTACCTTGGTGCGGTTAGTAAGTAACAGGTGCTGATGTCAGAAGACGTGACCTACTTTTGCTCCTTCTTGATGATACCGGACTCGATCTTGCCTTCAATCATAGTACCCATGTCCTTGTACTTGGCGGCGATGGGCATCATGAAGGGCGCATTGAGCTTACGCTCGAGCGCTTGCATGTTGTCGAGGTACTCAAGTAGAGATGGGCCATCGTACCATGGCGCTAGGTCCTATTGACCAAATCAGTTCATATCCCTATTACAGACAAAAGGTTACTTACCTTTGGTACACGGGTCTTGATACCTGTGAATGTTTGTGCACTGACCGGCATCATGCTGATGTCAGTCTTTGGGTTGTATCCGAGACCCTTCAAGAAGGCTACTACCTTGGTAGTGCACTCCTTGAAACGGTCCTCGGACCATTCAACAGTAGGATCGTCCATCTTGTTGACAACGATGAGAATCTTGTTAACACCTTGTGTCTTGGCCAGCATAGCGTGCTCTCGGGTTTGACCACCCTTCTCGAAACCTGTCTCGTACTCTCCCTTACGGCCAGAGATGACGAGAATACCGACATCTGCTTGCGAGGCACCACTGATCATGTTGGGCACATATGTCTTGTGGCCTGGCGCGTCCAGAATGGAGTATCTTCGCTTCTCTGTCTCAAAGAAACCTCGACCGACTTCGATAGTCTTACCCTGCTGTCGCTCTTCCTTGTTCAAATCGAGCGCCCACGAAATGTACCAGGTTTCACGACCAGCGTCCTTGGCTTCCTTCTTGTACTTGTCGAGGGTACGCTCGTCGACCATACCAGTCGAGATCAGGATACTGCCACCAAGAGTGGACTTTCCTGCATCGACGTGGCCCAAGAAAATGATGTTGACGTGCTCCTTGCCGTAGATTTCGGCAAGAGTGGCCTCGTCAACCACCTCCTCCATTTCCTTCTCAATGTCCTGTGCTGCCTTCTTCTCAATGGCCTTTTCCTTTGGTGTCGGGCTATTGCGGCCAGAAGAAGGAGTTGGCGAAGTCCTTCCAGAGCCTGCGGATGCTGGGGTAGCCTCGCCAGTCTTCTCAATGGCCTTCGCGGCGGTGACCTTGGTACCGGCTTCAGGAACGCTCTTCTCCTTGTCTGCCTTCTCCTTCGCGGCCGATGGCGCGGCTGGTGTACCCAGGCTGAGGACCTTTGTGCCACCTGCCTTCTCGACCTTTGGTGCTGTGGTGTCGCCTCCGATGGACAAGACCTTTGCCTTGGGTGCGCTGTCGCCACCAATCGAGAGAACCTTCGCCTTGGGGGCGTCCTTCTTGGCCTCAGCAGGCGCAGCACTGTCTGAGGCAGCCACGTCGTCGCCTCGCTTTGCTATCCTCACAGGAGACTGGCCCTGTTGCGGCTGCTGGGCCTGGAAGTTCTGCTGGTACTGCTGTCCGTACTGTGGGTACCCTCCCTGCTGTCCACCATACTGTTGCCCATATTGTGGGTAACCCTGTTGTTGCTGGTAGCCTCCGTATTGCTGACCACCGTACTGGTTGTAGCCACCGTATTGCTGGCCGTACTGTTGGTAGCCACCGTAGCCACCGTAGGCTTGGCCGGGGACGAAAGCGCTCGCGCCCGGGGTGAACGACTGCGCTCCTGGTGTGAAGGTGGGCGTGTTGTTGAGGTTCATTCCCTGCGCCTGCTGCGCGAGGCGTTCCTCCTCTTGCTCCCAGTTGTCGGCCATTGTGACGTCGGTCGTCGCAGGGATGTGTCGTGTGGTTGGGTTGGTAGGGTAGCGACGGCGTGCGTGTAATGCGCTTCGGGAACGACTATGTCGCTCTTGTTAACGAGTAGGCAAGAACGTGCGTGAATTCGTCCCGCAACCAAAGAGCGACTACTGAGGTATATAAGTGGACGGGCGTCGAGTGTCGTCGGCGAAAAGTGAAAATGTGCCGCGTCGTTGCTGCCCACGCAAGATTTGGCGGGGTCGCTTTCGGTGGCTGAGTGGGGCTGACTCAACGCCTCGCTGCCTAACATTGGCTAGGGCTCCTAGCAACAAAGACACTCACCTACACGCAAACACTCGCGTTCATTGTCACTTGCCACAGATATTCCCGGTTGCCTTCTCCAGCAACCCAATACTCTGACCTCATGGTTCATCTAACCCAAATATCTCATCACCCAATCATTTCCATACAAGGGTGAAACCCAATCGACAGGTCAAGATGGAATCACTCCTAGCAAATGTATGACTACGCTTTGACTCCCAATACGTCATAAGCAGACACAGAGTCATCCTCCTCGTACCCAGTGCCCATGCTGACATGTGATAGGTGACCAAGCAGGCTATGAGCTATGCTATCAGAAGCGGTATAGCGATCACCAGCCACTATGCGCTCAAGCAATGCGGCCGACTGATGAAGACGGTCGAAGGCCGTGAAAAGCAAGAGCTCGCCAATTTGCAAATAAGACTAGACTCCAAAATCAAAATCATCTCACCTGCGATCGACATGATAGAGCTGATTGCGGCACGCGGAAACACGTCACTCGAGTCTGCTGTAGGACTCACAAAGTCTCTTCGATGGGACATCCAGACATTAGGTAGCCGTGTGGAAAAGGCTGTGGCCGAAGAGCAGCTTTCAAGAAGAGGCAGCTCCAAAGCAAAATCGCGGGATCAGAATGACGCTGAGCTCAAGATCATCATTGAAGAGATGAAAAGGTTGCTGGAGCGTATCGAAGATGCTGTGCCACTCATAAATCTGGCTATCACCACATCTGGTACTAGTCTCTCCACCACCCTCCCGGCTACTGTATCGCCATCACGGCTTCTACAGGCCAGCACCTTTCTCACTTCTGGCGACATGCAGTATTGCGCGTCAAAGCCCAGAGCCCAGCAGATTGGACCGACCTTCACCCTCTCCTTGTACATGTTGTTCGCCGGATATGCTCATCGAGCCCATGAGGAAGACGTTCGAGAAACAACATGGAAGGAGGTCATGCACAAAGCACGTGTTACACTGATGAGGATTCCTCTCGATAATGTCTACGACTACCCCACGCCTTTCGGACAAGACAGCAGACGAGCCGATGAGGCTAACCACCGCCACATTCCCTCTGATAGCATGTTGCAGGAGTTTGCCTATCAGCTGCTTATCGTTGAAGACTTAGATGATGGTCGTATGCACGAGTTCGAGGATGGCGAACCCCAACCAGGGCCATACGACGGTGTGGAGCAAGCCGGTGTCCGTGAGATCATACCCATTCATGAAGTCTCAAAGATCTTTTACGCCGATACGGGAAAGATATTGAACATCGGTTCTGACAACGAGAGTAACAACCCGATTTTGTTATTGAAGCGAGACGTCAATGCAGCACCGCCACGCCGTATGATGGAACGTGATACAGATGGACCTGGTTACGAGTCGGATGACTCACATACTATTGGCGACGACGAAGAAGATGCTGAACAAGCAGAACTGGAAGAACAACTCCGGCGTGAATCTACACCACATCTTGAAGAACAACCCTCACCAGAGCCTGAGCAACCAACGTTTCCCTGGCGACTACCTCCCACGCTGGACCTAGAATGGATGGCATTCGAAGTATACACTGAAGACCCGACCTCTGATTCCGAAATCGATGAAACAGAAGAGTCGACTGAAGAAGCCTCTTCGCTGTCCCCAGCAGCCACACCTACACCGCCCGACTTCCTTGGCCGTTTCTCCGCCCTCAACCTTCGCCCTAGTACGCCCACCTCTCCCAAACCAACACCCCACAACCAAATCATTCCCTCTCCCCAGAAAGCTTCGGCACCAACACCACAGTACCAACGACAACCTCCAACGTCCCTTCCCACGGTGAAAACTTCATTGTCCCTACTCGAAATGCTTATCCGCCTCACTGCTCTCCAACAATTCCAGCAATCCTCCCACCTGGCCATTCCAGACGAATTCCTTAACTTTTTCCTCTCGGATAGCAGTACAGTAGGGGCAGGTGGTGATGCTGAGTTAAGGCGAAGAGTCAGGAGGGAAGCAAGGATGAGAGTTGGATTTGATCCGTATGATGAGAGTCCGATCAAGAGGAGAGGAGAGGAATATCTGGAGCATGAATTGCATGAGCATGAACATGTGCAAGATGGGAGAGACGAAGAGAGGTCTGTATATGGTGATGAAGATACGTTGACTGGAGATGGTGGTGGTGGGAGGTATGATTATGACGGCTACCCCATGGGTCATCGCGCTTCTTCTCCATACTCTCGGTCACGAGGTGGTACACCTGGCTCACCACGGACACCGACCATCCCAACATCCAGTCGCTCAAAATCCTCAGTTGATGTTTCACATACTGGAAGACACAGTCTAGGCAACATCTCCTCCCCGAGTCCACTTCTCAGACGAGCAACCACACAGCCAGGTCAGAATCACCGTCAACCACCACAGCTTCGTACCTTGAGGCAGCCTGGCTTCTCGCAAAGGCCAAGCAATCCAGCGGAACCTCGTACACCTGGTAGCGTGTCTCCTGATACGCCGCCTAGCAGTGTGGCCAGACCATGAAGAGTTCGTCTATCACAGACAGTGAATGAGATCCTCGTGTGTTTTTGCGTTTAACAAGCGATACATAGCATCATGACGGCGTTCAAGATACCATTTGCTTTAACCAGAGAATCCATCTTTATGTAGCGTAGTTTAGCATAGCGAGCGAGCGAGCACTCATGATCAAATTCTCCATGAACACAAGACAAAGTAAGAATGTTTCACATCATTTGCAATTCCTGTCAACATCTCCGCCCTTGACCCGAAAGAGTCGACTAAACAAACACACAACACGCCCATACGCCATGTACACCCAAAGTCGTATTCACATATTCATCATCCTACTTCACCATTTCCTATCCTCATCATTGCTTATTCCCAATCTTCCTCTTCGTCACTCTCCTCAGCCACAACTTTCTTCTTTCCATCTCCTACACTTGGCGTCCTTGTTGTCGTTCCAGAGACTACATCATAACTGGCATCGCTATCGGCCACGCTCTTCTCATCGTTTGATCGACGGGGTTGTGCTGAAGCTGCAGGTGTTGTGGCAGGTTTGCTGGTTTCTTCGGTAGGTTTGAGAGTGTTGACAGAGGCGGTCAGGTCGGTTGGCTTGGGTGTGCTTGTTTTGGGTGCCGGGGTGGGTTTTGTGGTAGAGGGCTTTGTAACAGTAGCGTTATCGTCGTCAGAATCGTCATCAGAGTCTTCTTCCTCGGAAGATTCTTCTTCGTCATCCTCCTCCTCGTCATCATCTGATTCCTCTTCCTCTTCTTCCTCCTCGGAGTCTTCATCCCAGGCTACCTCTTCGTCGGCGGCGGGTGTAGATGCTGTAAAAAAGAAGTTAGCGCTTGGTGCACCTCCAGCACACTGAAGTCAACATACCCTTGAGCATTTCCCTCCTCCTCTGCTCCTCACTCTCAATGACATGACGGAGGAAGTAGTATCTGCACCAAAAGACCTTGTATTCGACCTTCTCCAGAACACACTTCTCCATTGCACTCCTCAGCTCCTCATGCTTCTCGAGATCCTTGGCAATAGCCTCAGTCTTCTTGTTCACATCAAACGCTGCCTTCCACTTCTCCCACTCCGGGCTCGCAGGATCCTTGAGGAAAGAGTCGAGCGTCGAGTGGATAACATGGAGCTGTGCGTCGAAGCGTGTCGCATGAACAACCTTCTTGCCGCTGCTATCCTTGGACTCGAAGAGTACGTCGCCATTCTTGTCAGCCTCAGAGCCCGCTTCGGGAGGCGCGATGGTGACAGCGTCGCGGAGGAAGTTGCGGATATTGCTGCCGAATTTGAGGAGTGCCTCGTCGGCGGCGTCTTCTGCCTTTTCGACGTCTTTGAGCCTTTTAGCAGCTTCGGAGCGGAAGCGCGATAGTATGCCTTCTGCTTCCTTTACAATGTCTGCGGCAAGGGACTCAGGACGGTCGGGGTGGGCTTCCGTGTCTTCCTTTGCCTTCTCGGCAGAAGCGTCCTTGTCGGTGGATGCGGATTTGGAGGTTGAAGCGTCGCCGGGCTGGAGGGAAATCTTTCGCGCGTGACTGATGATGTTGGAAACACTAGCCTGAGCGTTCTTGGTCAATGGCGCATATTGCTTGCTCGCATTGTCGTAGTATTGCTCGCCCTATGCCACACGTAATTAGCAGGTGAGCGCACAATTACACACCGCTGTCTTACCTGCTTCCTCACGTTACCCAGGAACCCTCCCAAGCGCGCAGCCCAAGGGCTGCTCGATATGGCTTTATAAGCATCTTGGAACTCGGCGTTGAAGTTGTTGGCTGTCTCCTGGTGGGTGTTATCTCCGCTGGCGGACGACTGCTTGGTGGGGTCCTGCGGGTAGCTCTCCTCCTGGATGTGGTCGTAGGCGGAATCCATAGCTACGATAGTCCAGAAGGGAAGCAAGATCCAGAGGGGTTGTGTGTTGGGTGAGAGCTAAGGATGTTGTAGTGGTCGTCAGATCAGTCGGTCAACCAAGGGTTCAGTCAAATGCGGGCGGGGCCATGCATGATGCTCCGCAACTCACGCTAGTGATTTGGCGACTACAAGCTCGAGCCCTGGAACACGCTCGCGTCACACGAAGACATGTCCATCCAGCCGACATGACGAAAACGTATTTGTTCGAGTGCGAAAGCTCCTCCTCTATCTCAGCGCGTAGAGCATGCTACACTACATCCAGCGCATTGATCATCCGGTGCTAATGTGCGCGCTTTCTGCGTGTTGCTTGCTGTCTTGGGCGCCCATCCTAGATGCGCGCAGTAGTCACCTACATCACTACTAACATTCCCTCTTGCCTCAGCTGGCCTGGTATCGTTGCTCATAGTACACCTCTTCGACGCCTCATCTCTTCTTCTTGCCGACTACCTTGGTGAAGCCCTCATCGTCCACCTCTGGCTCTGGCTTCGGTTTCGCGGGCACAAGCGCAGGCGCTTCGCCCATTTCGACATCATCATCTTCGTCGCTCTCCTCATCCACACTGTCCCATTCCCCCTCTTGGTTCGTCTCCTTGACATTAACACTGCCAGTCGAGACTTCCTTTCCTTTGCGCTCTTGCCACTTCTTCTGCAGCGCATCCACCGTCGCCGTGTTGCCCTCGCCAATCTCCTTCCGTATCGTCATGATCTCGCGCGCAACGGCGACCTCGGTCTCGTCTTCTACCCGCACGCCGAATTCGTCCTCGAGGACTTGTAGAAGGACGACTTCAACATCCTCCGCATCTGTCAGAGGCTCGGCTGCGAAGAGTTCTGAAATTTGGCCTGCGAGCCAGTCGCGTTTATCTGAGGAGTCGGGCCCGCCCCATTGGTTTTGGACAGCGACAGTCAGGTTTGCCCAGTTGAAGAGCGCGTGCCAAATTCCGAGGTCGAATTTGTCCTGGTGTGCCTCTAGAGACGGCGTCAGAAAATAATTTACATTTTTGTGCGAGTACATACCTGCGATTGGGCCGAATGCTGAAGACATTTTGGAATGTGTTACTGAGCGGAATGGCTGAGCGTGGGTTTGCGTCACGAAACGTCGATAATTTTGCCCGTTATCGATAGGAAATTTAGGCCCCGCCATTTCATCACATTGACACGTGAGGACGCGCCCTCGCGTTGCGCCACATTGAATACACAGCAGAGTTGCATTAGCGGCGAGAATTGCTTTTCTTGGTTACATGCTGCAATTCCTCAGCGAAGGCCTGAGGGTTCTCCAAATAACAGGCAGGCTAAGACTTCCTCACCAACCACTCCAACTCCTTCGCCTGTTCTGTTGTAACAAGCTGCTCAAATCTCTCCGTCGTCAAGAAATCATGATCCGAGAACTCAAATCCTGGTATCACCGTCTGCAAAGTCACAATAACGTTAGCTCTCCCCTTCTTACTATCCCAGCCCAGTGACGAATACGTACCTCACTAATCAACAACCTTTCCCCCTCCGCTCCATCAAGTAGAAAGCTCGCTTTGTATTTCCCACCCTCGACAATCCACACACTCTTCTCTCCATGCGCAACGTCTTGTCCAACGACGAAGGTCTCGATGCGTTTCTTAGTGCCGGGTTCATCGGCATGAATGAGGACGTAGCGGCCCCGACCTGAGATTAGGGTGTGTACCTATGCGACAAGATCAACACTCAATATTCAACATGAGTATCGTATACGAGTTCCCTCCACCGGCTTGGCATGTGCTAGCAGGTTCAAGGGGTTTGAACATAAAGGATATCATACCGTCCTGCCCTTGTTTCTATGGAAATGTCCCTGCGGATTCACTGCGCTCAACATGTAGTATATACTTGTACTCGCATTTCTGATGGCGTTGTCACCCGACATGGGTTTATCGGCCGTGTTCTTTACATCTTCTTCTTCATCTCCGCCATTCTTCAATAAGAAGGGGTTAGGGATGGTAAGTGGGTTGCGATCGATTTCTGCATAGTAGCCACCTTCGACATGTTTTTGGAGGTTGAGCGCCGAGATGATGGCTTGGGTGTTGGCGGGCTCCGCGGTGTTCGGATCTGGGGTGTACACTTGTGTCATATCTCCTAGTGAGGCCATTTTAGGCTGTCAGGGTCGCTGGTCGGCTGCTTTGGCCAAGATAGGATGGGACGTGTGTGGCTCTTGGTGTTGGTAAATGATGACGTCATTCCCGCTAGTCGCCGATAAGGCTCCAACATATTGGCAAATTGATGACACCCAGCGACCAATTTGATGATATTGTCGATCTCATATCGCTCGTTCTATCGGCCGTTTTGCTCTATATATGCATCTCCTAGTTGACTTATCAATCTTATCACTCTTCGATCACTCCCGTGACGTCTCGTTTCCGCAACCTTCATCTCTCTCTCACCCCAGGGAAGCAAAGAAACAGACAAAAACAGAAACAACAAGCCCTACCTTACAGTATGCATTAGCTGTAATCAAGAAGATCTACAAAGATTGGTAGCACTATAGGCTTCTAGGTTCTTTATCTATATCTAAATAGCTCTAGATATGATTTGTTGTAGTAAGAAGAAGTACTTTACGCTGAACAAAAGTTTACCTTCTCTCTTCAACATGCTGTTCTTCCTGGACGGCTCCTCTCACATCTCCATGCTCTTTGTCTCTTTTACTTGCCTCCCCTTCTAATTTGTCTCGAGAGTGCGTCTCGTCGCTTTGTGGTGCAGCGTTAGCTATCGCTCCTTCAGCAGCAGCAGACGGCTCTCTTATACTTGCACCCTGGCTGCGGAAGAACTCGATCGCAAACTTCACATCTCCAACTGTCATAGCCTTATTACCGTTCTTTCCCGTAGATCTCCCATTCCACTTCTCCCGAATCTTCGCCCACGCCTCATCTCTTTGCAAAGATCCCGTGATTCGAGCCAACTTTTAAAGTTGCTCTAGGAGCTCACCTTTGTACGAGCCTCTGAAGTTCTCTAACCTCCCGCCACGCTTTGGTTTTCTATTTGGAGCTCTTTCAAACATGTCGTCAGGAATGAGGTCCTTGCAGTCATCCACATTCCAATAGTGTTGTATCCAGCGATTCCACTTCTGAAATCTAACGGCCTCTGTGTCGTCGGGGAGAATCGATGGTGGAAGAGAATCTGTTTCGTTGTCGTGCTCTGACGCGGTGATGCCACCTTGCTTATACTGTGGATTTTCTTTATTTGCTGTTGTGATGCCGACGCTGCTGGTGAAGTTGCCAGATTGGCTGACGAGGCTGTCGTTGTCTCTGGCAATCAATCCTGTATCTGCGCATGTCAGTCGTCGTTCAATGTAAAAGCACTCAGCAAGAGGTCGAACTCACCATCCACGTTCTCATCCTTACCAACCAACTTTCCCTTTCCTTTTTCCCGTTCAATCGGCTCATCCCCACCATAGTGTTGTCGGACATACTCTAAATCGCTTAGCTGTATCTGTGCTGGCAGATTGTTTGACTTGTCCTTCATCCTCTTCTTCTGTCCTTCTTCCAGTAGATCGTAAACTTCATTCCACGCGTCATCGCCCGGCATATCATTAGCGAGGGCGCTTATGCCTCGTAGGACTGGTAGAGGCCAGGTACTGATGGAGCTATCGTACCGCATGGATTTAGGGATGAGCCTGCTACATTCTGTCCTGGGATCCCACTGATCTTGGATATTGGAAAGAAGCTCTAATCGCTCTTCGTAGTCGGGATCGCTTTTTGGTGGAAGCATGGTATGGCTGACGATCGATGGCACCAGTAGTTTCAAGTAGAGAAAGTACTCACTGCGTCTGTATATTCAAGCTTTTTCCTTGTTTGCTATTTGCTAGATCTTAAGCCATCGAGAAGGACATATCTTGCCACAGATGTCACGGGTAGTCACCCTAGAGCTACCTGCCTCACGTGGGTCTAGACGTAAATTTATGTATTTACTTGCCTGACCTCTTTAATCCTCTCACTCAGTGCTGATTCACCTTGCTTCGTCCCGACAATACCCTGCTATTCGTCCCTTCCCTCGTGATGTACATGTACACTCCTGTTCAACAGTTTACCTCTCTCGCTAGCACTGAAGACTAAAATCCCAAAGTAGAGCACTATCGACGTTTATCGGAGGTTCCAAATTCAGCATGTCACACTCATTGAGCTTGCCACCCGGCTGACAACCGCCCATCAGGTCATCAACCGGCCATTGTGGAAAAGGACCCATCGAACTGAACGATTGTTGACATCCAGCAGTCGCTGCATCGGCCCCTGGGCTGGGATTTGTGTCATAATGCGATGACACTGTCGGAACACTATCACTCCCTTCATCCTCGGGGACTGTCCGTGCACTCATATCGCGTATTGCTTCATCCAACATATCCGATAGATAACGTGCGGCTAGGAATGCCATGTCGGATTTACGACCGAGATACCAGAGACCCTCGATACAATCGCTGCATCTCCGTCTCGCCTGGGATTGCTCCTCCTCACTTGGATCTGAAGCTGCTATTTGGACCAGAATGTAGCCGGCTCTGCATAATGAGCGCACGAAAACTACTGTCCACGGCTCTGTTAATAGCGCAGCTTGGCTCAAAGCGAAATGGAAATATTTTGACGCCTTTGTGTCATTGACGCTGTGTATGCTTGCTAGACTTAGGTCGGCGACTGCTAGAGCATTCTGTCGGCGCAACGTAGCGACAAGATTCGAAGCTTGCCGGCAAATCCTTTCGTTAGAAGAAGAGAGATTGGTCGAATCGATCGTTGCGAGAAGATCGGAAAGCAAAAAGGTTCCAAGATGCCAGTGTCCTGCCAAGAGAATGTACCAGGACTGCACACGTGTAGGGAGAGTGGCGTGATGCTTTACGCAGTCGGAGAAGAAAGGAGCATAGTTACGATGCCAGTGGTTGTATACTTGGAATGCGGCGTTTATCCCTGACTGTATGCATGGCATAGTCAGTCGAATGATCATAGTCGGAAGAGATGAAAGCATTGGCTTACCTCAATCCTGTCGGATAAAGCTTTACGCGAGACCAGGGCTTGGAGATGTGCCACACGCCGGAACAAGAGCACTTTCACTGGTGCGGCAGAGCTGAGTGTCGATGCGGCAAGCCTGTAGCTACATGGCCACCTCGCTGCTCCAGGGTCCACTTCCAAGTTCCCGTAGCGTGTGAACAGATCACCCCAAACCTCGTTGCTTTCAGCAGAGGGTTGTGATGTTTGGGTGTTAGTAAAGGTATTAGTCGCATTCTTTGGCATTGTGAATCGGTCATTGTAGATGCTAGGAGGGCTGGCCCACACAAGGGATTCTCCGTACTCGTGGTTGTTTGATCGTGGTAACTCGCTGTCCTCATCGTCGACTACCACCGGGCGTTGGGAGATTGCTGCAGATAGAGTATCGAACATAACCCCTAACCAATACAATAAGTTGAACGTATCTCGGTCTTCCTGACGTAGCGGGTCTGTTTCTCCATTTCCTTGGCTTGCCATCTGCTGTTCTATCCGTTCCAGTTTCCTTCGTTGAGCGAGGAGCTGTCGCAAAGCTATCTCAAGGAAAATCGGAGCGTCATCATCCTGCACCAAAGCTTGAAACTCCTCGTAATGCGTCCCCAGCTTGGAGTTGGTACGCAGAGATGGGCGTGTGGTGTCCAGAGGCCGCTGAGTCAACGAGAAGATGATCAAGGCAAAGACCACGCGAAAAGAGTCGATGCTAGCAGCCCGATGAAGCAGTTCAGACGTTTGATGCCAGAGAGTCTCTTGCATAGAACGCTCAAACTCATTTGACTGAGGGAATCCATCCGCCGTGAAACGGGATTCTGCCGGACAACCTTTGGTCCCTCTCTCACCTGCTTGAGCCCATTGTGAAGCGAAAGACATGATGGTCATATTCAGTGCTTTAGAGACAATGCGCTCCTCATCAGGTGTTAGTTTCCGAATAAGAAGGGTTGCATAGGCTCGGTCAAGCTGAATGACTCGATTGTACATCCTGTTAGACCAGGATCCACCCCATTCCCGTGAGGCTTTACTTGCAGACAGGATGGAAGGCTTGTAGCGTGTCATAGTATACGGACAGTTATGTTCTGTAAGCCAACACGAAAGGGAGTTTTCCATGCTGTCGTTGTAGATGCGCAAGAAGCCATTGGTTACGAAACCTCGTGATGTCCTCTCCCCCAATAATATGTCCATGAATGGAGAATTGGCGTCATTTTTTCGGTTACGACCATAAGGACGTACGTCTAATGAGTCTCGTCGGGCGCGGGAAGAGACGAAGAATTCTTGTTCATCACTCTTTTCCGGCTGTGCCGCACTTGGGTTATCAATAGATATCGGTTCGCTCGAGCCATTGTCCACATTGTCGTTCTGCGTGATATCGAAGCGATCTTCTTGTTCGTCATCTTGATCCAGAGACGACAGCGATTGTGTCCCTCGATTTGGTACCTCGTAGTAAAGTCTGTTTATGGTAGAGTCGAACGGGGCTCGAAAATGGTGGCTGAGAGAGCGAGTGGATGCTGAATCTTCGGCACGATCGTAACCACTCTGTAACGATGAACGTCTCCGTTTCCTATCCCGCTCTTGATGGCCCTCCGAAGCTGTCTTCAACCAGTTGAACGTGCAGGCTTGGTTCTTCCGGAGGCAGTTCGAGCACGTTTGATTTGTAAAATCGGCGCGCTTGTCTGCATCGCAAGCTCTCTTTCCGCGCCTACACGAGTCGCAGCTACGCCATTGCTGACGACGAGGAGGTAAGGGCTGTTGTGTGGGCTGAGAGTTCGCGGACGATAATTTAGGTGGTGTTGTTGAGTTGTCGGGCCTTTCTGCATGAGACTTGCTGGGTACTTCGGTCATAGTACTGCTTTCGAAAGTCTTCAACATTTTTGCTTGTAACGTCGGTGATGGCGATGGATGAGACAAGTTAGGGGAGGATAATGATTGATCTTAACGAGAGACTACACTGCATACAAGGTAGCCGGCATACGACGTTGCTAAGCGCGGACGCATACAGGTTATTGCAGCGACCCCGCTTTTTCACATTCACCCTCGCCCATGCGGGGGATCAGCTGCGAGGATGAGAAGCCTCGAAACTCTGGGATACGTCATGGTTGAGCTCTGGTCTGACCAAATGGTGGAAAGGAATTTTTAGTTCCGCTATATGCCGATAGGTGCATTCAAGTGTGGAATGTGGTGATCACGATCGAGAGGCCTCTTTGCTGAAGAGCTGAAAAGGAGTGTCAGAGGATCGGACCGCTCAGGACGTTGGGCCGTTGACAAAACATCACTTTGATTGATATCGGTGCTCAGCCATTCTACTTTAGGACTAGCGCATCTTCGGCTTCTTTCTACCGATCGATCCTTAGTATCAACCGCACAACTCCGATCCCGCGTCACGACACTCATCCCACGTCACAGTTGCTGTCACAGACATATATAACGTCCGTATTAGTCTCCAGTCTACAAAGCCTGGTAGACCGCCGACTCGATCTTACCCCATAGATTCAATACTTGCCCGTCTGCAAAAGGCAATAGCTGCGTGGCGACGATGCCAGCAACCCCCTTCTCTCGATCGCACCACCACCAAAGATTAGGTAGGCCTGCCCAAAATGCAGTGCTTGCAGATCTTCCGGTTGCGCCTGCACCGCTCAACATAAATGTCAACCCCCAACCCTGCGGGCCATTGCCAGGTACGGGATATATCTCCGGTATAGCGTTTGTCAGATCCGGCTTCGCAGCCGGGATGCTTTGACGTGCGAAGTTTGGAAATTGGGTGATCTGATTCTGGAACATGATTTCCACGGTTGACGGGGAGAGAATCTGTGCGCCGGTCGTGGGCGACGTGCCGTCATTTAGGAGCATTGCCAGAATTTCTAATGCATGTCAAACGCTGATCATTGATCACACAAAGGGTGAAAGAGCTGTGCTTACGGGCATATTCTCGGGGCTTTGCAAAGCACCCGGCTCCCCCGCTGTAGAAGAAGCTAGGTGAATGGCTCTCGTCTGGTAACAAAGGGCGTCTCAGCAGGTGGTCCTACCGCGGATAAACAGGTCAGTATATACCCTGTGACTGAATGCCAATCGCAGTGCTTACCCTCCTTGAGAGCTTTCCGTTTCCATCTCGGCTGTTCATATATGCCAAATTTCTCAACATCTCGGCGTGCGGCTTCATGGAAACATTCTTCAGTCCGAGCGGGGCGTAAATCTTTTCCTGGCAGTATTCTTCAAGCGTACGGCCTGTTGCTCTTTCCAATACTTTTCCTGCCCTGAGAACACCGCATCAGTACTTGTCTTATGCAGATTTCGTCCATTTTACATACCAGTCGATGCCGAGCCCATATTCCCAACCCTCGCCGGGTTGATGCACGAGCGGCTGCTTGATGTCGAACTCTAACCCGGAGAATTCGTCCCAACCCGCGGGTCGACTGAAGTCTCTTAGCTTCTCATTGAAGAAGGTGTATCCAAATCCTGCAGTGTGAGACAGCAGCATGCGGAGTGTGATGCCTCGCTTCTTCGGCACGAGAGTTCCATCGGCCTTCAAGACCTGAACCGCTTTCAGTTCTGGACAAAGCGATTCCACCTGCGCCGAGTCATCCAAGCTTAATACACCCCTCTCAACAAGCTGCATCACAGCAACGCCCACTATCATCTTCGTACACGATGCGATCCAAAACACACTATCGAGGGTCATAGGCTCATGGCTGCCTGCTCCACGTCTTCCGGCTGCATGGGAGAAGAGTTCCTTGCCATCCTTACCGACAACCACAACCACCGCACCCGGGATACCAGCTATCTGGTCTGTACATGCATCGTCGGCGGCTTGCGAAAGCTGGGACAGTGTCTGAGCGGATAGTTTGCTCATGCTGAAGTCTATCTTCTTCGAAGGTGAGACAAACGACTATCAAGTACAGGAATGCGCAGCAGTTCTGCTGTTCGATATTTACATTTCCTCGATGGTAAATACACGTCGCAAACACCTACGATCTCGATGTCAACGTTTGAGGCATTCCACTAATCCATCCTCGCCGGCACCGCAATCTCCGCAAAGAAGGGCAAAGTGAGCTGATGTGGAAGAGTCACATTACCTCCCCGCACCTCGCTAAACGCTTTCAAGGTCGATGTTGGTATTTTCTAATGCAAAGTGTCGATGATCCGCGCCCCCGCCCGTGCCAAGCTGTCGGTGTCGACTATTGCGGAAGTGGGTGCGGAAGCGCAGCCAGGTGTGTTCGCCGATACGATACATACGACAAAACGTACAGATCCTAGAAACAATAGTCTCGCAATAAGCCAAGCCTATCAGATTGCAAAATAAAGAATATCGCTTCATTCAGAGGCTGGAAAGTCATCTGAGCTGTGTAACGGGCTTACGGATACCCTTGCGGATGTCGACGGGTCCGCCGGATTAGAACTCCATTCGCTGTTTTAAGATGGGAAGCGGAAACGCAAGCGGAAGAACGGAGCCGGCGGCGACCATGTCTCTGTTTGTAGAGTACAACGTGTACAGGTACACATATTCCAAATGTGGAGAGCAGCTATGAGGATATAAGGTAGGTGTATTTGCGTGGGGAATAGTATACACTTTCAGTTCAAACCACTTTTCAGAAACTTCTTTGACCAACCTCTGATTCCGATATGAAGATCAAGACTGAACTCCACGAGTACGCTCAACGCCGCGGTACTACGGGGCCATACGCCGACAATCTCGATGTCGACGCCCTTGTTGTGGGCGGCGGGTTTGGTGGCATCTACTGCTGGTATGAGCTGAAGAAGGCGGGCTTCCACACTGTCATCTATGAAGCAGGCAATGTAATTCCATGCTACCTTTAACTTCAGGTCTCTACTGACATGCATAGGACCTTGGCGGCACCTGGAGATGGAACTGCTACCCAGGGGCTGGCGTGGACTCTGAGATCCCAGAATATCAGCTCTCTATCCCAGAGACTTACAAGGACTGGGTGTGGCCCAGCAACTATCCCGACTACAAAGACCTGCGTGCATACTTTGATCATTGCGACAAAGTCCTTGGTATCAAGAAGGAGACCGCCTTCAATAGTGTTGTGGTTGACGCCCAGTTCAACACCCGAGAGGGCAAATGGACGATCAAAACCGCTGATGGCCGCGCAGCAAAGGCCAAGTACTTTGTGGTTGCGGCAGGCTTCGCTGCTAAGCGTTACATTCCAGATGAATTTGTGGGAATTGATGACTTCCAAGGTATTGTGCACCACTCTTCTTTCTGGCCCGACATGAACATCGACGTTCGCGGAAAGAAGTGTGCTGTCATCGGTACAGGTGCGTCCGGTGTACAAATCACGCAGGCTTGGGGTCCTGTTGCTGGCGAGCTCAAGGTTTTCCAACGCACACCCAACCTAGCCGTTCCTATGCGGAAGAGAAGTCTCACCGCTAAAGAGCAGAACGACACCAAAGTGTTCTACCCCGAACTCTTCCGTTACCGGGAGAGAAACTTTGGTGGATTCTTGTATGGTCTTTACGAGAAGGGCACATTTGAAGACACCGAAGAAGAGCGAGAGAAGTTTTACCAGAAATTATGGGACGAAGGAGGTTTCCGCTTCTGGCTGGCCAACTACAAGGACTACCTCTTTGACATGAAAGCTAACAGGAAGGGTAAGTCATGTTATCTGTATCAAACATGTTATGTCAGCAACTAACATACACACAGCGTATGACTTTTGGGCTAAGAACGTGCGCACCCGCATTGGCGACCCCAGACTTCGAGACCTCCTCGCTCCACTAGAACCGCCTCACCCCTTCGGCGTCAAGCGTCCCTGTCTCGAACAGACCTACTACGAACAGTTCAACCGTCCGAACGTAGATGTTGTTGACATCAAGAACAACCCAATCGTTGGTTTTACCTCCAAAGGCATCAAACTGCAAGACGGCACAGTCCATGAGTTCGATGTCGTCGTTATCGCTACTGGTTTTGACATCACTACTGGCGGCATGACATCTATGGGTCTCAAGAACATTGACGGCGTGACTTTGCAGTCTCAGTGGAAGAAGGCGGCATATACATACCTCGGTACTACTATCGCTGGATATCCGAATATGTTCCATCTCTATGGTGAGACATGTCCTAGTATGAACTGCTTGTGAGACAAACACTGACTCTGTGCTTCCAAATTCTAGGTCCGCATGGTCCGACACTTCTTTCCAATGGTCCGACGAGCGTCGAAGTACAAGGTCGCTGGATCGTGGATGCTATTAAGCAGATTGAACGACAGGGCTTGAAGTATGTCAATCCGACAGACGATGCAAGTAAGAAGTGGAAGGCGCGCATCAATGAGTTGAGCGACAAGAGTCTTTTCCCAACAACGAAGAGTACATATATGGGCGGGAGTATGCCAGGTAAGGCTTTCGAGCAGGTCAACTACGCTGGAGGGTTGCCGGCGTATGCGGATGAGATCAGAGCCAAGCTGCCAAACTTCGAGGGCTTTGAAAAGGTGAAGAAGTGATTGGGAGGGTTGTAATGCGATGAGTTGACTGCGGAAGATGATTGTTTCTCTTTCTGGATTGCGGCATGTATTTACCTGCCTATGAGTAAATGCCTTGTTTCCGAGACTATTTGTTCCATGAGCGTGCTTTCCTCCAAACAGTGACAGTAGGTAAATGGTCCTGGAATTAGCGTCTGCAGCTTCAGGGATCTGGTTTAGATGGTGGCGTACCCGCATAGATGTGAAACTGTAGAGATATAAATCAATAGGAGAATGTACCGGACATCGCAACAGGTCGAGAGAGCGACCAACAGAGTGATGATTTAGACGCAACCAGCAGCATACTCAGAAAGAGGTCTATGGATGTAATATTTTCTATTTTGTTCTGGCCATGACGACACCTCGTTAAATCTCTCTGCTTATGTTTGATGTGACGAATTAGAAACCTAAGTTTGGCTGGCGCATGCGCCCCTAAAGGACAAGTATCAACGGCCCAAACCGATGATGAAAAGACTAACAAGAAACGAAGGGTATATGCCGCCAAAGCGAGCGGGACAATGAAGATACATGTAAACACCGGGAACTCCAAAAGCAGATAGCTGTAGATCTGGCTTTATGCTGCGCTTATTTTGGTGAAGATGACTTGACGTTGTCGTGATCCATAAAGTGGTGTTGGATGAGATGATGAGTGATATAGGGACGTCCATCGGAGTATGCTGGTGATCGTGTGACGTAATGAGTAACTTGCCGTTGGTAAGAACCAGTCGCAGTCGTCACAGCGCGATATTCGGCGCGGCAACCTCCTTGATGTTCGACTTCTCAACATCGCAGAAGGGGGCTTAAGGTTCGGCTCAGCCGGAGGCTCACACATACTCTGGCCAGTAGTTGTATGGCATAATGCTGGGACCCGTCCACTTCTCGCCATAAGCGTTCGTGCGCTTGCCAGCGATGAACCCGTCGTGAGCGTGTTCGAGGACCGAGATCCATGACGAAGGTTCAGGATGTTTCATCCACTGTAACAAATTGTTAGCGTGACTTCTTTCTACTTTTGTAGAGTACTAGCTTGCGATCTCCAGACACGAGCCGTTGCCAAGCTAGCTGCTGCAGGGACAGACGAGCTAGAAGCGCCAAAGCGGGGTTGAGGTGGCAACCACATATGTGAGAGAGCGACAAAGGGAGAAATTTCGGAGTAAGCTTACCTGATTGTGGATGTGGTAGGTCCAGGCACCCCGGAAGAAGTTCTCCAATGTACGGTTGTTGGGTGGGAATTTGTCTTCGGCCAAAACGTAATCAGTAATCACACCGGCCTTGCGAAGCTCAGCCTCTTCGTCAAGCGTGGCTTGAAACGAATCGGGATGTTCTTTGTCGCCGTGATTGGGCGTAGGTAAAGCAGCAGAAGCGGGCACATTTTCCTCCCCGCGTTTGGCTAATGCATCGCCAGCCGTCCTAAGCTCTTTGCGTTGCGCGTCCTTGAGGTCGATGCGATCTAGTTGGGGTCCATCGTAGCTCTCCCATTCATCCTTGACGCCGCCAATCTTGCCCTTGAAGACTGCGCTGTAATCGCGGATGCATGGTACTGTGCATCGTCCCTCACGGTCCCAGTTGAACTCGGTCCAGATAGGGTCGAAGGCAGCAGTCTCAAACATCTTGAACTCTTGATCGCGTCCGTCCTTCCAAGCCATACGACCAAGCACGCGTGGATGGAAGTTGACACCCATTCTGATGCCGCCGTAGAGCAAGTATGACGAGAGGGAGGAGTTCGCAGACAGTGACATGATGGCTGTGTTGTAGTCGCCAGGGTGGGGGTGTGCAGCCCATCGCTCTGCCCAAGAGTGCTCCTTTGGTAGTAGAAGCGGTCGCATGTCTCGGAGCATGAGAACATCCATGTCAAAGTAGGCGCCTCCATAGATATGCAACACGATGAAACGAACGGCATCGGAAACTGCGACTGGAAGGAAGGTCATCTGCTTTTGAGTGAGAACGAGCCACTGTTGACCAGTCTTGTCTTCGATGATGTTTTCGGCCACATCCTTCTCTCCCTTGGCGTTTACCGCTCCAGGTTTGCTGTAGTAGTCGAAGCCGTTCTTGTCCTCCTTGTCAGTAGCCAATGGAATGCGGCTGGGGAACTTCCAACCCTTGACAACAATGTCACCTCTGTCGACCAGGGGAATGAATCGGGCGAATAGGGCGTCCTTGTTGAGCATGTTTTCAACCGCGTTGGGGTTGTGATCGGTGTCGAGCCATAACCAAAGACGAGAGCAGGCCAGATTCTGGGTGTAGAGGTAGCTCTTGATGAATGCCTCGACTCTCCACGTAGCAGGTCCGGTCCAGTAGGTGTGAAACGGGATGATTGGACCTGGGCAAGTGCCGATGTTGGACCCGTTGGCAGCAATCGCGTCTTTTATAGGTGTATAGTTCTCGAGAGTCTTGCCGTGTCCGTCGGCGTCGATGAAGTCGGCCTTGCGGGGGTCTGAAGCACTGGCTCGGTCGGCGGGCTCTGGGAGGCTGTAGTAGCGGTCCTCGCCCTCAGCGAAGAACTTCAGACAGTCAAACGGCCTCCTCATCTTCTCAATCCCAGCATAAGTACCCCGGCACTCTTCAATCAGCATATCAATGTCGGCCTCGGTATCGACATGGGGGCGGGGACCCAAGTAATCGTCCTTGTTCTTTACAGCGGTGATAGGACGGTTGAAGACATTGGCGTGAGGGTTGATAGTAACGGTCTTGGTGGTGCCCGCAAACTTGACTTTGACTCCTGCCTTGGTCGTCTCGATCAATTCGGTAGGCCCAGCTTTGTCCAAGAAGGCAGGGATGCCAATCTTGCCCTTTGCGGCTACGGAAGGGTCGTTTATGAAGGTGATGACACCGTAGATGGCTGCGTAGAGCAATGCTGCCAGCACCAGATTCTTGCACAGTGTGAGAATTGCGCGGAGCTTGGATACTTCCGCCATATCGATAAGCTAACGGGCAACGACCCGAAGCAGAATTCCCAGGTATTACTCGGCAACCGCCAGTTTCTCGTATGCGTATCCGCCTTGTAGAGGTTTGAGGTGTGTCGTGGATGCGTTGTATGAAAAAGCACGTGTCAGACTGGCGGTCGGGGCTCGTCGCGACAAGCGTTTCGGGGGGTTGCTATGTTGGAACCACGAGTTTGTTGTCGCACAACCCAATCTTCGAAAAAGGCTATATTAAGAGGAATTACCGGGCGAGGTGTGCAGGCGCATGCATTAGGTGGTACCGAGTGTGGTGCTGCGCGGCTGTGTGAGGCTGTGAAGCGGATCGTAGGCGCAGATAGGCGGGATAGGATAGGTTGAGGGAGAGCCTGTCGGGATTGGAGCACCACAAGGAGAATCGCACACAGCGCAGCACAGCGGTCAAGGACAGACAAGAATGAAAGACAAGTCGGCACCAGGGAGCGGAGGCGGCGTAGAAATGGAATCAGGCTTGCGGGTTGTGGACTGCACCAGACCAGCTCCAGTTCGGGGTTGAAAGCAGCTAAACTAATTTCCCTGCAGGCCGCGCCACATACTGACCCGCGCACCACTTCCCCCCTGAGCACTACCGGACATTCGTTGATGGTTGACAGCTCTACTAACGTCTTTTGTTCTTTTCGCATTCGCTGGCACGTACTCGTATTTCGCGCACGCAAATTTCGAATTGCATGAGGTCGGAGCTCGTCGTCGATGCGCTTGGGTTGCGGCCGTCACCCCTTCCCCTAGGGCGGCTACTAACTACCGCCTACCGACTACCGCATCCGATTCGGGAAGCGACACACCCCAAGCGAACTGAGGTCTCTTCTCCCTCTTGCTTGCCTTGCCCGCCTTGCGCCTTGTGACTACACTGTGCCCACCATCGCTTGCATGCTCCACGTTAATGCTGCGATACTCCTGTCTAAAGGCTTCCACTGCCCTATCGTCACCCCAACTGTCGCGTCTTGCCTTTCGCACTGGTTCATGCGCTCTTCTCACACGCCCTTACTCGGCCGTCACCGCTCCACCACCATGTGAACGGGTCGAGATCCCTTCTCGGTCAAACGGCTCCTTTACAGTTGAGTAAGTATGCCTCTCGTCTATTTCTTCACATGACGTTGTTGGTCGCTCCTTCTTGCGCTCTCGTCGTTGCATTCGCCCGGGTAAACAGCCCGCGATGCTGCGCGATGACCTCACGGTGCTCGACTCCTCCATAATCCAACACCATGCCCCACCCTAAGCGAGTATCTTGAGATCGTGACTTCTGGGCGTCATCTTGGCTTGTCGTGTACATACTAACAGAGCTCCTACAGCGTGTTCCGTGCGCCAAAATCTTCGGCTCCGATCCTACTCTACCTCCCTCCAGGGCCAGTGGTAGAGAAAAGCCTGGAAGATGAGGAGCGCGTGATAACAACGCTACAAGACTCAAGTGCTGCGACTGTTGTCCGCATCAATTACCGCGCATCATCCTTGAACCAATATCCTACACCTTGTCATGATGTATTGCTCGGTTATGACTGGGTCTGCGAGCATTTGCTTATCGATGAATTCTCGCGACCCTATCTAGCCCGTCTTGGTGTATGCGGAGAACTCGTAGGCGGCTCCTTGGCAACGATGCTGGCCCTGACAGAGTGCCGCCTTGGAGAGAGTCGGATTGGTGCCGCAGCTGTCAATAACCCAATCGTAGATTGGGTATTCCCAGACGAGCTTGCAGTCATCCAACCCGAAGATCTCCCAGAGCCTCAGTATGGCGATGAAACACAACTTCCTGCCGACGAAGACCTGGCTGGTTCGTTAGCGATTCGTGAAGCTGTAGAAAACCTGCAAACTGAACGCAAGCGACCCAAGAAACGTTCCCCAAAAACACCACCTCCGACGTCTTGGCAGGCTAACAGAGACAACACAATCATACCTGCTAGGACTCTGTCGGAGCAGCGTGACGTCCTCTTCAAGAAGCCACAAGACTATTTCGATCGATTCGCTTCACCCATCCACTTCTTTCGTTCTCCCCATGCCCAACTAACCTTTCCACCACAAGACGACATCTTCGCGTCGCTGCAACCCGATATACAGCCCCTCGACCCCGAGATTCAGATGGCCCTCAACCACTATGCTACTTTTGAAGAAGCAGTCAAAGCCCCGCCAGCAATACCCACGTTGAGCAGATGTCGTGCTTACGCGCGAAACTACCCCCCAGGTGGTACCATGCCACTAAGCTTACCAGTGTGGAACATTACTACTGGCCTGCAGAGTCCGCTATCCGATACCACACACGAGCTGGCGAGGATGCTACAACGCAGCATTGCGCGTCAAATTCTGAAATCGCATTCTGGCCGGTCGAGATGGCTTGATGCGGCAGAGAAGAGGCAATACGAAGATATCGCCAAGGGGCGAGTAGAAGTAGATTCGCACGAAGGCGTAGGTCTTTGGACTCAACCAGACGCGGATGTAGAACAGAACCCACAATTACAAGAGATAGGAATTTGGATGAAACAACGCTTGGAGCCAGGCTTCGTCTAAACAATGAAAGATTGTTGAATCTTGCCAAACTCCACGCCAGGTTGCCTCGCAATCTCCAATGCTTGAAAAACTGGATTTGCATGCTCATTGTCATCCTGAATGTAGGGACAATACGCAACTACAGCGTTTCCCGAACAAACGAACAAAGCGATACAACATGCCGGATCTGGGCAAAAGAACCTATGTTTCAATGACGAACAGGTCAGACTGTTAGCATACAAAGCCTACACAACCGACATGAACACCTCGATACAACATTAACGCTTACTGGAAGGCTTAACTAGCTGGACGATGCATATGTGCTGTTCTACGTGGTAGGTATCTTATGTCTAACACAGCAACGATGGCCACAACTTCAACAATCACAGCATTCGTCACAAGAGCAACAACATCCGTGATGATCGGACGAAATCGCACACTCGGCCAGCGACCCGCCGTGACCCCCTATAGCTTCACTAAACCCAGCACATTCCCACTTCTCATCCTCTCCATCTCTATTCTTATAGTTGACCATTTTACCCACCGCCGTCGCCTGAAGATCTCAGCGACACAACAGGAAGAGCGAGAACTAGCAGAAGCATGGCAAGAGCCCTGGTTAACAAAAGACTGGTCTACATTGTATGGGCTCATCACCCTAGCTCATGAGCGTGAGATCGCACCCCAGCATACACCTTTCCGCACCGAGTATATTTCCACACTACAGGCAAGGTATAAGAGACCGCAGCGGTGGGCACTTAAGCTATTACTAGAGCGAGGCGTGATCCCGCTCCGCATCGACGATGGTGGAGTCGCAACCACCTGCACGCAAACCTGGGGCTTAACTTCTACGTTCCCTTACATAACCATCCCGCTATACCAGCAAACAAAAAGCAGAGCATATTTTGAGTTCCTCATTCCACATCCCGAACGAGCGGAAGTGACGCGACTAATCAACATCCTCGGACAAAACAGAATGGGCTATGGCATCTCAACACAGACCTACAATTCTGTCACTCAAACATCCCAGACTTCAACCGCCAGCAATGAGCGGAATCGACCTAAATCTGGACCAAGCTTTCCTCTTTCTAGTGGAGCACAGTCCATGTGTGAGGCTTTACTTCCTCTTTTGCCGGATGGTCATATATCACGAGCACGAGGTACACATGTCGATAGACTGGATAGTTATCTCAAACCCGGGCCGGACACAGAAGGCAAGCAAGATGACTGGATGCAACCAGACGTACGCATGGCAAGGGCGCCGTTGTTGTGTCACAGCAGCTGGGCTATCGTGAGGCTTGAAGCACCGCATTGGGGGTATGTCGAACTGGACAATTTTGTGTTGGGGGCTGTAGAGGAGAGTAGAATAGAAGATAGATGGGTGAGGGCTGTTTGTGAAGGTCGCGCTATGAAAGAGTTGGAGAGATTTGGGCTAAATATCTGAGTGAACGATACTGACATCAAGAGAGGCTTATCGATTTACATAAGTGTGCAAGTAGAAAGTATGGAGAACATGTATAGTTACAGATATATTCGTCTGCACGTCATTATCGGTTGTTGAAGACGGCGCAAAGTTGGTGTTACGCCGGTGATATTTGAGATTATGTTAAGACGTAAATGCCTACAAACGATGACGAAGCTCAAAGAACGATCCTGTCACCAGTCTTTTTGGAGACGGTCAATCGCGCCGTTCCATTACGAAGCGCGTAACCCAGAACTTGCTGGTCATTTTCCCAAAGCAAACCTTTAGCTCGGGAAAGAGCCCAGTCTACCTCTCTACAAATCAATCAAAGGCTCATCGGCAGCCTTCTGCTGTTGAGCGGGCAACTGATTCTGCGGTGCAGATGGGAAACTCTCAGGTCCATACCCACCTGTCGCGTAAGGTGCTGCCTGCCACGCCGAAGACTGTGGAGCCTGCTGAGGCGCTTGTTGCTGCTGTTGCCAGTACTGTTGTGGTGGCAGCGCTGACTGCTGTGGAGCCTGCTGTCGCTGTTGTTGCTGTGGGGGTGCTTGTTGCGGCGCCTGCTGAGAAGCTTGTGGCTGGTCTTGTCTGGGGTATGGTGGGTTCTGCCACGCAGTCGTAGGTTGTGCGGGTGGTGAAATGGGCGTTTGCTGCGGTGGAGCACGAGCATATGCTTGCGGAGAAGGAGGTTGCTGTTGCTGCGAAGGTTGAGAGCCGTAGCTTTGAGTACGTTGCATGGGGGGTTGAGAGGGTTGCGCAGCAGCGCTGTCACCATAGTAGAAGCTTGCGCTTTCCGCGTCGGAAGGTGGTGCTTGTGGTGGATATGCAGAAGACTGTTGTGGGGGATATTGCTGATTCGAAACTTGGCGCTGTAGTTGTGGCGAGGCTGGATTTGGATACGAAGTATTCGGTGGCGGTTGTGCAAGGTTAGGGTATGGTTGCGATGGTTGTTGATATTGATCCTGAGGCGGAGCATACGACTGTGGACGCTTGTCGAAACTGCGGTATGGAGCTTGGTAGCCGCCACCGTATTGCGATTGGGGTTGTCCGTAAGCACTTGAAGGGGCCGCGTTTCCTGAGTAGTAGTTCTCTCCAGACCCATCTGGCGCTCCTGACTGCTGTATGCTGGGGTATAGGTTGGACGCCGGCCGTTGTGTGGAAGCAGGCAGACCATACATGGCGTTGGCCTGGTTGTATGTGCTCGACAGTCTTTCCTCGAGCATGCGATCGTAGTACCTGACAACTGTAGATAGCTTGGCGTGTAGGTCAAGTAGTGTGTCTGTTCTTGTTAGCGATGTTCAGGCTACCAGGAGGACTTACGTACCATGCTTGCTCATAGTCTCGCCATAGGTGCGCGCAAGTTTCGGTCTCAGTTTCCCAATGCTCTCGTACAGCTCCTGTATTTGTGGCTCCCTGAGAATAGTGCCAGGGGCCTGGTGTTGTAACCGGTCCACCAGTGTAGAGAACAGATTGATATTCTCCGCTTCGACCGGAGTGAGCTCATAGTCGTTTTTGGGCGCAACAAAAGGTGCTGATCCGCTTGCGTTGGAAGCCTGTTCCCGGAAGGTCGTGGAGTATTTCTTCTTCTGTTCCTCCATGTCCGCTAAAGAAGCTGCAATAGCGGCAGCCAAGTCGGCATCTTCCTCCTCTTCAGGCTGCTTTTTTGTTGTTCCATTGGTCGGCTTGGACTGCTGCAATTGCGCCTGGGACACAAAGCCAGAAGAACTGTTGCCCTTGGCTTCGTCCAAACTCATCTCCAGCGCTCGCTTCAAGTCTGCATCGAAGCTGTCCTCGACGCGCGCATTGCGCGGCTCCATTGAACCCTGATACAGTGTCCGTTGTGGTCTGGGCGTATCGAAGACCCTTGAAAGCGGTGTTCCTCTCGATCTCTCGGTAAGCTTCGCATGACATCCATCGTCGACACGCACAGGGTCCATGATGCCGAGATGGGGTAACGGGATGCTTTTGCTCGAACACGCGCCACAGAAGACGTTTCCGCAATTGCGACAGTGGTGCTTTCGGTTGGTGAAGGTGAAGGGCGTGCGGCATCGCATGCAAACGTCGGAGTCGGTCCACTCTGGGGGCTGTACAAGTGTCAGTCGCTGAAGGTGCCTGAGATGTCTGGAGGGCATTTACCGCACTACTATCTAGCATGCTGCTGGAGATGTTCTCCTTGGGAGGAAAGTGGTAGCCTTCCCGTTGCAGACTGTGGTAGACCTCGTTGATGTAGCTCAGGTTGTGGCGCCCTTCAGCAGCAGTCGCCCATGATTGTATAAGCTCGAGCATCTTGTTCTTGACATCATTATTGGGCGCGACGGTTGGAGGTGCCTTCAACAGGGACGTCAGGTTGTCGAGGAACTCCCGTGAGGCTATCTCTTGGATGAAGTGGGCGCCGCCGTTCTTAACGCACGTGTCGGTAAGCTATAGCGGATCAGCAGAAATCCAAGATGTTTTCAAAGATGCAGTCGTACATTCAGAGTGGCGAGTTGAACGTTGGGGTTCTTGTTCCCTATCCTCTTCTTCAATGCGCGCATGGCATCTCTAGGCTGCACTGTCTTGGACCGAATAACGTCGGATATCTCGAGATTGAGGGGCATATCCTCTCTGGTACATATCAGCATGTATATAGAAGCCGTGTATATCTTGAGGAAGCTCGTACAAGCTCGAAGATGTGGCGCGCTCGATCTGCTCGTCGAGCGCGCTCGTGGTCGAGGACCCGAACCAGCCCGCCATGGTGTTGAGGCACGCCCAGTTGGGGGATGGTTTGCAGATTATCAAAGGTGTAGAAGTGTATCCGGATGCTGACTTGGGTCTTGGAATAGCGCAGCGATTCGGGTGAGATATAGCGCGCAGTGATAGTAGTAGTGAAGGTTAGGTAGCAAGCTGTCCGAGGTCAGGGTCTTGGCGATGACGCCGGACGGCGGCCATGAGCCGCATCGACCGACACATGCTCCAACCCTGCCTACAGCGGGAGAGCCATACACGCCCGACACTTTCACTCCAGGCACCCAACTCCTCCCGGAAATTGCTATTGTAGCCGCTATAGAATCACTGCCCGACTACACAACGCTGTGCCCAATCACCTGACACCCGATTCGCCCCGCATCCCCGATCAACACTGCCTCTCTACGCACACGTATTCAATTACGGCCACGACCATATCCTGGTGCGCCTTGCTTGGAACCTCTCGAACATGCACGCCTGCCCACCGTCTAAAGTGCGTTTATGAGTGCGGCTGCTCCTCGGCCGCCCTCAGGACCTCTGCCCGCCAACACCACCATGAACGGCTACACCAATGGCTCCCACGGCGCCGGCGCAGACGCATGGAGGAGCGGCGATGGCGCTGGTGACTCCAGAGGCGCTGTAGGCCCATTCCCACCCATCGCCGAAATCATAGCCTCTGCAACAGATACGGCCGAGTCGCTGAGACACCACTCGGTACACATCCAAGACACGCCCCGTATGCGACAGCCGCTGACAAGACATAGATCAAACTCCTTCTGGATAGGGCCAGAGGACATTTCAACTCGACCAAGACGATGCTCAACAACCGCTCACCCGCTGGCGCTTACTGGGAATACATCGTCGCATACCAAATCGTCGCCGAACTGATACCTACCCACCGTGACTACTACGACAAGATCAACGGTAGTCGCAGCCAGATCCACCGCGATTTCAACGACCTCATGAAGGAGATCAAGGCGAGCGAAGAGCGATTTGTGCGCATCAAGGACATTATTAAGAACGATAACAAGAGAAACGGCGCCCATCATAGGACTTCCTCTGTACCACCCGCTACGACACCAAGCAACCGAAATGGAATGATTGCATTGCGGAAAGACGACGAGCTGATGCTTCCTGAGGTTCCTACGGAACTTCCGAATGGCCGAGCTTCACCTGCGGCTTCTCTGGATTCTGCAAGAAGAAAGCCGGTCGTGCAACCGAAGCCACAATCGCTGCATGGCCGGGCTGTGCACCAGAGTTTGTCGTCGGTGAACGGAGTCAATGACCTCGCCCAACGATTTGCAAACTTGAGAGGCTCTGGCCCGACGGTCGACACATCGTCCGCCCGCTCCAGCCAGGACTTTTCTGTCAAAATGCCGTCACCTGCAGACTACAATTCCACAAATCGAATCATGGGTCCCCGGGGCATGCCTCCACCACCTCTCTCGATGCCCCCACCGCCACCAAAACTACCTTTAGATACACAATTTGCAGCCTCCCTACCAAAGGAGCCCAGTCCTACCTATAGTCCAGCGCGGAATATCTCAGGCCCCTCAAGCATCAACGCACCTCGGAGTACGCCTAGAAGTTTGAATGGGACCGGAGGACGTACAAACTCACTTGCTTCATCCAGCGCATCGAGCTATGCGCCTAACGTCAACGGTGCACCGAACTCGTATTTTCCGGCTCAGCAAAATCTTCGCGATGCGAACGGTAGAACAAGATCTGTCAGTAAGACTGTGGAACTTGAGATCGACGCCAGCATGCTTTACGACTATTACCGTATGTACAATGTACTCACCATCGACGTGCGGGATAGGACAGACTACGACGCCGGACATGTTTTTGTGCGCAACATCATGTGCATAGAGCCACTAACACTGCGTGATGGCGACTCGGCCGAACAGCTTCAAGATCGTCTGATCATATCACCAGACGACGAACAGGACATGTTCGATAGGCGAGCCGACTTCGACGTAGTCGTGTATTATGACGAGTCAACTAAGAACATTGACTTCATGCATAGGCACAATCGATCAGATAGCGAAGTTGCTTTGAAGCGGTTATTTGACACCTTGCACGAGTTCAACGCCGACAAACCACTCAAGCGTCCCCCAGTCCTCCTCAAAGGTGGACTTGATGCTTGGGTAGATCTGGTGGGCCCACAAGCTTTGAAGATGTCCTCTACCGCTGCAGCAATGGCGGCTGGTCCAACCAGAACTCGGGCTATCCGACGATCACCCGCCGCTAGCCACATTGCGAGAAACAATACGCAGAGAAGATCAAGACGCGAATATGTTCCCATGGATCAGGAAGAACAACAACAATGGCTGGAGGAAGCTCGAAAAGGACGTGCTGCTGTTCAAGTACCTCCAGCAGAAGGCGAGGAAGAAGAGGAGCCTACGTCGCCATTCTATCGCTCAACAGAAGAGTTTCTGCGTCGATATCCCGATGTCGAAGCCGAACAGTCGTCTATGATGTACCCTTCCAAATTCCAATCAACCAATCAATACGTCGCACCTGCCATACCTGTTGCACCTTCGCGGCCACCGCCGTCTGTGCCTCGAGTCAGCTATAGTGGCGTGCACGAGCGACAGCAACAAACTCGAGATGTTGTTTACAATGGGCAGCCTCAATTTAGTAACTTGAGATTGCACCGGACTGGACTACTGAACTTTGGCGTCACATGCTACATGAACTCTGTAGTGCAGTGCCTTAGTGGGCATCTATTGCTTTCAGACCTGTTTCTCACCGGACGATATCAGCGTGATCTGCAGCGAGACAATTGGAAAGGAACCAAGGGTATCCTACCAGAGGCGTACGCAACCCTGCTGTCAAATCTGTACAAAGGCGATGTCGGATCCGTCCGCCCCAGCACGTTCAGAGTAAGTTTCTAAGAACAGAGGCAGAGAATAAGCATGACTAATGTTGAGTAGCGTATATGTGGTCATTTCAATTCACAATGGGGAATCGACGAGCAGCAAGACGCCAAAGAGTTTCTCGAATTCGTTCTAGATTACATGCACGAGGACTTGAATTTAACGTGGAACAAACCACCACTCAAACCGCTCTCGGATGCGGACGAGTTGACGCGAGAGAGATTCCCCCGTCAGTACTCAGCCATGATTGAGTGGCGAAGGTATCAACATAGGGACATGTCTGTCATTGGCGGTCTATTCGCCGGTCAACACGCTTCACAACTAACATGCCAGACATGCGGCGTGACGAGCACAACATATGAAGCCTTCTGGAGCATCAGCGTAGAAATTCCCCGCGACGGTGAATGCGATTTACGCCAATGCTTAAACTCATATTGTGCGCCGGAGCGACTAGCAGGAGATGAGCTATGGCGTTGCCCTCGCTGCAAGAAGGATCGCGAGGCTGTGAAGAAGATCACTATCACCCGCGCGCCTGACACGCTCGTCATTCACTTTAAACGCTTCAGTGCTTCTCGCACTGAAAGTGCCCGGAAGGTCCGGACGCCTGTTAATTTCCCCCTCCAACGTTTAGACATGGGACCCTATGTCGAACCACCCATGAGCCTCGAACAAGAGCGCTACGTGTCAGAGAAAGCCCGAGATGGGCCTGCGCAGCTTGCGGGTGTCAAGAGTGACCCCACTATGAACGGACCTTATGTGTATAATGCCTACGCTGTGATCTGGCATATTGGCGCTACGCTTGGAAGCGGACATTACATCGCGTTCGTCAAGGATAAATCGAGAGGGTGCTGGAGGTCGTTCAACGACGACAAAATTACAGATTTCGACCCGGGGAATCTCCCGCCACACAATCGTTTGCAGAACGAGAAGGCTTATATTGTTTTCTACGAACGCGAAAGGGTCGCCGGCGGCGCGTTCTAGGAGGACATACTCCTTGGCATGTCCGAGATTCTGAGTGGAAAGGCGCGTTTGAGTTTTGAGTAGCGACAAGTCATTTGGGTTCACGATGGTCTCTCTGTTCATACTTTGTTGAGGCTTACGACATTACATGCTCTGGGTAAGAGTATTGCATACCTGGCGTTGGGATATATACCACTTGAATATTATTCCTGAACACATCTCATTTGCGTCATACACCAAAACTGGGCCCGGCTAGATGCGGTTCATCAAATTTACTATTCGGGTGAGTCAAACCAGACGTCGTGAAGTTTAGATGCCTCGTTATGGTGAGTTTGACTCAGACCGATGATCGGCCCGCAGGGATGCTGAGCACCGAACTTTTTTTGGGCGATAAGATAAGCAAGTGACTCTCCGCACGTACGTCGTTCCCCAGACGCCGCAACCCCTCTTCTATTTATTCTTCCTACTCACTTGTTCTCGTCTACCTTCACTTTCTATACCTCCAAACTTGCAAATATGTCAAAGGGACGCGTCTGCCTTGCCTACTCTGGTGAGTTTTACTTACAATTGGCGATTGCACGACCAATTGCTCTCGTCACGTCTGAGCAAGCAAAACTAACCTGAGTCATTAGGCGGCCTCGATACCTCCACGATCCTGAAATGGCTCATCGGTACGCCAGAACAGTGTTCAGAGATGCAGCACAAGCTAACACGCAGACAAAGAGGAGGGCTATGAAGTCGTGTGCTTCCTCGCCAATGTTGGCCAGGAAGAGCCCTGGGACGAGGTCGAGAAGAAGGCGCTCAAGATTGGTGCGAAGAAGATGGTCATTCTCGACCTACAGAAGGAATTCGTTGAGGAGCTCTGCTTCCGCGCTGTTCAATGCAATGCCTCATACGAAGGCCGCTACCTCCTCGGGACCTCGCTGGCCCGCCCAGTCATCGCCCGCGCACAAATCCGCGTTGCGCAACAAGAAGGCTGCGGGTTCGTCTCGCACGGCTGCACAGGCAAGGGCAACGACCAAGTCCGCTTCGAGCTGGCTTTCTACACACTCCAGCCTACCATCAAGGTCATTGCGCCATGGAGGTTGCCCGAATTCTGCGACCGCTTCAAGGGCAGGCAAGATCTCCTCGACTATGCTGAGAAGCATGGTATTCCAGTCACTTCTACCAAGGCGAAGCCCTGGTCTATGGATGCCAACTTGGCTCACTGCAGCTACGAAGCTGGTATGGCGAAACACCCAGAAATCGCATTAGTGTGACTAACAAGTCAGGTATCCTCGAGGACCCCGACGTGTCTCCTCCCGACGACATGTGGACTATGACCGACTCCCCTCTCAACGCTCCCAACGAACCCACCGACATCACCGTCTACTTCGAGAAGGGTATTCCCGTCAAGGTCGTCACCCCAGAGAAGACCTACACCGACTCTGTCGAGCTCTTTGTTGCGCTCAACAAGCTTGGTTTCACTCACGGCATCGGTCGCATCGACATTGTCGAGAACCGTTTCATCGGTCTCAAGTCCCGCGGCTGCTACGACTCTCCCGCCATGACCATCCTCCGCCTCGCCCATCTCGATCTCGAGGGTCTCGTCATGGACGCACAGGTGCGCAACCTGCGCGACCAGTTCGTCTCGCACAACTGGAGCTACCAGCTCTACAACGGCATGTACTTCTCTCCTGAACGCGAGTTCATCGAGAACAGTCTGCTGTTCTCCCAGCGCAGGGTCAACGGCGAGGTCAGGATGAAGTTGTACAAGGGCAATGCGTACGTCCTGGGCAGGTCCAGCCAGACTGAGAAGCTGTACTCTGAGGAGGAGGCGTCCATGGACACTTTGGACAACTTCAGCCCAATGGACACTACTGGCTTTATCGCCATCCAGAGCATCCGGTTAGTTCACGTTCCTTTCAAAAGTGAAGCTTTTGCTAATGATTTTATAGTCTCAAGAAGTACGGTCTCCAGAAGGCTGAGGAGGGCGAGAACATGTCGAGGGCTTAGAAGGCGACCGATGATATGCGTACCACGTTGACATACTGGAGGAGGTGGCTTCACCGTGAGACAGTCCATGACCAAATAACTTGGGCGTCTCCTCAGGGCTAGATATTGACATGGTCATGTCTAGGGAAATCCTGAAGTTGAAAAACGACGATGAGATGACATAGATACCAATAGTAAAACCATATTGAAGCATTGAAAAAGTGCACTCGCATAAGTGATAGGAGCTCAAGAAACTTTCAGCAATCTTCATTGGCCGATTAGCGGCCCCTTTGCTTGTGGGTCGACGCTACCCACGGGAGGCGGTTACTCCCACCCCGAACCGTTCCGAAGTCGGCATCGCTACCGCGAACATCTAACTTTGCGTTTCCCACGCACTTTCTCTTCTGCCTCATCGCGCGCACAATCGTTGGAAAGATACGATTAGGTATAAAACATAGTGACATTTAGAATGCGTAAGGCTCTCGCTAGTAAGTCAGTTGAAGGTGAGTATATATATATTGACAGCATGACATATCCTCTTGTCGACGACTCGATGGAAAGAAAGTAAGGACACGTCGTTGTTGCGCGCGTTTGTTCGTTCGCACGCTACTAGCTATTCCTCCTTTATATCCTCGGTAACAAAATCCTCGAAAACAAAATCCTCCCTTTCTTTCGCCGCTTCATTCTGTCCGCTTGTAGTTTCCTCTTGCGGTTGTTGCAGATAATTTTGTTGTCCGATCTCAGGACTGGTGGGGTTTTCGTACGGGACCGAAAACGATGGCACCCTTGACAACAATGACAACGATGACAATGAAGGGACATGGTTCAACATGATGTTATGGCCGACAATGTTGTTGAACTGAGTGGGCGACGCATGGGACGACTGGTACCATGGAGGGGGTTGTGGGGCTGATCGGTGCTGTTGCGGACGGCGGTTGGCGTAAGGAGACATACATGGGTGTCGTTCCTGTTGCTGTTGCAGAGGAGCACTGGGGAAGGATGGAGCATACAAGGGTAGCGGCTGCTGTTGTTGCAGAGGAATATGGGGGAAGGGTGGCGCATACGGTGGTAACGCCTGCTGCTGTTGCAGAGGGACACTGGGGAAGGTTGGCGTATACGAAGATAGTGCCTGCTGTTGTGGAGGGTCGTAGGTGTAGTTTGGCATATACCAGGATTGCGGCTGTGCCAGAGGGAAGCCGTTGGCGTGGATTGGCATAGACCAGGGTTGCTGCTGTTGCGAAGGGTAGCTGTCAATGTAGCCTGGAGCATACGATTGGGCATATGTCGGTGGCTGCTGGTTGTAACTTCCTTCCTGATGGAGGTCGATGCCCTGAGCTTGATATTGAGGTTGCGGCTGTTGTTCCTGGATTTGAGGCAGGAGGTCGTTGAAGCCAATTTCCTCACCACCCTCCTCAGTGTTGTTGAACGCTTGGGCAGCATTCATCGGAATGGTCATATCATCGTTCTGCGGAACTTCGTTTGCGGATGACAGGATAACCGGGTCAATGGTTCCATCATAGCTACCTGGGAAGGAGGCAGGAGCATGATCCGAAGAGAAGATTGTGTCTGGCGTTGTTACAGCGCTTTCCTGACCATTTTGCAGTGGATCAGGATGTGGGAAGAATGGTGGATTCATCGCGACCATGTTAGTCATCCAACCGAAGTCTGCACCGTTGTAACTCCCATCCATATTGAGGTTGAACATACTGGGGGGCTCACTCAAGAACCCCCCTTGTACACGCCTCAAAGATTCCTGGAACATTCCTTCATACTCAGGATGCCAAATAGTAGGAACTCCGAAGCCATCAAAGTTTTGGCTTGATGGTAGTGGTGGTTGAGAGCTTATCATCCCTGATGAGGGCACAGCAGGCCCCATGTTGCCCGATCGATACAAATTTGAGATATATTCTCGAGCTTCCTGCTCCTTGCGGCTTCCATAAGGTTTCATTAAGCGAGGAAAAGATGGCGCACCAGATGCTTCTTGGTTGATTGCTGGACTGGGACCGGCGGCCAGACCTTGAGGCCTCGAAACCGGACCATGTCCAAGAGTATGATGTTGGTCCGGGACCATTGTAGCGCCTGGGTTCCTCCTGGGCTTTTCAGAAGCAGGCATTAGCTTTCTGTATGATGTTTTTGGCTTTGGAATCTCGTCATCTTTCTCGCATTTCCGTTTGCGCGTGGCGGTCGGGCCGTTGGGTTCATTTTTCTTTGGAAGCATCGTGATATGGCTAAAAGGTAACTGAAGGTTTGGGAAATCAGATAAAATCATATCGCGTTCATGAATCGCTTTATACTAATACTTATCTGATCCTAAAAGTTAAGCTCGATGGTGGAACTTGGTTGGGATCGTGGAACTGAGCATTTTCATTGGTCACTTCCCAGATAGGCTCTAAACGTTTTCTATCCGTGGATTGACGCCGTTCATACCATAGGAATACAAAGCTTAGCGCTCATCAGATATCATTATCAGACGGATCAGTCACATTCTTCCAGGGTAGCTGCTCGTACACACGGGCTTTACTCCATCAAAATCACGATCCGAACCAATGACTGCCCCCGTAAACTTGATAGAACGTGACTTTTACGTTCTACCTCTGGAACTCAGTATTTTCCATCGAGATTTCCAAGCACAGCATATTCTGGGTCATTTTCTATCCTAGTCTGAGCTCGAAATGGCTGTCTCATGATCCTCGCTTGCCTAAGCCATCCCACTCCAGCATCGAGCAGGCCTTTTCCCACCTTCATCTACCGTGGTAAAAGCATTTCCATTAGTAACAACGGAAACTCCTCATTCACCGCCGCTCGCTTCTTTTGCTAGTCTCTTCCGACTTGCTCACATGGATCTCACCTGCCCTGGTTCTCTCGTGCGCTGCCCTCATCAACGCACTCGTTCCAACGTCATCCCCATCGTGAGCCCAAAACGTAAAGTGAAAGCGCAAAGCGGAGGGTGATTTTATCCTTAGATTGTTCAACTGAGAGCTGAATGGGTCCAGTTCTTGAAGTAGTATTCGAGTTCTACAAGGAAACGCGACAAACGATTTCCGCGCACATGAGCTATGGCAATTCTTCCACATTGGTAAGACACAGGCCCCAGTCAACCCATACAAATCGGGTGTTGAGACTCAGCGAGCTTAATCACGTGCGAGGTTCGGTGGTGGGCTGTCAGCGTTGAGACTTCTTCCAAGAGCGTGTGTTGGCGGACTCATCACTCCCGTACATAGTAGCATAGCTAGATAGATGACAATATAGCGCACACAATCCAGGTTCATCATTATCACCGTTCCATTCAATATCTGTATGCACTGAAACCACATATCTTACATTTCCATCCATACATGGAAGACGCACTTATTACTGTATGCGTCGTGTCAAAGTCCTAGACGCCTCGGTCGCGCAAGTGATCATCTCGCTCAAGCATAACTTCCTCCAAACAAACTAACACTTCGCCCCATCCTCCAAGCACCCCAAAGCACCATACCCAGAATGGCCAAATTAGCGAATTGCCTGCAGATGACAAGCAAGAAAGTCGTAGCCAGAACAGCATTGTTTGACCATCCTGAGGTGTCAACGTAAAGAAGTATGATGTCATAGATAATGAAGATGTCGCGAAGCCAAATAAGCGGCACAACGACGAAAGCGAAACGAGCGAGGTCGTGGCGTTCGGGCGACTGCAGGATGTTAGCACTAGTACCAGGTAATGCACTGCGAAGCGATAGACTTACACCATGAGCATTCTTATTCGTTGTCCCATACTCCCTCAATACCTCAGCCGAGACGCTCAAGCTAGCTGCCACAACAATAGCCTCGTGTACGATATATGTGATTCTTGTCGCACGGTCATGGCTCATAACATTTGACCAAGACAACAGTGCATCTAGGCCGGAGCTACCAGTGCTGATATCCCTTGCTTCCATACCCAAGCCCCAAGCTGCAACACCGGTACCCAGCATGGCAAACATGATGAAAGTATTCCAGATACGCGACATGGTCTTTGGTGTGGAAATACCGGTGCCGTTTTCCTGAACATGACTGGAGTGAATCCAGACCCCGCCATTGAGCAGCACAGTGAAGAAGATTGTGGCGAGGGTTGTAGTGAAGGTAAGGGCCGAGATACTGGAAGAGTATTCACTCCCTATGAGGGTATAGGCTCGACGGCCATTCCAACCGAGGTCGCTAGTGTAATCGATCGTTCCGCTCTTCTTGAGGAGATCGGATACGAAGCGACATACATAGGCGACGAAGAGACAGAGAAGTGCTGGCCAGAGGAAGAGGTATGTTCCCAAAGTCGTCTTTAATGGACCATCACGAGCACTGTTCTCTTTGCCTGGCGCAGTAAAGCGTCGTTGTTTGATTCGCTTGAACGTAGGTCTGGATGCTAGACCAAGGAGAATTAGGGCTCCAGCTGCTGTGATGACATCGAGGGAGAAGACGGCTTGATAGGATGGTCGTTCGTTTGTGATGTTGATATCGGACATTGCACGTTGGGATGATCAGGCTTGATCTAAAGTGAGTGCTGAGGGACATTCCCATCATTTGACTATATGCGAGATTGATGAAAATGCATCCCTGATGCATATGACGTTGATCGCTGTCACCCGCTTGGCAAGGCGATGATGGTGGATCGGTTCGGATGTGGATGCCGATGATGGTGGTATTCGGAAAGGACGGCAGGTAAAGCGAGCTACTCAGCCTCTGGTGAGGATGCTTGGTGTCCCATAGTCTATGTTTCCATCGCATGGTCAAAGAACAACGATGGCCGCTTGCATGGGTAAAAACTAAGATGGTGAGCAGAAGTAACGATGATGATGCAGAAGCTGCTGCCGAACTTGTGGAGGTTGGGTTAGTCGGCGGGAAGAGTGCAGGCGCTAAGACGTCGCATAGCCACCTCGGATCTGGCAGTTTGGTGGCGACTCCCTCCCATCTCATTGTCTGTCTCACGAACTTTCTTTCACATTCTTCTCTTATCGCAAACAATATTTACGAAAATGAAGAGCATCTGGAAGATTTCATGGCTTACAGTTTTACGCGCTGCTTTGCGCGCACTGAGCGCGCGCGCGGTTTGGATCTGTCGATCTTCACGACGCGTCAAGTCACGCGTCTTTAGCTGCAGAGCTATTAAGTACGCTGCTGTACGTTCCGAAATCATTAGCACAAGTCATTCAATCTTCGTCCCGCTTTGCGTAGCTTACGAGAAGAGATATAGCAGGAAAGAAGTATACGGAAGTGCGCGAGAGGAGCTGATGAACTGTAGCCACCCCGTCACACACGGATTCTCTGTATAACTGGCCAGATCAAGCTCCGCCATGTCTTCAAGCCGGTCAGGCGACTCGAGACAGTTCGTTTGTGACCGGCAGTGCAAACGTACAACGTGGACGCAAACTTGTTTCAATCAAGATCATCAAACAAGTCGAAGGTTAGAACAGTATAAGTATACTAACAACCTATGTAGAGACCCATCTAACCTCGATCTCACCTTCTCGCTTGTTAATCCGGCCAGAGTATTATTGAAATAAGCGTCACGTCTATCCGAATGTACGAAGATTGTACATCGGGCCCGATTACGGACTGCAAACTCCATGTACGGTCTGAGTAAAAATACTGAAGCCTGGAGTCGAGGCTGGAATTTCTTTACCTAACCGAGACCATGTGGTTCGGGTACTGCAAATTTTTGTCTATCCAATTTCACTGTTGACTTTGAGTCTGAAATTATGTCTAGCACACCCTGTGCAGTGGCACTGGTCACGTTGATTGTTGACATACAATTCACCCTCAACGACTGTTGCACGGGCACTGGTCGACCCTTCCTTCTCTTGATCGTTGGACAATGCGCCTCCTTTATCCCCTGATTACCCTTACAGACCTTATATACATACACGAACGCACCAAACTCCAACTTTCGATATACTCCCTACTTGACTGCTACACAACTGACCACCAGTACTCGTTGCTGCCAGCGGAATTCAAGACCTTCGTACCCGTCCTGCAGGCTTTGATACGTACGAGTCATCCAAATTCTGACAACCCGTCATACACAGCTACATATCATAGCATGTCAGACCGACCGCGCCTGAAGCATGGCACCAAGCACATCCAGAAGTATCTGGTGAAAGCATCGATCGAGTCGACTGGACACTTGTCTTGGATAAAGAAGTGTCGTACGGACCCAGACACTCCAACCGATCATATGAAGATCTCCGTCTTCTTGAGATGCGGAGAGATCATCGCCAACGACCTTCCTCAAGTTGCCCTCATCCCGAACAGCGTCCTCCACCATCTCAGGGATGTCATATTGTTGAGGGACACCGAGATCGCACTCAGGGCACCGCTGGCTGAATCCGATCCGAAGATCAAGGAGAACCGCAGCAGGCACTTTGCATTCAATGCTGTCCTTAAAGACGTTCTCCGCATGTTGACAGTCGCTCTTCGCCGACTTTCCCAGCGGCAAAACGAATGAACCGTTTCTCCTGTGTCGAATAAGTACGACTCAAATTCATTCCGTCATCTATATATCGAAGAGCTTGGCGACGCGGTACCCGAAGCGCAGAATAATAGCGAGATTTTCTCCGAATTGGATCCTGCAGTACACGATCTAGACATAAAAGAGGATGAGATCGACCAACAAGACATTGAGACTTTTCTAGGCCACAATGTCTTGCTCCTTGGGATACAACAAGATGCTCTCGACATATGGGAAAAATGCCATGCGAATGAGTTGTCGCCCGCTGCTAGCGGAGTCATCACTGGTTTCGCATACCAGTTAATTCGGGCAGAAGTATCCAAAATCGAAGTTACTGAGCAGGTTCCACTCGTCCGTTTTCCTGGCTGTCCTGATACTGGTGTCATTGGTCTTCTCTACCTTCTATATGAGAACTTCCACGGTCAGGCGTTGAGGAAGGGCGGCAACACAGTTCGACAAGCGTCAGCCCGAGATATTGCTAGGACTCTCTTCATGCCAACGTTGGAGAGTTACCTCACTGTGTGGACTCTCAAAAACAACGCTATGAGAATATACATGTCAACGACAACTGACATGCCTCCACTTCCGACACCTGATCCATCCACTAAACTGCGAACGGTTGAACAAATCGAGGCCTCAAACAACATTCAACGATATGAATGGCAGGCGTCAGGTGGCTTGTGTTTGGTGAAATTTTGTAAGACCATGGGTATCGTGGAACGCATCGAAGGCAGACAATGCTATAGCGTAACGGATGCGCTGACACGTTCCCTGCCCAAGACCTTGCAAACCGATAAGCCTGAGTTTTGGGAGGTGGTGTCTCTCGATTTACTGCTTCGAGTTATACTGAAATTGAACGAGAATAACGATTTCTTCCGCCAGGGTCAAGCGCTGCTTGACGTCGCCGACCACGTTGAATTGCAGAAGAAACAGTGGTTTGCTGGGAAACTCTATATACCCCCGCAGCTATGCGTTGCCACCGACATCATCGACACCGTCGTGAGGAAAGACTCCCTCACAGAGATAGGCAAGAAGTATGACCACAAACCTCCACCACAGCTGATGTTCCACTATAACCCTACATTGAACGGATTTACAAGTCAAGCTATCTTGCTGGAGCTTGGCGATGCTGTCGGTGTGGCTGAAGTAGGCGAGCCAGCAGCGTTAAGTGTAGCAATATTCTATAAGGCAATCACATCTCTTGGATACTTGAAGAATTCTTGGGCCGAGATGGACTTTCTGATCTCATTCTTTGGCTTGGAAGCAATTCTTGGCCAGCACACTCTACCAACGAGCTATCACGATTTCTATAAACAGGCAAGGCTGATGCTATTATCGGGTAGAGCTATAGAATTTCTGCAGCCGACAAGCTTCGAGAAATCCCTGCAAAGGTGGATCTCTGACTGCTCGACCGACAACTTCAAGGAGATGGTGAGCTTTCTCGTTGTGCATCTGAGGAAAGAAAAGAGTGCTTGGAGTGTCGTGGCTACTAGACCTGAGACTAAATCAGAATTTGGGATGACTTCTGACTCGATGGCCAAGTTTAGACCAGCTATAAATTTGGAAGAAGCAGGTGCCACAAACACGGGAGACTTTCGAATTCTTTTGCAGCCGAATGCTCCACAAACAGATTCGCAGTCAGAACGGGATTCGCCGCCGATCACACCGACTTCGAACCGGCCCACCCATGCCTCTGAAAAACAGGACGAACAAGGGCAACAGGCTGAGAGAGATCAGCAAACCGACGAGTCGCTCGGCCATGACGAGTTTGGGCCTCGTGAGATTCTTCAAGCATTCGCGCAGCTGATGCAAGCCCAAGATGTGGTGGCACATCTTGCTAAGGGTACGTTCTGGCTAGAATGTACACAGCTTGCGTCTTACATAAAGGATGTGTACGTTAGCCTCACGGGAGATCAGCCGTATGTAAGTTCGACTAAGGACTTCAAGTACATACCCCTGCTTCTTGAGTTTCTTCACCGAAATGATGAGAAGCGCGAAGATGTGCTACGAAGCGGTGTGCTAGAGACATTCAGTCAACACATCAAGAAGAATGGTGGAAAGCACCTCCAAAGAGTGAAGGACATCAGCGGCGTGAATAGGAAGGGAAACTTATGATGTTAACCAGCTATTTGCTTTTTTGTTTTCTAGTTACTTTCTGCTTCGACCATACTTTAGCTCCGCTTCTTGGCTGTTGGATTAGTATAGTGTAGTATTAACACTTTTTGCTGCGACTTGATGGTTTATCAGACTCCCTATACGTGACAGCCAAATCGTAGTTATACTAGAAACTCCTAAAGTCACCTACCTGAAAGCGCCCCAAGATTCCGAAGCGTTACCTAGCGATAGGGGAAACAACTAGATCTAGTCACTAAAGGATTAAATCAGCTGAGAAACATCAATCTAAGGAGTCGATATTGATGGGTTCGCACACCTCGCAAATTACGTCATGCTACCCGCTAGCCCCGTGCTAGCCCAGGAGTGGATGAGCTCAGGAGTGTGAAGTTAGGCAATACACATCGTGTTATGCAAGACTCAATCCATATATACGCAACCAAGACCATCTAAACAGCATTTCCTGCCATTTATACTACACCATTCTGCTTGATCGGAGACATAGCTGGAGCTTGCTGCATTCGATCTGTTTGGATAACATATGAGCCGTGCACAGGGCCCACAGCGTCTCCGACCACAGGGTAAATCACTCGATTTCTTATTTCCACGCATGGGGGTTTGGCGGCGACTCCACTCCGTCCCATCATGCGGCCATGGCAACGCAACAAGTTCAGTCGACCGGAGCCCTTGAACCAGGCACGTACAACGGTTCTTTGGTCGCAACGACGTAGCGTTCTGCCATCTCGGGCCGTCAGCCTCTTTTTCGACGCCCCTTGATTTACGACTAAATATTCCATCCTATTCTCGTAACAGTGGTGCGTTACTTGGTTCCTTTGACTTGCGATGTTGACCGCTCTTACTGCGCCGCATAGGTGCGTCCCCCTCAGATAACTATGGAGAACTTGCCAGATACGGTACAGCTTGATTTCCCATTCCGAAGGATTAAGTCAAGATTTGCAAATCATGCGAATCACAGTCAACTCGTTTTCTCTTGCTGCAGCTGCTCTTGCGTTGGTTGTTACTGCCAGTCGATTCGGTCCCTCCGTTGAAAATTGGCCAGACGTCAACAGAGACCGATGTTATGTTGGAGAATGACCAGATTCCGGCTGAGGGTATGCAAAGCAGTGACCCGTGTGCGGAGATTTTGCATGAGGAGGAAGCATCGATGGCCAATGCGTTTCTCATGTAGCCAATGCTACGAAACCAACTGGATGGACGCCCCACAATCCTTCAGCGACCACGCAGTCCTTTCCTGGTCTGTAAGGTTCATACATGGCCAAGCTCGCATCCTATACTTCGAGATCCACTATAAGACAGGCACGAGAGTTAGATTGCGCAGGGGAGGCCATCTCAACCGAAGCGACGGAGATATCTATCTAACATTCTGTATAACCAAGATTCTTTCCAGAATCAGACCTGGACCTTCTTCTTGATTACATCATGAGCAGAATTCTTATCACAGGTGCAACCGGGTACGTTGGCGGTACTGTACTTTCTCAACTTATAGCCAGTACTGCCCCAAGCATCAAGGATCTCACCTTCGATCTCCTCATTCGCGACGAAGCGCAGGCTGTGAAACTCAGAAACGCGTACGGTTCTCGCGTTAATACCATCAGATGGTCTGGCCTTGAGGACACGGCTTTCATTGAAGACACAGCCTCGAATTATGATATTGTCATCAATACTGGCTCTGGTTTCATTCCTGAAGGTGCCATTGCCTTTGTAAATGGTCTCGCACGCGGTATCAATACCGGTAAACCCGCACCGTGGATGTTGCACATATCTGGTTGTACAAACTTATCCGATCGTCCTTTGACGCAACCCCCAAGACCGATACGCGAGTGGAATGATGAAACAGACCGTGGAAGGATCCTCGACTTCATGGGAGCGCTCGATGAGATGGAGCCATACGCGCAGCGCACAACCGAAGTCGGCGTCTTGAATACGGCTGCTGAAACTGGTGTACAGGCTATCAGTGTCAACACACCTTGCATCTTTGGCGAAGGTACTGGCCTGTTCAACCGCCAAGGTCTAGTCATTCCTTTGATCATGATGTACGTTGTACAGCATGGCTACGGCTGGAAGCTCAACGAAACTGCGAATTTCGATTGGGTCCACGTCATCGATCTCGCCGATATATATGTTCTTCTCGTACGCACCATTCTTGAACGCGATGACCGCGGTGTCGGTTATCTTCCATCTGGCAGGAATGGCATCATGTTCTCAGCAGTGGGCCGCACCCTCATCAAGGAGATCAACCAGAGTTGCTTGGATGCAGCCTTTGCTGATGGTACCTTACCACGCGATGATACCCCCAAAGAAAAGGAAATCAGACTTGTACCACTGTATGAAATTGCGGACAAGCTCACCGCAGGCCGTCGCGATATCGCGGAGCGTGGCTGGGGCGGGCATAAGGCTACGAAAGCGGTGCAAGCACGCAAGCTATTAGGCTGGGAGCCAAAGCGACAGCAAAATGCTTGGAAGAAGGACTTTTGGGCTGAATTAGTCGCCCTAACGGAGAACAGGCGGATGGTGACCATGGAGAGCTGCATTGGGGCTAAGAAGTAAGTCTTTGGTAACACATCGCTTGGAGCGTTTAGTTCTCTCGTCTCAACAAAATCTGTATTGTGCTGGGCGATCGAAGATTTGACGTCAAGACACCGTGAATCATGTTTTTCCTCAGAGACCATCAAAGACTAAGCCCAATACGGTATTCCTTCGGGGCGTTAGCCTAGCGTCAGGATTTCAGAATTCGCGAATGAAGTTGTTGTCCCTGGAGCCTTGCTTTTCTTCTAATAATATTCGTTTGCATCAAACAGAACGTTCTCCGTGGAGCCTCGGCATCTTGAGCTCTTCACAGGCGCACCATACACAATGTGAAGCTCACAACACTATGCCCTCAATGGGTTGGAAGAGAGGTATTAAATGGGGCTATCCCATAAGTGCGACTCGTTACAGTTCGGAACATGGTTCCTCGATTGAGACCTACAAAACATCATCTCCTGGGGAAAGACGCTCTTAGCTAATGTCCTGCTAGGGCTCGTCTACCGTCTGAAGAGCGATACATGATTAGCGGTACGATGTACCAACAGGTCTTGGCTGTTGCGGCGTTTACGCACTCCTCTTCTCTTTCCCACCGGCATGGCATCCCATTGGTGTCATATGCGATCCGAGGCAGCGGGTTCCTTGCGAAGGATCTAGCTGCGGCGTGGAGGCACGGGGGAACTACGCTATTGAGTTAGTGCTTTGAGGAGAATCATGCGTCCCTCTGAAGTATATGCCGAGTTTTGCATTATTCCCTTCCCCCCAACCTTGCTGACAGTTCAAACTTGGTTATATCCGATAAGACAGACTGGGATTTGGTAATGATGAGAAGTCATTTCGAGCTTCGGTGGCTGTGCGTAGCTGGCAGATGCTAAGATAGAAGCGAGTTCATCGACAACCAGAACCTTCGCATCGGGTCGACACGGCAAGGCAATTTACAGAAGACGTTATGATCATCTGTTTCTTTTTCCAGCCTCTGAGGCACAGTCGGCACGCCCGAGTGACCACAAAGATGTAGCTCGTGCCCCAACTCCTTTCGCATTTCCATTCGTTTTGGTGGTCAACGAATTCCGTCCAGTCTCCTGGTCTTACGCGCATGAAGAAGTCGAATATGTCTCTGCTACGAAGATTATCATATCACATGCAGTCTCGTGGGCTAGAGGCTGGAACTAAGCAAGGATCATTGTTCGCGGTCGGTATCTCTTTCATTGTTATCACGAGTGTGATAATCTTCTTACGCATCTACGTGCGTATACGCTTGATGAAATTACGTTTAGCCGTCGAAGACTGTAAGTCCACTGCCACAGGAAACCTTTGCAAGCTTCCCGCTAACATGATCAAATCTAGATCTGATGCTATCTGGTGCACTTTTCACGATCTCGCTTTCTATTGCCAACATGATTTGTGAGTCTCCTCTCCGGCAATGAAACTCTAGCTATTGAGCCTGAAACTAACTAATATTCCTATCCGTAGGTGGTTGGTACGGTGTAGGCACCCATAGTAAGTAACCGAAGTAGATCCATCCAGTCAGACAGCAGCCGACGATCGAATAGCGCTCGACATCCCTAACGAGGATTTTCCATCCATGCTGAAAGCGAACCTTGCCACACGTCTTTTGTACGTTGTAGCAATTTGCCTAGTCAAGTTCAGCATCCTAGTGTTTTACCGAAGACTAGACCCTCGACGGCGTACGAGGTGGATTGTATACTTTTTGATGGCATGGGTGGCCGCCCTTTCGATCGTAACCTTCTTTGTACTACTATTTGTTTGCACACCACCTTCCCTGTTTTGGAATCCTGTGGGCCAGGCCGAACATCCGGAGAAGTGCTTGAAGCAGACTACGCAACAGGTGTTCTTCAACATCAACGGCATCATGAAGTAGGTGTTGCGCAGTCTGATGAATTTGTTGATATTGTTTTGCTGACTTTCGTATCTCACAGCATCATCCAAGATTTCGCCATGTACATCCTACCACTCTTCATTGTCTGGAGGTTACAGATGCCACAAAGTCAAAAGATCGCTTTGTGCGCCATTCTCTGCGTTGGGCTGGTCGCAGTGGCAGCTGGCTGCGTACGATTCTATTATGTGCTTTTTCTTTCTAACGAAGCAGACATCTGGTACTATATGGCGGATTCACTGAATTGGTGTAGTATCGAGATATACGCCGGTGCGTCTCTTCCTTGCTGCTCTCAACGCTCCAGTGCTGATGAAACATGTGTACAGCCATTATTTGCAGTACGGCGTCCACTTTTAAAGTGCTTCTCAAGACATACCTTCCCAAGATTTGGAGTAGCGCGGGAAGCCATAAGAAGAGTTCTAGCGGACCTCGCGCACTGTACAGTCGATCGCACAGTGGACAGTTCGAGATGAAACCGTTTCGTGGGATAACAAACAAGTCAATCAGTAATAGGAAATACGGGGTCGAGGGTCTTACAGAGATCGAAAATGAGAGCGAGGAGGCTATCATGCGGTCCGAGAATAATATGGGGACAACTGCTGCCACATCCTCGCCAAATCGATAGCGAGTTTGGAAGAGTCACTGTATCATTAGAAGCTGAGCAGCGCTCACCACAATCATCAAGAACTAAGAAAGAGGCCGCACCGTGATAAGTTTCACCTACCCCTTGTTGAAGGAGGCCATGCTGTCATCGTGCTGTCCTAGCGCATGTCCTTCTCTTCATCATCTGAATTCTGCTGTCTCTTCCTCCATTACACAACTCCGTGGTGCCCATACTCCGCCATATTATACTCGAAGATGTACAAACTGACCACTCCAGGACCACACATATCACGCCTGCTTCGTGTCGCATTTCAAGAGCAGAGGTACTTTCCAAAGTACGGCTTTCGAGGATAAAAGCAAACACAGTAAGGAATGCTTGAGAAATCTGAAGCTTGGTCGCTATTTCCAATGTTCTCTCTCCAGATCGCTGCCTAGTGGCGGAGATTGGTGGCGTTCACGCCTTCCCCTTCCGGTTCTAGGGCGGCGCGCCTTAGATTCACCCTGAGGCTGCAACCCTTTTTCGTCCAGCTTGTCAGTCCATAGTGCCTTGACTGCCTCCGTTCAATGATCACGGTGCAATTGACCCGAAACGCCTTGCGTACTGTAGCCTGGCGCACACCCGCTTGTGGTAAAGCTCGTTTTGCACCGTCGTCGTCTTCGTTACTATATATTCAAAGACACCATCCGAACATACCTTATCGACAAATTGCTTCAACATCAAAGATGGCTTCTTCATCTTCCTCTTCTACTAAGAAGGAAGAAATGGAGGAGGGTCTACGCAAGATGGATATTAATGCAGCGGAGAAGCACATGAAGGATTGGTTCGGTGACCATGCATCATGGAGTCACGAACAGCTTCTCAAGCTCATCTATGGTACGATGCCTTCAAGAATCTCAACATTATATACTGATAGATATCAGAGGAGGACCTTATAACGTTGCGACATGTGCAGTCATTTGGCGATTACGTTTCTGGTGGTCTTCGACCCAGCGGTGGCCGTCCTTCTTTTCCACTCATGACGCATGAAGAGTGGGGCCTTCTAAATGCTTCATACAGCCAGTGGGCTCCAGCACCCTACAACAACCGACGCTACAGTTGTATGGATCGGATTGCCCCATTGATCATGAGACAAGAGATCAAGGAACTCAAAGCCCCGCCACATATCGGCTTTCTTGCCCGTCTACGTCCTCTGAAAGCAAAGCTCTTGCTTGGTATGGTGCCAATCAGCGGAGACCGCTGGCTAGAGCGTAAGATGGATGACCCTGCGAACTACAGGAACCTTTTCGAATTGATCAAGGACGTCAATTACATATTCGAATGGTTCAATCATGATGAGGTTCAAAACCTGACAAGGAGCGCTTTCAATTGGATGGTTGACAAATATGTCGAATTCGAGCAGGCAGCTAACCTTCGGCGCGAAAAGAACGGCATTGGAGAGAAACTCAACCTGGCCGGTATGTGGGCAGAATACTGGAACGACTTGACAACCAACATGTCAGAACGGACGCATCGATGGATTGTAGATCGTGTGGATGAAGTCCAAGCACGCGCTTTTGCGCAATACCAGGATGCTCTCAAGGATGCTGGAACTGACGAAGCAGCTGTTGGCGAAGCAGGCAAGAAGTATTACGAGTGTGTACAAGATCTCAGAGGCATGCTCACCAGACTGGACTACACCATCGGCATCCCCATGACTGGCTTCAAGGGATACACAGCCTCCAACGCCTTCAAGGATCTCCCAGTAACACAGAGACATGATACCTGGAGAAAGATGATGGCGGCAAAGTCTTTCAAACATCAGATAGCTATCCTTGAAGCGCAAGACAAAGCCGATGCTGAGCAAGCTTCCAAACAACCGACAATGGAGGAACTACTCGATCCAATTCAGCAACTCACGAAGCCAGCACATCCACGATTTCGGGACACCGAAAATCTCATTGGCCACTACGAAGAAGGCAAGAGAAACCGCGACGAGATTCGATTAGTCCTCTGTGGTCCACCGAAACAGCCCACTCAGGAACATTGGATAACAATTCTACGTGAGCGCATGGACTTTTACGCAAAGAATCCGCGAGATGTAACTCGAAACCCGGATGCGTGGGGTTTTGTTTGCTACCGCCTAACTTACGATCAAACCGATGAGCAATGGGCGACCTTTGAGAAAAAGTTCCTTCAAGACGTCTCACGATCTGGAAACTGGATCGAAGGATTCGACAGCATCAACAGGAAGCATAAAATCATGGTCATCGATGGGCGAGAATTTGGAATTGCGGAAGGTGATGTGGCGGCTGCCAAACGACACTTCAAGAAGACCTTCACCATGCTGCCGACGCTCGGGCGTATGTGGACCCAAGACTTCCTTGTCATCGATAAGCAAGCATATGCCTCATATGCTGAGTCGCCCAAGGAGGAAGTTCGGCCTCCGCCTCCGTATGGTCCTGGATTTGGTTGCAATGGCGGGCATGTGCGTCTTGTAGATGGGACGTTTGATCAGCTCTCGCGGGAACTGATCGATACCTTAGCGCCTGGTTTTAAGGGCGAGATGAAGGTGTTGTCGAGTCTACTTCTGGAAGAGTTGTACCCACTTCTAGCGACGTTGAGCGTTCGACCTTACGGCTTGTGGCCATGCGCTCGATTGCATCCAAGAGAGGTGTACGTAGGGACAACGGATGCTGCCCAAGAGGGATGGTGGGAGTTTGGCCGCATCGATCAGGCTATGATGCAGGGATTTTTCGAAAGCATGAGGTCTAAGAAAGCTGACCTCCTCGCTAGGAAGACTTGAATAGCTATGTACAATGAAGAGTAATTACATTGACCTGTTTGATAACGCCACTTGGAGATGGAGTTCATCCACTGAACCCCGCGGCAGCGCAGATTCCAACACCATAGGTAGCTCCATCACCAGCAGCAGATATAAGTGATGGTCTACCCTTGCGACAGCTTTTCGTGATGCATGATACTGCATCCATTTTGTTTGGGATGACATACTGGGTACAAGCAAAATTAGAGAATTTCCAGAACAGACATCCTGCGTTGCTGCCGAAGCAGCGATAGCAGCAGTCCTTGGGATTGTCGGAATCCGACAATACACCCCAGACGGAACCAGGATAGTCGGGTCGGGTGGAAGTGTAAAGGACAGGATCGGCGCAGGGATCAGCCTCGACGGTCTGAGTAGCGGTTGCTGTGGAAGTAGTCGCTGCGCAATGTTAGCAACGACGCCAGCCAATTAAAATTATGCTTCTTACTTGTTGTAGTAGTTGCGACGACAGAAGTCAAAGAGTGTGTCTCTGTGATGGCGATAGTTGTTGTCGAAGAGTCAGTTGAGACAGCAGAAACGACAGCTGTTGCGGTTTGAAGGATATCAGAGGTCTTTGAATTGTACTTGGTAACGGTGGTAAGTTTGACCTGCGTCACTCGTACAGTCGAGGTAGGTCTGGTAATAGTTGACGTTGTTGTGGTTTGACCGCACGTGGTTGTTCTTGTGAGGTAACACGCTGTCGCCCTGTCAGCCTTTTGTACATCTTCAAGCAATGTGTTACGTACAGCAATCACGAGGAATTATGTCCAATGCTTTATAGTTATTACCACGTTTGCGGATCACTGGAGTAGCAGCAGCACATGTCTCCTGTTGGTACGGTATCGAAGAGGTGATTGTAGTTGTTCTATACTAGTCAGTCATCGCATATAGGTTGGTTGTTAAAGAGATGGTACGCACATAGTCTCGCCTTGGGAATCTGTGACTGTTACAGGTACGATCAATGTTGTCTGTGCAGTGCTCGTGGCCGTCTGAACCAACGTGGTTTGAGAGACCGTAGTGCTCGTAACAGTTTTCTGGATGGTTCTCTGCACGTTGCTGTGCAAGTTAGTGACGATCCTAACCCATGGTTTGCCAAGTACGTACGTTGCAACAGTGAAAGAAGCTGTTTTTGTTACAGTGACAGTCTGAGTCGTCAATGGCTGAACAGTCGTTGTCTTGGTGATCGTAGATTTGGGTTTAGAACATGTTGTCAACTTTAGACCGGCTTTGGCTGTGGAAACGTAAGCATCTTCCTCCAAACATTTTTCTGGGAACTCATACAGATAAGTGATGAGCAGACTTTGGCTGAAGCTTGAGGAAGCTTGATGCAAGATTTGGATTGTGGGGCGCAGAAATCGGCTGCATCTGCAAGTCCAATACTGGCGAGCACAATGAGAATTGCTGAAAAAGCCTTCATCTTGACTCAGTCGAGGTACTCGTGCAATTGATCAACAGCACACGGCACGTGTGATGGTCTTATAGAATTTCATTGCTCCATGCATAGATGAGCCCATGGTGCATACAAGCGGTATCGAGACTCTATGCATATATTCCAGAGCGACGCTTTACTGAACACGGTCAGATCAGCTCTAGAACAGCAAGCCTCCGACCAGAAGTAGAGTTTTTACTCGAAATCGTAGCCTCAATTAGCATTGTGTAGCCTTGCGAAAGGTTGATAGAACCCACGCTATGCCGTATCTGGTATCGTCGGATGGATGTGGAAATAAGGGAAAACATAGTCCACATTCTAGACGCTCGGCGTTGCCGGTCTGCGTGGTAGGCGAATATCGTGGCTTGAGCATGCTCGGAGGGTTTTCAAGGGGTGCATGGCAGAGTAAGGCCGAATCGATAGCTGGTCAATTAATACTCTGTTCATGAAGCAGCAGCGAGTAACCGATTGCGGGGTGGTTTGATCAAGATAGTCCTATTGTCGCGTAGATTGATTCGGTGGTGGATCCTAAGCTTCGTCGTACTCCTGAGCTTGCAGACTAGCGCAAGGCTAAGGGGGACGTGACGTAATCCTTGTAGGTGAGGCTTGCAAGATCAGCAACTCTGACTTCTCTTTCTCCTTCTCACAGCGATGCCCCTTGTTCAGTTACACACGTTGCCCATGAGATGTGGTCGCCACATCCCCGCAGAAGTTATTCGGCTTATCATCCGAAACCCATCAAATCCTCGTCTCGTTCGCAACAGGTCGTTCACCGCACGAATCATGATGAATGCAGGCTCTCGCGGCATTACTCGCCATCGATGGGTGTCGACACAGCTTAGCTATGTACAACCAAGAGACAGCAACAGAGGAACACTTGCACAGGTACCTCCCTATCAAGAATCGTAGGATGTGGAATTATTCATCAAAGCGACCCCTTGACCTCAAAAATGCTGACAGCTAATATTGTAGCGACTGTCATTCCCTCCCTTTTGCATTCTTTTCTTTGTTGTCATGCCTGGTCATCAATCTTTCACGTCGATACCTAGTCTATTGTTTCCGTTTCTACAGTGTCACGCGATACCTTTGTCCACTGCCATCTTTGTCCACGTAACGCCGGCAGCCGTAGCACACCACAACGTGCAGCATGTGGCCTGCGCATTGATTCTGTTTACTAGGCGCATCCACTAACCACGAGAAGTACGTAGCGCAATGCCAGGAATCGAAAAAACCTTCTGTAAAGGCTACGGCCTCTCTCCAACCCACGTGGTGCCAACGAAAAGAAGGAGGTCTGCGGAAGACAAGTACGTCGACTTGGGGTTTGGATTATGTTATCGAAGACGACGGCAAGACCTGCAAGACAGCGAATACAATGATGAAGATAACGACTACGACGGCGAACAACCACTGCATAAACGCCGAATACCGAACTCGTTCTACGGTTCCCAGTCAGCACGTCTCGGTGTCATTCCCGCAGCCATGTTAGCCACTCTTCATGGCCTCATACAGTTTGGGAGGGAAAGCGTGGATGTAGGCACAAGGGTTTTCAAAGCGCCATACGCAGTATGTACAAGTATTCCAAGATACGTGCGAGATGTGCATAGAGCAGGAATGGTAAGAAGCATGTTTGAGAGCATAGCTGTACCGGGAAGCATTCCAGACCTCGACAGCTGGTTGAAGGTAGTTGGTTCGCATGGAAGGCAGATGTATGTTGAAGAGAAAGGAGATGAGAACAATAGCGACATTCGTAGGGGAGGAATTACGAGCCCGAGGCCTGGTGGGTCAGATCCAGATTCCGATGACTTTGACTCAGCAACGCGGCCGGACGGCGATGCCATATCTATCTGTTGCCTATCAGAACGCCCAGTGCATTCGTCAATACTGCCGCAAAGTTTGATACCAGCAAGGCTACCACCAAAGATGAGACATAGTTCTCAGAACTCCGCACCTCGAACAAGGAGCACATATGCCACAATTGTGAATGCAGGGTTACAAACTTCGCCAATTGACCAAGAAGATACTCAAGAGCAAATGAAGAGCCGAAAGCACACTTGGCATGTAAGCGAGCAAGCTGCAGAGTCGCAAACTGCGTCGGAGAAGGTAGCTTCGGCGATGCTACAGCGGCCAGTAAGAACGGGATGTCGGCGCGGATCGATGTTAACACCTTTCTCTAGTGCTGAGTTAGCTAATTTGGGGCTCCAACATTCGAAAGCCGACGTTGCTTCTGAAATACCGGTAGAAAGTTATGCAAGGCCTGTGGCCTCTCGGAAGCAGAATACGTCAGGTGTAGAGAATTCCACTCCGTCAACTCGAAAAGCTCGAAGAAAAGCGCAACCAGAGAATAACCTCCAAAGTCATGTACTGAAAAAGGCAGCTAGCAGACAGCCAAATCAACAGCAGCTACGACATCAGCGCGCTCAAACTCTAGCAAGTACAGAACCTGCTCCAAGTTCAAGATCATGCTCCCTCTGTCATTTTGACAACTCGATTACCTCCACCTTCTGTAGTGCATGTTATACACCGCGTCTCCCCGAGCCAGCACCCCGATCTCGTGCTCAAGGCATAGTAAAGCACGATCTGTTACCCGATACTTATCCAGAATACGGTCATTGGGGGGAAACTACGATGGTCACTATCCGAAATTACCATGAGGATGTTTTGTGTACAGGCGCCGCCGGCCCACCCGGCACATTGAATAAGGATGGCTCGCATGTCAGTATTTCCACATTAGAACTTCGGCAACTCACCAAAGCTAGAGACGATGCTCTGATAGAAGACAGTATGCGCACTGTCCGAGATCAAGAGCGACGGGCTATTGCGCGAGAGAACGGAATTAATGTGCCGGTGCATAGTGAACCGTACTATAGCGACCTGAAGGGGGAGACGGCTGCAGAGCGACTAACAACGAGACAGGCATTGATTTTAGAGAGGGGTTTGAAGGTGGAGAGGGTGTGGATGCGGAGGCTTGCTGGTTGGAGGGAAGAGGCTGAGGGTGATGCGAAAAAGCCGTTCCCGCTCAACGTACCGGACTACGAAGATCTGCAAGATTGGGAGTTAGACAGATTGAAGGAAGATATCAAGTCGCTGGACAAGATTTTGGCGAGCCGGAATGATACGGCTGGCGTTATTCGTGCTACGTCGAGCCGTGAAAACAGCAATAGCAAGCTCTCCGGAGACCCAAAACGATTGGCAGTCAGGAACGAGGAGTTGAAAGCCGTACAGCGACGAGAAGTAGAACGACAATACCTCGCTCTCGTGGCGGAGGCGCAGCAGCAAGCGCATGCCGAGAACACGCAGTTTCCTGAAGGCTTGCGAGGCTGGGGTCAAGTTGGCCCAGATGAACAAGATCTCATTCGATGGGCAATCTACGCCAATCAGGTCAATGATATGTCAGAGCAGGCAAGAAGGAAGATCCCGACTGATAGGCCTACTGTGTCTGCCTTCTCCCCGCAGGACAGTATGGCCAACCCTAACGGTGCATCTGCCACTGATGATGTTTTGAACGGGAAGAATTGCCGCCCCTCTTCCGAAACTAACGGTCGACCATGGCCTGTCACCGAATCGCAGCGAACTGATAGATCAACAGAGCAGCAGATAGAAGACGAACACTACGCCCGTTTGAAACAGAAGTTTGAAGATTCGAAGTGGGCAGAAATGGTCTTTAACGTCGAAGTAACGAGGTACGGTATTTTGTATACTGGAAGGAGATGGCCAGATGACGTGGCGAATTGGGAAACTATTACCCCTGCAGCTAAAGCATTGGTCTTGGAAGTGACAGAATATCTCACATCGAAAGAGGAGTTCGAGGAGCCAGGCGCAGAAAGTAAGTAGCTGAGGATCGAATACTGCTTTTGATGAAAGAAGTGTTTGGTGTTGAAGTCTGGTTGTTGCGCCGTCTGGCGGCGGGAGAGAATGCAAAGTCTGTGAAACATGTTACAGAATGTATATACTAACAGAAATTGGAGAGCATGGTTCCAGAGATCGATGGAGAGAAGTGGTCGAGTGATGAGACATAGAAACGCAACTCAAGATCGTGCCGTCTCTTGGTGCATTAGTCACGCTTCGCTCAACCAATCAAGAGCCGCGGCATCGACTCATCCTGAGTTGCTGAAGAATTGCGCTAGCCCTGCTTGGCTGTGTCATCTGTGTGTATATGAGCTGAAAGGCTGCTAAATTTTGAACGACTGTAACTATAAGGAAAGCATCAGAAAGGACGTCCTCTTCAAGAACAATTCTACCACACTGATCAGTCGACAACTCCTAGAGCTATGGTGCGCAAGACTAAGGAAAGCGTGCCAGTCGCAGAGCATCACGGCGGTGGTCACATCACAGTGACAGCACAGCAATCACGCTATGCGCTCGATGCTGTGGACGCGCCAGCATCAAAAGAGGTATATTGACTTGTGTATCTCCAACTCCAAGTTGTCTTTGTTCACTCTCCCAGATACTCATCAAAGACCTATCTATCACAGTCGCAAACCGCGAACTACTTTCACGCACAACGCTCCACTTGGTAGAAGCACGACATTATGTGATGGTCGGTCGGAACGGGACTGGCAAGTCAACGATCCTTAAGGCTATTGCTGATGGTCTTGTTCCCGGAATTCCGTGGAGTACGAGGATCCTGCTATTAGGCCAGACTAGGGAGGATAGTATGGAAGATGGTATAGATGCGCTGGGTCTGGAAAGCGAGACGGTCCTACAACATGTCGTGCGGAGTGATCGGGTTCGAGAGCGGTATGTGCGAGAGGCGAAGATGCTGAGTGAAGCAATTGAGAACTCGATCGATTCCATGGCACCGGTCCGGGCGTACAGGCGTATTGGTCACGAGAGACTAGCCTTGCAACTAAAAGAAGGCCACCGCATTGCGGAGAGAAGAAGTGGCGCACGGGGTAAGCTAGCGAGGAAGGAGCTGATCAAGCTTGAGGAACGCTTCGAAGAATCCGAGAAAAGTCTACAAGAGACGGAGATCGATCCTACGCAGCTCAGCGAAGAGATGCAAGCAGCCGCAGATCTGCTCGCTGGTGTGCAGGCTTCCCTCGAACTCATGGATGCGAATGAGGCTGAAGCAAAAGCACGAGCGGTCTTGCTGGGCCTTGGCTTTAAGGAAGATCGTATCGACAAGCCCGTGTCGGAGCTTTCGGGAGGATGGAAGACGAGATGCGAATTAGCATGCGCCCTCACTCAGTACGCCGACGTGCTGCTACTTGATGAGCCTACCAACTTCTTGGATCTGCCATCTATCATCTGGCTGCAGGATTATATTCGGAATCTGAAAGGCACAACTGTCCTCATAACAACTCATGACCGCGACTTTGGAGATGCCGTAGCTGAGGAGCTTCTTGTGCTGCGTAACCAGACTCTAGAGACTTTTCGCGGAAATCTCAGTCTGTACGAGCGCGAGAGGTGGAAGAAAGCCAGATACATGACGAAGATGAAGGAAGCGCAGGACAAGCAGAAAAAGCACATTGAGAAAACCATCGCCGGCAACATCAAGGCAGCTAAAGATAAGGGGGACGATAAGAAGTTGAAGCAGGCTGCATCGAGGAAGAAGAAGCTCGACGATAGAATGGGGCTGCAAGTTGGTCTCAAAGGTGGTCGCTTCAAGCTGAACCGGGATCTCGGAGGCTATCATTTGTCCCGCCGGGCGGAGATTGAGATACCTGATTTTGATCCACCAGTCCAACTCTCGTTTCCGCACCAGCCACCCGATTTGAAGTTTCCTGGCGCGTTAGTAAGCCTAGAGAAGGTGTCATTTGCGTATCCTGGAAGAAAGAAATTGCCCGTCTTGACAGACGTCAATTTGACCATCCACCCGGGTGCAAGAATAGGGTTGACAGGCCTCAATGGCTCGGGCAAGACGACGCTGGCTTCACTGATAATGGGCGGTGATGAGGGCGGACTTCTCCCCACTTCAGGCACGATTGCGCGACATGCGAGAGTGAAGATGGGTCGCTTCTCGCAGCAATCTGTCGAAGAGATCACGGCCATGGCGTCTTCCAACCCTCATATCACGGCCCTTCGGCACTTAATGGACTGTGTTGGCGATGGGGCACAGGAGAAAGACGCGCGGGCAGCTTTAAGCGGATTGGGGCTCCATGGTCAGACGGTGTCGGACGTTCCGCTCGTACTCCTCTCGGGAGGGCAGAAGGTCAGGGTCGCTCTTGCCAAGCTTCTATGGCCGCCGCCGCAGCTTCTTATTCTGGACGAGGTGACGACCCATCTGGATGCAGACACCATCCTGGGTCTCGTGATGGCATTGAGGGAGTATGAGGGCGCGCTGCTGGTAGTGACCCACGACAGATTCTTCATGAGGTATGTCAACTCTTGTCGATCGCGGAAGAACGCATCGAAAATAAGCACAATAGAGTTCAGCTATTAACACCCCGCAGAACCGTGGTGGAAGGGCAGTCGCCGTACAAGCTAGCGCCAGGGGTTCACGCGGCGTCCGAGGGCGAGGCTGACGAAAGCAGCGAGTCGGAGGACGAAGAAGCAGGGCTAGCTCCGGGGAGCGTTTTTCGGCTGACTAGCAAAGGGCAGGTCAGGAAGCTTGACCTGGGCATGGATGAGTATGAGGACATTGCGGCGCGGACAGCGGCAAAGCTGGCTCGAGCAAGGCGGTAGTTTGCTGAGAATAGAAATGAAGGCAATTTATGTCTTCAGAAGGTCAGCTTGTGAGAGGGGAGAGCGTCTGTCCAGACCTCCGAGGCGACGTCTGACAGCTGCCGGGGCCATTTGGTTCGGGCGGGCTTGCTTCCCGCTGCACGCACTGATGACAGCGCGACACTTGCGCGCGGATCACTGTGCACGGCAAAGGCCTTTAGGGGCAGCTTTTCGCGCCAAGCTCGAGCGAGATAATATTGCTCCAACGCGTCGCTCCTTTTGTTCGCAGCGTCCAATTGGTCTCCTCTCATTAGCCATTGGCGTGCACTATGCCCATCTTTCCTTGTATACCCCTTCTGACCGTAATAGTAATGTCATAGCTGTAGCTATAATCCTTCCACAGGCACGCATGAACGACTCTGCGTATCGAGATAAGCTCGAGCTTGGGAACCCTGAGTAATAATATCTGGCGGGCATCATGGGCGAAACCGAATCATCCACACCTCGCTCTACCGCCGAACCACAGCTCAAGGCTGCCAAAGACAAGAACTGTCCCTTTTGTGGCCAGGCCTTCACTTCATCCAGTCTGGGACGTCACCTAGACCTGTACATCAGACCCAAAAACCCAAAGGCGCCCGACGGCGTCCATAATGTCGACGAGATCCGGAAGCTGCGAGGCGGCATCACCAGGCGACAGGCCAAGGGCAGCGTATCAACACCGCGCCGCGATGACAGCGGCACCAGTACGCCTGCAAACAAGAAGCGGATAGCGAGCGAAGACTCTGTCCTTGTCGGCAGCCCCGAGGACGACGATGAGCCGCTAGAGATTGGCAAGACGAGGGGGCAGTTCAAGGATGTGAGCTGGGGAAGCAGCAACCGGCCTTCAAGGCTAAACACCAAAACACCAGACCCTCGCCGTGATGCATCGCGGCAGACACGCAAGGCCGACCTCGACCAAAGGCAGAAAACCAACGAGGAAAATGAAATTGCGAGCGCCACCGAGATGGCGTTGCGGGAGCTGTTGAAGAGCGTGCGAGACGCCAAGTATGTCATCCATCACCCACCATGTACCCCTATGACGCTAACAACCCCCCAGTGCCAAAGCATCTGGGTCCGGCCTCTTCGACTTCGACCCCTACACACAAAACTTCCCCTCACTGTGCCTCCAAATCCTCCCCGCGCCCTCGACCCTCTTCTCACCCACGCCCTTTCCCACGTCCGAGTCATGGTCCATCACCCCGCCGGGCCAGAAGCAGTTCGAAGCCCTGAACAAGCAGGTCCGCGAGCGTCTGCTTGCCTACCAACGCCAGCGTCAGATCAACCAGGTCTACCCGTCAGGCTCGCACTCATCCGCTCCTTCCACCAACACCTCACCCCTACCCACACCACCGCTCTTTGACCACGACCCACAACGTCTCTTTGGCCACATTGCAGACGCCTACCACCACTGGACACAACAGTCAGACAAGACGAGGCAGGAGTACTGGCAGATTGAGATACTGCGCTGCTATGCCCGTGCCGACGACAGGCGACGGGAAGCTGAGGTGCAGTTGGGGAACGCACGTCGAGAGATTGAATACTTGAAAGCCAACCGCTGGACTTCGGGAGCTCCCGATGTATCGCCCATCAGTATCAACCTCGGCACCGACACTGCCAGAGAGCTTGCCAAGCACGGTATGGACTACCGCAACTGGGACTACGACCGCCTCATCGACAAGTGGCGGACCGCTATACGCGAGAACAGGGCTTCAGTTTCTGGTATGAGTGCTCAGAAGCCACTCCCCAGCGGCACTAGTTCTAGGAGCTGCTCCATGGCTAGTCTCCCACCAACGCAGTTCGCTACCGTGAACCAGCCTAGGCAAGGCAGCCCGATCAAGGTCGAGACCAACATGCCCTTCAGTGCACCACCCACTGTGTGTGGTGATGGAGACAACGACCAAGTCGATGCAGAGGGCGATGATGACGACGACGATATCGACCTAACTCCTCAGACCATCGAGGAGGACGAATCGATGCACCAGATGCAGCATCAAGCCCAACAGCAGGCCTTGCATCATCCCCAGCCCCAACATCACCATGGAGCTCCCCTCCAACCGACGCCACCGCATCCCTCACAGCAGTTTCAACCACATATGCAGACCACCCACATCAGCCAGGCTCAGATTGCGCAGGCGCAGGCTCAAGCCCAAGCATGGGCAGCCGCGCGTCAGCACATGAACCAGTCACGCAATCAAGACTTCCGCCCACATCAGCAGCATCAGCTCTCGCCTCATTTACAGCACGTCGGCTCAGCTGATAGCAGTCGACGAGAATCGCTCGCCATGATGGACCCACACGGCATGAACCAGAACAACATGAGCGCCATGGGCAGCTCCATGATGTCAGGGGGTATGGACAGTCTCGACAGCCGTCAAGACCAGTTTCTTCACATGGATATGGGCATGTCGACGGGCTTTGTCGGCTCGAACGATCCCAGCGTCACAATGGGTTAATCGATGCTGTACAGCACAACAGCAAGATTGTCAACGATGGGCAGAAAGGACTCTTCGGCATGGCGTAACGTGATACACGGAACGCGATACACGGACTGGCCTACTCTACAGCGGTTTTCACACATCTCGTTATTTCGTTTGTTCAACACTCTCGCCTCTTTCTCCCTTTGTTTTTCTCTATCTTTCTATACTCAGCTCGGCTTTTCGCTATACCCATATACCCGGCCTTGCAGCTTGATACCCATTTTCTTGTCAACCTTGGAACCCTGAACCAAACCTTTTCCTACATTATACTTAATAACCTTTCCTTGTTTACTTGCGTTATACTGAGATTGTCTGTTTCCTATGTAGAGTCTACAGAAGCCTTCGTTGGCAGTTACACTTGGGAGGTCATTGTGCTTGCATTTGTATATACCCAACACTAAACTTCCCTATTGTTAGATATTAGAAACAACGGCGGGTGGTGGAGGAGTAGGAGTAGGTGGAAGAATCGATTATAGTAAATTTTGAACTCGTGGGCCACCTGGTCCTTTCAATTACAAATGTCCAACTCGCGTTGGAGATACGCCATTCCAGACATATCTTGACTGTCAGTATGAGACACCTCCGTTAAAGACCACGAATCGCGACAATCGACAGTGGTTGATAACAGACGAATAATTGACACAATGGCTCGGAGGAAATGGTCCAACTAAGTCCAAACTTATCTCTCAACAGGTGTATGGCTCTTTCAGTCGACACCTTTTCCCACCAATATCAAAACCCCGAATTTCACGATGACCTAATAACGCGGGCATTCAACTAACGAAGCACATACCTTACTTACCAATGCCACAGGCGGACCAAACAACGAATCATCCGCCACGATATCATGTTCATCCGCTTCACTCAGTCTATCAACTCCCAGCGCAACCACGAATTCAAACACCACTCTTACACTTCCGTCACAAACAAAAGCCTCTGTCAGCAGAATCCATGCCTGTGGCGTCTTCCCCAAGTTTGAGATAAGTTTCTGTCGAGATGAAAACCGGTACTACTCTCCTGTTCACGAAGATGCAGGCGACAAGGATCTTACTTCTTCCTATTCCCGATGGACTTTCTGATGCTGAGGAGGATGTGATGGGGCCAGCGGAAGTGAAAGATATGTCTTCTTTTGCATCTCCGTCTTCCATCTGCGCACATGGCGAGACGGAGGGTAGACTGAAAGTATAAAATACGTCGGCGGAAGAGGAGCATGGGAAGGATGGTGCGACGGGGCATGGTCGATGTGGATATGGAGTCGTAGGGACAGGCACGTAAAGGTAGTACGGAGATATTTACACGTGGGTGCAGGAAGTAAGTCCGGTGATATATCCATGGGTTCGTGTAGAAGCCACTGGTGGAAGCTTGTGATGTGAGACAGGCGTGTGACGAATCTGTCCAAAATGTGATACTAGGTATAAGACGTAGGAATGAGATCATGACCCTGAGCTGCATCGAACACTACAGATTCGTCTGCGAGATATACTCAACTTCAAGGAAAGCTACAGCTAAATTACGTCAATAGCATGTTTGAAACGCCAAACGGACGAGGCGAAGTTTATGGATATGGTAGCCGTCGTGGAGGGAGGGGCGGAGGAATGGTCGGTCGTAAGGATGGTGGAAGAGGTAGAGAAACTCTCGATGAGAGCCAGATCATAGGCGGTGTTTACCGCGACGCCAATCTGAGCGAGCACGGAAGAGGAAGAGCGATGGGCGGAGGAGCAGATGGTACTAGACAACACTTGTCTCAGATCCGAGGTGGTACTTTCGGTGTACTTCGATTTACGACTCACACAAACATACCTGGAGCACGATCAACACAGACGACCAGAGGGTACAAAAACGCCAACAACGAGGCAGAAGATGATAAACAGCTTAATCAGCGACAAAATGCAAGCGCCAAGGGCATCGTGAGCAAGAGCAATGAGAATAGAACACCCCATCTGCCAGGCACTGTAATCCAGAAGAAGACCCCGGGAACACACTTGTTTTCAGACGTTGCAAGAGCCAACATACCCGAGCTGAACGATACCAGTAAGAGTAGAACGAACTTTGGTGGCATACCACCATTAAGGCAAACCGACGGGATTGCATACACTCCTGCTCTACAGCCAATATCACGTAAGGGGCCTATTATAGAAGGAGGCAGTGACGAAGAGGTTCTCGTGCCAATCATACAACGTGCAATTGGTATGCCTCGCAAGGTCTCACCACCCTCGATGCTGCCACAAAAGGTTTTTCGGCCTGTCAAACAGCCAGCCACTGCTTATGCTTCTCTACAAGAGTTTTTCCAACGCTCTGGGGGAGCAGCTACATCGCAAGATACTCCGTCAGGACGATACACACGGCTTGCGTCCACCAGCTCATCTGGGTCACCAACCTCCCAGCCAGCGCAGCCTCCTGCAGCGTTGATTCCACCATCGAGTCCAATACAAAGAGACGATAGTAATCTTTACGATGAAAACAAAACTGAAGGAGAGAAGGAGAAGATCTGAGCAGAGATAAAAGAACAGAATATGCCCTTGGGCAATCGCTGGCAAAACTGCTAATTTTATACTGGCGTGGTCTGAGACAGCTTCTCTTTCGTTGTCATACAAGATTATAGATAGAAAACTGATCTCTCGTCTTCTTCCGAAAAAAGATCACTCGTGTTAATCTTCAGAAGCTTTCTGGTGAGGGTTACGATCTTGTTCTTGGAAGAAACCAGACGAATGTGGTTGTTCTACACCTATGGTGACCGCCTTGTAGATAACTCTAGGACAGTACACAATGGCAAGCAGCGTAGTTTCAAGAAAGAGAGAAGAGTTCGGAACAACGCCTGATTACAGATCTCGGATATACCGGCACAAAACGCCTTGTCGTCACTCACGTACTTCGCGGGATAAAACATGCGGGGATAGACCGACCGGCATGCGCCCCACGTGCGCTAATCAATTGGCGCAATCCCAACCGATTACAACCAGCTGCTCCGGTCCGACACCAACGACATCCGCCTATCTCGCCCACGTGTAATCATAGCTGGTTCTTATCTTCTACCATGATGACAGCCCCCAATCCATCAAGCCTTTCCCCAAGCCGCGGTCGTTGCGTAAGCTCATGCAAGCTTCTGCAAGTCTTTTGGCGTTAGCGATGGAAGTAGGCGTGCTCCGTGCCGCGCACATGGGATTACCGTCTGGCTAGTATGCATCTGTTCCTGCAGCCTACTGCTAGGATTGTGGACTGAAGCCATGTCGTTGACGTAGGTGATGGATGCTTAGCTTGACCAAGCTGGCTGAGCTGGGTATAAAAAGAAGGAACTTGGTGGTGCGGTTCGGCGGTGTGTTGATTCTCCTCGTCTTTCGCTATCTTCGCCGAAGCTGCTCCATCTCGATATGTCTGCTCTCCTGGTATTAGGTCTCGCTGCTACGGCTCTGGGCTATCCCACCGTCAGCAAGCATCACCACACTCCTCTTGAGAATGCCACCGACTACCTCGTTTCTCTCGGTCCCCGACCATACTACATCATTAATAATATGACTGATAGCCCATTGAAGAGGAAATTACAGTCTTGTGAAAACACTCCTGTTTCCATATCGGGATTCTCGATCGGCCATCGCGGCGGCGGAACACTTCAGTTTCCAGAGGAGACAATTCGTTCGGAAGATGCTGGAGCGCGTATGGGCGCTGGTATCTTGGAATGCGATGTAACATTCACAAGCGACAGGGGCTTAGTATGCAGACATGATCTATGTGATTTGCACCGGACGACAGACATTCTGCTCAGACCAGAGTTGGCAGCGAAATGTACGACGCCGTTCACACCAGCTAATGCGACGAGTGATGCGAACGCGCTGTGTTGTACGTCTGACATCACAATCGATGAGTGTATGTCCCCACTTCCATTTCAACATCCAAGACGATAGTTTTGACTGATAAAACTCATAGTCAGCACGCTGTGCAGCAAACAAGACGGCATAAATGCCTCCGCCACAAACGTAGTCGACTTCCAAGCGGGCACACCTCCCTGGCGCACGGAGCTCTACGATACATGCGGCCAAGTACTAACCCTTGATCAATACATCGATCTTGTAGACTCCTATCCAGGCTACCGTAACTTCACTCCCGAGCTCAAAACGCCACCCGCCGCCGTCCCTATGCCTTTCCAAGGAAACTACACACAGCAGCAATACGCCAGCGACATGATATCCGCCTTCCGTAATAAGGGCATCGACGCCTCTCGTGTGTGGCCACAATCTTTTACCTATGATGACATCGTATACTGGCTACAAAATGACCACGACTTTGGTCGCCAGGCGGCCTATCTCCAAGAATTCGACACACCCGCGGACCTGGCAGCCGGAATGGCCAACCTAAGCATTGCGCGGGCCGCAGGCGTAAACATCATTGCGCCAGCGCTACCCATGCTTCTATCCATTGGCGGCGCTGACAACAAGACCATCGTTGAGAGCGAGTACTCGAAAGCTATCAAAGCAAATGGCATGGATATCATCGCCTGGACGTTCGAGAGGTCAGGACCCTTGGCCAATGTGAAGAAAGACGAGGAATATTACTACTCTACGATTGCAGATGTAATCACGCACGATGGACAGTTGTACGAAGTACTGGATATTCTCGTCAGGGAGGTTGGGATCAAGGGCCTGTTCACAGATTGGGCGGCGACAGTGACTTATTTTGCAAACTGCTTCGGGTTGGAGGGACCTGTGGGTGGAAGCTATAGCTGAGGTGTCCTTGAACAAAGGGAATGAGAATATGAGATATGAACTTTGCCGCTTGCTACAGAATGCTCTCGAGAGGTGAAGTGAAGAGTAGTCAGATCTGACAAAAGAAGCTTTTGGCAGGACCTTGAATGTTGTGACACAGCAAGAAGAGGACGGAACATACTCAGGTGTTGTAAGACTCTATACAAGTGAGAGCCGCTAGGATTCCACACCATGTATGCGTCAGGTTTCTGTTGATTAGGCATATTTTCCGTTCTACAATATCGTCGCAACATCCCTTTTCTTCCTGGTCACCTCCTTTTCAGTTATCGTATCGCCGAGTATGTATTAGCACCACAAACCATCTATCGATCTACCTTCTATCGCACTGACACAAGCAGTCCCTACCAGCTATTGAGACCACAAATTGTATTTCATTTCGGCAAAAAGTGGTATTTACCCTCTTGACTCGACATGAACTTTATGGACGTACACCGTAATGATCGTATCTATGCACGTCAACGAGCTATACTGCCGAACATGTCGATCGTCATTACGGTAGCGACCGAAAACGATAAAAAGCCAAAAAGACGCACGGGTCTGGAATGGCGTTGTGGGGATAGTTCGGGATAGAGTTGCCGGGCGGGTAGGAGCTTGCGTGATTGTAGTCGGTCAATTCTGGTGTTCGAGGATAGCGGTGAAGAGGCGCAATGTCACGAGTAATATACTACTACAATCTGGTCGATCAGAGTCACAGTCATATCATTCAGTAGAAAAGTTGGGGTTGACAGAACATGTATTTTATTGTTCGTCTCTGCTATGTGTCTCAAACAAATCTTCCACCGCAAATGTCGCAAAGCACAAAAAAATGGTATTGGGTATCTCCAAACTCCAGCTCCACCAGAGAAGTAGGCTATCGCATCGGCAGAAGAGTAGGCGATCATGACAAGAGGGCACATGCCACAGGCATCTTTGAAACAGGCCTCGAGTTGCATGAAAGATCGCATTCGCATTCGCTGAAGCGCCTCATAGGGGGTATAAGGGTCGACCACCGAACAAAAACAAACGGTGGTGATCGAAACAGGGGGTATTGCAGAAAGGAAAGTAGGTGTAGGAAATCCCAAAGCTCAAGTATTACCCAAGTATAATAGTGTGATCTCCACAGTTCATCAATCGTCGCAGACAAGAGAAAGTGTGATTACAAAGGAGTGTGAGGGGTAATAAAGGGGTTTGGAAGTGCCCAAGTTGGAAAGCAGATTGAATGTAAAACAAGACCCAAGGACAAGTCCAAGGGGGTAAAAGGGGGTATGATGCGAAGAGCGCAAGAACAAGACGTGAACGGACATGCATCCTCGTGATATGGGTTACAGGCAAAGGACATGAAGAAAGGCTTTGAACGCGTGCGCTCGTTGAATCAAAGACAGCGCACCAGTCGATGATGCACGGAAAGCGGTTTTCCTATCTCTTACAAGACGAGGTAGCCAACACCAGCAGCGAGCGCAACAACCATGGTGTTGACCTTGATGGACGCAGCAGCACCCTCGAACTCAGCAGGCTTGCTGGCAGATGGCGCGCCGACAGTAGGAGCGGAAGCAGTAGGTGCAACACCGGAAGTACCGTTGCCAGCGTTGTAGCTGGGGATGATGGTGGGGTGGGTAGCAGAGATGGTGCTGGTGCTGTTGGCGGGGGTGTAACCGGGAGCGGGTGCGGAGCTGGACATGGTGACAGTGTTGACGCGGTAGACAGTGGAGGTGATGTAGACAGTGGCGTCGTATCCCTCCTCTTGAGCGAAGGCGACGGCGCAGAGGAGCGCAAAGATGGCAGTGAAGATCTGGCTAAAGGAGCGCATTTTGGTGGTTGGTTGGTTGGTTGGTTGGTTGGTGGTGAAGGAGGGTGTTGTTAGTTGATATGCGACGAAGAATGCGCAAAAGCTTCGATGTCGAATCAGAAGATGGTGGTGGTTGCAAGTGTGTATGCGACGGGTTATGCGACAAGTTGCGCAAGGTGTGAGACAAGGTCGTTTATTTTTTGTTGGAGATGGTATGCGAGAGCAGTGTGGGATAGTCTGAGATCAAGAGAGTGATGTCAAAGATAGTGATGATAATGAGCGTGGAAGCAAGATGCTTTAAGAGAGTGTGAGTGAGATATATCTCGAGAGTTTTGGATCGTGCGTCTGTGAGGGTGAAGGGAAACAACGGCGAGTGGGGACCGCCCCCGGGGGTTGTATCGTGTCTTGAATCCTTGCCGCCTGCGCAATTTCCCTGAGAAAAGCGCAATTTCGGTCCCCTTAAGGCGCTAACGCAGGTTCGGCCACGCTAGCGGAAGTACCTGAGCAAGGAAGCTGCCGATCTAGCTGTTGGAGTGGGGACGTGCTGGCTTGGCTTGACGGCAAATCTCTGCAAACAACCCAGTCGTGGCAGTCTCGTGCCTGCCTGAGTTGAGCTTGACTGCCGAGGTACCCACTTTAGTCAACGTGCCTGCACCTTCCCACCTGCATCCTCGTGACTGACGGGTAGTGACCTCACTGCTCATCGCGATCACTAGGGCAACCTGGAAGACGAGGCTGTCATCGTATCTGTCGTCGCACAAGGACAACCCCATAAGCCCCGGCGCTCGAGGGCCAAGTTTCAACCTTCTCCTCACGACTTTCGCCCCAGAGCATCCTCACACCCCATGCGTTCCACAATACACCAGCCTGAGCTCCGCACAGACCCTGAAACGAGCTCAGCGAATCGTGCCGTCGGCCCTCAAGGCGGAAACGTGACTGGAGCCAGCGCGACAAATGCTGTACACCGCACTTGGACACTCGTGGCACCCTACCCGTTGCGACAAGTGTACAGGCTATTGTTGTCCCGTCACCTTGGCAGCTCTGGAAGCAGACGGAACAGTACAACGAGAACAACATCCTGATGGTGGTGTGGAACTCGCCAAAGAGAATTTCTTGCAAAGACTTTGCCTCAACAATGCAGCTTATGTTGTGACTCCAAGTCGTCGCGCAGTAGTAGCGCGCGAGAGTGTAGTTGCCCAGGCATGGCATTCTGCATGAACAACACATTTTTCTCCCACCGAACCCACTGTAGTAGCATCGCCAGAAAAGCAACGGTGAGTGACACATAAGAACAGGTCATGTCATCGCCTCGAGAGAAAGAATCCAGATTGGAGCTAAGGTCGCCCGTCCAAGCGAGTATAGCTCTGATTGGTTATATAGGCCGCACCACCCCTGCCATTAGTACAGTGCGAACTTTCGCTCATTTCCTGCCATTCCGCCATCGCGACCATTGGCATTATAGCCATTGGCAACGACGCCATTGCAAATCCAGCTCCTAACTTCCGCTCTCTCAAATGACAAGCCGCTCCCCAATGACAAGCCAAGCCGAATCATGTCTTGCCTCCGACCTTGGAGCTCCTTGGGGTGGCAATTCGACTTGACGCGTATATTACAAATTTGAGCAAACACGCGCGCGCAAATTGGACAAGTAATTCATCTTCCGCACTCGCTCTCGTCAAACCAATTGTCGTGTAGTGCCGAGTCGGATCGAACGCTCCCAAGAAGGTCAAGACAGAAAGGAACCACGACTCTTTGCCACTGCCACGCGCAAAGTTAGTTTAGAGCGCGAAAATGCAAATGCAAATGCAGCAACCACCAGAAGTTCTCCTCGGCTTCATTGCCGGCGCTGCAACATTTGCCAATGTGCCTGCTAGTCGAAAAGCCATGCCGTTTCCAGCAAGCTCTAAACAAACGCCCCTTGCGTATATGGAAACCCACGTGCATGCATTCCACGATAGAACAAAGACCCTCATCCCATGTCCCCCGAAAAGACTACGGCAAAATGCAGAGAGAAGGGAAGCAAGCGAACGCACGCACCTAAGGCAAAACTGTCTTGGCAATGTCTTCACACAATGGTCGCAAACGGCCTCGAGTCGTGTATGTTTGATCAGCGCGTCGCCAAACAAACAGACTTCAGTCTTCAGTCGGCTTCGACTATTTCAGCGCTCTCCCACAAGCGACGGCATATCTCCTCCGCTTCGTTTCGGCTACGCGCCTGGTCGCTCTCGAAACTTTGTCCTCCGGCTTCAAAGTCGTTCTCGTTGCGACTAGTCTTGCCGCGCCCTGCATCGTTCTCAAAACTGACTCGCGATCTCCGTGAGCTTGCCCCATCTGTTTCGACGCTGCTTTCGTTGAAACTTGTGCTCAGGCTGCTGGCACCTGTTGTGAAGCCGTTTGCACTGTGCGATGACTTGGGTATGCGCGTTTTGCGAGACATGCCAGGGGTTTGGTATATCCGCGCAAGGGCGTCTGCAATCGGGTTGCGATATCTTCGCACCACGTTGTATTCGACCGCGACGTGGTTGAACTGCTGCTGTAGACGGGGATCCAAGCGTCCCTCGCCATTGCCATTGTAATGGATGCTAGACTGGAGGTATGTGGGACCGCCCGTGCGGGGCAGCGTTACGGGTACGAGCTTCTGCGGTTCAATGTTGGACGACGCACGCTGGAGCATGAGTTTCTGTTGTGTCCGCGAGGGGGGCAGATTAGTGGGTGTGGTTGTGCCGGAACGCTGAGGTGTTTTGGATGGCGTGTCTGCGCCGCCGTTGAAATTTGGCATCGACTTGTTGCGTTTGCTCTTGTCGAGTTCACCTCCATCGGTATCTTCCTTCAGACCATGCCCAGCCATGTATGCGCCGTCATGAGGTGTCCCAGCCGAGCCGTCTCCGTCCATAAAACGCGATACCAGATTGTGTCCCGGCGTGTCTACAAGCGTAGAACCAACGGACCCAGCCGTGTGACTGAGTAAATTGTGGCGGTCGGACGATGATACGACGGTCGCAGCGACTGACGATGTTTGAGGAGCAAGATTCCGCGAGGAGCTGCGCTGCAGTAGTCGCGAAGTGATCATGTCAGCATCTGGAGGCCGAGAATGTTGGTAAGAGCTCCCGCCGTTGGTTTGTGTGTTGTTGCGTGTGCGATCGGTGAGCGTCTGAGTCGCCTGGCTGGGCGCCTCCCGTATTGTTCCTGCCTGCTGTGATGGCTCTCCCCTATTCTTCTCCATGTTGATCTCCGCCGCTCTATGCTGTGCCTCGAGTATAACGGAGTTGGAGCGCGTGTTCGATCGGGTAGTCGTAGGTGACTGTGACGCGCTCTCTTCAGTCCACCCGCCTTCTTCTTCCTCGTCGTCGTTGGGCATATCAAAGTGAACCGCAGCGTGCGGCTCCGGCGAACTCTGCCGAGATCGAGTGGGGGTCGCGAGTGCACGCTTGGAAGCAGCGTTTTCGTTCTTTGAACCCTTCAGCGCGTGTTTTGCATGGCCTTGCCGCGGTGGCAGATGTCCACTCGAGTGATTTCTGCGCAAGTTGGCTTGCTGATTGTTTGCTCTCACAATGGCACCAGATGACGCATGTCGCTTGAAACCTGGACGCGTATGTGGGCTGCTGGGCGCCGAAACTGAATTGCCCGACTGTGAGCGACGGTGGTGTCGCCCCGTGTTTTCTGCACCCTGTAGCGCCTGCTGTGCCTGCTTCTCGGCTTTGTTCAGCTTGTTGAGATTCTTGCCAAAAGACGTGTTCCTCTGTACGCGTTGACCGACAACATGATGGCGCTGGCTCTTGTGATGAGCTGAGCGATGAGGGCCCTCAGACGGCGACTGCGAGATGTGCGATTGCGAGGATGACTGTCTAGTCATCGCAGCTGGCCTCTTGGGCCGCGAATTAGATTCATCTGCCGAAGCCATGCTTACGTTCGCCTACGCAGCGCGCTGCGTCGTTGAAGTGAGGTTGGGGGGCCGTTTGGCTGTCGGCGCTGCACGTAATGATGCAAGTCTGCGGTGGTTCGTAGGAATGAAGTGGAGCAGCCAGCCCGGGGTTTCTTTGCGCTGGCAGCCAAGGAATCAATAGGCGGCCATGGAGTTCAATTGCGTGTGTTGGAAGCGTTGGGAACGTGATACAGCGTGCCACGTTGGGCCCAATGATTCTCGATGGAGATGGTGGAGTGCATGGGCTGCCGTCAAATGAGTAGGCGGTGAATACGCCCCAACCGCTTTCGGTGACCGCGGCCCGTTCCAACGTCATATGACCGGAACATCCGACCCGCATTACTATTACCACAGCTATTCGCTCTCACTTCAATCACCACAATTACCTTTATCAACGTTCTGCTATTAGAACTCGATTTCTAGGCCCTGCATATGTACACTATGTATTGTATATGGAGTATTTCGCGTTGATCTTGATACATAATCGCGCGCATTGCGCAGTTTCCCAGTGTGCCAGCTGTAGGATCAAATGTTCGGGGTTGTCTCTCTTTTGTATCTACGAAGATGCCAGCCCTCAAACCCCAGCAGTCTTATGGTGTGTATTTCATAATCTTTGCGTCATCTCGTTCGTCAATCGTGATCGTGGTCTGGTGTCGCGCTCTGTTTGGTGTTGCCTTCACTTCGAACTTGCTCATCTGTCATCGCTTTTCATATCGCAAATGTATGAGCGAACCTCTTCAGCTTGCATTTCATTCCTCGCTGTAGCGCTGCTCGCTGCTGACTGATCTGGCGTTGCGCAGGGTTCATACCATCGATGCAGCCGAAGGAAGAGGTGGTGAGAACAGACTCGGGGCGAGAACGGTAAGACGGCGGTGGTAGCCCAGAAATGTACGTCGGTGCATCAGACAGATCGCCCATGGAGTCTTCTCGAGTAAGACAGGCAGCTGCCGTTGATGGTCGAGTGCTGTCCGCGCTACGTGCCGTACGCATGAATATGGCGTTGACGCGCCGCTCGAAGACACTCTCAGTATCGCCAAGTCGCACACTTCCTGGTGTGCCCGTACGCAAGGGTAAATCTTCACGCGGCTGTTCATCAACCGATACAAGAGCACTAGTTCGTGTGGAGGGATACCGTGTTGACGGCTGCATGGCGGGACGAAGGAAAGATCCAGACCGAGACATGAGCATAGGAGCGGCGGCTTCATTGACATCCTCATAGGAGACGGCTAAGAGTGGCATCGACGCCGATTGTCTGTTGTGCTTTCGATCGCCCTGGCGTTGAGATTTAGTACGCAGAAGTGAAGGTATCTGAACCTGCATCTTCTTGGCGCAACGACGGAAGGCTATCCTTTGCTGGCTGTTGGCTGTCGATGGCCTGGCGATTCCGAGTGCTCCAGTCAACGGAACGGCATGTTGCGCCACGGGTGTATCCTTGACACCAGGGCTGGTCGCCGCCCTCCAGTAGGGAAGTCCTCCCATCAGAGGAGGCGAAGGCGTGTTTACGCTGGCATCCAACCAGGCATTGACATCCCGTATAATGCCCGAATCTGGTCTTGCGGGACGGATTGGAGGTAAGACTGGCGCCCGAGGTGAACCTTGCTCGACATCAATTGGGACCAGTGGAACTGCTGGCGCATCGTCAAGATTTTGTGCAAGCTCTGTTGAAGGTGCTGTGCGCGGACGCCGGAGGGAATTCTTTCGTTGCATCTCGTTTGAGTCGTCGTCGTTCTTCAGTGTTTGGCGCGATGCCACTTTGCGCAGATGTCGCCGCAGCCACTTCTTCGCTGTTTCATGCTTGCTATTAGCTGTAGTAATCGTCTGTTCTGTAGTTGGTGCCGTCATGATGCGTGATTATAGAGGAGCTGCTGCGAGAATGTCGTACGGTGATTGATGCACGACGGTAACAGTAATGTAGAGAAGTTGAGGGTGTAGACGCAGCAGTCACTTCATGTAGTTCTAAGTGAGCATCTTCGCTGGCGGAAGGTGCGAGCAAGCTGCCGTTGTATAACAGGAACGTCATAGGGTTGGTTGAGAAAGTGCAGTCGTCGAGCTGCTCAACTGACAGTCACTCTGGATAATAAGGAAGGCACGTTTTGGAGCTTTCACTTATGAATTTCATGAGAGCCCAAGCATTTCTCATTGTTACCAACTATAGGGAAGCGACAATACAACCAATCCATTGTGTCTACGCTCCTAATAATCAAAATCTTCAAACACTACTTTCTGTCCTTCTAGCCATCCTGTAACTATTTTCCTCATCCCCTTTCCGGCACACACGTACCATGTATCAGCCTGCATCGCCTGTATATCACTCTTCGTCATTCTTCTTTCCACAACCTCAGCCTCCGATTTCACGTGATCCTTCATCTTAGTTAAGTCACCGTCTGTTCCGCCATCTGTCAGAAACACCGTCGTACAAGCTCCTAGGCCATGATACCGTCGAAACGTATCATACACCAACCCCACATCCTCACTCCGTACGGCCCAAATCAACTTGAATCCTCCAGCTTCCAAATACAGCCCACCAACTTGTCCGAGCAACGGCGTGACACCCACTCCGCCAGCCACAAAAACCACTTTACGCCCATCGGCCTTTTCGATCTTAAACTCACCCCCTACACCGAGGGCACCTATCTCCAACCCAGCCCGCTCATTTTGCTGGAAGAGGAACCGTGTAACAGCCCCAACGTTCCGTATAGTCATCTCAAACTCACTTTCCTTCTCATGGTCTTTGCTAGGCGTGGAGGAAATGGTAAATGTCCTCACAAAGTCATCGTTCAGACTTCCAGGATCATCATCGCGCATATGTTCGTACCCAATGTCTAACTCTTTGCTAAAATCCAGCGCAATCCATTGCCCGGGTCGATATGTTAGCCCATCTCTCACAGTGAAGGTGAAACGAGCGATACTAGGCGTGAGAACCTCTTTCTTGGTTAAAGACGCCATGGTGTGAGAAACGGAGAGAGTGCCGCGTATGTTCCCTTCAGAAGCAAGGGTGCGCACGAGCGGATTGTATGGGCTAGGTGTCTTCTTCGAGCCACGAAACGGCAGACCGTTGGCTACAAATCGGCATTCTGAGATGGTAATCTTGACGGCCAGATTGCTACCGGGTAATAGGACAGCTGCATCTGCACCAGCGAGGATTTCAGTTGTGCCAGTCAGGTAAAGGACATCTCCCGTTCCGTAGTCTGGAAACACGATACCAATCTTGGGGTTGAGCATTAGATTACCGAGGGACTGATAAAGCCGGTTTCCGGAGTACTCGGGGTAGACAAGGGTGCTTGAATTTATCATTCGAACGAATCCCGCTGGTCCACCGCGATGGTTGACATCCATGTCATCCTCAGTTGTTGTGGATAAGAAGAACATGTCGGATCTCGCAACGAGTTCTTCTCCTTCTTTTGATAACGATGAGGATTGCGATACTAATCTTGCGTTTACTAGTGCTGGGCGTATTTCGTATTGATTGAGATACTTGGGACAATTTCCTAGGCTTTGTTCTATCTTCGTGACGAGTTGAATCTGTTCTTGTTTCCTGTCTGCCTCCCCTTCGATCTCCACGTCGATGTCCCTTATCGCTCCTGCAATCATACGCCCAGCGGTTTTGACTCTTTTCCTCGTCATCAGATCGATAGCTAAACCAGCTACTAGTTTGCCACCGTCTTTTGCTTGAGTCATCTCGCCCTTCTCATTTCCACTCATAAGCGCTTGCACGACAGGATCGTTCGTGCCATCGACGAGTGTTCGCGTGCCGATGAAGCCTCCACCAAGCTGTTCAGAGAAACCAGGCTCGCCACCCCATAGTGTCGCCCATGGTCTAGATTGTGCATCCAGTGTTCCGAGTGCGAGTAGAGGAGCACGTTGGAACATAAAACTGGCTTGTGGTGTGAGCATAGCCGATGTTGGATTATCTTGAGGTGGAACGCGGAGGAGGTGATGCATCTTCTCTTCGCCCTCGTTCCAGGGCATCCCTATTGAGAACGCCATCTTGTGAAAATGTGTGTTTGATGTAGTAAGAATTGATATGGGTTGTTGATCGAATGTCGAGAGTCTCCCGGTCCAGCTCTGTGTTATATAGCTCCTGTGGAGGGGGTCTCCTGCATGTCATCCTCTACATCGGAGTCGTAACCATCGTCAGTGTTGCCGTCGGCATTGGATCTGGTAAGCAAGTCGTTGCAATGCGCGGCCGGCATTCGGAGTGTCATCTACAGGGCGCATTGGCGGGAGTGCCACAGCAATGTGTCAGCATCGGCAACATCTCAAATGTCGCCATCCGGCTCGGCCCTACACTGCGGGGAAGAGGAACTAGTCCAAATGAGTCGAGGAGGCGTGCAATTGAGAACCCGCGCTAATTATGAATCTATCTATCATCAAACGCTAGGTCGTATGCAGACAGCATCATAATCCGTGAAGACGAGATTCAGCTCTAGATCTTGCGTCACATCGATTCTCCAATACTACAGCATCTATTTATGCTCACCAATAATCATCTCTGCCGCCTTCTCGGCGATTCCGTACACAAGCGTCTGAAGATGGGCGCTCGGCAAAAGAGGAATGATGCTCGCATCCACTACCCTCAACCCCCTGGTACCGTAGACCTTCAGCTCTGAATCCACAACACCGCCAGCCTTCTCCGGAAGCAACGCAGCAGTACCAATAGGATGATAGATACTCAATGTGTTCGCTAGCGCATACTTTCGCCAGTCCTCATCGGTTTGCACTGCATTGCCCGGCTCGTACTCTTCGGTCCAGACCTCGCTCATGGGCTTCGTAGAGGCGATCTTACGCAGATATTTGGCGAGATTTGTAGCAGCTGCAAGATCGTAGGGATGGGATAGGTAGTTAGGGTTGATAAGAGGCTTATCGCTCACGTTCCGGGAGCTGATGTGAACATTGCCCTTGCTGAGAGGGTGTTGCACAACGCCAATCAGTGCAAAAGTGCCGATGCCGAATTGAGAGGAGTTGGCAGCAGGATAGCCTTTGAGGCCAGTGTAGCCGTCTGAGAAGATGACTTCTAGCTGGGGTACTTTGGTGCTCAAAGCCGGGGAGAAGTATGTCTTCTTCAATTTGTCGGTTGCGGAAACCAAGCTCTTGTCGTTGTCAACGAGGGTACGGAGCTGAGAGGCCGTTTCGTTGCTGACAGTGCCCCAGGGGAAGTATGCATAGCCGCTGGCTGTGTAGTCGTAGAGTGACTCGCGGTCTGCGTTATACAAGGCTAGCTCGGCAGCCGCACGGGTGGCGTTCTTGAGAACATCGAACGAAGAGTATTCGGGTTTCAATTGATAGGAGACTTGGATGCGGATGTGGTCTTGGAGGTTCTCGCCCACGTATGGCAGGTGCTTGACAACGGGGATGCTAAGTTTCTCAAGGAGTGATGCATTTCCGACACCAGAGAGTTCGAGAAGACCGGGGGTTTGGAAGGAGCCAGCTGAGAGAATGATTTCCCGCCGCGCGGTGATTGTAGTACCATCTTCGAGGGTGACTCCTGTGGCAGTTGTTCCTTTGAAGTCAATCTTAGCCACACGGGTGTCTAGCTTCAAGATCAGGTTGTCTTTGGCGAGTTTGAGATACTCTGGGGCGTAGGAGCGAGTGTAGTTCGGGCTGACATTGCTGGGTTGAGTCGAGACGCCGATGGGGTTGCCATTCAGACTCTCTCGGTTTGTTGCCAAGCCGAGAGCATTCATTGTAGGATACCATGTCGATTGATGTCGCGGGAAGATTCTGTTGATGAGTGTGCGAATAGGTCCAGTTGTACCGACTCCTTCGGTGCCATATGCGGGTGACGGGAGGAAAGTCTCACACTTTAACATTGCCGCATAAATACTCTTCCAGTTCCATCCTTTGTTACCGAGCTGCTTTTCCCAGGCATCGAGTTCGAATTTGGAAGTCCTGTCCCACGTCATAAGATTGAGCGCAGAGCTACCTCCGAGGACCTTGCCACGGTTCTGCGCGAAGACGCGGTTGTTGGCACTGGGTTGTGCAATGGTGGTCAAGTTCCAATCGTATTTGCCTCCGAGTGTTGAGCCTTTTCTTCCCGGCACGGAGATTCCAGGTTCCTGGCGGCCATCGGGTCCAGCTTCTATGACGAGGACGCTGAGATCTGGAAGGCCAAGACTGATGCGCGAAGCAACCGCGAGACCTGCAGTTCCGCCTCCGATGACTATCTTATCGCTTGTTAGATCATCCCTAGAGCTGAAGTGTGGACTCCAGGTTTCTGAAAGCAACGTACAAAATCGTAGGAGCTAGAATTAACTGGCAGACCTTCCTCTCGCCCGATGACTGCTGCGCTGCCATGCCCTAACAGCACGGACACAAGTAATGTGGAAGTGAATGTCTTCATAATTCTGCCGTAAAGAGAACCGCCGTGTTCTCCAGATGTTTATACGGTCGACGAAGAACGTTAAGCCTCGTAAAAGCTCTTTCTCGAGCATACCAGCTTGATATAAATTGCATGTCAGCACTACCGAGCTAGGAAATGCATGCTAGCGATATGCAGAGCCGAGTCCGAGATCTAAGATTCCATATGCAGGAGCGGCCTGGAATCGTTTGTTGCTATTATCCGATGCAAGACGGGACAAGGTACCGGCAGAGCACCCACTTTTGGCTGCGCATTTACGCCTGTCTACCGGGTATAGTAGATAATTAACCCGGACGCCTGGTCATGACTTCCTTTCGACCTCCGATCTTTTTCATAGTCGTGCTCTCGTGGCAGTGCAACGTCAGACTGCACCTAACGAAAAACCGTAGGTTCGTGAGGTCTGAACGCGCCCTCGAAACCAATCTGAGGTCCGAAGTCCTCTTCGGATGCTCTGCCGCAGTGTGGACCCGGGAGGCAATGAGCGGGAACTAAGAGCCCTTCGCGTGACAGCACATAACGCGCGAGTCGCATTACACTCCATCGGTCTTATATAGCAGTGGCCATGGTAGTATGTGCAAAGACCTTGACCGCAAGGCTCAGGCGCACCGCCAAGAACACCTCACCATTGGTCCAAATACGCACACACGGCAGAGCTACGGATGGAAGAATGAAGAATGTGAAGGAGTAAGGCATTGTTGAATGAGGATAAGCCATCCTAGAAAGGTGCGCGTGGATATCCGCGCTAGTCAGTGTCCCGTCCTCTATCAGCAGGTACGACCTCGCAATCCTAAAACTAAATTCATCCCACCTTCTAGCTAAAGATCAGTCTCTAGCCATGGTGAGCACGCATCTCGACCGGATGCTTTCTTTTCGTAAGGTGCCATTTCGGCGCAACAATCACAATACGAGAAAGCTGAAAGCTGGTCAGACCAGGGTGCCAGGCCAGCTGGACCCCTAACTTAGTCTTTCTCCGCGTCTCAAGCTTGGAAGAGGCGAATGTTGATCAACCACTAACACCACCATCGTCGTCTAACATACTGAGTCTTGTTCGTAAGACGTTCAAGTCTCTATCGTCGCGCATTCGATCCAACCATGGCAATGCGCAAGAACCGGGTGAAGCCTACAGCCTACCCGTTCCTACCTTTCCACATCATACGATGCGCACAATTACTTTCTTCACTTGTAGTAGCGAGCATCATGTTTTATTTCCTTCGTGAATTATCGCATGATGGGTATAGATTACCTTGGACATTCATTCTGGTACGTATCCCTACCACATACAGCATCGCAATACTAACATTTGTCCCAGCTAATGTCAGTTTCCCTCTTCACCCTCGCTGCGCTCACTTGTACAATCTTCCTCCATATCCGTCACGGGCTATCTGCATCCCTCAACCTCACCCTCAACGCCGCCCTCGCACTTCTCTGGACCGTGTCCTTTGCTCTGCTAGCATGGTGGTGCTCTGGCACATTGGCACATGTATGCGATGCGCAGAATTGGGAGTCGGAGGCAGGGATAAGCGTGTGTAGGATGTACAAGGCGCTGTTCAGTTTTGCGTTGCTGGGCTTTGTGGCGACAGCGCTGGCGTTGGGGTTGGACATCAGGGTTATGAGGAGCGCGAGGAAGAGAGGCGTCTTTCAGCAATTGGATGTGCTGGATGGTGGGAATGGGAAGAGAGACGGTGGATTGGGAGAGGAGGATGTCAATCCAAATCCAGTCGCGGCACGAGTCCAACGGGCGAGGGGAGGGGATGGGTATGCGCTGCCGGAAGAGCAGTTTGAGTATAACGATATTGGATATCAAGGCGCAGCAGGGCAGGTTGGGAGAAGTAGAATATGAAGAGAGTAAGAAGTTATGTTATAAGAATTATTGACACGCTATCTTGAACGCCGCCCAATGCTGGCATGATGCCGGGTATCACAGTGCAAGAAACTAGAAAATGTCGTCCATGATGGCATCCCTTCCATTCATGGCTGCAGCGGCGGCATGCTCTGTGCCAACGTCCGCATCCATTGACATTGAGGGAGCCTCCCGCGCAGTGATTTCGTCTTCAACGAAAACACCCAGGCCACCAAAAGCTTCGCGTAGTGTCCGACTGCAATAGTCTTGCAAACTGTGTCCTCCCACCAGATGTGCCGAATCCTTCTTCATACGTGCGTACCAGTCCACATCGTAGTTGTCCTGAAGTACGTAATATTGTGGTGCGATGGTGTAACCGCCGAATGGATCGAAGGGTGCTTCCACGGGTGGCGCGACACGCTTTTTGAGTCCGCGGATCACGAAACCGCCGTCAACATCATCTTTGAGTGCAGGGCCTTTGCGAGCGGCGGCTTCTTGTTCGGCCTTTTGGAGAGCCTCAAATTTTCTCAATTTCGCCCAGGTCGCGTCCACGTCGATGTTGAGGATGAGATTCCAGTTGATCTCTTCGACCTGCTCGAGGTAGTCGTTGTAGTCCCTAAGCGTCTCAAAATCGTCTTCTGTTTTGTTCATGCTGCATGGCCGTCAGCTACATCTTACAAGGGTCGATACGTCGCACTTACATCTTCATGACCTTCTTCCTGAGATCCACCTCTCGCTCCACCTTCAGATCCTCGAAAGTTGCCCTCCGAAAGTTCCTATAGGCAAGCGTCTTTGCGCATCCTGCAACAGGACATATACTGTTGCCTTTGCCAAACAATCGTTCTACACAGGTATCGCACATCTTATGGTAGCATATTGGGTTGATTTTGAACTGCATATTGGAGTTAAGGAAGCGCGACGACCTGCATACAGGGCACGAGTCTGAGGCATCGTCAGCGAGAGAAATGGAACGAGGCATTTGCTGCAAAGACAAGCTGTATAGGGTTTTGGAGAGAGACGCACCGCCATCTTGCTGCTTAGACGCGTCGGCGCCGCGCGATTTCGACATGGCGGAGGTTGTGGCGGAGATATGCTTCCAAGCTTGACGGATATGGGGCCTCGGGAAGTTGAAGGATGGTGCTGACTCAGCGTGTAGAAGCCGCTGGTCGTTTTATGAGATCGAAAGCATGACCGGGCAGCTATGAATGTATATGATGGGATGATATCAGCGATAGTAAGGTTCACGTACTCCTTCTGCCTGACAAACGACAGACCGGCGATCTGTATGCAGGCGTAGCATGGTTTCCCTTGTGGGGCCAGCCGCCAAGACCTGCGCTTTTTCTCGTACACAAAATTCCTGCACCTTTCTTTCCTCTCTCGCACTCATCCTCCCACCACATCACCAAAATGGCAGCCTCAACACAGAGCGCTCTAGAGGAGCTCGAGCGCAGTCGTGCGCAGCTGCAGCAAAATGTCGATAAGCTGCGCAAAGCACTCTCCCACTGGACGACCTGGGAGGCTGAGTATGAGACGCTGAAAGAAGAGATTCAAGAAGCCGGCGATCCCTCGCCCTCACAGATACGTGAGATGGCACGCGACCTCGAACTTACCCTGCTGGACCAGAAGGAAGTTGAGGAGCTGCTCTGCAAGAACTCGCCATCGGAACGCACTGCTAACCAAGTTATTGACATGATCTCTAGACGCGTTGACTATGTTCGGACGAGTAGTGCTACTATCGAGAAGAATCTTGACACCGCTGAGAAGAAGCTTGCTGGCGTCGACGTCCTGTTGGAGCCAGGCATGGACAACGAAGAGGGCGAGCCGATGATGGACATCGAAGAAGAACTGGATGATGAGGGCAACGAAGTCTCGAGCTCTGTCAACCAGACGGGCAAGGCCGCAGCTGAGCTTGTTGAGGTTCTGCGCAAAGCTGGCATTCAAAAGGCTGAGCTGGAGAAGAAGAATGCAGAAGAGAAGGCTCAAGACACACCGTCTCCAACTACACCAGCTTCACACACTGTGTCAGATCCAAAGTCTTCTCCGCTGCCTTCTGAACCCACTCCTGCCACGACCGACAGCCAAAGTTCAAAATCAGCGCCTTCGAAGAAGGCTGTGTCCTTCGCCGAAAAAGTCGAAGTCGAACCGGCTGCAAAAGCGGTACAAGACACTGACGAAGATGAGGCTGCAAAGGTCGCCTCACTGCTCTTCCCAGAGGGCACGCGTGCCATCGACCTCGAACAGGACGATGTAGACTTGTCCAATGCTATCATCCCGAGCGATGAGACGCCAGAGGAAGCTGAGCTGAGGAGGCAAATGCTGCAATATGGCATGTCAGAAATCGGGCAGATTGTCGCCGAACTTGATCTGGACCAGCCTACTGCGTCATACTCGGACGAAGAAGATGACGACGATTATGGCGACTATGACACCGAAGATGAAGAAGAGGAAGACGAGTACGGTCGCAGCACTAAGCCAGTCATCACCGAAGACTATCGAAAGCAGATGATGGAGCTCGAGAAGAAGTTGGGCGCTCGTATGCTTGAGAACGTGGGGCCCGAGTCGGGACAGCACTCTCTTGAAGAGCACATCGGAGACATTCGCACGATGCGTGTGAAGAGTGACGATCAGTTCGACGAATCTCTGGGCACCTCCTCGGCCACGCCAGCAACAGATGATACCAAAGAGCCAAAGAAGAAAGGAGTACGCTTTGCCGATAACCTGGACATCTCTGAGGCGCCGAAACCAGTACAGCAACCGGCTCGAGCTACCCAGGCAGTGGCAAAATCAACCCCAACCATGTCCGATACCATCGTTGAGCGGTCTGCAGTTCCTGCAGCACCAGTTGAGCCTCACAAACCTGCCAAAGTATCCAAGTTCAAGAGTGCCCGTGCTGCAGCAAACACTGCCCCCCAGGTGCTGCCGACCCCTTCTGTACCAGAACCACCACCTGTACCAAGTGGCCCTGTTGGACGAACAATAGCCAACACTATAACCGAGCACGCTCCCTTGCCATCAGAACCTCAGGCTCCTGATGAGTTTGATGCAGTTCTTCTGAACCGCGAGATTCAAGCGGAGTACCACAAGGCGCGCAATCGATTCATCCAGCGACAGGGTGGATTCAAGGCTACCGAAGAGGACGAAGAGAGTCCGATTGTCGAAGAACGAGATGGCAAAACAAAGAAGGTGAGCCGTTTCATGGCGGCCAGACTCAAGGCCGAGGGTATGTAACATGTCCACACAACGTCGCCATCACGTTTCTATCATCCCCATTCTCTTTGATATGTCATATTCTCATCGCGTACCCTTCTGAGGGTTACATGTGCGCATTTTCACAGCGCAGGGCAAAGCTGAAAGATGCTTTGCTATCGGAACAATCCATGTCCGTGACAGATACCATCCCATGTATCATGAATCACATTACATTCGTTCCAAGATCAAAACAAACGGTACCACTAGACTCGCCGGGCCAAAAACTATGCCTACTCGAGGTTCATATGCTCCGTACATATATATCTCAAACGCCATTATTGGCATGAATGAATCGAAGATGTTGAAACTTGAACTTTTTGATGTTTTGGCACGAGTGAATACATGGATGCGACAATTCGAGTGAAGCTGCAGGAACCATGTAGCACGACTTCAGACGAAAAGGCTGGCAAACCACCGACTCTGTAGTTTAGTACGTCAGATGTCATGGCGGGGCGCGGATAGTGGGGTAATCTCCTGGCGGCCGACGTGTAAATTTTTGGTCAACGCCGCCTGCAATCATGACTTCCGACTCGAGCTCCTCCACGCACTCCGATTCGCCGCCTACGACTCTTCATCTTTCGTCGCCGTTTGCAGACACGACCAAAGACTCTGCTCACCTCGCCTTTGCACCCATAGCGCTGGCGCAATACCACAACGTTGCCGAAAAACTGGCCTCCAACAACCTCTACCGCATCCTACGCGCACCAGGACCCATCCGTGTATGGGTCTACCGATCGCTACTCGCCGAGAATCAATTGTGGAATGACTGGGACCGTCGCGCGCTGTCACAACCCGACCTGAAGACGGAAACGAGCGAAGGCATGGCCGAAGGCAGCATCAACGATACCGAGAGCATGGGCGAGTCTGAGCGCCCAGAGAGTTCAGGCGGCATACATGCGCGACCCTATCTTACCCGACTCCGCCTGGCGCTCGCGCCTTACACCGTACATTTCCACAACCCAGGCTATGTCAGGGACGATACGTTGCGTATGCTAGAGCGGGACGTGGTCAAGAAGACACTGGAAGAGTCGCGGAAAAGCTTGGAACTGCGCGAAGAACTCGGCCTCTCGTGGGAGTTCTGGGACGATCTTGCGGGCGTGCTGAAAGCCGCCATACCCTCACTCGAGCGTCGATGTTTCGCTGCGCCGGATCCTGCCGCCCCAGAATACGAAGGCCTGTCGGGTCCGTTGATCGCAAGCTATTCCCCGAGTCTGCTTAGGGACCTGGAAAGATTGAACCAGCTTGTGTGTATAGCCCGGAATGTGCAGGTACATGGAGAGAAGGTGCAGAACCTGAGCGCAGACAGGCTGTTCGACAAGGACATTTTTGCGCTGATCAATGTCTGTGTACGAGTCACCGCACGCGGCTACGACGGCGAGGCTGGGACCCAGGACGAAGATAAATGGCAGGGTGTCATCAATGCATACAAGAAGCTTCTCATCACATGTTTGCAATTCCTCAACAACCTCATCGCACGCAACGAGCAGCGCAAGCTTATGCTCTGGATCGAACTGTTTGACAGCCACCTCGACAATGAACTACCAAACTTTGCCGACATGAAGTACAAGATGGATGAATTCCCACAAGATCAAGGGCCGCCACCTGAGGAACACCCATTGCCAACAAATGCAGCGCGTAGCTTAGACACATTCAAAATTCCACAGCAACCTGCGTCTTCGCCCTTCCTACTGTACATTGGAGAAACGGGCAACGATGTCAAAAAGGCCCTGATACATCATGGTGTCAAAGCAGGCGCCAACGAAATTGCTGCCGAATGCAGGCGCAGGTGGCAGACGATGAGCGAGGAAGAGAAGAACGTAAGTTTCATCCACTTCACTACCCAGGTCTTGACTAATTCTTCCAGAAATGGAACATGCTGTACGCGGATGTAGTTGCCAGGTATCGCGATCAGATCACCCAGTCCAGCACATATCGCAAAGTTGTAGACCAACATGCCAAGAACGAAGAGAGTGTACAAGCACTGGCAAAGAGCATCAATCAACTTCAAGTCGAGGTTGACAGGATGCGTTCTTCGATTACCGCTCTCCCTGGCGACGAATCTAGCCGCGAGCAACAAGCATCCCAAACCGCAGCGGAGAAGCAGTCCTCAAAACCAGCAATGGATGACTCGTTACTAGATCCTAGCATCAAACGGTCTCCCCCGGCAGGTGAGATCGATTTCCGTGTGACATACCCGCCATCCTTCGGTGCGGAGATCCTCCAAAATGGCAAAGAAGATCTGCTTAAGCGTCTGGAGCCAGACCCCGACCGTCCATCAGGGCTAATCAGTGACGTAGCGTCTCCTACTTCTCCTCCGCCAGAGGATGACGGTGATAATGATGACGATTACGATGACATACCTGGTGATGAAGGCCGAGGGCTGCTTACAGATGTTCCACTAATTCTGGGGCCTACCGAGATTGAAGTCTTGCCTATGATAATCATGGCGGGCATTGTGGAGCCAACAGAGGGACAACCTGGTTATCACTCGGACCCGACTATTTTCAGCAGCGTTAGGAGCATGCATGGTGTGCGGTGTCACCTGCTCCTTGCGCAGGACAATGGCCGAAATCTTCTTAGAGAGTTATTGATCTTTGTTGCAGCTTGGGATCTACGCGAGGAAGAGCTGTACTTCAAATTCATGGTCAAGATCATGGAAGCTATTCTTGCAAACCAACTACTGCCATTTGCTTACCATGCCTTTAGGGAGTCTGAGTAAGTACATTTATCCAAGAGACAGAACCCTGCTGACACTGCGATAGATCGAAAGACATCATCTCTCCGGCTCAGGCAGTCATCATGAAGCTTCTTACCAACATCTTCCGCGCCAGACAAGCCCGTGCTCAACCTACGAAGGGCCACCTCAAAGCAAATCACCCACAAGTGGACCAAGGCGATGTCCATATGGTCAACTTTCTACTTACTGAGTTCCGTCGTCATATCATTCCTCAAACATGCGCTCTCATCTTCCTTCAAGGCCAAATTCGCGCAGGCCATGCTCAGCCGGAAGACTTTCCTCTGAACCTCTGGGATATGGAGCGCATGTATGAAGGTGTCTATCAATACCTAGAGTTCTTTGCCATTCTCACAGAACATGAGACGTGGAAGAGGATGTTGAGCAACTGGGAAATTTCTCACGAACTGGTAACCCTTCTGAAAGAGTTAGACGCAGCGATACCCAAGGGTCAGCTATCACCGCCTCCCTTGAGGAATGTTCAGCATGCTCCACCACCCCCAGCACCGGTAGAGGTGGATGTTCCTTCGCCACAGCAGCAGCAACAGCAGCAGCAGCCACCACAGCCGCAGCCAGTCGCTGTTGAGCGGCCATATGATACTACAGCTGCTGCAGCTGAACCATACATACCCCCGCCAACTTCACCGTCACCTCGACCATACATAGATGAAGCGGCTGATGAACCCTCCGACTTCGAATGGCGCAATCTCAAGAAGCTCGCCGTTCTCGTCCTCAGCTCTCTAGTGTGGAAGAATAAGCACGTTCAAGACCAAATCCGTCCCCTCGGCGGTATCGAAGCAGTACTCAACTGCTGTTCCTACGACGAGCATAACCCATATATTCGGGAACACGCGATAATGTGTCTACGTTTCCTCATGGAAGGCAACAAGGAGAATCAAGACCGCATCCACGCTCTGGAAAAGGTCAATCAAGATGCCAACGCCAAACCTAAAGCAACATCGAGTTCAAATCCAAACACGGCTGTCCCAGGCGAAAGCAGTGGTAGTAGTGAGAATGGTGGTAGCGGTAGCAGCAGCAGCAACAGATCACCCGTCAACGTCCGTGTACCCGACGAAGTGCTCGACCAACAAGGGTACGAAACCTACATGGATAAACAAGGCCAGGTGATGTTGCGCAAGCGTCAACCTCAGTCTTCGCCTGCGCATCAGAGTCAGAACCAGCCACTAACGTCTCGCTCAGATATCGGGGGCAATAGCAACAGCAAGGGTAAAGGCAAGAGCGACCTTACTACTACTGCTGCGTTGGGTGAGATGGCGAGGATGAGCGGTGGCTTGAGGGATCCGAAGGCACTAGAGGATATGGTGCAACAGGTTATGCGTGGCTTGCCTAGAGTACAAGGCTTGAGGGGTGATGAAGAGAGGGCAGTAGAGGTTGAGGAGGCGCTGAAGAAATTAGACAAGGGTTTTGATGGAGGCTCGTAAAGTGGAGGCTTGCAACGATGACGATGCTCATGATACGGAGTATGGAGTATAGCATATTCTCCGGTTGTTTTTATTAGATACTTCCTGTCTTGGAAGGCTGTTCGCCATTGCCTGGAACTGGGACTCAAGGAATGCTTTATTCTGACGCAACCACCAACCTATACGGGCCACTATTCCTTAAAATAGGCTGGGGTGTGCCGAATGGTATAAGGAAAAGTGTCAACTTCGAAAGGTGTTTAGCGTAACAGAGAGTCGTGAGCAGAACGCTGTACCTATGTATTGTTGTTGCCATTCCATCATGCTTAGGGTGCTCGGCTTCGGGGTGTCTTTTCCCGGTTCGGGCAACCTCCGCTCACTCGCTCGCTCAACCTGCATCTTCCCATCTCCACACTTATCAACATCCGTCGCGTCGGATGCGATCCGATGATAGCGATCGGCTCCTAAAGAAGTACCGGTAAATTCCCGATGCAAAGATAACGAGTCGGCATAACGCGTATCTCCGCGTTACTCGTTCACCGCCGCATGAAGCAGGTACCAAGACCTGACTACTACCAGACTGTGGGGTAGTGGAGACGGTAGTGGAGTCAACATCAATACGAATACAGGGCAGTTACAAGGTTGTATGACCGATCTCGGAACTATGCGCAGGCATCAAATGGCGTTATATACACTTCCATGATGGCTTCGCTCGACGTAGCTTCGTTGTTGTGCGAACGTGTTGTGTCAACCTTACTTTCCCACATTGACGCCATCATGGGCCAACACAACATGGCTCAGCGCCTTCTTACCACAGTCACATTGCTCACCAGCCTGTCTGGCGTCTCAGCTTCATACAACACATCCGAAGTCACGCTTCCCGGCTATGGCACTTTCCTCGGCACGACAGTCTCGCAGACTTTGACCAAGAAACCTCTACCACGCACTGTAGACGCATGGCTCGGAATCGATTATGCTTCTCAGCCCGTTGGAGAAGGGAGGTTCGCGCCTGTTGGGGCGCCAGAGCCTTTCGATGGTGTTAAGAATGCAACGAGCTATGGATACTCGTGTTACCAGGATCCATTGGATATTACGTACGAGATGGATGAGGCGTGTTTGAGCATGAACGTCTTCCGACCGCAGGGTGTTGGCGCGCACGAGAAGTTGCCTGTGCTGATCTGGATACATGGTGTGAGTTTTTGAGAAGAATTGGGTATGTGCTGCGGTTGCTGACTTGACTTTAAAAGGGTGGTTTCGTTGCTGGTAGTGCTAGGAGTTTCGATGGCCCAAGTTTCGTGGCTAATTCAAAGGAGCCGTTGATCGTTGTCAACTTCAACTACAGAGTAAGTATGGTCATGTTTTTCTGTACAATCAAGCCTAACGTTATACAGGTAAACTCTTGGGGTTTCCTCCCCTCTCCAGTCTTTGAGCGCGAAGGACTTCTCAACCTGGGTCTTCGAGATCAGGAGACCTTGTTCAAATTCGTTCAAAAGTACATCTCCGCTTTTGGAGGCGACGCTTCTCGCGTCACCATTGGAGGTCGTTCCGCTGGTGCGCACTCAGTTGGCATCCACCTGTTCCACAACTACAACACCACTGAGGGCGCCGCACCACTCTTTTCCCAAGCTCTTCTCCAATCCGGCAGTGTGACCGCTCGAGCGTTCCCCAACGCATCTTACCCACTGTACCAAGAGCAGTTCTCGCGATACCTAGGTCTTACAGGTTGCAGCGCTGTGGCCAACAGCACCGATACCAAAATCCTCAGCTGTTTGCGTTCTGTCCCCGCTGCTGCCATTCAGAACGCTAGCGCTCTGATATGGCGCGCTTCTGAATATGCCATCACATGGCCATTCCAGCCCACCCGTGGTGGCCCCCTTCTCGAACAAGCCGGCTCAACTTCCGGAGTCAACGGCCAATTCTACCGCATCCCCACCATCACGACCAACGTCCCTGATGAAGCAAAGTACTATTCACCCGGCGACATTGAGACCAATGATGAATTCCTTGCCTTCATGAAGAACCTGATCCCCGGTCTCACACCCGAAGACCTCTCTGATCTTGAGGAGCTATACCCCGACCCCACAGGATTGGACAGTGGGCCATACGTCCACAGCTCCAACTCCACTCAATACAACCGTCTCTCGGCCGCCCTAACAGACTACATGTACGTTTGCGCCGGCCAAGAAACTGCTCTCCGTATGTCCGCTGCCGACGTACCGGTGCATAAGATGGTCTTCGCTACAAACAACACGTTCCCCACTTGGAAGGGAATACCTCATACCGCCGACACAAAGTACACTTGGGCTGAGCCAGCCGGTGCTGGCGGTGTTCAGTACCCCGAAGTCGGCAAGGAGTTGTTGAATGCTTACTTTTCCGACTTTGTTGCGTTAGGTGATCCAAATGCCGGCAACAGGACAGGTGTGCCATACTGGCCGCTCTATGCGGATGAAGGTGAGGGTAAGCCCGGGTTGCAGTTGAGGATGGAGCCTTTCGGTAACACTAGGGTTGAAGGGGATGGGATTAGGAGGAAGCAATGTGAGTGGTGGAGAGATGAGAGCAAGGCTGCGAGACTTGAAAAGTAGATAATATACCAAGCTTTTGTCAGTCGATAGAGTATACCAGACAGCGAGATAAATGAATATCGCTCAGACATATCCACACTCTCCACTTATCAGACAATACCTATACCCTCTTCCTAATCCTCGCCGCAATTTTCTGCTTAGGCCTCATTGTCCCAAAAGCCTTCTTTTTGTTCCCCGGATCCAAAGCTCGTGCCCCTTCCATATCAACTACCTCAATCTCGAATTCGCCCATGAAGATTGCCAACGTTACGATACCGATATTGCGGGCAAAATGCCTTCCAGGACATTTATGTTCTCCGCCCCCGAAAGAAGTCTAATTACCACTCAAACCTGCATCGCTGAACTTTCCCCTTTTGTCGTCGTTCCCGCTGCCGCTGACCAAGTACCGTTCAGCCCAGAAAGTATCCAGGGGTTTCGCAGTAGCCTGAGGCCTTGCAGCCTTCCACCCTGGGGTGAACTGCCCATTGTACTTATGAGAGAGATAAACCTCGGTGCCTTTTGGTATAGTGTATTTCTCGTCAAGCACATATGTCGGGGCTGTGACTTCTCTTACAGCGAGGTTGGAACTATACATTCGTGTCGTCTCCGCATGAAGAGACTGCAACAAAGGCCGCGCGCTCAATTGCATAAAACTGTAGCCTTGCGTCTCTTCATTGACACCATTCCTGATTTCATCGAGCACGCGACGGTGTAGAGAGGGATCGCGTAGTGTTTCGAAAAAGTACCAGAATGTTACTGGCACGGTAAGACTGGTTCCGCCGTAGAGGAGGCCGAGGGTTTGTGCGGAGCGGCCATCCACACCGTGGCCAGCCATCTTGCTATATAGTTCCTCTCTCTCTTGGAGAAGACCAGAACCTGCGATGGGGTCCCAGGTAGTGTTTACAGCGTTTTGCTTGCGTAACACTTCGGATTCCTTGGTCCAAGCTCTAATGGCGTTGAGCAGGCGATCACGCGCGGCGTAGGCTTTGGGGATAAGGAAGCGGGGAAGGCCCATGAAGAATTGATCCGTGGCTTCAATGTGGATCCAGAGATCGGATATGATTCCTGGATACATGATGGATGTGCCGAGAAGGGTTTCGGCAATGCCGTAGGATGCGTGATATTCGATGAAGTCGTAGAGATCAGGAATGTCCTTCCATTCACCTTCTGGGATTGAAGACAAGCTTTCGGTGACGGTCCGTTTCATGACATCGAAAAGCCGTTTGGCAAGTAAGCCAAGGTTCGATCCAGTGGTATGCTGTCGGATGTGTGTTGTTTGAATGTAATCTGTATTACCATTCTCGGACTTGTAATGGTCGATGGCTTCTTGTGGGCTTCCCATCAAAGCGCCCATGATCTTGTCGTGGATGAACGGGTTTGGATCACATTCGGATGAGGAATTGAGCACGCCTCTGACGTGCTCTGGATCTAAGACGACAAGTAATTTCTGACCTGCGGCATCTAGATAGAAAGGCGAACCATCGCCATATTGGTTCCTGTTGCAATGTTAGTTTCGCCATGTTGCGACGATCGCGTGGTGGTCGTCAATGGACAGCTTCAATGGTGATGTGAGGACGATACTTACAAGCATCTGGCTAGGAAGCCATGCGAATCATAAGCAAAAGACAAGGCGTGTTTCAGTCCAGGTATCCAATACGGAAGTGTTGGAGGTAAGACATTACGACCCTTTCCGTATTTGATGGATCTGAAGGTATGCCCGGAAAGAATCCGAGTACAGATGCAAACTACCGCGATGGCCACGATGCATTGCGCGATAAGACTGTGCTGCAGTGCTGCGAACGGTGCAGAAAGCTGCCCGTTTACAGTCGTCGCGTTTCCGACATCCATGTTGAGTGCAAGGTGGTATAATTCACGTGGTGGAGACAAACATCAGTTAAATGTGATCTTCATAAGTTGTCCCAATGCAGGGGGATAAGCGCTAGCCTGAAAGAGGGATTAATTTCTGCAGTGTTGGGAGGCCTCGCTGGCAACAAGCCAGGCGGGCTGTACCTGATAACCAACGCCATGGTGTCTTGCATACCTGTCATGTACTCGATAGAAGATGAAACACAACGGCCACTAATTGCATGCAGATAGCGGTGCAGTAGGCGGCTATTTTTGGTTGCATGGTGCATAACGGCGTGCATGAATGTGGAGGTGGAGACGATTGGCTTAGCGTCTCAGGATCCCGGCCAGAACAACAGAGCTTCGTCAACTTGACATCCTTCGCGCTCTTTGCTATCATCATCACGCTCCTTGCGCTACCTAGGCACCCGCCGGCTTTAGCTACTCATTGACTGCATCGCTGTCACCTTTATCCTTTTCCGCTCCCTCGTGCTAATACCCAACCCTTAAGCGCTTATCTAGCAGCCAGCTAGAACTCGTCATCAGCATGCCGGGAGTTCGTAAGTGCAACCCCCATTCACCTTCACCTTCACCGTGGGAATGGCGTCCATCTTGGGACTAGTCGCGCTTTTCGATCGGATGCGCAAACTTCCTTATTGTGGTTGCCTATCTACGTGCCCCATGTGTGCACAAACGTCTACCTGCCCACAAGCCATCATCCTCGAGACTGCTCCGTGCGATCACTAGCACCTACAGAATCGTTATCTGACACATTACTCCCACAGCACTTGACGCGATGGATCAGATGAAGAAGGCCTTCAAGGGTCTCTTCAAGGGCAAGAAGTCCAAGAAGGAAGAGCCAAAGCCCACGGCCACTTCTGAGGCCTCTACTACGCCTGCGCAAACCAAGCCTAGCGAGACTACGCCAGCTGCACCCGCTCCCGCACCCGTCCTCGAGCCCGCGAAGACTGAGACGACACCTGCTGCCCCAGCGTCTGCGTCTGCGCCAGTCCCGGCGCCTGCTGAACCCGCAGCGGTTCCAGCCTCGGATCCTGCTCAGGGTGAGGCGAAGAAGGATGAAGCCGCTGCATTGGCCGAAGTCAAGCAGGCCACGTCGAGTAGGTTATCATCTCCTTCACATTCTAGTCCGCTACCGTATCGTGGAGACGATGCCTGGCATGGATCCAGGCGACGACAGAAAGTCGGCTTGGACCGCAGTCAGTGGAACGATCCCATTTAGGCGTGGGAAAACACCTGCAACGATATGGCTGGTCAAGCTTATCGCACTTCCACCAGCTCGTTTACGACCTTATGGCCAGATACTACATTTCCTTCCCGCTCGAACTCTTACGAATTTCCTTTGTCACTCAAGATACCCTAGACTAATACATCCTCTTCCAGCACCCGAACCCGTTGGCGCCGTTGCACCCGCTCCCCCGACCGCTGCTGAGGCTCAGCCCACAGCCACCGAGGCACCAAAGGACACTGAGGCCAAGGCGACGGATACACCTGCACCAGCTGCCCCTTTGGATCTTCCCGCCATTCCTAGCAGCCAGCCCGCTGCTGGTATGAGCGCTACAAGCGGACCTATGTTTGATGAGCCCAACTTCGGCGAGGACAAGCCCGCTGCACCAGCTGCACCAGCTGCGGCGCCTGCTCCCGCCGCTCAGGCTGAGGAGCCTGTTGCTCCCGCACCTACTCCAGCGGCTCCCACCACTGCTGCCGCTCCTGCGCCTAGTGCTGAACCTACCGCAGCTCCTGCTGCCCCGGCCGCCGCTGAAGAGAAGGCAGAGAAATAGAGACGTCCCCATTGAGTTCAGGAGACTACAGGCGTGACATAAAATAGTGGGCTGAGAGGCCCGCGAACAAAAAACATTTTGAATACCGACAGGCGAAGGGCGCGGGTGTCAGGCCTCGTTTTCAGCATTGTGATTTTCCACTAATACTATACCCCACTGCTGTATCTTTCAATAGGTGTGTCGAGCTGTAGGCGAGCTTGACTTTGAATCGAACAATTTCATGATTTCTACCTTGATCGTCTGCCTAAGTGACTTAGACGAATCATCGTCATTGTATTGCTGAAAGCTCCCAACTAGCGCGGGGCAATAGCAGCCGCGCTACACGTCAAGGAAAGTCGCCCCACCAACGACGTCAATGAAGGGACGCGATAATTCACACTAGGTAGAGAAACCGCGAGCTATTTGGCCCCAACAACTCTACACGCCTGCGCACCAATTCGATACCAGAGGGTGCACTCGACACAAGTCAACCTGCCCGTAACCCACACGCACCGACGAATCAAGAAATACCCACAATGCCTGCAGGCGGCTTCTCGCGCACGCGCAACGTCGATTACGATGACGACGATATTTACGACGACGATGACTACTTCGAAGACGACGCCGGGGACGTCGATGCGGGAGGAGATGGCATGACGGAGGACGACAAAGAGCAGATGCGTGTGGGCACCGTCAAAGTCCGCGAGGCGCTAGGAGACATGAGCGACTTCACGAGCGATGAGCAAATACAAGAAGCGTTATGGCACTACTACTACGACATCGGAAAGAGCGTGAGCTATCTGAAGAACAAGCTCGGGGTCGCAGAGCCGAAGCAGGAGGCGCCCAAGCAGGAAAAGGCAAAACCAGTGTCGCGCTTCGACCAAGCTGCAAGTGTAGCAGACCAGAACGCGCCCGCAACCACAGGTAAGCACACTCACACTCGCACCCCATTCTAGCTATGTAGACGAGTCTGCTGCCCTGTCGTCCTGTTGCCCATCCTCTACCGTTGCCCCAATCTCGATGCCTACCAACGCTGCTGTCACAGACTTCTTCTGGGATGTGCCCTGGGGCAACGTGCCACCCGAACGATTAGGCGTCATCACCGTCGATGCCCCCCACTACAAAGGCGGCTTGCTTGGAGGCTCTTCGAAACTAGCCGCCCTTGCGGCTAAGCGGAGGAAGGAGCGCGAAGATGCGGAAGCTGCTGCGTCCAAGGCAAACAATGACGCCGACTCGGCCATCGCCATGCTCGATAAGCTCTCGGTGAAGAACCAAGGGAGTGGCAATCCTGGCGGCGATAGTGGCGAGTCTGAGCGCCCAGCTCGACTTTCCAGATATCCTGTCCGCAGACGTTCGCCATCGCCAGCACCAGAAGCACCCAAAGAACCCGAAATAGAAGAACCCCAAGCTCCTCAGCCTGCCGTCGTTGTCGAATCGCCTGCTCAACGCGCTACAGCCTCTATGTTCGCCTCCACCCTTTGTGGGCCCGACGAAACGTCAAAGCACACACAAGCACCGCTACAAGAGGTGCCGATACCCTTTGCTGCGTACAAATCCTATGATGGCACAGGAGCCTTTGCTGGACCAAGCCCGGACGATATTGTGCGGGCAGCACAGGCAAAGGGCGCAGGCGGCGGACGTCACTAGATTCTTGGCAAATTCATTTGAACCTCTCTAAGACATACAGGAACTACACCAAAGAAGAAGAAAAAGCAGATCAACGGTGACTTAGCCGAGTCGGTCGAGAAGCTTACCGTGGCCGATGAGCCAAGAGTCAAGAGCAAGAACTTGAACGTTGTAGACGAGTTCGAAAAGAGCGCTTCGAAGCGGATGGCTAATTTTGTAGTGCTCGGTGAGTAGACTCTTGCAACCCCTACTCGTCCTTCGTCATTAGAGTACTAACTCCTCCAGGACATGTCGACCACGGTAAGAGTACGCTCATGGGGCGATTGCTTTACGATCTTCATGTTGTCGATCAGCGATCGATAGACAAATTACGAAAAGAAGCAGAAACTATTGGCAAATCATCATTCGCGCTCGCGTGGGTCATGGACGAAACGAGCGAAGAGCGGAGTCGTGGTGTTACCGTCGACATTGCGACAAACTACTTCGAGACAGACAGGAGCGTGTTCACAATACTGGATGCGCCTGGTCATAAGGACTTCATACCAAGAATGATTTCGGGTGCATCACAAGCCGACTTCCCCGTCCTTGTCATCGACGCAAGCACCAACAGCTTCGAATCTGGTCTCAAGGGTCAAACGAAGGAACACATTCTAATTGCACGAAGCATGGGTATGCAACATATTGTTGTGGCCGTGAATAAGATGGATACAGTCGGATGGTCGAAATCACGCTTCGACGAGATCTCGAAACTCATGACCACCTTCCTCACCGAAGCAAGCTTCCTCGAAAAGCGGATAACATTCATACCCCTAGCTGGTCTGACCGGAGAAAACGTCGTCAAGAAGATCGAAAACTCGGCCGCACATTGGTACACTGGCGAGACTCTGCTAGAAGCTCTAGAACGAATCGATCTACCAACCCGAAACCTCACGAAACCACTTCGGCTCTCTGTTGCTGACGTCTTCCGAGGTGATATCCGTTCACCGCTAAGCATATCAGGCCGTATCGATGCCGGAACCTTACAAGTGGGCGATGTTATCCTCGCTCTCCCTGCCAATGAAACCGCAACTATAAAATCTATCGAAGTGCAAGACGCACCCGTGGACTGGGCTGTCTGCGGTCAAATCCCTACCCTCCACCTCACGGACATCGACCCCGTTCACCTTCGTCAGGGAGACATTGTCTGTTCCCCCAAAGATCCTGTCAAACTTGTCAAAGCATTTACGTCCAAGCTCCTCGCTTTCGAACACGTACTGCCTATGCCGGTGGAAGTCTTTAGGAGCACACTCAACTCACCTGCAGGAATTCGAACGCTGAGCGCTAAGCTTAATAAGTTTACAGGAGAGGTTGTGAAGAAGAAGCCGAGAATTGTGAAGCCAGGTGAGGTAGCAAGGGTGGTGGTGCAACTGGAAAAGGAGTTACCGGTGGAGGAGGGAATGAGGGTCGTGCTTAGAGAGAGGGGACGAACGGTGGGGGCAGGATTGATGGAAAATGTTGCTTGATTGTGTGAAAAGGAGGATAGACAACCCAAGAACGATATCTTGGTGGAAGCTTGCGACACCGTGGGGTGCGTAGTGCATGACTCTGTAGTTTGTGGTCATGACCTTACCAAGCTTCTTATAATAGACAAATTCGAGTCTCATATCGTACATGTCGTACACGAAAACATGCTACATGTGTCTAATGTCTTGTTTTTTGATCTTGCCCTATCTTATCTCTTATCCGCCCAAGGTGCCCTCGTACTTGGTTGGGCATTCTGCGTATCCCCTGCATTCCCTCTTGCCCATGGTGCTGTAGTGCCACCTACTGTCGGTGGCGGAGCAGGCGTTCTACTCGCCCAAGGCGCTTTTGTAGGCTGATTCGGACCATTGGGTACATCTGTACTACCTGTACCTCTAGCACTAGCACCAGCAGTAGCCCACGGCGCGGCCGTCATTGGAGGCATTCCAGCACCCGCCGTTCTAGCCCCAGCACCCGCCCACGGCGCAGCAGTACCAACTCCACCTCCCCTAGCTGCTCCACCCATAGGGTCAGCCATCGGATCCCGTAACGCAGACTGTGGGCCCGGTCGAGCAGTAGGTGCTGTGGTAGACGGTGTACTCGACTTAGGTTGACTGGCAGTATGAACACTTGCCTGAATGGTTTTCGCATTCGGATCCGCTGAGAAGGAGAAAAGCGAGCCGAACGGGAAGTGCTGGACTACAGGGAATTTGGAAAGAACTTCTGCGTTGTACATCTTGATCATCCCCTAAAACTATTGTCAGTTTGATGCATTCTGGTAGGGAAAGCAGTGTGAATTACTTTGTTGATTTTGGCCCATCCTGCCTTAACACCAGAGACGTCATACAGGATATTGCTGTGTTCCCAAAATGGTCCTTTCTTTACATCGTAGATGAAGCCGATGGCACTGAAATACATATTCCGCGTTCGCTCTCGGGCTACAGCGGTGGCTTTGGCCACGTCGCCTGGGTTAGGAGCAGTCGGTAACGAGCCTTCTGCCGCGACATCTGCAGGCGTAACGATAGCGGGAGAGAGTTGCGCGCTGCCGAAGATATACGGAACGAACGAATGATCGTCTAGCCCCCATACACCGTGGGAGCCAGCGGGTTCAAGTGTGTACGTCAAGATAAGCCGTCGTATCAGAGCAAGATATGGTTCCACTACTCCAAGAACGATACCGCGCTCCTGCTCGCCATCTTCCGAATGAGGAAAAGCGCCCAGTTTCCAGAGACAGCCTAGAAAAGCAAGGAAACTGAGTTCATGGCCTGTACCGTAGTCGAGACGTTGAGAGCTACCAAAACTGCCCATGAGATAGGCTTCTAGTTCATGTTTGGCAGAGACATCAGACGCGGATTTGAAGGCGAGTACTTGTTCGGGTAGATACTGATCTAGTAGTGCAGGCACCCTTTCTCGAACAATATCATACCAGGTTCTAAAGCTGACGTTTCCGAAGCGACGCGGACCTGGGTCTGGCGGTGCCTCGTCGATGATGGAGGCCAGGGTGTCGAGAAGCTTGGCGAGGTTTGCAACAACGGGGGGATGAGGAACGTCTGGATCGTTCAATTTCCATTCTTTGAATGAACCTGTGTTGCCTCCTTGCTCTTGAGATTCTTTGATCTTTCGGGGTATCATAGCTGTGTTGAGCTGGAAGATAAAAGTCATGATATCGGCATAGGCTCTGCTTGCCAGGAAGAAAGTGACATCGTCGCCATCGTGAATACGTTTCGCGGGAATTTCGAAACTGTGCGATGCATCTTTGCGGAGTAGCTCTAGTACGGGTGCTTTAGAAGGATTCGATGACATGGCGGAATGGGGGGTGTGGTGATAGTTTGTGGGTTATCGATAGTGGGCAGGCGCAGGGACGATCTCATGTGATAGCGTGTCTGAGGCCCACTTTCGCGCCCGGCGCTCCAGCCTCCTCTTGCTTTTGAGCGTGGGGATGACTTCACTCCCCCACATCGCCGACATCGCCGAGGCTCATCAACACAGATGCAATAGCGTTCTTAACGCTCACTGATGGCGCGCTTCAAGATGACGCCGTCGAAACAGGGAGGTACGTCATCGCAGCTTCGAGCTCGTGGTGTAGTAGAGCTGCCAGGTGTTTGCACCAAGTTCTCCATGGCCGCTACCTATTATAAACATAGCTGAAGCTTCCGTCCGACGCGTCCTGAACTAACACTAGTACACTAGCTCGCAAACCCCCCTCGCCTTCCTCAGACGACGACGCCGCAACCCAGCAGCTCCTCACCGAATCCCATTCCCCACTCCCAGACTTGCCCGCACCGTCCGCGGTCCTCGGCGCAAACCTCCTCAACGCAGCGCGCATAAACCCTCCTAGCTTTCCAGAGTGGAAGGGGAAACAAGGCCAGGGAAAACTCAAGCGGGTCAGCCTGAAGAGGGATGAGAGCTCAAAACAGAATCTAGCGGTTAGAGGTGACCCGTACGAGATTGAGCTGAGCCCTGAGAAGGGCAGATATGCATTACCAGAGAAGGTCAACCACAAGCCCTTGAAGATCCTTAAGAAGAAAAAGAATAAAGGCAAGGCGAAAGCAGTGGACGTGTCGAGTGATGCTCCTGTAGCTTCGTCGGAGCTTCCGGTGCAGACCGAAGGCGGATTGCAGGTGGATCCCGAAGAGCTGGTGGAGAATTTGGCTTTGCCTGGAGACCTGGTATCAGCAGAGACTGACCTACGTTCCTCACCGCCTCGACTCGTTCCGTCGCAAAGCGATACCGTAGCCGTCGATAACACTCGTCATGAGCAACCACCCAGTGTGGGCGAAAGACCGTCTGATGCGCTAGAGCATCTTGCCAACACACGAGCAATATCGAAACGCAAATCAGAGTCGGAACACGGTGATGATAGACCTGCGAAATGTCAGAGAGAACAGAGGCAAGCGACTGCGGAATCAGTCTCATCAAGGAAGGCTCATCCACGGGTCCGAATTCCGGTCCGGCGGAGATCGCAAGAGCAGAGCACCACAGAGAAGGTGGATTACAGTAACCACGAACAAGGAACGCAAGAAATCGCCGACGATCCTGTACAAGAGAAAGGCTCACGTCCAAAACGTGCAGCACCAAAACTAAAATCTCGAAGAAAACTTACCAATGATACTACAGTGACCAGTCAGCCGTTACCGGCCAGGAAGCGAGGACCCCAGATCTACGCAAAACCATCCAAGAAAGCTTCAGAAATAGCCAATGTCATAGAGATCGAAAGCGCGTCTGGAAGTGCCCAGTCCGATTACGAGTCCGAGCGTGAGCCGGATGCAGAGAGATCTGAAAGCATTTCGGACGACGGTCACAAGACAGTACGTCCTACAGGACAGCCTGGAAGTATTGAAACCATCTTCGAGTTCCTCAACCTTAAGCCACGGCCAGGAGAGTGTGAAACTAAGATCGCTACTTCGATCATCCGTAAATGCAACATACACCGCACCCACCTTCAGGATAGCGATATACCGACGGAGCAAGTTGCTGAAGATGTTAATGAATTACAAGAAATTCTCAGGAAGATCAACGCTCGTGTCAAAGAGAAAGACCAGCGCGCCTTCAAAGGTGACGCGTATGGCCATGTCTTCCGTGCTGTCATACTATACCTCGAAGCACTATATATTTGGCTGGACGACAACGACGGTGCAGTGACCGACTCACTAGACGCTTTGCGGATACTGTCGCCCTTGATACGCCAGATATTGGCATTTAAGGACACGATTGCGGACTGGAATGTCTTTGTTCCCAAGCACTTCAAGGGTGATAGAATTATCAAGGACGTGGATATCAGTCTCATTGCACATCTTCGACACGTAGACAAGACATATCGCAGATGTTTGAGTAGGCTTGAAGCTACGGAACAACATCGCAAGCAGCAAGCAGAACTCGATCGCAAGATGAAAGAGCAGAAAGAGGAGGAAGACCGCAAGACCATGTCTCTCGAGGCACAAACGCAGCGGTGGAAACGTTGGCAGGATCTGCATATCAAGCGCATGCTCTGTGAAACTGATCCGCATAGAAGACTGAAGTTGGCCATCACAAGGCTCGAAGACTTGGAAGAAAAAGACGCCAACGGTGTCGTTTTCGAGCGGCTACCGGTCTTTACATCTCGGTCTGCTCCTCCACATCGTCAAGCTTCGACATTGGACGACAGCCAACAATGGACTGAACAAGAAGAGACCGCTTTACTCGACGGCTTGAAGCGTTATGCTGGTACGTTTCATCTTCTCTGTCGAGTCTCGCGTTTCTATACTAACCGTCATATAGGTCCGCAAGTTTTCGAGAAGATCTTCACAACGTATTGCAAGCCTAATCCGTCTCGTCCGCTGGGTGGATGTTTGCGCGAAAGGAGTGTCGTAGAGATTGTTATGAAAGCAGCGCAATTTCGATCAAACTTGCAGAAGTTATATCAAGATAACGGCTGGGTAGTGGAGGACTGGGTTACAAAGATTCCGGTGATGCCGTAAGTTTGGTTTCCCTCTCGATTGAGTGGTTCATCCTTGCGTCTTATGATGAATGCCTACCTTTCATTGTGGCGCAGACCGAGTTCCTGCTGAAGCAGTCTTTCCCGTTGTATAGTCCTTAAGATACCCCTCATATATTTTCACTTGTAATCTCAACGCAAATCATTTTGTTGGACATGTGTCTGCGTAGGCGCAGCCTCAGACCATGTAGGTCGTCTCCACCCGCCCAAGTTCCGATACTCTCTCCGCATATTCTGTTACATTTGGTCTTGGTAATCACTCAAGCTATCAGCAGCGTCATTCAGAACCGTATTACCGAGCTAGGTGAAAACCTCGTTTTACTTTTCCATTGTCGTGGCGGCTGACCTGTAATCATGCGTGAATGCCTTCTACGCGAAAGCTCGACCGTCCACCAAGAGGTATCAATCATGGGACTGGTAACTCGCTTCCATAGAACACACCCTATTACACAATAACTCAGCCAATTCTTCAATCACAAGACCATTATCAAAGCACATTCACTCCTAGATCGGCGCGCGCACCCCTCCGCTACATACCAACGCAACCCCACACTCTCACTATTATAATCCTAGAAATCCTTACAAGCGCTCTCCTCTCCTGAATTTACCGACTCACCTCAAAATCCACCCACACTGCAACCAGCCATCTCGGACTAGAAGTTTTTCGAATCAAAACTAGCACGAATCCCGTACCCGCACAATCCTCAGCCATAATGTCGCTTCCCGCGAACATTAACACCGCGGCTAGAACACCTTACTCAGAGGCAGTCAGTCTTGAACATTACAGTAGTAAAACGGTGAATGAACTTAAGATTCTGGCTAAGATTCATGGCGTTCCTGATGGTGCAGAACTGAGGGACATTGTCGCGATTTTGATGGAGAAAGATCGAGTGAACGGTGTGTGGCCTGGTATGTTCGATGATCCTGAGACGGAAGATACTAAAGGTTCGCGTGTCGCGCCAGTCAAGCAGACCTTAAAGAAGACTGAGACACGTTCTGAGACCAACATCGCCACTGGAGGACAGTCCAAATCTGCTTCTGTTGCTACCGTCCTCAATAACAATAAAGTCGCCGAAACTCCAACAGCCACCATGACCGCGACAGGATCCGAGAACGATACCGCTATTCCCATATCGCAGTTGAGGAAAGAGTGGGATGGATTATGGGGCCCGCCTTTCGCTTTCTCCAAAGTCGCTCCTGTCGACCCGAAGTCGCAAGGCACGTCTATAGCTACCGCCGGATCCATCCCCACTAGGTCGAAGTCGCCCGTTTCTCCCGTTTCTTCTGCATCTTCTGCTTCGTTGAAGTCGAATAGGTATGAAGTTCTCGCAACCGAGGAAAAGGAGCTTGTCGAACAAGAGGAGCTGTTGACCGATGCAGTCGAGGAGGATACTCCTGCTGCGAAGATGAGTATACAGAGCGCACCATCTGTACATGGGGAGTCTCTCGCTATTCAAACATTCTCACACCAAGTTGACGGGGAAGAGAACGTACATCTGGCGAATGAGAATGCTGACGTTGGTGAGAAGACCAAGAAGAAGGGGAAGCGTGGCAAGGAGGGCGGAAGGAAGGTTAACAAGGCCAAGACCGACGCTGCCCAGTCTGCTGCGACTGAGATTGAAAAGACTGAGCCATCGACGTCCGATGCTTCCATCAGTTCGAAGCAGGCTGAAGATGTTCCGCTGCCAGTTTCGCCAGCCAAGGTAGAGTCCACTGAAGGCAAGGTGGAGTCTACGCTCGAGGTCTCTGGACCGCTTCCCGTTGTTCAGGAGAATGATGGGGCCATTGTCGAGCCCTCGACGTCGGTCGCACCGACAGAGATAGAAGAACACATCGAGGAACAAACCAATGCTGATCAGTTCAGGCTCATCAATGTTGAGGATACTGAAGGGTCGCTATTGCCTATCGAAAGTCCGATCTCAGAGCAGTCTGCTGACTCTCCACCCGCGGCACCATCTGAGCCAACAGTAGAGTCATCCGAGAAGGCTCCCATACATATCTTCCCTGTCGCTCCTCCTGTACCACTGCCTTCTACTGAAACTGCACAACCTCCTACACCCGGCAAGACGAACAACCAGAGGCGCAACGAAAAGCGTAAGGAAAACAAGCAGGCGGCGACATTGTCAAACATATACGACGTCCTCATGTCTGAGCAATCCGCCGATGCGTCAACACCAGATTCACCTGATAAAAAGGAGGATGAAAACAAAGACAATAGCGAGGGTACTGCTCCAGCAGCCAAGAAGAAGAAGCGTGGCACAAAAGGCGGCAAGAAGGCGCAGGCGCAGAAGAAGCACCAGCCTGTATCGATCGTCGAAACTATGGCTACTCCTATCGCTGAGACGGTTGCTGGACCCGTCGTCCAGACTGCTGTTGCAACCAAGATTCAGCCGATCCATCTGGCTTTGGGTGCTGTTGTTGCGATTCTTGCTGGTGCTGTGGGAACTTGGGCTATAATTTAATAGAAATGCGGAAGGATAAAAAGGGCGTGCTTTGTCTTTCGGTGATATCGATGGGAATATTTGAGGCATTGGTTTAGAACAACCCCGTACAATGACATTCTGAGTCTCTGGTGCTTGGGGGATAATGCCTATAAGGACATAGTAATTATATTGACGTTTCTAATGATGTACACGTGCATCGCATGTCTATGCTTAACATCACGTACAAAGTACGGTCGCAAAAGGAAGGAAGTCGAATCAAGCGTCTGTAGAATCCTAGCGAGACTTGCGCGAATAATCTGAAGGGGTAGATGGGTTTTCTTAACGTAAAGTCTTACGTTCTTGGACTCGGCTGGATGAGATGGCTACGGCTGAATTGGATGCACTAACACATCATGGGCCTTTTGCGGTCATTTGAAGTACCGTTAATACTACACCGTACAATGGGAGCTGTCGATGAACAGTCATCTCGCATATTGAAAAACCTGAACATCGACGTAACTTACGTACAACGATATCCACGACACCACAAGCGAAGCCACGAGTTAACCATGTGAAATAAATACCCCCACAGGGCAAGGAAGCGCGCACCTGCATACAGATGAGCCTGCTGGCCAATCACAAGCCTTCGTACAGCGGGAGGGTCGCACGCTAGTCTGCAGCCAGAAGGCTTGTAGGAACACTCGCACTCCGGAACCACGACATCGTCACAATGCGCGAATTATCCCCCGCTTGGCAAACACCGGCAAAGCAAGTAAAACATGACCTACGTTACTTTCACAGGCGGTATATCCGCCGCAATAGGCAAAGGCAGGCCCATCATGACTTGCCCAGCAGTGGCTGAGCAGCCCGCTGATCGTGAGGGTGATAAATGCCTCATACAAACATTATCCTTTGTGACCAGACCGCATTACATTGCATTGCCTTCCTACCTAGAGCTTCTACCCCTCCCGAGACATTTTCCAATCCTTTGGTAAACGAGCTCTGTGTTTTGAGTTCTTTTTGCTGCTCTTTTGTCATACCGTTTGTTCGCTTATTCGCCCTTGCGTCTCGTTGCTGCACTGCACGTATACGGAAATCCCTCAACTTCATTTCTGAAAGTTCATTTCGAAACGAGAAGAGACCAGCATGTGGAAGCCACCAATAAACTTCATTACGCTGCATTGTAAGTTCTGCATACGGGTGCTTGCCTGGTTCAAGAGGGGTGGCATCGCTAACGGCATGAAGATGCCTACATTCTCAGTTTCGGCATTTTAGCTTTGATCATCATCTATCCCTATGGCAACCTTTCCGCTATCGATGCGTACTACTTTGGTGTCAGCGCGTCAACCGAATCTGGGTTGAATCCGTAAGTTTCGCTGGCATGTGCTAGACTGGCTTCGTGCTGACAGTGAACTAGTGTTGATGTCAAGGCTCTCAAAACGTACCAGCAAATCTTCGTTTACATCACACCCATCGTTACAAACCTGGGATTTGTTAACGTCATTGTCGTCGTTGTGCGACTACGTTGGTTTAGTCAGAAGCTGAAGGGTGTCGGTATGTCAAGCTTCGTCCTGTCTTTACGTCCGAAGCTAACAGCTCAACAGCAGCGGCACACACTAGGCCCAGGAGCTCCCGACTGTCTATCAGTCAGGTCCAAAAGACTACCAATACTTCCGATACACGAGAGCTTGAAGCAGGTCTCACTGGCGAGACAGTCTCGGAGAAGAAGCCTGTGCCTGTTTCCACTGTAGAGAATTCGAACGATGAGCCTTCTGCTCCCCGCATCACGTTTGCACCCGACCCTCGACACACTGCCAAAGAAAAAGGCACTTTGTACATTCCTGGCCCGCGAGAACGCGAAAATGGTCAACCCATTACTTCGATGTCCGATGATGAAGACGAAGATGAAGACCGTATCAAGCCCGTCGCAGAATCAAGCTATACACGACGTCGCAACCTGTCAGAGACCAGAAGCATGAACACTCGAACCATGAGCAAGGCAAAGTCCGTAGATCGCGCTGTGTCATCCATATTCGTGCTCGGAAGTACCGCAAGCACGCACCGTCGTAGCGAAGACAAGCCACGGAGAGAACCCACCATCGATCTGGCTTCCATGACTCGAGAAGAGCTAGGTGGTGTTGAGTACCGTGCCTTGCGCGTCTTGCTCAAGGTCACGGTCGGATACTTTGTCGGACTACACACGTTCGGAGTCATTTGCCTGCTCCCATGGATTCATATGGCACCAGCAAAGTACCAAGACTACCTTGCCTCACAGGGTCAAGACAAGACATGGTGGGCGTTCTACTCAGCGCAAACCATGGTCGACAATCTCGGCCTGACACTTACGCCGGACAGTATGATAACTTTCCGCGACGCAACCTGGCCGATGCTAGTGATGTCGTTCCTCGCATTCGCCGGTAATACTTTCTATCCCGTCTTCCTGCGCCTCCTCATCTGGACCATCTACAAGCTTGCCCCTGCGAGCTCCTCGCTTGAAGAATCGACACGCTTCCTACTCGACCATCCGCGAAGATGCTACACACTGCTTTTCCCTGCCACTGCAACCTGGATCCTAGCCTCCATCCTCTTCGCCCTGAACTTCATCGACACTCTGCTCATCGTTGTCCTCGATCTAGACAACCCAGAAGTAAACGTCTTACCTGTCGGGCCCCGCATCCTCGCTGCCATCTTCCAGTCTGCATCGTCCCGCCACACCGGTACGTCGACGTTCAACCTTGCGGCTGTCAACCCAGCTGTGCAGTTCAGTCTCCTTGTCATGATGTATATTTCCATCTACCCGATCGCGATCTCTATCCGTATGAGTGAGAGCTACGAGGAGAAATCTGTGGGCATCTACGGTGCAGATGAGAATTTGGATGAACAGAAGGGAAGCAAAACATACTTGATCAGTCATCTACGGAATCAGTTGAGTTTCGATCTATGGTACATCTTCTTGGGTGTGTTCTGTATCTGTATTGCGGAGAGTGATCGGATCATGAGTCGGGAAGATTGGGTAAGTTCGACCAAAATCATGTTCACCGGGATTCGTATGCTAACTTATCAACAGGCCTTCTCCGTCTTCGCAATCTTCTTCGAAGTAGTCTCCGCGTACGGCAACGTCGGTCTTTCGCTTGGTCACCCATCCAACCTCACCTCGCTGTCTGGACACTTCAATACCTTCGGCAAAGTGGTAATCTGCGCTATGATGCTGCGTGGTAGGCACAGGGGTCTGCCATATGCCCTCGATCGGGCCATTAATCTGCCTCACGATCTTATCACGGATGACAATGAGGGCGAAAAATACAAAGACGAGGATGCGGCGACGTCGGAGGCCGTGAGCGCAGATGACATTCGGGGAAGGAAGATGATAAAGAGCTTTACACAGTAAAATTTAGGGTCGACTTCGTACGTTTCGGATGATTCGGGTGTATATATTAAAGTAGACAGCTTCGCATGTTTATGGACATGTTCAAGAAGTAAGCGCACGTGTATTTTAGATCGTGACAGATTCATAACATGGTATTGGGTAATACAAATGGCATTATATCGCAGTATATGTAACTCATACAAGTTCTCATCCTATTTGTTGACAAAGAAAGGATAACAAGAGAACATCGTAGGAGAAAGACGATGAACGAGGAATACTAAACTTAGAAAAGCTCAAAAGAGATCCCAGTTGAATCCACCATGTCGAAAGTTCGAACCAACGTCGGGACGGTGCTCGCGACCAAGTGTCGAACCGTACCTTTCATCGTATCCCCTACGGCGAGAAGCATCCCCACCGTGGGCTGCGCTGCTGCGAAAGAACCCTCCACTGGAGGTCTCTGGGCAGCTATAGCCATCGTAGCCACGGTCGAGTCTAAACGAGGTCGACCGCGAGGTGTCGCGAGAGTTCGTCGCACAAGATGGGCTACGATCAGACAATGTACCGCCCATGTTTGACGCGCTGAATTGACGTGTCGCCATCGACGGCTGTTCGAACCGAGACGTACCCAGAGGACTTACTGAACGATGGTCATCGTAGGCATGCTTATGAGTGAAAGCGCGAGGACGCTCAGAGGCGCGGATCGGGCTCACGTCACGGTAATTATACCGGTTGTCATATGGCTCGCGCTGGGAAGCAGCACGACGCAGAGTTGAGTTGTCAGATTCTTCACGGCGTGAAGTTGTCCTGTAATCGCCATAAGGCATATTGAAGGGTTCATTGAGCCGGCTAGAGCTGGATCTACCATAGTTATCGTGACCGCCGTGTGTATAACGGCGGGAAGATGATCGGTCAGAGCGAAAGCCGAAGCCGAATAGATTGCCGAAGGGATTCATGTCGCTGAGTTGTTGGGTTTTCAAAGTCGTTGATGTTGTGAATACCGTTGTAGTATGTGAGCTATGTGATGACTTCCAACCAAAGAGCAATACTGAGAAATCTTTTGTAGTCGCTCGCATGATGCATGTTGTAGCAAGACAGTGCAAGTGAGACCATGGCGTTGATGAACTATCTCGTGAGTAGCTGTGTCTTGAAGGTGAAAAAGTACTGTGAATGTATACATCCGTAGTGTGAAGAAACCCATATCGTGAATGCATGATGCCATCGGAGAAGTGAGTGAGGGAAGATGATTTCTTAAAGAAGAAAGATTATTCCGTTACAACACGAGATGACGCGAAGTCTGTCAAGTGAGTCAATCTACATCTAGTCGACATTGGGTAATTTTGTTGGGAAGCGATGGGCGTTAGAGCGAGTCACGATGACCCTGAATGAAAAAGGTAAAAGCTTCAGTACATTCGGCGGATCGCCAGCTTTACCTTCTATATCATCTCTCACTCGCTTCTTGGAAATCCATCGAGATCTTCATTGCGCATTCATACAAGGCGGACAGATGTGCTTGCTGAACAAAGCACTGCCCGGCTTCGAATGGTCCATGGTGGAAAGCGCTGCGCCGATGCGCCGATGTAAAATTGCGACCTGCCCTGTATAATTCACGCGTCCAGGATGTAATATAAAGAATAAGATTGAATTTCATCTTGAATGCTCCAAACTTGTACACACACCCCAAGCTTGATCTACAACTGCACGCGAGGAGATCTAAAGATCATCTCGTTGCTCTCTGCTCCGCCGCTTTCTCAGTGCAGTCCTCCTATTATCAAGCTCATACTGCAGCCTCTTTTGATTGAGAGTAAGCTCTGCAATCTTCTCTCTGTTCGTATAAATGGAGATCAAAATTCCGAAAAGTGATAGTTCTTGTTCTTCAGTATACTCGCCCGGATTGACACCCAGGCTTTCATGAGGATCGGGCGGTGGATCTGCTGACTCAAACTGTGACCAAGGCTCAACGTGGGTGTGGTCTTGCTCTGGAGTTTGCGACGTCTCTCTGCTTCGTGATCCAGCTAGCCGCTCTCTCATCTGCTCCCGGGGCGAAATCGCACGGCTTTGTCTTCCCTGAAGCCGTAGCGGTGGCGTTGAACCGCGTGGTAGCTGAGTCCTTGACGGATGGTATCGTGGGGCGGCGTGGTGGTTATCCTCCTCGAGATCGGGAAGAATTTCATCCCGCCGCCGTGGTGAATGTCGCTCTGGTTTAGATGCATAATCTCCCCTATACCGATCATCGTTTTGTTCTCGCGATAGTGATCTACTTCGGCTCCTCGAACGTATATGGCAACTATTCGTGCGATCATGATGTCGCATCGCGCGTTCACGGAATCTCGCCCTGTGATGGCCTTGCTCATGCCGCTCCTGACCACGCATCCTCTTTCCAGGGAGCCTCTCGTCAGACGACGCGGAACGACGTCGATTCCGAGACTCCGGCATGGGTTTGTTTCGTCCCGGATCAAGCCTGTCAATGCGTTCTTGATGTTCAATCAAAGGGGAGAAAGATGAACGCCTATCATCCATGAAGCCTCCTGCGACAGAGCACGGTCCGGTACGCATGTGATCACGTCTGTCGTATCCTGAATCCTCGGGAGAATCACGATCAGGCTCGGTATCTGGAGGAAGCGGAGGTGCGTCTCTCAACGACTTTGGTACAGTAGGTTTTGTGGTGACCACGGGCTTTACCGACTCTGTGTGACGTGAAGAGCGATGCGTAATGTACTCACCAGAAGGCTTTGATGGCGTTGCTGATGCTATCCGTGCCTTGACTTCTTCTAAAGTTTTCTGGTCGGCCGGGCCGAGTTTATCATTCAACATTGCTGCGTCTAGGGTCCTCGGCTTTCGTTCCTGGGGATGATTTCTGTCGCCGTTCTGATCTGTGCGAGAGCGTTTGATGAGGGGCTCGCCGGTTGTTTCGCCGTCCCCAAACGGTCGTTTTATAGTTTTCATCGGGACCTGCGAGCCAGACGATTGTGGTCTGTCGAGTGCTGGAGTGACGCGTAGGAAACCATTCCTCTCTTGGGGCGGCGACCTCTGCGTTGACTGTAGGTTATCTGCCATGGCGATACGAGGGGAGACGACACAAGGTACTAGAAGGCCTGCGATGAGTCTGTGTTGGGTAGCGTTTTAATGCTCGCTCACTTCCTATTCACGGTGGAGTCTTTGTTCACTACTCGTCTTTGGCGCACAAACGCTCACCCTCTTTGACAGTTCACCCAGCGACGATAACGTGAAAAGCAACAAAGGCTTCGCTGAACTCGCCGCCCACGGCTAGTTTCAATCTAGATGAAAGCTCTTGAAGCTGTCGAGCGAGTATGGTGAACAATGGTTTCGTCCAAACTCTTGTTCTCACCGCTATCCAAGGCTTGTATCTCTTTCGCAGACCTGATAAGCTCTCTGCCAAAGTCGACGAACTGCACAAGGTTGACGATTAGGCCGATCCCTGTTAGGGCTTCCTTGGCGGTAATCCTACGGGATTCAAAGTTCCATGTGAATAACGATGAAGATACTTGAAGTGGGAAATGAAGCTCGCGTCAGGGAGCCCGTTATCGTATTACCCTTCACAGGGTAGCGACATCACCTTCGTTTTGCCTGTAACGTGACGTGAAGCATCACAAGGTATGTTTGAGTAAAGCCGAGTGTCGAGTGAAGAACGTGAGGAAACTGCCCTCTGTGCACACTAAGAAATATGCTCCCCGTTCCTCGTGCATGTATGTAATCTATACATGTATCAAGATTCTTACCTGATATCCTCCTATTCGTAATCAGGTTGCTGGCGGCGTGACCAGCCCATCGCATTCCTTCGCCGGGGTATCTTCCTCCTGCCTTTCTATCCTTCGTGACTTTGCTCCAATCGCACCGCCAGGGTGATTCGTCCTGAACACAGTCTTTGTCTCGTCTTGATGCAGTGCCTCTGCAACAGTCAATGCCAGCATATCGCCCACTGCAATTGTAACAGTTGTACTCGTTGTTGGCGCGCAGACGCCAAAGGAGACCTCCTCTAGCTCGTGTATGGGCGCGGGCAGCAGTATGGAATTTGGTCGATCGTCGAGGAGAGGACATTCTGAGGGTTTCGTATGTGATGTGATGGCGAGGATAGGCGTGTGGGAAGGTATGTGCTCGAGGAGGGCCATGAGCTCCGCTGTCTTGCCAGAGTAGGATATGAACATGATTGCATCATTCTGTTCTCCGTCAGTATATTCCTTGTTGCATAGGCATTAAAATGACGACTCACCTTCCTAATGTCACCGAGATCCCCATGTAGTGCCTCAGCAGCATGCATAAAGGAGCTCGCTATACCCAGGCTCTTCATGGTCGCAACCATCTTGCGCCCCACTAAGCCACTCTTTCCAACTCCGCATATTATGAGCTTGCCGCCGGTCTGGTTAACCTTTGTTAAAACCTCGACAGCGCGTAGAAGACCATCGCGCGCCACATGGTCTGACTCGTACAAGAAGGTTACTTGCGACAGGGCGGTAGCAGCGGTCGAGAGCACGTTGACAGCGCGCGAAAGGAGACGCGATCCTTCTGGATCGTTTGCGGCTAGCGGCGGGGTAAGTGGTTGTGTATCTGAATCTGCTCGTTTTCTCTTCAGCGAGGCTGGTGGGGGAGATGTGTGTGATAGTGGAGTGGTATTAAATGTCGCGGTCATGTTGGTGTGAATTGTGGGAGATCGGCGAACGTGGACGCAAGGTCGACTGGTATATCAACAAGTCCCTGGCGATCTATGCGACAGGTCTACACATGTGCGATCTAGATTAGTCTTCCTCGGGCAGCATCGGAGACGAACCCTAGTTTAGTAGGCGTAATACACTTGGAGTAGCATCTCGATGCGACACCAACACCAGACGGAGTTCCAGCTACAGGCCAACCGCACCTCCGTAAAGGTAATTCGTCGCATGCCGGCCTCGAAACAGGATTCAGCCCTCGTCTGTGTTTTCGGAAGATACCAGAAGGCCGAGGGCGCGAACCAGACCCTTGTTGTAGTAGTCTATGTTGATAAAGAAAAAAGGATGGCGATATTAGCGCTAACGCGATGACATGCATGCAGCATGGACCCGAGACTAGTCCGGAAGCGAAAATAGCCGTTGTCATCAATCGAGGCCAACCATCAAACCACGTTTTTGTCACTGTAGCGTCTGATCGTGGGAGAAAGTCGTCCATGTTTAAGGTAGGGAACTACATACGCGCGTAAGCGGAAGCCGGTAGGTCCCGTTATGCTGAGCCTAGAGCGGCCTCGGCGAGTTTTGCCCTGCGTGACCCCATACAAACCAACCCCTCCTCCACCCCGTCGAGCTTTGTCATGCCCAACTCCCTCCTGTACAGCGCTTGCGCTTGCTCACTGCCGGTCAAGAGCACCATCCATCGGAGATTTTCCATGCCGACGCAGATCTCGCGACAACATGCAATCAGCCATTTGCCGATTCCATGGCCTTGATGTTGGGGCACGATATAGACGTCGGTGAGGTAAGCAAGCGTCGTGTAGTCGGTAACCATGCGCCCCATCCCAATCGGCGTCTTGATATCGTTCGAGACGGTGTAGAGACCGAGGGTGAGACTGTTGTCAAGCATCGTCGACAGCGCCGTGAAAGGGAGCGGTTTTGCCCAGAACATTGCGTCTGTAGCAAAAGCTTCCTGGACGAACAGGTGCGGAAGGAGCGATCGATCGGAGGATATGAGATACGTAGTCGAGTCGACCGTGCGCGTCCATTCAAATGTTTTGTTTTCCATCTTGTCCTTCGATTTGTGATGCGATACGTATCGTTGCTGGTGTAGGTGAGTATTTTTCCATATATACCTCTTGAGTCACTAAATCCCCTGTCGGCGATATTGGCGATCACGCGCCGTAGACGCCGACACTACCAGACCACCGACAGCGTGACAACTTCACCTCCACCTTGGAATTCGGACACTGAGCAAAACGTCGATGATCTATTCATCGAATGCACGATCGCATGAGAGTGTAGCGGAGAGAAAACGCAAGCTAAGAGCACTAACCCCTTCCCCATACGGCCATCCGCTCACGTAAAGAAGATCCATGGAACACGATAAACAAGAGAAGGAAGTTTCAAAGATACCACGGAGTATGCCAAGTTCTCCGCTTCTACCTACTTGTACTACTATCCAATACTCCCAACAAGCAGAGCAACATGACTCAAGTACCGGAGCCGGATGTTGACAACGATCGGAATTCAGTCTCTACCACAAGCGACGACGCGATCTTGCTCCAACCCTCCACAACGCTATGCAGGTCATTTCATAAGCGGCAGTATACATTTTCCAGACCTCATGTTGATACAAGCAGTGGATTTGATGGGGATAAAACCTCTAATTTAGTAACCTGTTCTCCTGCGAAGTCACCAACCGCAGTAAAAGAAAGATCCGCCATATAACGGTAAGCTCTTCCACACAGTCCTAGACAGATGTCTTGCAAATTGGTCGAATTGCATGCGAAGCACAATAGAAACTCCGAGAATCCTCACGTCGCAAAACTTAGGTACAGTGGTTGTGAGTAAGCGTGTCGCGACTTGGGGCTGCGGGGTAATTCAACGCGCGATCACGTGAGGACACTATCACTCATTCTTGAGAGTTTACTCATACTGGTGTGACTAATAAGCCGGATAAGTCAAAAGGCTTCGCCCAACGATCTGATATGTCGGTCATACGATCCTTCCTGAGTTACAATACAGCTGGTCCGCCGTGCGGAGTCTTGCTGCGCCCGATAACCGATCCTCCAATACTAAATTACTTCTATGGTTGCTTCGGGTGATGCTGACAGGCTTCATGCCGCCCCATGCGCATGTATTGGCTACTCAACCACTCGTCTGTAAGAGACACTTTCCCAAGTCTAGGATTGTATGCCTTTGCTAGCTTTTTATCTAGACAAGTAGACCAAGGTCTCGTACGAACCGACGTTTCAAGATGTTGGAGGGTGCAATATCCCCGCCGGCTGCTACTTTCTAAGATAGACCAAATATCCCACCTGAAGGAGTGTAGCGATAGGTTGACGACATTCAACGATCCGATTTGCGTGCTCGGTACGCACATTGCGTGATCTGACCCCACCTCGAGCGAGGCTCATACATGACATGGGTCGAATCGATATATGAGTCTCTCTTCTCCCTAACATACTCGCAACCAAAGGGATTCAAACTTTCTATCCAGTAAAGCAAATATGACGACGTCAACGAAGCAAGAGTATCCTGCGCCACAGACCAAGACAGGTGCACTTGATGCCGGCTTCAAGTTTGAAGAAACGACCCCTGTCATCGGTCGAGAGTATCCTAATGTTAACATCGTCGAAGATATCCTGAACGCTTCTAACGCCGACGACCTCATTCGAGATCTTGCAATTACAAGTAAGTCTCTTATACCCGTCGATCTTTGACGAATAGCGGTCTGACCCGAAACTAGTCTCTGAACGTGGAGTTGTCTTCTTCCGAGCTCAAGACAACCTCACCAACGACTTACAAAAAAGCCTTGTTCATCGTCTGGGCCAACTGACAGGAAAGCCTGCTGACTCCACTCTGCATATTCATCCAATTCTGAACAACACTTCTGAATTTGGCGTGGACGATGCGCAAATAAGCACGATCAGCTCCCTCGGTCGTAAAAACATCTTCAAACATGAGGACCATCGTCGGCCAAGTGGTTCACGTCGCTACGACGCTGCGCAGTGGCATTCGGACATCCAGTTTGAGCCAGTTCCGGCTGACTATACCTCACTCCGCCTGACAGAACTACCAGAGACGGGAGGCGACACACTCTGGGCTTCTGGGTATGAGATCTATAACCGCTTCTCTAAAGCTTACCAGACTTTCTTCGAGGGTTTGACTGCAACCTTCGTCGGGGACGGCTTCATTCGAGCCGCTGAAGCAAACCCAGAGAAAGTTAAAATCTACGAAAAAGAACGTGGTAGTCCAAAGAACGTTGGGAAAGCGTTGAGTGCGGTACATCCAGTAGTGCGCACAAATCCTGTGACGGGATGGAAGAGCATCTTCGCTCTTGGTCCGTTCCCCAAGTACATCAATGAGCTTCACGAAGAAGAATCGGCAGAGTTATTGAAGAAGTTCCGGTCTGTGATAACGGAGAATCACGACCTCCAAGTCCGCTTCAAGTGGAGGAACAAGAACGATATCGGTAGGCGCCTGCAGCAACTCTTGACTTTTTGTAAAGCTCTTACTTACCAACTCCAGCTATTTGGGACAACCGCAGCGCCTTCCACAGCGCAACTTTCGATTATGATGATCTTGGTGAACGCTTTGGTAACCGAGCAGTAGGTATTGGAGAGGTCCCCTACTTCGATCCAAACAGCCGATCTAGAACGGAAGCTTTGGTGGAGAAAAAGGTTGTTGCCATTGGACATGAAAAGAATGGCATTGCGAAGTCGGAGACGGTATCAGCATAGAAGGCGCTTGTGTGTCGGATGGCAGTAGAAGAACACAAGTGGTGCGTGCGATAACGCACTCGAGATGCTCAGGAGAAAACAGTAGATAGCGATGAGGTTGGTGCGCGGAGCATGTCACCTCCTTGACAAATAAGACAAGGCGAAGTTCCGATTCTGCAGATGACGATCCGAAGCCATCCTGGTTCCAAAATTCATATATAATGAATCAGATGTGAATTAATGGGGTGGCTGGACCCTGGCGTGAGAGCCTCGGTTTCAAAACCTTGGGCACGCTAAGCCATGACGCCATCACAGGGGGATCGCACACTATTCATCTCTTCTATACCACTTAGATGGCATCTTTTCAACGGTTACTAGCTCATCATTGTTGCAATTCTTTGGTGTATCGATCAGACATTATTCATTGCCATGGTATTTATCTAGCTTTTTATTTTCTTTTGTCTTTGTTCCACTTAAATGGATATCCACCTTCCCATCCATGTATCCACGATCTGCTTCGCCTCATCGACCAGACCCATATCTAACAACAATTGGGAAGTGCCGCGCACGGCCGAGTCGAGCGCTGAGAAGATCCAAGCGTGTGTGTAACTTGTGTGCTCTCCGATGAAGATGGACTGGTGCTCGGTCTTGTAGTAGGCAGGCAGGAACAGATCTTGCTGGCCAACGAATGGGGATGCCCACGCACCAGCCTGGTGCTCGTCGAATTCCCAGCACTGGCGCTCGTATGCACCAGTCCACTGCTCCGCAGCCACTTCACCGTGGACCTCTACCATCGCCCGCTGGACCATGGCTACGTGGTCAGTCGTGCTGAGCGCACCAACTGAGCGAGCTAGGGTACCGGAAACGTACGATCCTAGGATGACTCCGGGACCGGTTGAGTTGATCTGGTACGCAGGGTAACAGACGCTGCCGATACCTGCAATATCGACTGAGCCGCAGCCACCGATGATGGGTGGTGAAAGCTTCTCCCAGAAACGTGTCTTGTAGTGTAGAGAGACCTTGCATGACGGCGAGTAGTTCATCTCGTTGATGGCACGCGACAAGAGTGACGAGTACTCAGGGAGTTCCCAGAGTCTAACCTTCGAGAATGGTACCGCGACGACCGCATAGTCGTACTCCTCGCTCTCCGGCTCCATTGCAAGAGGATCCTGGCGCCATTGCACCGCAATCTTGCCGGTGCTCTCGTCGTGCTTGAGGCCAGTCACCTTGCGGCCCAGCGTCAGACGGTCCTGAACATGAGGGTAGAACGCGCGAGGAAGCGACTCAAGACCCTTGTCGATCGTTCGCCAAGTCGTGGCACTGAAGTATGCCGTCTCATACTCCCAAATTGGTGCGTTTTCGAGGCCAGTAACATAGTCGACGACATTGTCACTTGCGTTGAGCGCATACTTCATGTACGCTGCCTCAGACCAATGGAACAAGCCTTTCTCAACAGCGTTCTTGTGAGCTTTGTAGACGTTGGCATATATTTCGCGTGCGGCCTCCCGATCGTACCCGATGAAGTCATCAAGCGCTTCTTCAACGTGCTCCACAGTCTCCTCGTCCGGACCTTCAGCCGCAGGCAGCGTGTAGGCCGTCGCGTTGTTCTTGATCTGAGTTGCGCTAGGAATGCGTCCGTTCGGCAGACGGAAACCGTTCGAGTTGCCGGGCACGTTTGGGCTTGATTGAATCCAGGGAATGAAGTTGACAGCAAGGCTGCTGGTGTTGCCTCCATTCATTTGGTTGAGGACATCACCGAGCTGGAAAACCATCTTGTGGTCCTGAATCTCTAATGTCTCGTTCGTATCTGGGTAAGTGGTTGAGACAGGAAATCGCATAGGGCCCATCTCCTGATACTGATATTGCTCAGGTGTGCTGCCGGCAAGGTATTTTGTTCGGATACGTCCACCGATACGTTGTGATGATTCGGTGATGTGCCAGTCGTGGATGCCTACCGAATCGAGGAGAAGACTTGTCATCAAGCCAGACATACCTCCTCCGATGATGGCGATCTTTTTGCTCTTCTCAACCGCGACGTATGAGGCGTTGTTCTGCTTTGCCTGCATGTATGCGACACCGTCGAACCAAGGACCCATCGCATCGGCTACGTCTGAGATATCTTCCCGCTTCTTTGGTGGATGATGGATTCTAACAGGCGCTGAGCGACCGATCAATGCGGACCCCGAGTAAGCATGTAGACATCCACCGTGAACCGCGTCGTCCGGTACGATCCAGACAAATCGCTCGGGACGGCCTGATCGCTTGATGTAGTGCGATGCCACATCATGATGGCCATCCGCATGGCTCTTCATGTCGCAATCGCCATATACCAGGCGGACCTCACCCTCGAAGTCATCTTCTCCGTAGCCGACATGGACGTTGTGTACCGAGTTCGATGTAACCGTCAGAGGCTTGAAGAAGAGGAGGTCTGACCGAGGGGTTACTGGGCTGGAAACAGCACCACCAGCGAGAGAGAGGGCAGCCGATGAGGCTGTTAGAAGACCCTTCATCTTGGCGTAAGAAAGAGGTGAATGTGATGAGGATAGGAATTTGAAGAGAAGGGAAACATCGTCTACTCAAATACCGACCTCGTTCGACACCACGGCGAGCAATGCTTTACAGGCTTACAACTGTTTTTCGATTCTCGTTGGTCACCAAACCTTATCGTCCGTGTCGTCGTAGGGCGTGGCTGTGGTCCTCGGATCATGTCGTTGCGACGGCCCGTCCGCCGCTGACAGGACAGGACGTCTATGCATTCGGCCGCGATAAGAGCATTGCTGTAAGGCGTAGCTATGCGCGACTTCGACAAATATTCTCGTAAGATGGGGTCGTGTCGCGTCCAAATCCCCGTTACAGTTGACCCGCAGTATGCCTCGAAGCGAAGTGCAGTAGCGCAACGTATGACGGGTGATAGTGTGGAGATTCAGCTTGCGGAAGAGATCGGCGTTGCGGAGTGAGGTTTCTTTACCAACGGAAAGATAACAAAACATCGGATAAAAAAGCATCCCGGCTCAGCCATGACTATCATTCCGAGTTGTATCGGCACCGACACCAGTAGTCTCGTATGCGACTTTACGATGTTACTGTACCTTGAACGATCCACTGTGGTCCTTACTGGTATCGGAGGTAACAATCGCTTTCACATCTCTGCAATGCTAAGGATTCACATCCGACACGCAGAAAGAGAATATACTTGGACTAGAGCATACCTGCTCAGGTGGCCATGTTTCATGCTGGTTATGCATACAAGAAGCGTATTTGGAGTATTGCATTTTACCTTGGACGCGACCCTACACTACGTCGATTTTTTTTAAGTGGGGCTATCCCAGAAGCATGAGTCGGGCATGCGGTTCTACAGAACGTGGCATGGAGTCTTGTCCGGGAACAGTATCAAAAACTCGAAGGATAGGGCTTGTTGCTTTACCGTAGAAAAGTTCGGACAGGGGTCTGGATCCTCTCGGCAAATAAGGTAGCGAACGGCAAGCCATGGATACCCCAGGTGTAGCTCTGCGATTGCGATAACGCAGACGCACGACGGCTAGCCTAAATCCCGACTCTTATCTCGAATCCATGCAGCCTTTATCTCACGTTACGTCAGGACGAGAGCGCGCTTCGCAATGCACGCGTTAAACGCACAGTATAAGTGTGAAGATATCTCGGCGCCCAGGCGAGCTACATCTTCTACGGCCCTTCTTGCGATAGCTTAAGTCGCTCTGCTCCACAAGACCTCGCATGCTATCCTCCTTCCTTTTCTAGTGCATTCTAGATATCTGTGAATTCTATAACCCCACGATCACAGCCGAAATGGTTGGGCGAGACGCTGCCAACTTGGGTGTAGTGCAGGTAATATTGTTCCTGGTGGACATTCCGGTACCTTAGAGCCGGCGGCGGATTGAAAAATGATTACAAACGAGTCTGACTGTATCATGGAACATCAACCGTGGCTGTAATCCAACAGTATTGACTGCATTTTGGAATGACATTGGCAGCAAGCCTTACCTGGTGCATGGATACTCGCAGCTCTTGGAAGTCATGGCGGTCGGTACAATGCGGACGATGAACTTGACCGAACACGAAAGAGTTGGGAACAGATGATCCGCCAGTATTGGCGACGCTTATAAAACCATAGACAAACCGAAGCTGATTGAGGTACTCATACCATAATATTCAGCTCTTGACATCTACGTTTCTCCAGAACCCACGTGCTGTAGTCCGATCACATCATGGTATCCTTCACGGCTCTCGTTACCACTTTTCTTGCAGTTGCTGGTGTTGCAATCGCCACGCCAACACCAAAGCTCGCTGAACAGCCGGTGGTAACCTATCTCGGTACCCAAGGACCTATTCTTTGTATGCTATACAGGCTATTTCACCTGAACAGAATCTGATGATTGTCAAGCAAGCGGTGCATGGACATCCAAGGGCATAGTCTATACCTCGGGAACTGTACCTTCGTTCAACGGAACGATTGTATCAGGCGGCATTGAAGCTCAAACGGTACGCGAATCAATTCTCTACTCAGCTCCTCGTGTCATACTCACTCAAGCCAGGCTCAAGTCATCAAGAACATTGCCGTTATCCTCGAGGAAGCTGGCACATCGTGGGACTATGTTATGAAGACTACTGTCTTCCTTGCCAACATGTCAGACTACACGGCTATGAACGAGGTCTATGCTGCTATGCTACCCAGCCCAAAGCCTGCACGTACCGCTGTTGAGGTTGGCAAGTTGCCGGGCAACTTTTTGATCGAGGTTGAGGCTATCGCTGCCATTCCGGACTCATGAGGCTGTATAACATGGAAGAAAAAGAGATAGAACCTATGGAAACTACTCAGCCTAAATGAGACAAATAATTGAAAACTTTCGCAATCGACAAAGTGAGGCCCTCAATCATCATACGGGCGAATGTCAGTACTGTCCCGTGACTCCGCTGTTTTGCACCTTGTCAATATTTCATTGTTCCAACCAGCAATACCCACGACAAGAGAAAAAGCAATGCTTTGGATGTGTCAAGTGCGGAAATGTCTCCGCTTACTTGTCGGTCAACAATGACGTCGAAATGTGGGGTAGCGCTACCTCACTGAATGCCACCATACCTAGGTAATCCTGAAACACTTCAACGTGTTGCAGATCCTACCAGCAATCAACAAGACTCCTGCTGCAGCGAAAATATACGTCAAAGATGCCTGAAATGCAAGACCACGAGGGCAAGCCCGTACGCGATCACATGGCGCGGGTAAATGGTATCCGCTTACATTACATCACATCCGGATCGGGTCCACCTCTACTCCTACTACACGGCACACCTAAAACACATTACTACTGGTATCGCATCGCGCCTTTTTTGACGAAAAAGTTCACAATCGTCGCCCCAGATCTGCGTGGATTCGGTGCAACAGACAAACCACCTGCCAGCGAAGGTTACGATGGTCGGACAAACGCGACAGACATGGCCGAATTGATGCACCAACTAGGGCACGAGAAGTTTGCTGTCCATGGCGAGGATCGGGGCGCAACGTATGCCTTCTGTCTCGCAGGACTTTATCCAGAGCGGGTAACCCATCTTTCTTTCTGCGAGATGCTGCTTTCCTACGCCCTTACCAAGCAAACGTTCTTCACACGCAAGAACATTGCTGCTCAGTACAATCAAAGTGGTGTTTGGAACTGGCATATCCCCTTCTTCTGGCTTCCGCATGTACCGGAGATGTTGATCCAAGGGAAGGAGGAAGAGTTTTGGACACATTTTATGAAGGCAGAGTGCTATAATCCTAGTGCGTTAGATCAGGTAGCCGTCAATGAGTGGGTGGGATGTCTGAAGGCACCCGGCGGGCTGAGGGGTGTCTTGGAAAGTTATCGGGCGCATTGGGTCAATGTAGATGTTGAAGAGGAGATTTTGAGCAAGGAGAAGTTGAAATGTAAAGTTATGACCGTGGGAGCCCCTGAGTAAGTTTGTGATGTTGCATGGTTTGCGGAGATGGCTAACGGTATCTAGGTTCTTCGGGCCGCTTGTCAAAGAGCAGATACAGTCTGCTGTCGAGAAGGTGCATATTGCGGAGGTTTTTGAGGAGTGTGGGCATAGCCTAGCACTTGAACAGCCTGAGAAACTTGCCAACCTTCTAAAGAAGTTCATTCTTTGATTCAAAGATCAATGTGCGTGAATATGAAGCGCCACATCACTCTTTGAGTAGCAGCGCTTTGCATATGAACTGTTCGTCGGTGTCTTACAGTAGCCATCACTAGGTATTCATTGCATTGATTCCTATAGCGATCACACTGAGGTACCTAATCTCAAGTATCCGTCAAACTTGACATCATCATTTTCCCCCAATCGGTGCACCCACGCACTCAATTCCGAGGTCCTATATTGATCGTACTCTCCACTATCACTTGCCTTTAGCAGTCCTTATATCCACAAGAATCGGTTCGACAACGACCGTTGTATTGAGGAGATGTCAAACATCGGCAGATCTCGTCGCTAGCTTGTGTCTAAAAAGCTAATTAGGATAGGAATTATGATGATCGAGCTTGGATGCCACTTACCTGGCGGCACTTGAGGTAGTAGATAAAGCACGGGAAGCACCCAAGAATCCCCAAGTTGTCGTTCCCAACGGCGAGAGTGGAATTTGAGGTGGCGTTGATAGATGTTGGGGCTGCAAGGGCAGTGGTGACGATGAAGGCGGTGAGTGCAGTGGGAAGATGCATGACTGGGAGCCGTTTAAAAGTCAATCTGCTGGGTAATGTTGAGTCGAGATGTGGGGTGTTAGAATATGACCTGTTGAATCAGTTCTGTAAGTGGACAACAGGATGAGGATCGGAAATATCAGAGGCTCATATTTCTATACCGCAAGATTCCAAGGGTGGGAGATGCTCCGCCACCGCTAGCGCGGCGCGTGCCTGGACTCTGAGGTGTTCACTAGTGAATTGCGGTCGCAAACGAGGACTGTTAACAGCTGCCACGATTTATGCACTTGTGCAGGAGTAGTATGGAGACATACGAAGGAGCTGATCTTCGTCAGATTGTACCTGACACCTACGTCTACGCTAAAGGTACACGCAGTATTTTACATCAACGTACTGGAACACAAAGTATGTTGTATACCTGAGAAGCGTAGTATATCTAGGGTGCATCGTCATTGAAAAGAGTCTCTTGGTGTACATTTTGGCTGGTCGACATCGTCTGTCATAGTGAACTGATCGGGCGTCAGCGTGGTATACATCACCATCCTGGCCCTACGTGTTTGACTCGTTTGTGGTTCCAGCATTCTGTACTATACGTTCTGGCTCGATGCGGATGCATCGTTTGGAATCTGCATTTCTTTAACTGGTTCCCGTGCAAACACGGGTGTACCACCTTATCCGCACCCTTCGACGCGAAAATGAATGTGTTATGGACATCTGACTAAGTTTATAACGTCTTTCCGAGTCTCCCGAGCAAGATAGCAACAGATTGGGATGCTGAATTATCATATACATGTGAAGGCTGCTGGCTGTACGGAGTTGGCGCATGCTAAAGCTGAAAGCTGCTCTTGTGAGACGTGTGGACCGGGCAACAAGCTCTCCACCCTCCAATTCATACCACTAGATCGCGCAATTCCTGGAGCCGTGTCCAGATGTGACGTATCAGAGGCAACCGTGTCCTGATAATGATGCGCCTCACAACACGCTTGCGACCTAGTCATTCGCATGGTCGAGGAAGACGGAACATGAGTCACATGGAAGGTGGTATGCAGAGGGCTTAGCAAACTTGAGTGAATGTGATGTGTTGAGTCATAAGGACGTGATCAACGTATCAAGAGCTGTGAATCGGCAGGTGCATATCGAGACACGTGTGAAAGCACCCCGTGGACAACAATGGAGAAGAAAACCAGTCACGTGGACGCTTATCGATTAGCTAGCGCTGGAACACCACACCTCCATGACCCAGGAAATGTCACTCCACGACGCGTGCCATAGTTGCCTTCTTTCTTCTATCTGCCCATCGTGATCTGTCCAATTGTCGACGCCGCCTGCTTCCTCTTTCGTTAGATTTCTGCGCGCACCTCACGAATTCTGATTTGGTGACACGCGTGCGTCACGTTCGTATCCCCGATACAATCACTCAGATCCAACGCGTGCACACATGATCGACCCCTACCTCGCTAGCCGCCGATGCATCCGATCCATACAAAAAGCTCTAGCACAGATTCGGACAGGATATCTGTCTTCGAGTAGGCGGAAGCCCATCCCTCGATGACGCGATAAGTCGGCCTTGGAGGATCGTGCGACATGTGCGATGGATGTGCACCGACTCAATAGAGGACAGGTCACCCACAACCTCAAGTATACATGCAGAGAGTTGAGGTTGAAATCACTAAGCTGCGATAGATATTGTATGGAGCGCACCATGTTGGGCGGTCCATCTAGGTAGCGGAAAAGAGCGAGGAAGCCTTGAGACGGGGCAACTTGCATCAGAACGGCGGCTGTGCTATACTCCTTGTGAGTATCCACCGAATTCCGCATTTCGATTGGCGCGTTATACGACGTTGGTAATATGAGGGACTTCTGCCTGAGGCGATGACGTTTGCTGCACAAACAGACTTGATTTAAACAAGTCGCAGAGAGTACTTAAATACCACCCAAGAGGTATACGTCAAGTTAGCATTTGCAGTACATCAATTTCGACTGCAGCGTACAGTTCCCGGGTGAGGTATAGCTGAGGTCTAATTAAGGCCAAACGAGATGGTCAAGCCCCGATAAACTCCATAGGTGTGGTCCAGGATAGGACAGGGGGTATACGGTACATCCTATCAGGCAGCTGCAATATGAGACTGTACTGGCATGAGCGGGAAGGCGGAGTCATCACCCATGGTTGAAGGGAACATATAAGGGCCAGTTCCATGGTAAACGTGGCTTAGCGAGTACTCCTGCCCTTGAATGCTTTGTGCGGCCGCCAGACCCTAAGCCATTCACGTGTGCGCGCTAGCGTCGATCATCCTTCGGAAGCCGCATAACAGCTGGACCTGTTGTACAGTCTCCTCGAACCCATTCTCATCGCACCGCTGTTACTGCACGCACCCAAAGCCCGCTCAACTCCCACGCCGCCACGTCTACTACGACTGCATCTCACGCGGACAACAATCAACTTGCTCTTTCGTCACAGCACTATATTTCAGCAACTTTACCCGTTCGGCACAGCGTTGTACATCGACGACTTTAGTGTTCCCGATACTAGTGCATGCTTTCACCTCTGCTTGCGCTGGTTGACCCGACCCCACACCACGCCACCTGAAACAGGAAACACTGTCAAAGGATATCACCACCCACCATTCAAATCACGTTCGTCTCACAAAATCCTTGACCAACCACGACAGATATACGAACTCCCTCTAGGCACCATGAAAATGTTCAACGACTTACCGGCAGAGGTGCGCAACACGATCTATGGACAGCTCCTTGACAGATGCCATCCTCAGCAAACACCTGCTGTGTCAGCACTCTTTGGCGCCTCGAAGCAAATTGGTCAAGAGTCGGCATCATATTTTCACCAGCACAACGCGTTCGCCATCACCGCCGCATCACCCCCAAATGACAGCGCTACCATCCTTCCTCCTATTGCTGATAAGTGGATACGGTACCTCCGTCGTCTCGCCGTATATGCTACAATCTCAGGAGCGAACTCAGAAAGGGAACGAAACATAGCTAGCACCATCGCGTCCCTCGCTATGACAGGTGCGAAGTTTGAGGATCTTTACATCCGCATTGATTCGTCACTGTCAAAGTTGGCCAATTCGTGTGTAGATGACTCTATCTTATACGCGCAACACCCGATCACGCTAGCCTTACGAAGATTGCTCGATACTAACGTTGCAGATGTCATCCGCCTCGAGCTTCACGGCGTCTGGTTTGCCCCCGGTATTGGCCAAGCCCTCCATGCTCAATACGGCAACCAACTCCAATTTGTCTCTGGGGAAAAGCCCGTCATGAATCCATCTGTCTTGGAAAGATTCCTCACTGGCTCTCTTGCAAGCTCTCATCTGGTCAAGCTAGGGGTTGATGACGAGGTCATTGCCAAGTCATACTCCTGCGGCGATGATTCCACCCCTAGTACGCCAAGTTCTCTTCCAACTTCTGTCTGTTCGGCATTCCAAGATTTAGACATGTTTTCTGTCACGTCGTTCGATCTCGGCTCAGACACCACTGCCGACAACGAGGGATCAAAAGAAGACACAAACGGAAGCTCGTTCTTCGCTGGTATTGACATTGAAGAGTGGGAGGCTTCGACGCAGGCGGCCGATGAGGAATCACAGGCTCAGCCTGATATGGAACTCGATGAAGATGAAGATGAAGATGACGAGATGGAAGAAGTGTCGCATGACGAGATGGATGCAATCATGGGGAACATGGAAGATATGGCTCAGCACATGGCGAATGACATCGACATGTCATACATGACTAACTTTGCGCCTGACTTGCTCTTGCGTCAACACAATCTTAGTCATCTGATGTAAGGGTGATAAGTGTTGTGTTCATTTTTCGCATACTAGTCACGGCTGTAGTATGTGAAATCACATAGTACTGGGAATTTTGGATTTCGAGGTTTGTCTGGACCCTCTTAGCGCACGGCGAAATTCAGCGCCTCTGAACGTCGAATGCTTCTGTAAAGACTGTTTCTATATGTACACTATCAACTAAGGAAAGGCAATACTCTGACCGGTAATTCTGAGATTTCACGCAAGACTGAGGTTTAGTTCTTAGAGATCACAAAGACCATCCCTTTTTCGCCGGCTATATTCATGTCATCATGACTGAGCCAACGCCAATGACTCTTAAGAGTTTATAATAGTAATGTCGATCATCTACTTTTCGTTCTCGTTTCGCTGCTCACCTTGATGCTTTCGGCGGTCAGCGATGCGGCACATGATTGAGGCGTAATCTGCATACGAAGCATCCTTGAGCTCAGCGGCCTTCGGCACTACACAACCATGTCACTACCAAAGAACCCTTCCTTTCACTCCCAAGCAAGGCGCAAAGCTGAGTCTGCGGCTGTACCAATCCACAATCGCAACGTCAAGCACAACATAGCGATGAATCATGTAGCTCGTAGTCCATTTGCTCCACCAATTCCACCGAAGGATGAGCCGCCTAGGATCGCTTCCGCTGTGACGCCGGTGAAAGAAGAAGATAAGAAGTCTTTGGACATTTTGGAGAAAGAATGGATGCTGAAGGACTACCTTGGATTGACCCCGACGCCGATATCCGAGGGTGGGTTGGCGCAGGAGTATTTACCGAGCAACATCGAAATAGACGGGAGACGTGGAAGCCGGAACATGATAATCGATAAATCGGCAGAACTTGTCGACATACCGGACTCTAGCGAAGGAACGTTGCTGGCTACACAGATTGGTGCAGAGACCAGGGCTACAAAGCGCGATACTGTCGCTGTGCTGATGGATGATATAATTGGAAGCGAGAAAAAGGTATCACGAAGACATCAAGATGTGTTGGAAGCAGCTGCGACGCTTGGAGACATGCCAACGCCCTTACGTATACCTAAGAAGCCGGAAAATTCCCCTCTCTACAGTAGCATTCCTCCGACTTCGAAGTTTAAAAAACTACATCTCAATAAACGTCCTTCCCTGAAGATCACAACGACTTTCACCGAGCCCAGATCTGCGCCAATGCCCCCCAACTTTCGTCTCGGTAATTCACAGAATGGTAGCCATTTACACAATGGTAGATATTCAGTAGTACACACATGCATCACGGACTGTAGAAAACGATTTTCTGGTGGCGCAAAAGCGGCTCAGCTGCGGAGTAGCATGCCGTACTCATTTCGGCAAAGCAGACCGAAACGCGAGACCACCACTCAACCCTTGAGTAGTAGAACACTACTGCCTCAGATAGAGCAGCGGTACGCCGGCATCTTTCCAGGGCACAACAGTGTTCATGCATCAGGGAATGTCCGAGAAAGATTGCTTCAGCCATCTCAGCGCAGAAATACACAACCTATCATCGTCGACCGTATGCGCGACCCTGATGAGACTTTCCACGAGTTACTAGCTATTCACAAACGTACGACTGTCGACTTTAAAGAAGTCATAGCTGCGGCTAAGACACCAAAACCGGAGAATGGAAAACTTGGAAGCTTCGCAAAATGCGATTGTACAGGTCTAAAATCAGCAGCGAAAAGCCATGCGGATGGTTTGATAGAACACTTTAAAGATTTTAGATTGAGGAACAGGAAGACAAGACGGCGTGAGGAAAATATTGAGGAGGTGAGGAGGAGGTATGAGGAAATGGTCACTGCTAATGCGAGTGCAAGAAGAGGTGACGAACTATGAAGGGTTTTAGATGGCAGGTCTGAGTCTGCAGCTAAGAGGTACTCGCAGTATTGTTTTTTGTAAGTAAGCCTTTGCAAGATATGGTGAATAGTTACAGGGCGTGCTGTGAACTCTCAGTTATGACTCTACCCTTATAATAATCAAACAGTAGCTAGACTCTGCGTGTCCTAAAGGAGTACTCAACTCTTATCATGTTGCAATTTCCATGCAAAGTTTATCTTCGGGTCCCTTTCCAGGTCCTCAATTGTAGGTGGTATCGTAGGCTGTCTCGCGGGATATTCTTTCCTTGAGGTGTTCCTTGCGGAAGATGTAAGATAGCTGTTATCTGGAACACTTGCGTGTGATGCACAGTTTTCGTTTTTGTATGGTCGAAGATCCCCGGTTGCAGATGGGATGGCGAGCTGGTTCGTTTGGTATCCGTTGCCTTGCGATTGATAAGCTGGAGAGGAATTGGTCAGTGCCTGAGGCGTAAAGGGCGATGCGCGGGGGTTCAGGCCGTGGCGATTGCCATTCTTTCTTAGGCTAAAACTGTTACTTTTGTCGCCGTTCTGGCTGGCGCATGATGACTGCTCATATGTTTCCGAGTGTTCCGGGGCTGCCATGGTGGCGTAACGTAAGTTGAAGATAAGGTAAGCGGCTGATTGTAGCTACACTCAGAACTTCAGTGTAACGAGCTGGGAGTGACATGGGGCAGGGATACGTGTAAGTCAATCAAATCCATCGTTTGCTTTCGATATTTGCCATGCGCACCAATGCCGTGCAGGGCAAATGCATGACTCTGTCAAGAGCATTCGATCGTTGACGCGGTTGCAATCTGCATGTTTTTCTTTTTCCACTTTCACCCACTACGAAAACTGTCTGTAATCTCGATCCCGCAACAGCGATGCCACCATGCACATCATGTGGCGCCATCACAATGTCCTCTAACACTCTCTTCTTTGTCCTAACTACCAGACTTCCTCACATCAGAGATGTCGGGATGACCCTGACCGCGTTGGAAAGTTTGCTTGATACTTCAAAGGGGGTGTGGAAGAAGAGAAAGGGGAGAAGGAGATCTGTTAGACAGGAAGAGACTGTGCCAGAATCCCTGGAAGCAACCAGTTCATACTGAAGGAACGTCTACATGGTCTATTCGGACATCGTGCTTCGATTAGAAAATGCCCATGGCGCAGATTCACCTCTTGCCATGGAGCTTGAGTATCGCCTGTGGCTGACTAACATGGTGATAGTACTGAACGTATCGCGCCGCATCTTACATTTCACAAAATACTTGCGAAGTTGGTTTTGAGTTGTGGACACCCGTGGAGCTAGTCATTGGGACCTCGGGAGTCACCATTGTATCGCGTATGCGAAGCTTGAGCACTCGACTGTACTACATAGCATGCTAGCAGCAACGTAGTAAAGTGTTCTTTATCTCCAGCAGAGATGATCAGGACCAAGAGCGGAAGACTATGTATCGTAATTCCAACTCGTAATCACCGAGCTTATTTGCTTCAATGCTGACGAAGACGAAATGTTATTTGGCCCACGGGAACAGTGGAACGATCGGAACGCAGCCGCATATTGTGACACCGTGCTGGGAACACGACGTTCGTTGCGATGAACGCCGTTTCACCACAACCATCAACAGACAACGGTGTCGGATGCGGGGGTGGTTCTGCATGTAAAGGAGCCGCAGGCTTATCAGGGGCGGCGCAGATGTAAGGAGGCGGGATGGAGATGTCGAGTGGGGCTAGCAAGTCAGGCGGGGAGATTACTATTTCCAACTAAGCGTCGCCGCAATTTGGACCCTTTGCCACCATCTTCGATCATCTGGCCGCACTGCAAGAGGCTTCGAGCTTGACAAGTACCACAACAACTGTAAAGATGATTTTCCCCGGAAAATCCCCATGGCATCACCCTTTATCTATGCGCTGTCAGCCACAGTAGGACATGAACCGCCACTTGAGCAGTGATGATGCCGTGGCAGCCGTTTGGCAGCTCGGCAGCAACCGTGCATCAACACCCTTCGTAATGATTCACGGCTCAGCACCGGGCCGGCATCTGATTCGTTCTAGGACGGCATCCAGAAGCCACTTTGCACCGCCAGTGGATCCTCGCTCGGGTCCGTCTGGCTGCAGGGACGCCGCAAAAGGCTGAAGGGCCTGCCAAGCGCAATCTCGCCGGCGCCCCATGCCACCTCCTGCGCGTCTTGGCTCTTGCTGACGGGCTGATGGGTCTCTCGTCTTTTAAAATGTGCTGATCCCCCGAAGCCCTGCCACAGCACGCTGCACCCCCTATCGCCAACAAGACATCTTCGTCTGTCTTCCATCGTGTCGCTCGTTTGGACCTCGCCCACGTTCCTGGATCTACGCTGCCCATGATGATGTTGCCATCGACTGGAGGTCGGAGCCCGTTGCTCGCGCTCTCGGTGAGCGCTGGTTGTGTCCTGGTATTCATCTTTGCCCTCATGGCTTGGCAGAGCCCTCCCCGTATGGCTTTTCCCCATAGGACGGGAGTTTCGAACTTGTACGTGCTGTCATTTCCTCGTGGCGGAGGCGGAAGGCCCTAAGCTATGCTTTTCCCACGAAGCGGAGCTAACAACAACCCTACAGGGCAGCAGCCAGCGCGCAGACTGACGCAACCATTGGCGAGGTTATCAAGTTACTGTACCAAAACCTCAAGGTTGCGCCAACCGAGCCCTTCATCCGCGAACCGAATGGCAGCCATATCTCTTTGCCACCGAACCCGCGCTACAAGAAGACAATGGGCAGCGACGTCTTGATTCTTGATCTAGAGACACGCAACCTAAAGTCTTCTGAGGCATACCAGAAGGGCGAATACGATTGGCGCAACATCAACCACGTTTCTGGTGGAATTTTCAACCACTACACGTACGCGCTCGTCCACGGATACGATTACAAGTTTGTTCAAGCACACGAATTTGAAGACCGACATGCGACCTGGATCAAGCCCTCTGCGCTTGCCAACTACATCAACGACTACAAGTTCATCGTCTTCCTTGACGCCGACGCTGCTTTCCGCTTCCTACACGTTCCTGTCGAGTGGATGCTCAACCACTGGGATATCAAGCCGCACCACTCCTTCGTCATGGCTAAAGATCCCTGGAGCGAGAAGGAGCCTCAATACAACTCGGATCGCTTCAACCGCACCTACACCAACACTGGCTTCATGATTGTACAAAACAATGAGAACACTATGCCCATCCTGAAGGCATGGCACGAGTGCCCCGACGACACTCGATACGCAAACTGCTCGCAATGGAAGCAACCTCGATTCCACGAGCAATCCGCCTTCGGTGAATACATCCGCTACGACTACGAGCAGTACATCAAGGAGCTTGAGTGTGGCGAGGCCAATGGCTTCCCTGGTGTTGAAGTCAGCAACTGCCAGGGCAAGCTCATCCGCCATTACTGGTTCGACAAGAGCAATGTCAAGATTGACTTCCGGGAAAACATCATGCAAGCAATTACACTTCCCATACAAAAGATTTTTGCACAGAACACCAGTGGTGTTGTATTCCAACAAGAGCATAATGTCATATTACAATAGCACCAAATTGCTTTGCCAGCAAAGATAATATATTTACGACGAAAGAGGAAGGCTTATCGCATAGCATAGCGTTGCATTACAAGGCGTTTCCATTTGGGATGGAGGTATCATCATTATTATGGTTTTTCGGGTTCGGTTAGGGCTTGGTGATTTACGCCCAGATTCAATCTTCCGTCGCTTTCGATTTCGATCTGGGTCTTCCGACGCGATGATACCCCAATACGAGTATCCAGTTCAACAAATCAATATTGTTCACAATGCCAACGTTCTTTGTGATACCAGGTTCTCTTGTTTTTCTCATTCGGACCGTTCGGTTGCTTGTCACTGCTGTAAGACCCGGGCAAGTATCACCTTCCATTCAAGGTATCGCAGCGTCATCGGTCGTACAGCTCACCGCAATCGATCGCGACCATCAAATGCATCACCGCTGGGACGCCTAAGCAACACCAAAACAGGATCTTTGCACAGCCAGCCCGCATGTATCCCGCCACTCTGACTAGCCACGCGACTGCATACTTGCCAAGGCGCTGGAAGCTCGCTAGCGCCGATGATCGGCGGTCAGCCACGTCCTCGCATTTAGGTTCGCTGGCAAGGCTTACTAGATGGCCGATGAACTTCCGACGAACTCGCGACGGCGCTGTTCAGGCGGAGTGGGGTGGAGATAAAGATGTGGTATCATATTCTGTTTATCTTGGGTTTCGAGACGGTGTCTAGCAAGTGCGCGGCCGCTTGTCGATCAGTACGCTTCGGATGTGGCCGGCTGGGACTGGACCTTTGGCTCCGGTGCTAGTAGAATCTGACACGGCGCTATCTGGCCTTGAGGGGATGCTTCTTTGGAAATATGAACGATTTGTGTTCGGGCTAGAGAGCTTAATAGGTATACGATGGTCGTCGTATCGGTGTATCGCAGACTTGGCAGATCCAATCCTGGATGACCATGGTCATAGGCGTTGCGATGCGACCTGTTGTCACAACATATGCGCCACTGCTAATAATCTATACAGTTCATCGGAACCTCTGATTTTCATCTTCTCTTCATACTGTCTTGCTCTCATTGACTCTCTTGCGTTTTCAATAAAATGCTCGGATCAAGCTGCGGGCACTCACAGTAGCCATCATGGTAGATATTTTGGCTCTCTCAGTATCTTCAGTCTTTGACTATTATATCTCAATTCTTTGAACCGGGTTTACATAACATGACCACACTCTCGGTTGTATTTTGTCCTAACGTGCTGTTATATTGTTATATTCTGCGGCCTAGGTGTGCAGCGTACGTTCCCGGGTGCCAACTCACACCCCTCCCGGTACCCATAATGGCGATCATATTCTCCAAGGATCTCTTTTGAGGTGAAGTCAGGCATTTCTCAATGCCTCGTGTCCCCGATGAGTCTGCATAGAATGCTCGGCCAGCATTCACTGTCATACTAGAGGCACTATACACCCAGTTCATCTCACCGAACTCTTGTATCCACAAATGATGGGGATGAGAAGTATATCGAGCGCCCTTTATCGCATTTCCATTCTATTGAGAGGCTAGAAGAAGTACATTGACTGGCTAATGAAGGGATAGCAACCTGCTATATCTAGCCTTTACTAGCAGAGAAAGTGTATGTCGTGCAATCCTTCCCACTTTGGATGAGCTATAACTTGGAAGCGCCAGGATTAGGAGAATGTTGAGGTCAGCAATGCCAACTACAAGATCAGGTCTGAGTACGGGTTACACTCACCACACAAAACACGACAACCCCAGCAATTCTCCTATGGCTCTTTTCGACAATACTTGCGGTTGCAAGGCCTGCCTGAAACGAGCTTGGACAAGCTATAAGAATGGCTTTTTGTGCCTACACACATATTGCTCCTGTTCAGCAAGGCTACCCAGACAGTGGTATTGGCGGTACCGCAAGTAGTGTGTTTCTCGTACGTGAGAAGGCGAAGCCTGCCGCTTCTGAGGCTACCCAGCCAAGTTTAGCGAAGACTATGTCCTGACCGACTAATCAATCGTCAATATTGGCGCTGAACAGCTTAGTGGGCAGCTGCATCACAGATACTCAAATGTGCTGCCGGCTCAAGTAATAGAAGCAGACGGCTAATGTCATAAGGCGGTACTACTACTACAGACACCATCTAGCGAATGGACTGACCGAATATTACCCTCAGCTGCGACCATTCGTTGTCCACCAGCGATAAGCACAACCATGTACACCCGTACCTGTGGAAAGCTATGACTGCGCCTGATTACGTCTCGGTATGCCTCCAGCTAAGGACACTCAACAGCCGAATGGAACGCTCAAATTTCAACACCATCATACTAGTGATTATCCAGCAGCTCGATCTCTTAGGCCATGTCAAATTATTCTCAGGGTGGTGAGAAACATATTTACATGAGGATTGCTAAACCACTTATGGTCAAGCCTAGAACATAATGAGCAGGTTTGGAGGCGACTCGGAGTAGGCTGAGCCAGACAGGAGAGCTCTCTGCGCCGAGATTTTGGTCATTCCAGATGCATGCAGGGTATGTAGTACCACGACGTACGACATTGAGGAGGTGAACAGGCAGGCCAGCGATTCTTCCTTGCCTAGTCATCAAGACTTCGAAGGAGGTTACAATTGATGTCGTGTGTATGGTCTGATTCGTCGTGCTCGCTTGGCTGGTGTCCCTTCTTTGGCAGTTGGCAACCAGTACTCGAGCACTAGCTAGACGCAACAAAAGGTACGCACAAGGCGGTGGCAGAGTGCAAGGAGAGTGATGCGATACTGGAGTTAAGCGCAGAAATTGGACGTGGGCCAACTCCATGGGACTGACAACCAATAGAATCAATCAATAAGTAGCAAATGATTGGCAAATCACTCGTAAGAGTACATTACAGATGGGGTATCTAAACGTCAATATGTACAAAGACCAATCGAAGTATTTGAAACAGGGTGATCCGAGGCTATCACTGTACAACACGCAAACTAGCTGCCGCTCCAGCTACGTTACCCTAAATCCTCATCCAGCAAGTGGGCCCATTCGAGCGGCTGCTGGAAAAGGACCGGATCGATATATGAAAGATCAATGCTTGCATCGCTTCTAGGTACGGCCTGAAAATAGTCTTCTGGCAACGACTCTTGGCTGAGCAGGGTATCATGAGGTGTCGTGTAGGGTGAGGCTTCATACTGTAGAGCTATGGGACGATGGGAGCAAGGCGATGTCAAGGGACTATGGATAATGGGCTCTTCCATATCGTGTATTATACTCGACCTAGTAGGTATTGGATTGGAGTATGGTGAAGGCGAAGTGTCGAAGCTCTGGTTGCTTAGCTGAGTACTCATACCCGTTGAGCTATGATAGCCGGTAAAAGTCGTTGGCGCAGACGTTCGTCCATATTTGTATTCGGTAGAAGGGGGTTGCAGGTGTTGAAGAGAAAAACAGGTTTCCCAGTCGGTAGAAGCAGCTGGTAAGCCATTGTAGTCGGCAAACTGGGAGGGTTGAGGCTCAATACAATCGGCTGAGATTGCTGCTATTACTGTCTGGTAGGTATGACCAATCCGATGGAGATCTTGGCCCCGAGAATATATAGACTTCGTAGCATAAGTCTTGCGCGCCTGTGGCCCAACGATTTGCAATTCCGAGCTGTGGTTGATCCGAGGGGATCTATTATCTGACCGACGACGAGGAGTTGACCCTCCGCTAACTTTGCGTGGTGAGCCTACAATCACAGCTCCATTGCCTTGCTTTCTCTTGATGGGATCGGAGTGCAGTCCAGGGTGGTGCTTGCGTGCGTGTTTCAACTTGGCGTCTTTGCGAGCGAATGTCTTGTCGCACCCAGAAACCGTACACCTGTATATAACTTCTCTGACCAAGGCATGCTTGTGCCGGAGATGTCGCCCGAGGTTGCCTTTTGCATATGCGCCAGTGAAGGCAACGTGGCATTGTGTGCATCGGACAACATCAGCACCTGAGGATGTCGGCGCAGGCGACAAAACTGGCGGCGCGCGCGGCAAAGAAGTGTAAGGGTCTGGTCGCGTATTGCGTAGTAGCAGGGAGCCATCGGTGCTTTCCTTGGGTCGCGATGGAATGTTGTTGCCGTATGCTACGTGTGCATGTCTCTCTGGGGACAGTTCTTCGGTTCGATACTCTACAAACTCATCGTATTCGAGCTGAATGAACTGTAAGTATGGAATGTGTATTGAGACCTACGGTGCCTTACACGAGTGTTAATTTGCGACCAAGGCGCAGGCTGGCAGGCCACAGAGAAGTGCTCCACGCTAGCGGGCTGTAGGTCATATTTGGGGTACGTCGATGTCGACATGATGGATATGCCGCCTCGCGTATGGTCGTCTAGAAGCTGGGAAGAGATATATCGCTATAGCTCAAGGAGTCAGGCGATCTCTGTGGTAGGGAATTATGTCGCGTCTCACTGCGGAGAGAGTTCGTCGAGGCAGCTCGTCGGTAGCTGAATGGACCATGACAGGTAAAGTCGGGGTGGTAGGATTTATGTGCGGAACGGTGTTGCGAAGCTACAGGAGCAGATACACCCAATAGCAGTAGCCATGATGATACGCCTCCTGTAAATCGTGTAACAGTTCCTCTTCGTCCTCCACGCGTGTATGTTCGTCTCGGAAGGGCTAGCATATGCTCCGTGCGGGGACCGATGGGATGAAAGGGAACGTCGTAGGGCCAGACTAGCGTAGGATTGCTAGTAGCTCTATGGGAACTTCGACACTGACCAGGATAGCCTTGCAACTTGAGGCATACCAAACGGCCAATCCAACGCCGAGTGCCCATAGATCGTGCAGAGAGAGACGGAATGAGCGCGCAACTGTGCAAGAAAGCTAAAAAGTTCGACAATTGTAAAAATTGTAACCAGGGCGTCACACGACATTGCCGTATGAAAAGGCCGCACTAAAAGCGTAAGCCACGCAGACTAGTACACTCCAGCGTCGAGGCGGTGCACAAGGCATCCACCCTGAGGCATCGAAGTATGCTGCGCTGCAGCGTTCATTTCGCAATGTCGGTGCGGAACAAATCAAGGCCAGGAAAAAGTGTTGAGAGGGCCCACGATGCGTTTTCCCCGTGAGCGCGAGGTGAGTAGCGTCATGGCGGGGTGTTCTTTAGCGCACAGGTCGCAAAAAGGCAACTGTTGTCGAGACTGACAGCTGGGCGCAGCGGAGGACTGTGGCGAATTTCTCGAAACCGAAGCAACTGTTTGTTGTTATGTTACGCTCTTTCGACCCAAGGCTGGGTTTTCTTACCAATTTTTCTCTGCTGCAGTGGGTCGCATAATTTCTATCAACCGCTGGATTTCAAAGTCGGCTAACTCTGGCGTTTTTGACTTTGGCGTCCATGGTAATTTTTTGAAGTTTGAAACAATGCACAGAATTCGAGACGCGTCCTTCGTGAACATGGTGGCAAAGGGCTGGTAATTCAACCAACCTGGTGGATGACGTCGGCGGGGCTACCAGATTCGAGGAGGGCGCTTACTGGTATCTCAAGATTGTTTCGATGAGATCTTGGCCTGCACGCCCCGACCTACGTGGCACGCGCGGCGCCATGTCAAAGCGTATCGCATGCTGGAGCGTACAGTAAGCAGCACAAAATAGGTTCTAGTGGTGATTCGTATGATGCATGCAGCTACAGCTTCCCCTGAGACGCGCCGTGGCCTGTCAGGGCAAGATGCCATCTTACACCACACATGTCGATCCCCCCGTCAGTCCAGAGGCCTGCATCACGAGCTCTTTTCAAGATGGCGTCGTATTCGGATTTGCCCTTTACACCGATCGTGATCGCCACAAGGCCCTCTGATTGCCCTTTTTTCCCTGGGATGAACCCCAGTCTTGCGTTTGTGAAAGCGAGCAGGTCACGGATCCGTGCGACGCCGAATATTCCTTCCCACTCTCGCGCGGCCGCTTCGTGACCAAGGTCGCCGGGCTGCAGGCGAAGTACACAGCCTTCTAGCGTAAGGTGCTGAGTCCTTTTCATGCTAGTCGTATAACGCTCGACGTCTGATCCGCAGGCGTGCCATGGAGAGAAGCGAGACTGAATTGGCGTGGGGTTTTTTGGACCGGGTACATGGGAATCAAGTTCAGGCATGATGCCGCCTAGTAGCCTGTTAGCAATAGAGCTGGGCCCACAACTAGTATGCAACCAGTGTCGAACTTACCCTTGATACCCCTCGGATGGTACTGAATACACACAGAGTCTCCAAGATCATGCTCGAAGATAACTCTAGACAGTCCCTTTGCCTCAATGTGCTCGCGCCGCTTCTTCGCGTCTTCGGTCTGCATGATTATCATGTATCCTCCATCACCACGCCTCTCGAGCAATCGTCCAGCGGTCGTTCCTTCCTTAAAGGGCGAGACCACCTCGATAAAGTCGCCGCCGATTGGTACTGCAGGTGTCAGTCGCTGTCGCCGGGAAAAGAGTGTGTACGCACCCAAGAAGTTCTTCAGACCCCATTGCCTAACAGCCGGATCTTCAAAGACGACTTCTGTTCCCAGGACGTGTGTCTGATATCCCCATCAGTTCTAGACATATGCGCTTCTGGGTTATCACCCTACAATCAGTTGCTTCGCGTGTTCAATGTCCTTCGCGACAAGGGCAATCTGGCGTAGACGCGTTGGGGCAGGGCCAAGACTCATGCTTGCTTGGTGGTCCTTGAAGGATGAACAGAACTGTATGAGACGCAATCGATAGAACGGAACAGTGCTTGTGGGCAATGTAGTGCTTCATTGACGCTTACTCGAACGCTGCGGCTCGTCATTTGGGCGGTAGCTTCTTCCCCGCATCAGCACCCGCGCCGCGCCAGCTTGCTGCATGTGACAACATCAATACCTGGCATTAGCAGAGTATCGGGTAACATCAGACTCAAATTGTGAATGATCGTAGGTAGCGATATGCAATTGCAGAGGTCTGTGATGTCGTCATGTCATGGTGTAGTGATACTTCAACGCGACTGCCATCGGAGCCGACGTGCCGATGGGCCAATGCTTTCGTCTGATCTCCCATCAACAACATCTTCCTTCCTCAACACCGCGCATGTAGAAATTGTCACCGTGCCTTCGAGAACACATGATACCGCAAACAACATCCCCTCGCAAATTTAGAGAGACGATGACAAGAATCGCACTGATCTTTGTACCCGCTCTCGGCTCCCACTCCACATGCTTCAAGTGTGTTCGTTTACTGGTCGATGGACGTGTCTTTTACTTTGTGCACTTGGATACGCAGTCACCGGATCTTCGAAGGACTTCTCTTACCTCAATTGACTCTCTTCAAATACAGGGTGTGGACTTTAAGATCTTTTATCAACTTTACTTTACTCCACAAGACAGTATGTCTTCTTACGACCTATCACACTACGATGCGCACGCAACGTTTGGCTACCGCCCTACCTTAATATTCAAACGTTCACTATACAGAATCAGCAAGCTGCGTTTATCGAACATCGACTCTACCATACGAGTGTAGGCGTCTGCCTAGCGAAGAGGACTATCAGTGGTAAGCTAAGTTCTGCTGACCACATCAGATTATGTATGGTAGGGTAGGAAGGACAAAATCCAAGCAAAGACTGTAGCGTTTTACTGTTCTTTCTATCTGCCGAGTCTACACTACTCTGTCGGATACTACATGTCCAGTACATTGTATCATTCGACGATCTACCTGAATCACCTCAGACTATCGACCTGACTGCTGAGAAGACAAGCAATCATGTCGCACAGAACTGCCTTGCGCGTGGAGTGCTCACGGTGCTACAGTTTAGTAGCCATTCTCTAGTCTGCGAAGCTATGAATGACGAGCCACTTACAACTACCGTAATGCAGACGATGCCATAATTTCACCCGGAGTAAAGGACTACAGACCAGGTTGCGGTTTGCAATTGTCTTGGGCTTCTCATTGAGAAAAAGGGATACTGACTGCAGAACGTCTATCGACCGAATTGCTTTCACGCAGAGTTGCTATCAGTCAATCAGTCAGTTGTCAGTTCATCTTTGCGGTTCAAACTGTCAGTCTGGAGGTAGTGAACTGACCTGATTGACTGCCAAGACATTTTTTAGAATCGCGAACTGAGACTGAAC